>NC_052153.1:153024376-153663024 GCF_902713615.1 Scyliorhinus canicula
TGCTGCCCCAGGTGCTACCCATCACTTTCCACATGAGATTCTTTCTTGTCTTATCATTGGTTCTGGAGACTGTTGCCGGGAGGGCAATGTGCGGTCAAGAGCGATGCCAAGGTATTTAGACATTGGGTCGTGGGTGAGTGATCGACCACAGAGCTGGACTTGGAGTTCTTCATAGCTTTCAAGTTGTTCAAGTGGAAAGCTGAAGCAACAGTTTTGATAGTGTTTGGTCAAAGTCACCATTTTCTGAAGTAGGTTTCCAGAGATCATAGATTGTCAGTGAGTGTTGGGATAATAAAGATAATTTAAAGGGATTTATATTCATATTGGTGCATTTATCACATGTGAATTTGGAAAGTGGGTTTGAGAATGCACCAATGCCTACAAGTGACTAAAAGGACAATTGCACTGTAGAATTAAATAAAACATTATTTTCTGAGTTAAAAACCGGAAATCAGAAGGAAAGAAGCACAAGACCTGAAATATGGAAACGTTTCAATTCTGATGATGATGTTAAAGTGTTAAAGGTATTGGGCTGAATCTATCGGCCACTTCCCGCCTAAACCGGGTCACAGCGTGGCCAGTCGGTGCCAGGAGATTTCTGGGATTTACCCGCCTCGCTTCACGAGATCTGGATCCTGCCCATTGTGAGCGGCGTCAGTATTTGGCAAATCTGCATATATATATAATATAATAATAATCGCTCATTATCATAAGTAGGCTTCAATGAAGTTACTGTGAAAAGCCCCTAGTCACCACATTCCGGCGCCTGTTTGGGGAGGCCGGTACGGGAATTGAACCCGCGCTGCTGGCATTGTTCTGCATTGCAAGCCAGCTGTTTAGCCCACTGTACTAAACCAGCCCCTACTATTAGAGTGAATAGCTAGTCTCGCTCTAACATGCGCTCGCTTGATCTACACGAGGCTTTGGCACATAACCCCTTCACCTCGGAGTCCTTAGGCAAGCGCCGTTCAGTGCTACCAGAAATGGAGACCAGGTGGGACGGTACTTGGGGAGGGGGAAATGGTATTGAGGGGGGAGTGGAAGCCCCTAGGTGGTTGGCCTCTGGGCAGGGGGAGCACCCTGGCACTGCTGGTGCCACCATAGCACTGCCAGCCTGGTACCCAGGCAGTGCCACCTGGGTGCCAACCTGGCACTGCCAGGGTGTCCATGTGGCACTACTAGGATGCCCAGGTTGGCATTTTCCCCCGCACAAGGGATTGGGCCGGCGGGTGCCTTGCCCTTGTGAGGTGGGTTGCCGGGGTTGGGGGGGGGGCGACAAGGACACCCTTATAGGTGAGTCAGAACATTGAGGAGTCGAGAGATCAAGGCACCATTTAAAAATGGCATCCCAATCTCCTCATCTACTGTGGAGCTATGGTGAGCTGAGCTCCACAGCGCAGGAAATATCATTCAGTGCGGCCATGGAGGTGCGTTCCCTGCTGGGCCACTAAAAAAATGAATGCTGTTAGATAGCGGAGTTCCCGCCGAGCTCCTCAATTCCCACTCAGAACAAACTCTGTTTTGTTTGGTTATATCATGCCCATTTTCTTTGTTTTGGGTAAATCATTGTCATTATATATCATTATATAATATGATAGGTGTAATTGTGAACTCAGAAAACTGTACTTGTACAATGTAATAAGTTATGTGGTTAGATGTTTATTATGTTAAATTTGTATAAAGTGAATGTAACACCAGTTTAAAGAAATCTTCATGATTATGAAGATTTCTTTCTTTCAAAGGGCACAGAGGTAGGTAAACAAAGGTAGTTTTATGGGATTTAGATTTGTATTGGTAATCATTAGAAATAAGGTATAGTTTGAAGTGGGTTTAATTTACTGGGTGGGATTTACTGACTGTTCATGCCGGCAGGAAATTCTGGTCCGGCATCACGCACAGTTTTCCCGGTGATGAGGGGTGCTGCCAACGGGAAATCTCGTTGACAATGACAGGACCGGTAGATCCCGCTGGCGGACTATCTCCGACACTGAAAAATCTGCGGTAGGCTGGTGGGAAAATCCCACCCAATGTTTCGGTACCTGGAAGGGTAAAACCTGTGGTTACATTCCTGTTGGACAAGGGTGTTTGCATGTATCGGGGTTGGTTTCATTTCCAATTGCGATTCTATTGTGCTTGGAGAGGGCTGTGGCCTGAAGAGTAAATAAACCAGCAGTGGTTGCTTAGCAGCTGGGGCCTTGTAAAGTAGAGAAGCTTTTAAGTTTTAGCTTAGCTAATTTTATTGCCGTTGGACATAAGTAGTGAGAGAGAAGGCAACTTTCACAGCTCTACTAGAAGCAGCCAGTTTTAAAATGCTAAAGAGGGAACCTCTCTCTCAGCATTGATAGAAGACAAGCTATACTATGGAATAATGGTTAAAAAAACAGATGCCGGAATACCTAAAGTCCAGCTACAGGTGCCAGAATATGGCGACTAGGGGCTTTTCACAGTAACTTCATTGATGCCTACTTGTGACAATAAGCAATTATTATTATTATTAGTTATGGAAACTAGAGAAATGAAGAAAAGTTTTGAAGAAGTTTAGAGTTAACAGAACAGAGAAAACTGCGAACTTGAACAGATTACGGTTCAGTGAAATCACAAAGTGTTGGAAAGGCATTGGATTGTGAGAGGCCAGAAAGACGTCTGCAGTTGTGCTAAGGTTTGTGAGAAGGTACGACAGGTTGGGAGACATTATTTGAAATAATTGTGGAAATCGGTGGCTGGACCTTGGAGTTTGTGTGAAAGCCTTTAAGACAAAGTAAACCTGAAGGGAGAGGTGTAAAACCTGAAAGCAAAGCATTGAGAAAAACAGCGGGGGGAAAGCATAATTTAAAAGACAATTTGAAAGTGTGACTTTTGAAAGCAAAATTTGAAACCACTCATGTGGAAGCCGGAGTTCAGTGAGACAGGGTGGCTCATGGTATTAGAATCATCTAGCGGGATTTTGAGGAGAAATCCACAGACATCCACTTGGGTTCAGAGCGGAGTCATCTTGTGTGCTTAAAAGGGACTTTGTGTGTTAATGAGACCATTGTATCTGAAGATGTACTTTGTAATCCCTGTAAAACTTAAAATCTGCCTGTAATTGTTGGGCTAGGGGGGAGTAAAAGGATATTATATAATAATCCAACTTTTCATATTTAATAAATGATTTTTTTTTCTTGTTGTTGAAACTAATTAGCGGTCCTGTAACTCTGTTCTGCCCCATTTTGTGAGAAAAAGTAAAAGCGGGGTGGGATTCTCCGTCCCGCCAGACCTGTTTTCTAGCCTGGCGTGCCAGCAGCCGGCCAATGGGGTTTCCCAATGTGGCCACCCCCACGCCATCGGGAAATCTGTGGGCACGAGTCTGCTGCTGGCATAGTGGAGGATCCTGCTGATAGAGAATGTCATCCATGGTCTTTTGAGCCAAGGTTCCATTCTGGGACCTTCCTGTCTAGTTAGAACATCAACTGGGATCGTAACAAGTGAGTTTTTTATCAATTTCCAGAAAATCTTTCGCCGTGAGAGCTAGTATCAAGTTGTCAGTTTATGTGAAGTGCTGTGAGTTTGTGAGAGGGAGCTCTCTGGTATACATGTTGAACAGAACCAGTGTGAGGGCTTATCCCTCTTGGAGTCCATTGCTGGTTATGGGCGGGCGGCTGATTTGATCTCCAAGGTGCTGCTGATCATCGAGTTGAATAGTTATCGGATTTTCACACAGCAGATGATATTGGAGAATTTCAGCAACATGCCTGTGAGACTCACGTGTCACGGGCACACAATAATGCAACAAAAGTTGTTCCTGTCTTCAGGCCTTTCTGGAAACTGGCCTAAATATGTGATATCGGTGTTAGGACCTGCTTGGAATAGTTGAGGCCTGTTTAAAAATTGCTGCTTCCAGCTGGGGCACAGTTTCTTTAGCAGGAGGCATTCCGGGACCTTATGTGTTATTGAGTGTAGAGCGATGGGGAGGTAGCTGTGTCGGTTGTCGAGTTACTTCCCTGAGTCAGTAATGGTCACTACGTTGGATTGGCAGCATATGTCTGAAATGGTGCTGTGAATGTTGATGAATGGCTTTGCTAGCCACTTCCTTCCATATGATCTGAGGTTCTTCAGAAATTCTGGGCAAACCTATTGGCCCCTCCTACTTTTTAAAAATCTGTTTATAGGATGTGGGCAATACTGCCTGGGCCAAGCATATATTGCCCATCCCTAATGCTCTCCATTTCAGAGTCAACCACGTGGGTGTGGATCTGAAGGCTCTGCAGCCACATGTAGGCCAGGATCGTAGATTTCCTTCCCTAAAGAAAGACTTTGATCATTAGACATTAAATTCCAGATTTTTTATTGAATTCAAATTTCATCTGTCGTGGTGAGATTTGAACCTGGATCACTGTCGCCCCTTAAATCTCGCTACTTTGCCAGACTTGGTTGCCTGCAGGGTACCCCCGCTGCATCTCTTAACACACCCCACAGTGGCAGCCTGGCCACTGTGAGCTTCTTTTATTTTAAACTTTAATATTTAGAGAGAGGGTGTCTCCATCTTGTGGCCCCTGGACCCTTCCTTACTTTGAAAGGCAGACTGTCACTGTCTCTGAAGACAGCAGTGGTCCCTAATTGGACGGCAAGCCTGGTCAATTTGGGGGAAACCACAGATGAGTGACTGTTTCCACACAGTGCAACAGCATTCTGACCCCCATTTGACCCTAACCGCTGGGTCTCAAGCCTGTGGGGAAACTCCTGCCCATATTTACACACGTGCATACAGGGAAAGCATAACCTTCCTGTTTTCTGGCGATAGAAAGAACATAATAACTAGTTGGAAGCATTTTAAAGGGTATTACTTTACTGGCTATTGCTCAATTATCAAATGTGAGCACCAACATGGAATCAGATACCTGCAATGCAGTGATAAAACACAAATTGACTGATCTTCACCAAGCTTCCCGTCTCTGCTATCATTACCTACTCACCACCAGAATTTAGAATTGATGTTGCTCTTTGGTTGTTGGCCTGGCTCCATAAGATAATAGGCTGGATTCTCTGTTCTGGAGACTAAGTGCTCCCACCAGTAGAGACTTGCTCTGGTCTCCACAGGGGCTAGGAGCGATGCCCAGGTGCGATGCTCTCTCCTTCACCATGCTAATTTATACACGGAGGAGAGCTCGCCGGAATCCATTGGAGTCCCGTTATTGGGCTGCCATTTTGAGCTGGCAGCCCGATAACAAGGTCCAACGGTGGGCCGCTCACAACACAAATCGTGCCCACCACACCTCCTACTGTCAAGTAGGGGCATCCTCTTCGCCCCCCCCCCCACCACAGGAATACAGACACCCCCCAACAAAATATATGCATGAGGGTACCCCCATCAGATCCCCCCACTATATCCCCACATCAGATCTTCCCATCTGAGACAAAGCTGAAGAGCTGTCCAGGCAGTAGAGCGAAAATTCACTGCATTTTCGCTTACCTTTCCCTAACATCTTCTGCCTCAGACAAGTGTTTAAAGCAGCAGATGTTACAAGTGTCAGAGGCTTCCTTGAAAGTCAAGTACACTTCAAAGGGCTTTATGTCTCTTGACAGTCTTTGAAATGTATCTCCCATTCAATTTTACTCAACAATACAATGCATCAGCCAGTGTTGACAGTTTTACTACTCCAGAGACAGATGTTTCGTCGATTGGTGATCTATCTTTCCCTTCACACTTGAATGCATCTCAAGTACCTGCTTTGTTGCTAGCTACAATGTTTATAAACACTCTTGCTACAATTGACAGCTCCTCGCCTGATCAAAAGCAGCAAAAAGCACTTAGCTGCTTTGGAGATAATATCATCATGCAGAGTCAGCAAGGCTTCATAAAGGGGAAGTCATGCCTGACAAATGTATTGGAATTTTTTGAGATGATAACGAGCAGGATGGATAAAGGAAAACTAGTGGATGTAATATACGTGGATTTCCAAAAAGCATTTGATAAAGTACCGCACAAAAGACTCCTTAATAGGGGCTCATTTCGCACATTTGGCTAAATAGCTAGCTTGCAATGCGCAACAATGCCAGCAATGCGGGTTCAATTCCCGTACAAGTCTCCCCGAACAGATGCCGGAATGTGGCGACTAGGGGCTTTTCACTGTAACTTCATTTAAGCCTACTTGTGACAATAAATGATTATTATTAATAAGGTAAGGTCCCATGGTATTGGAGGTAGTGTATTAACATGGATAAAGGATTTCCTAACTAATAGAAGTTGGAATAAGAGCAGCATTTTCGGAAGGCAACAAGTAACTATTGAAGTGCCTTAGGATTAGTGCTGGGGGCACAATTATTCACAATATCAATAAATGACTTGGACGAGGGAAGTGAATGTACAATTGCCAAGTCTCCAGATGACACAAAAATAGGTGGGAAAGCAAATGTGAAATTATGCACTTTGGTGGAAAGAATAAAGGAACTGGATATTATTTAAGTGGCGAAAAACTACAAAACTGCAGCACTGGGCATTTGGGGATCCTTGTGCATAAATCGCAAAAGCATGCAAGTTCAACAGCAAATAGGGAAGGAAAATGCCAGTATATCTTTCCATCAAAGGGAACGGAGTATAAAAATAGCGAGGTCTTGCTGAAATTATACAAGGCACCAGTTAGACCACACCTGGAATACTGTAAGCAGTTTTGATCACCTTATCTAAAGAAGGATATACTGGCATTGGAGGCAGTCCCGAGAAGGTTCACTTGGTTGATCCCAAGTATGGAGGGATTTTTGTTATGAGGAGAGATTGAGTAGGTTGGGCTTGTACTCATTGGAGTTTGGAAGAATGAGAAGCAACCTTTTTGAGACCAATACGATTCTCAGAGGGCTTGACAGGGTAGATGCTGAGAGGTTGTTTCACCTTGCGGGAGAGTCTGGGACCAGAGGGCATAATCTCAAAGCAAGAGGTCGCCTATTTAAGGCACAGATCAGGAGGAATTTCATCTCTCAGGGGGTAGTGAATCTGTTGAATTCTTTAATGCAGAGAGATGTCGAGATTGGATCATAACGTACGTTCAAGATGGAGGTAGACAGAATTTTAGTCAGCAGGAGATGCAAGGGTTATGGGGATAAGGCAGGAAAGTGGAGTTGATGATTATCAGATCATCATGATCTCATTGAATGGCAGAGCAGACCCGATGGGCCGAATGGCCTACTTCTGCTCCTATGTCTTATGGTCTTATAGTACGATTAAGGCATATTCATTATGAACAAAAAATATGCTACTGGTTCCATCTCAATACTGAGAGAGTTGGGGACAGGTTGACATCGGATTTGTGATTTCTTTTACTTTAACATTTCACCTAACTCGAATCCAACTACTTTTACACAGAAATATACATAGAAAATAGAAGTAGGAGACCATTCGGCTCTTCGAGCCTGCTCTGCTACTCATTATGATCATGGCTGATTACCAAGTTCAATTCCCTGATCCCATCCTCCCCCATATTCCTTTATACCTTTAACCGCAAGAGCTATATCTAATTTTTTTTTAAATGACACAATGTTTTCACTTCAACTATTTTTTTGTAGTAGTGAATTCCACAGATTCACCAATCCCTCGGTGAAGAAATTTCTCCTCACCTCAGTCCTGAAATAAAATCCTCAAACGTTGACCCCTAGTTCGGGACTCCCCCACCATCGTGAACGTTCTTTCTAAATCTATCTCCTCTAATCCTGTTAGAATTTTATACATTTCTATGAGGTCCCCTCTCACTCTTCTAAACTACAATGAATATAATCCTAACTGACTTAGTCTCTCCTCGTATGACAATCCCACTATTCCAGGAGTCAGCCTGGTAAACCTTTGCTGCAGTCCCATCGTAGCAAGAACATCCATCCTCAGATAAGGGGCGAAATTCTCCGACCCCCAGCAGGGTCGGAGAATCGCCTGGGGCCGCTGAAAATCCCGCCCCCGCCGTGGCAGAGATTCTCCGCCACCCGGGAAGTGGCGGTGGCGGGAATCTCGCCACTCCGATCGGAGAGGCCCCTACGGTGATTCTCCATCCCGAATGGGCCGAAGTCCCGCCGCTGGGAGGCCTCTCCCGCCGCCGAGGTTTGAACCACCTCTGGAACGGCGGGATCAGCTGCGCGAGCCGGCCCCGGGGTCCTGGGGGGGTGGGGGGCGATCGAACCCCGGGGGGTGCCCCCACGGTGGCCTGGACCGCGATCGGGGCCCCCCGCTCAGACTCCGGGCCAGTGCCCTGGGTGCACTATTTTCCTCCGCGGCCGCCACGGCCTCCACCATGGCGGAAGCGGAAGAGAACCCCACATCGCGCATGCGCCGGCAGTGACGTCAGCGGCCAGCTGCCGCTGACGTCACTGCTGGCGCATGCGTCGACCGGCGAAAGCCTTTCGGCCAGCCCCGCTGCCGGGGGCGCCGGTTTTTTGCGCCAGTCTTCTGGTGCCAACCGCTCCGGCGCGGGGCTGGCCCCCAAAGGTGGGGAGAATTCCCCACCTTTGGGGAGGTCCGACCCCGGAGTGGTTGGCGCCACTCCCCTACTCCGGGACCCTCCGTCACGCCGGGTAGGGGAGAATGCCGCCCAAGGACACCAAAACTGCAAACAATACTCCAGGTGTGGCCTCACCAATGCCCTATACAATTGTAGTAAACATCCCTATTCCTATAGCCAAATCCTCTCGCTATGGAGACCAAGATACCATTTAACTCCTTTGCTGTCTGCTGTACCTGCGTACTTACTTTCAGGGACTGATGCACGAAGATACCAAGGTCTCGCTGAGTATCCACCTCTCTCAATTTACTCCCATTCAAATAATAATCTGCCTTCCTATTTGTGCTACCGAAGTGAATAACCTCACATTTGACAATACTATACTGCATCTACCATGCATATATGTCCACCCATTCAGCCTGTCCAAATCCCACTGAAGCATCTCAGCATCTCTGCCTCCCCCTCCCACCCAACTTTGTATCATCTGCAAATTTGGAGATACTACATTTAGTTCCCTCGTCCAAATCATTAATATACAATGTGAACAGTTGGGGTCCTGGCACAGATCCCTGCGGTACTCCACTAGTCACTGCCTGCCAATCAGAAAAAAAAACATTTATTCCAACATTTTTCGTCCTGTCTGCTAACCAGCTTTTGATCCATCTCAAGACACTACCCGCAATCCCATGTGCTTTAACTTTACACAGTAATCTGCTGTGTGAGAGCTTGTTGAAAGCCTCCTGAACGTCTAAATAAACTACATCCATTGGTGTTTTCCTGGTCACCTCTGCAAGTTACATCTTCAAAGAATTCCGGTAGATTCATCAAGCATGATTTCCCCTTTGTAAATTCAAGCTGACTTTGTCTGATTAAACCACTGCTTTCCAAATATTGTGCTATAAGATCCTTGATAATGGATCTAGCAACTTCCCTACTACCGAAGTTAGGATCATTGGTCTATAGTTCTTTGTTTTCTCTCTACCTCCTTTTTTCAATAGTGGGGATATATTAACTACCCTCCAATCTGTAGGAACCATTCCAGAGCCCAAAGAATTCTGCAAAATGACCACTAATGGATCTACTATTTCTAGGGCTACTTCCTGAAGTACATTGGGATAAACTTTATCAGCCTTGGAGATTTATCCGCATTCAATCCCATTAATTTCGCCAGATCCAATTCTCCGCTAATTTCC
Source organism: Scyliorhinus canicula (assembly GCF_902713615.1). Classification (NCBI taxonomy): domain Eukaryota; kingdom Metazoa; phylum Chordata; class Chondrichthyes; order Carcharhiniformes; family Scyliorhinidae; genus Scyliorhinus; species Scyliorhinus canicula. The sequence goes on from NC_052153.1 coordinate 153,034,026, forward strand.
TTCAGCTCCTCCCTAAAACTTGTGTTTCTCAGAACTTCCGGTACATTATTCATGTCTTGATTTGTGAAAACCGAAGCAAAGTAGGAATTTAGTTCGTCAGCCATTTCTTTGATCCCCGTCATGAATTCCCCCATTTCTGACTGTAAGGGGCCTACATTCATTTTTATCAATCTTTTCCTCTTTTCTCTTCGGGAGTAAGAATCAGCCCCATGTTCTCATAGAGGGTACAATGCCTGGAGGTTAGGAGCCAACTTTCCCGCAGCCAAACTAGAAGCACTGCGGAGGTGAAACTACATTGTGGAATAGAACCAGCAGACATGCTGAGTGAATACTAAGGAGAGTAATTTGTTATGCTCCTACTTTTGGAGCAGGAACACACATTTTTCCTCACTCTCGCAAAATTCATGCCAGTTAATATATATAAAACATTTTGCTTCTTCTCTACTTTAATTTCTTCCCTTCTCAGGGATAAGGGACTTCCTTATTCCTCCTATGAGAATGAACCAACTCAATGTGTAAGAGGGTTTTGTTTTCCCCTCTCCCTTAAAATAACATGCAACAATGGATGCCCAGTGTTACTTTCACATCAGATCCTCATTGACAAAATAAACAAAGGAGACACCAAAACAAAGGAGCTGTATTGGAAGCAAGGCTTTATAAGCAGTGGAGAATACTCTTCTCAGGCAGTGGTGTGTTTTTGACAACATCTAAAATTTAATTTTGTCAACTACAATAGAACTGCTTATCAGGTGTTGCGTGTCGCAGGCAGCTGTTTCAAAGCTGTCTGTTTTCTACCACCATCCAACATGAATTTTCATCCGATTGAGTTCACACTGAATTATACATTATGAATGTGCCACAAAATCAACCAGAAAACCAAAACTGTCAGTTCGTGAGCAAAGCAACCTTTAGTCTTTAGAGAATTCCATAGAGTTAAGTGGAATTGTTGCATGTCTGTATAATGTCACTGTCATGTGTAGATGAATATGTATGGGTATGAATGCAGCTGCAGTGAGTATAATCTTGCTGTGGCAAATATTAAAATTTCAATGTTACATGTTTCCAAATGAAATTATCCTACAAAATGAAATCGCTGAATATACATCCATATCCACCCAGAGAGTCAGCTGGACTTTCTGCGGGAATATGTGTCACAATATGTGGATATTGTAAAGCACATAAAGGGTTAATGTAATGTGACTACTCTAGTCACTAGATGGTGCTATAGAGCAACCATATAAATATCACGTGCCTCCTTGACTCTGGGGGGACAGATGAGAGAGAGAGTGGGAGAGAGCAAGACAGAGTAGTTGTGAGATAGTCAAACTAATAGTTTAGTTAATAGTGTAGATGTGTAGTGTATTCTTTACTTAACTAATTCCTTACTAATATGTTCAAATCTAATTTAGTGTAGTGTAATAAATTAGCTTTGTTTATTAAATACATCTTGCTGTTCTTTGTTAGCACTACAACCCTCACCATCCTGAAGGAACAAAAAGAAAGAACACAACAATATGCTGTTCCAGGATGGCATGCGGCACAGTGGTTAGAACTGCTGCCTCACAGCGCCAGGGACCCGGTTTCCAGGCTGGGCTTGGGTGACTGGCTGTGTGGGGTTTGCACGTTCTTCCCATGTCTACGCAGGTTTTCCCCGTGTGCTCCGGTTTCCTCCCAAATATGTGTGATTTTGGATGATTGGCCATGCTAAATTGTCCCTTAGTGTCCAAAGATGTGCAGGTTAGGTTATGCGATTATGGGAATAGGGTGGGGTGGACAGGTGAGTGTAAATGGATAGAGCGCTCATTTGAAGGTCTGGCGCAGACTCGATGTGCTGAATGGCCTCCTTCTGCACTGGAGGGATTCCAATGAAGTGGGCGATTCATTGGGAGCTGCTAAAAGTGACAAGAAGATTATATAACCCATCTGCCCCAAATATGAGGGGCATATTGTAATGGCTTGAAAATAATGGAAATGCGTCATCCATAATAACATGAGAAGTGTTTCAGAAAAGGTTCAGTTGACTGTTTCCTGGGACGAAGAGGTTATAGAACATAGAACGATACAGCGCAGTACAGGCCCTTCGGCCCTCGATGTTGCACCGACATGGAAAAAATCTAAAGGCCATCTAACCTACACTATGCCCTTATCATCCATATGCTTATCCAATAAATTTTTAAATGCCCTCAATGTTGGCGTGTTCACTACTGTTGCAGGTAGGGCATTCCACGGCCTCACCACTCTTTGCGTAAAAAACCCACCTCTGACCTCTGTCCTATATCTATTACCCCTCAATTTAAGGCTATGTCCCCTCGTGCTAGCCACCTCCATCCGCGGGAGAAGGCTCTCGCTGTCCACCCTATCTAACCCTCTGATCATTTTGTATGCCTCTATTAAGTCACCTCTTAACCTTCTTCTCTCTAACGAAAACAACCTCAAGTCCATCAGCCTTTCCTCATAAGATTTTCCCTCCATACCAGGCAACATCCTGGTAAATCTCCTCTGCACCCGTTCCAAAGCTTCCACGTCCTTCCTATAATGAGGCGACCAGAACTGTACGCAATACTCCAAATGCGGCCGTACTAGAGTTTTGTACAACTGCAACATGACCTCATGGCTCCGGAACTCAATCCCTCTACCAATAAAGGCCAACACACCATAGGCCTTCTTCACAACCCTATCAACCTGGGTGGCAACTTTCAGGGATCTATGTACATGGACACCGAGATCCCCCTGCTCATCCACACTACCAAGAATTTTACCATTACCCAAATATTCCGCATTTCTGTTATTCTTTCCAAAGTGAATCACCTCACACTTCTCCACATTAAACTCCATTTGCCACCTCTCAGCCCAGCTCTGCAGCTTATCTATGTCCGTCTGTAACCTGCAACATCCTTCCGCACTGTCTACAACTCCACCGACTTTAGTGTTGTCTGCAAATTTACTCACCCATCCTTCTGCACCCTCCTCTAGGTCATTTATAAAAATGACAAACAGCAACGGCCCCAGAACAGATCCTTGTGGTACGCCACTCGTAACTGAACTCCATTCTGAACATTTCCCATCAACTACCATTCTCTGTCTTCTTTCAACTAGCCAATTTCTGATCCACATCTCTAAATCACCCTCAATCCCCAGCCTCCGTATTTTCTGCAATAGACGACCGTGGGGAACCTTATCAAACGCTTTACTGAAATCCATATACACCACATCAACTGTTCTACCCTCGTCTACCTGTTCAGTCACCTTCTCAAAGAACTCGATAAGGTTTGTGAGGCATGACCTACCCTTCACAAAACCATGCTGACTGTCCCTAATCATATTATTCCTATCTAGATGATTATAAATCGTATCTTTTATAATCCTCTCCAAGACTTTACCCACCACAGACGTTAGGCTCACCGGCCTATAGTTACCGGGGTTATCTCTACTCCCCTTCTTGAACAAAGGGACCACATTTGCTATCCTCCAGTCCTCTGGCACTATTCCTGTAGCCAATGATGACCTAAAAATCAAAGCCAAAGGCTCAGCAATCTCTTCCCTGGCTTCCCAGAGAATCCTAGGATAAATCCCATCCGGCCCCGGGGACTTATCTATTTTCACCTTGTCCAGAATTGCCAACACTTCTTCCCTACGCACCTCAATGCCATCTATTCTAATAGCCTGGGTCTCAGCATTCTCCTCCACAATATTATCTTTTTCTTGAGTGAATACTGACGAAAAGTATTCATTTAGTATCTCGCTTATCTCCTCAGCCTCCACACACAACTTCCCACCACTGTCCTTGACTGGCCCTACTCTTACCCTAGTCATTCTTTTATTCCTGACATACCTATAGAAAGCTTTTGGGTTTTCTTGATCCTACCTGCCAAAGACTTCTCATGTCCCCTCCTTGCTCGTCTCAGCTCTCTCTTTAGATCCTTCCTCGCTTCCTTGTAAATATCAAGCGCCCCAACTGAAACTTCATGCCTCATCTTCACATAGGCCTCCTTCTTCCTCTTAACAAGAGATTCTTGTAAACCACGGTTCCCTCGCTCGACCCCTTCCTCCCTGCCTGACTGGTACGTACTTATCAAGAACATGCAATAGCTGTTCCTTGAACAAGCTCCACATATCCAGTGTGCCCAACCCTTGCAGCCTACTTCTCCAACCAACACATCCTAAGTCATGTCTAATGGCATCATAATTGCCCTTCCCCCAGCTATAACTCTTGCCCTGCGGGGTATACTTATCCCTTTCCATCACTAACGTAAAGGTCACCGAATTGTGGTCACTGTTTCCAAAGTGCTCACCTACCTCCAGATCTAACACCTGGCCTGGTTCATTACCCAAAACCAAATCCAATGTGGCCTCGCCTCTTGTTGGTCTGTCAACATGTTGTGTCAGGAAACCCTCCTGCACACATTGTACAAAGAATGACCCATCTAATGTACTCGAACTATATCTTTTCCAGTCAATATTTGGAAAGTTAAAGTCTCCCATAACAACTACCCTGTTACTTTCGCTCTTTTCCAGAATCATCTTCACCATCCTTTCCTCTACATCCCTAGAACTATTAGGTGGCCTATAGAAAACTCCCAACAGGGTGACCTCTCCTTTCCTGTTTCTAACCTCAGCCCATACTACCTCAGAAGAAGAGTCCCCATCTAGCATCCTTTCCGCCACCGTAATACTGTCCTTGACTAGCAGCGCCACACCTCCCCCTCTTTTGCCCCCTTCTCTGAGCTTACTAAAACACCTAAACCCCGGAACCTGCAACAACCATTCCTGTCCCTGCTCTATCCATGTCTCTGAAATGGCCACAACATCGAAGTCCCAGGTGCCAACCCATGCTGCCAGTTCCCCTACCTTATTTCGTATACTCCTGGCATTGAAGTAGACACACTTCAAACCACCTACCTGAACACTGGCACCCTCCTGCGAAGTTAAATATGTGCTCCTGACCTCTATACTCTCAATCTCCCGTACCCTAAAACTACAATCCAGGTTCCCATGCCCCTGCTGAATTAGTTTAAACCCCCCCAAAGAGCACTAACAAATCTCCCCCCCAGGATATTGGTGCCCCTCAGGTTCAGATGTAGACCATCCTGTCTATAGAGGTCCCACCTTCCCCAGAAAGAGCCCCAGTTATCCAGAAATCTGAATCCCTCCCGCCTGCACCATCCCTGTAGCCACGTGTTTAATTGCTCTCTCTCCCTATTCCTCATCTCACTATCACGTGGCACGGGCAACAACCCAGAGATAACAACTCTGTTTGTTCTCGCTCTGAGCTTCCATCCTAGCTCCCTAAAGGCCTGCCTGACATCCTTGTCCCCTTTCCTACCTATGTCGTTAGTGCCAATGTGGACTACGACTTGGGGCTGCTCCCCCTCCCCCTTAAGGACCCGGAAAACACGATCCGAGACATCACATACCCTTGCACCCGGGAGGCAACATACCAAACGTGAGTCTCTCTCGCTCCCACAAAATCTCCTATCTGTGCCCCTGACTATTGAGTCCCCAATTACTAATGTTCTACTCCTTTCCCCCCTTCCCTTCTGAGCAACAGGGACAGACTCCGTGCCAGAGGCCCGTACCCCATGGCTTACCCCTGGTAAGTCCCCCCCCCCCACAAGTATCCAAAACGGTATACTTGTTACTCAGGGGAACGACCGCAGGGGGTCCCTGCACTGACTGCTTCTTCCCAGTCCCTCTTACAGTTACCCATCTATCTCCAGTCTTTGGTGTAACTACTTCCCTGAAGCTCCTATCTATGACCCCCTCTGCCTCCCGAATGATCCGAAGTTCATCCAGCTCAAGCTCCAGGTCCCTAACACGGTTTTTGAGGAGCTGGAGTTGGGTGCACTTCCCACAGATGAAATCAGCAGGGACACTAACGGCGTCCCTCACCTCAAACATTCTGCAGGAGGAGCATTGTACTGCCTTCCCTGACATCACCTCTAGATTTAAAAAAAAACAAGAAAAAGAAAAAGAAGAGCTTACCTGATATTACCTGGTTATGAAGGGCAGCACGGTAGCACAGTGGTTAGCACTGTTGCTTTACAACGCCAGGGTCCCAGGTTCGATTCCTGGCAGGGTCACTGTCTGTGCGGATTCTGCACGTTCTCCCCATGTCTGCGTGTGATTACTCTGGGTGCTCCGGTTTCCTCCCACTCCCGAAAGACATGCTGTTAGGTAATTGGGATATTCGGAATTCTCCCTCCGTGTACCCAAAGAGGTGCTGGAAAGTGGTGGCTAGGGGCTTTTCACAGTAACTTCATTGCAATGTAAGCCTACCTGTGACAATAAAGATTATTTTCATTATTATTTTAAGAGGAAAGATTGAGAAGGTTGGGCAGAAATGCATTAGAATTTAGAAGAATGAGAGGTGACCTTATTGAAACAATCTTGAGGTGACTTAACAGGGTCGATGATGAAGGATGTTTCTCCTTGTGGGGGAGACTAGACTATTGGACATAGTTTAAAAATCAGGGATCTCCCATTTAAGATGGACGCGAGGAGAATTTTTTCTCTCTGAGGGTCATCTGTCTGTGGAATTCTCTTCCTCAGAGAGCAGTGCAGGATGGGTTATTGAATTTTTTCAAGGCTGAGTTGAATAGATTTTTGATCGAAAGAGAGTCAAAGATTATGGGGGACAGACAAGAAAGTGGAGTTGAGGCCACAGCCAGACCAGCCATGATCGTATCAATGGATGAGCATTTGAAATGTCATAACATTAAGGTTATGGGCCAAGTGCTGGGAAGTGGGATTTGTGAAGATTAGAGTGTTTATTTTTATCGGTGCAGGTTTGATAGGTCAACAGGCCTCTTGTGTGCTGTCTGATTCTATGATTTAAAGGGCTGACTTAGTTTGGGCTTTGGAATGTTAATATGAATTGCCAGAACTTCGTACCTAGTTGCCTTTGAGAAAATGGCAGACCTCCTTAAATCACTTCAGTCAAATGCTGTTAGGTTGGGAGTTTCAGGATTTTGACCAAGCGATGATGGAGGAATGGTGTAATATACCTAAGTAAGGAGAGTGAGTGACTTTAAAGGGAACTTGGAAGTGATGGTATTCACATGTACTCACTGCAGTTATTCTTCCAGATGCTGGATATCATGGACTGGATTCTCTGTTCTGGAGACTGAGTCCCCACGCCAGCGTGAAAACAATGGCATTTTACTCCAGGAAAACTGGCGCAAAATGGACACCGATTCCCTGTTCCGTGGGGGGGCTAGCAGCCAGGCAGTGTAGAGCTCCCAACTCTAGCTGCCGATACGGCCTGGAGAGTTTCCGGGTCCATGGCCGTGCATGCGCACGGCGGCGGCCTGCAGAGGCTGCCCCATGCTTCATGGCGGATTCCGCTCGCGGACCAGGCCCGCAAAATAGACCCCCCTTCGGCAGGCTTGCATGCCCCAGACCACCGCACCACAGTGCCCCCAGCCCCGAATATGTCCACCCTTGCCTGCAGATCGGCCCTCCCCCGACTGTGGCGACGCTGGAATGAGTCCGCAGCCTTACACCTGAGTTCCCGACAGGTGAGACCACACGAGTCCCACGCCGTCGGGAACTCGGCCGGTCAGGGACAGAGCATCGCGGGGCGAGCCTTAGCTAATGTACAGAGGTTGTGGATATGGCGCGTGATGCACTATCCGATTATGCCATTTTTCAAGGGACGTCGCATCACGAAAGCAGCGCCGCCCCGATTTTGGAGTCATCGGGGATTCTCTGCCCTGTTGCCGAACTCGATTTCGGAGTCGGGGATCGGATAATCCAGCCCCATGGCTGGGATTCTCCATCAGTTCACGGCAGCAGGATTCTCCGTCCAGCTGCAGTGAAAGAAAGTTTTGTCTTTTCGCCAAATTCTCTCTTCTCGCTCGCAGTGATAGGGGGGCACATTGGGATCGGAGAACCCTGGCTCATGTGTTTCACAGCTGGTGCCAATAAAGCCTTGGTGAGTTACTCCATACATTCTGCAGATTGCCCACACAGCAGTTGTTCACGGTGAGCTGGTAATGGATGCGCTCAATGTTTAAGCTACTGGTGGTAATGGCAATCAAACAGACTTCTTTATTCTGGGTGGTGTGAAGTGGCTTGAATGTTGTTGTGGGTCTACCCTTCCAGACATGGAGCATTCCATCACATCCCTGACTTGGACCTTGTAGATGGTAATAATAATCTTTATTGTCACTGCAATGAAGTTACTGTGAAAAGCCCGAGTCGCCACACTCCGCACCTGTTTGGGTACACTGAGGGAGAATTCAAAATGTCCAATTCATCCTAACAGCACGTCTTTTGGGACTTGTGGGAGGAAACTGGAGCACCCGGAGGAAACTCACGCAAACACAGGGAGAACGTGTAGACTCCGCACAGCCAGTGACCCAGCCAGGAATTGAAGCTGGGATCCTGGTGCTGTGAAGCAACAGTGCTACCCACTGTGCTACCATGCTGCCCACTGTGCTGGTAGAGAGGCATTTGAGAGGTGGATCACTTTTGCTGAATAACCAGCCTCTGACATACCCTAGTAGACCTATGGCTGGTCCAACTGGGTTACATGGTGGCGCAGTGGTTAGCACTGCTGCCTCACAGAGCCAGGGACCCGGGTTCAATTCTGGTCTTGGGTCACTGTGTGGAGTTTGCACGTTCTCCCCGTGTCTGTGTGTGTTTCCTCCAGGTGCTCCAGTTTCCTCCCACAGTCCAAACATATGCAGGTTAGACAGATTGTCCATAATAAAATTGACCTGTAGGTTGGGTGGGATTATGGGGATAGGACAGGGAGTGGGCTTAGGTAGGGTGCTCTTTCAGAGGGTTGGTGCAGATTCAATGGGTCGAATGGCCTCCTTCTGCATTGTAGGGACTTTATGGTCAGTTGTGACACGAAAGTGTTAAAGGTGGGAGACTCAGTAATTGCAATGCTATCAAATTTTGCCTTAGGTCCCCTCTTCTTACTCTAGTTTTATTAAGGCTCTTGGATCAAATACTATCTTGAGGGCAGTCACTCACCCCCTCACCTCAGGAACTTAACCTCAGAGTTCAAATTTGGACTCAGGTCCTCTGGAACCAAGGAGCCCTATTGGGACGCAAATGGAGCAACAATAAGCAGGTCATTGAGGAGTAAGTACCCTACACATCACTGTTACCAACTCCTTTGATCGCATTGTCCATGATCGGGAGTAGGCTGATGGCGTTTTAATTGACTGGGTTGAATTTTTCCTGTCCTTTGCGGGCAGGGGAAACCTTGGACAGCTTTTCTAGGGGCATGGCTAATACTGGAACACAGGTCTTTATCACTGCAACTAGGAGGTTGTTGGAGGCCTTAAACATTGCTATGTACTGTGTGCTCAGCCATTTTATAACATCATATCGAGTGAATCAAATTGACTGAAGACTGGCATCTGTAATAGGGGTTGGGAGACTACAGGAGGAAGTTCCAAAGAGTTAACCACCCGGCACATTTGGTTGAAGATGGTTCGGTCTTGTCTTTTGCACACACATACTGGGCATGATTTTCCAATTTGGAGACTATGTCCTGACGCTGGCGTGGGAAATGTGGTGTTTTACAACCAAAGAAATGGCGCAAAATGGCTAACGATCCTCTGTCTGGTCGGGGGCTAGCAGGCACGCAGTGTTGAGCACCCAACTGTAGCTTCCGATATCACTGGAGATTTGCTGGTTTCGTGGCCGCACATGCGCGCGGACCCGGCCTGCCAAATAGTGCCCCCCTTCGGACAGGCTCGCCATCCCCAGACCACTCCTACCAGTGCCCCCAGCTGCTGCCAAAGCTCCCCTGCCCAAGAATCGGCTCTCCCCCTACTGTGGCAACGCTGGACTTAGTCCGCAGCCGCCATGCCGAGTTCCCAACAAACAAATTGCATGAGTGACCCATGCCTTCAGGAACTCGGCCCATCAGTGGCAGAGCATCGGGTGGAGGGCCTCAGGTAACATCCTGAGGCCGTCCATACAGCGTGCGGCGTACTCCTAGAGTACGCCATTTTGGAGGGGGTGGAGCATTGCAAAAGCGGCGCCCCCCCCAATTTCAGCAACAATGTGGATTCTCCGGCCAATCGCCGAATGCAATTTCGGCGTCAGAGACCGGAGAATCCCGCCCACTGTCTCCGCCATCATTGAGTAGGGAGACGTTCATTGAATCTCCACTGCCTGTTAGTTATTTTGTAGTTCACTGCCATTTGTGACTGGATAGGGAGGACTACAATGCTTTCGCCTGATCTGTTAACTATATAACTGCTTTGCCTTGCCTATTATTGTAACATCTGAATTATGTTGATGACATCCAGTTCCACCTAATTATCTTTCTTAACCCCTCAGCTTTCTCTGCATTATCCCACTCCATTCCTGTTTCCAACTATTTTTACTGGTACAGGATAATGCTGGGTGTAGCCAGCCTGCACGCAGCACTCTAACATTTAGTGGTTCAATCGTGAAGTTCCAGAACAACGTCTCTCATCAGGAGGCTGTGCTCACATTTTGATTGACAGTTTCAAGAGGATATTCAAGGAGGTGATGTGATGTAATTATTGAAATAGTTTATTCTTACAACAGGTTGACCACTTGAGTAGATTTGCATCTTGCTCCTGATATGGGGGTGGCACAGTGGTTTGTACTGCTGCCTCACGGCACTAAAGGCCCGGGTTCAATTCCAGCCTTGGGTGACTGTGTGGAGTTTGCACATTCTCCCCATCTCTGCGTGAGTTTCCTCCGGGTGCTCTGGTTTCCTCCCGCAGTCCAAAGATGTGTTGGTTAGGTGGATTGACCATGCTAAATTGCACCTTAGTGTCCAAAAGGTTAGGTGGCATTACAAGGATAGGCTGGGGGCTTGGGTCTAGGTAGGGTGGTCTTTCAAAAGTTTAATCCTGGCTCGATGCGCCAAATGGCCTCTGCACTGTAGGGATTATATGATCTGCTCATGGTAGATGTTGGTTCAATGGCTATGGAGGAAAAATGGGAGGCATGAATGGGAGCATTGGGGAGTGAGGGGCAAGGGGGCATGAGGAGGGAATTAGAGAGGGGGACATAGAGGTAACGGGAACAAGGAGGGGATATAGAATGTATGGGGTATGGAGGTGGCATGGCCATCTACTTGGCTCCATTGCACTCTTGGGCCTGCTTCTGAAGGTGGTGGGCCTGACTCAATCCTGTCCCCACATCCTCAGAATGAAAATGTGATGGGCAGGTGCTTTTTTAAAGGACACAGGTCTGCCAGGTCATGAGGTTTCCCAACTGAACTTTCCTGCTTCCTCCATGCAAACCCGGCTCATTTCTTCATCCCCCAGGACCGACTGTGTTCTCTAGCCACCAACTCCATTCTGATCCCTAACAACCACTTGATGCTGAACCAGACTGTTCACAATCTTGATGTCATATTTGACCCAGAACTGACCTTCTGGCCACATGTCTGCATAATCGCTAAAGACTGTCCAGATTTCCACTTCCACAAGTATCGACTGAAACTGACCCTGCCTCAGATCAACTGCTGAAATGCTTCATTCATGCCTTCATTGTCTTTAATATCTTGAGCTTTGACTATTCCTGGCTGGCCTTACAAGCTCTATCCTGCATAAATTAGAAGTATACAAAATTCTGCTGCCCCTGTCTTAATTTGCACTAAGTCTTGTTCATCCATTCTTCCTGTGCTTGCTGACCTCCTCCCATTTAAGCAATGCCTCCATTTTTAAATTTTCATCCTTGTACATTCGGCTTTCTGGATCCTAATTCCCTAAAGCTCTCCTCGGCCTCTCCATCTCTCTTCCCTCTTTTAGTCCTTAAAACGTACTTCTATAATCAAGTTTTTGGTTGCCTGCCCTAATAATAGAAAGAAAAAGGAAGACTTGCATTTATACAGCATTTTTCACAATTACTGAACATTGCAATGCTCTTTACTGTCAATGAAGTGTAGTTGCTGTTGTAAAGTAAGACTTGTGGCTGGCAATATGCACACTGCAAACTCCTACAAAAAGCAATGTGACAAGGTCAGATGGTCTGTATTTGTGAGATTAATTGAAGGATAAATATCGTCCAGGGCACTGGTGATAACTTACCTCTTCTTCTTCAAAGGAGTACAATGGTGTGGTCATTGTCCCTTTAAGGACAATGCAGCAGAGTAAGTCATATGGCCTGTGTGACCAATCGGGACTCAGCATGTGGAGTCATCCCATAGTGAGAGAGGCTCCATGGCAAAGATACATTTTGGGAGCTAGCTACAATCATGAGGCTGCTGGATAATTCTTATTAATAAATACCTTTTGTGTCCATTAATGAAGTTTGTGAAAGTACACCTTTACATCTGGCAATGAGGATAAATTATTCTGATACTGCCTCTGGCCTGACACCTGTGAGTATCCTGTTTTAAGTCTGAAAACAATGTTTTCCAGAATGCCAGAATGCCTCTCTTTGGGTGAATAGAGCCATTTGACTCCTCCAGAGAGGACTAGACACAATGAGTGCGATTCTCTGAGCCTCCACATCGAAATCGCGATTGGCGCAGGGGCGGAGAATGGGCGTTGACACCGAAATCCGGTGCGATGCCGCTCCCGCAATTCCCCGGTCCCCGGAGAATTGGTGTGAATCACGCGCGCGTGGTCTACGCGGCGCAGGTAGGGAGCCATTGATAGAGGCCCCGCGGCGTTTCTCCGGGGACAACTGGCCGAGTTCCCAACGGCGTGGTTCTAACTATGTTTTGCCTGTTGGGATCGGCCGGTGGCGGCTGTGGACTCAGTCTGTGGCTGCTCTGGTGGGAGGTGGGTGGATCCTTCACCGGTAGGGGGCCTCACAGATGGCCAGGCAGATGATCAGGCATCACCGATCCGCGGGCACGCACGATCTCGGGGGGGGGGGGGACCTACATTCCTGGTGCCACTCCGCAGGCTGAGTCCGCCATGTCACACGGTACGGCGGCGCCGGGTGCATGCGCGGACTCCCAACTGGAAGTGCAGAGCCCCGTATCCAGAGCTGCAAGAAGCACTCCAGGGTCCTGCCAGCCGCCTGCAAATTGGAGAATCACTCTGGACTTTCTTAAGAGTGAAACGCCTGCGTTTTGATACTGGTTCAGGGACATAGCCCCATTATTTGAGAATCCTGCACAATATGTCAAGTGCCTTGAGTATTATTTCCAAGCAAATGAAACAGTGGAGGAGGCGAAACACCAAGCAATTCTCTGAAGTGTTTATGGAACTCAGACCTATAACCTTATTTGCAGTCTGACAGGCCCAAGCAAGCAACTAAAAATCATTTAGTGAGCCCATGGATCTAGTGAAGGCTCAATTGTAACCACAATCATCATTCATACTCCAGAGATTCAAATTAAATTTGAGAGTGAGAGCCCCAGGTGAATCGATCATGACTTACATTGCTCAACTGAAACAATTATCGGATTATTGTAATTTTGGAGCCACATTAAATGACATGCTACGGGATAGCTTAGTCTATGGCGTGAACAACAATGCTATTCAGCACAGATTGCTTGTAGAGGTTGACGTAAATTTTAAATGAGCAATGGAGAAAGCGCTGGCCATGGAAAACGCTGAAAAAAGTGCACAAGAGCTGCAGAGCGCACAAAATGACACCATTCACCAGTTAGGGCAGGAACCTGTAGCTAGCCGTGGTGCCTAAACCACTGAAGCAGCCACAAAGTGGGAAACAATTTCAGCCACCAACAAATCAAAAATGTACAGAATAGGCAAACAGTCGGTAATGCTTAAAGTGGGATTTTACCGATGTGGAGGTAACCACACTCCTGAATCATGTCAGTTTAAAGAGGCTGAGTGTTTTTATTGTCACAAAGAGGACATTTGGTAAAGCAGGGCAGAGCTGATCCCCAAGTAATCAATCAACTAAGATGTTACAGTATAAAATATGGAAGAACGTAGCACCAGTTATTCTGGTATTCACTCTCTGCGAGATGGACCAATTGCTGTAATGCTCTGGGCAAATGGGAAGATTCTAAAGATGGAATTAGATACAGGGGCATCAGCCACTGTGATTGGCGGGCATACATTTCAGTGCCTAAGAGAGGGAGTCCAACTATTTAATGTGAAGTGAATTTCTGCCAAGTTGAAGACTTATACAGGAGAAGCAATAAATATAAAATACACCACAATGGTACCTGTAAGCTATGGACAACAGTCTACCCAGCCTCCAGTGATAATAGTGATGGGTGAAGGACCAAGCCTTCTCAGCCACGATTGGCTTAAAGAAATCAGGCTGAACAGGGCTGAGAATTTTCAAATGCGGGATGGGGGACTGCCTGAACTGATAAGACAATACGAGAGCATCTTCTATGATGAATCCGGCAAAATCAAGGGGCTGCAAGTTAAGATTTATGTGGATCCAAAGGCTACTCCCCGATTCTTAAGCGTAAGACTGGTACCATATGCCTTGTGAGAAAAAGTGGATACTGAGTTAAGCAGGTTGGAAGAACTAGGAATTATCCAGCCAGGTCATTTCTCAGAATGGGCAGCACCTATAGACCCTATTGAAACTGGACAAGACCATCCGCATTTGTGGCGAATATAAGCTAACAACTAATCAGGCCATCAAGTTGGGCAAACATCCAATCCCGAGAATTGAACACCTGTATGCAAAGTTGGCAGGAGGTCAGTCTTACACAAAGCTGGACGTGAGTCACCAGCAACTTGAATTAGATGATGCTACCCGGGGTGTGTCACGATAAACACACACAAGCCTTTTGGCTTGTGTTGTATCTGTCCAATTCAGATACTTTCAGCCAGTTTATTTACTTAAATGTTTTACCTAGGTGTCCTTTAATACCAAAGAGAACAAAGTACAAACACAGGTATAAATTCAAATATAATTTATTCAACGCAATTACCGTATATTACACACAAAGTATTTTCTAGAGGTACCCAAGATCAGTTTGTACTACCGCAAAGATGGCTTGGTAGGGCTATGGATCCGATCCTTGAAGCCCTCTGGTCCATCATCACGAAGGTGGTTTTCACTGGCAGTTTCTTCCTTCCTTCCTTCTATGGTGTGGTCTGATCGGTCAAGGTCACCTCCCACATCGAGTCTTCGCTCCTGAGGTGTCCAGAGTGACTGTTTTTATCTTCCTTGGCTTGGCACCCTTTTGCTACTTCCCGTGGCCTTCTGCCAATGGGGTTCGGGAGGGGGTCCCAGTATCCCATGATCCGATTGACGCCCGATTAACCAGGAACATGGGCCCACCCCAGATTTCCATCTCCTGTGGTGTTATTCGCACGTACACCCTTACCAAATAAGGTGGCGGCGGGAACTCTAGGCGCCCAAGCATCTGGCTCAATCTGGGCTTTCAACAATAGATCCGTGCATAACAATCGGATAGATTATCTCTTGATGGCCGATTGACAGAGACATGTCCTGACAGTCTGTCTGGTTTCAGTATTTTTTTACTTGGCCAGTTCGAATTCCCATGGGGCTGTGTGCTGGAGTGGCTGTGGCTTGATTTAAAGTGACCAATTCTTTAATTTAAAATACCCAATTTAATCAAGCTGAAAACTAGGCCCTACCAGGTTACCTTACGTGTCTTTGGCATAACTATAGATTCCCTACAGTGCAAAAAGAGGCCATTTAGCCCATCGAGTCTGCACCAATCCACTCTGCCCTATACCCTTAACCTAACCTGCACATCCAGACACCAAGGGGTAATTTAGTATGGTCAATCCACCTAACTTGCACATCTTTGGACTGCGAAAGGAAACCGGAGCACCCGGAGGAACCACACGCAGATACAGAGAGAAAGTGCAAACTCCACACAGATGGTCACACAAGGCCAGAATTGAACCCGGGTCCCTGGCACTGTGAGGCAGCAGTGCTAACCACTGTGCCACCGTGCTGCATGTGCAATATTCCAAAGGAGAGTCTGCTACAAGGGCTACCATGGGTTGTAGTATATCTTGACAATGTTCTCATAAATGGATTGACAGAGGCCGGGAATCTAGCAAACTTAGAACATGGAACATACAATGCTGAAGGAGGCCATTCGGCCCATCGAGTCGGCACTGACCACTTAAGGCCTCACTTCCACCCTATCCCCGTAACCCAATAGCCCCCCCTAGCCTTTTTGGTCACTAAGGGCAATTTATCATGGCAAATCGACCTAACCTGCACGTCTTTCGACTGTGGAAGGAAACCGGAGCACCCGGAGGAAACCCACGCAGACATGGGGAGAACCTGCAGACTCTGCAGTCAGTGACCCAGCGGGGAATCGAACCTGGACCCACTAGAGGAGGTGTTAAAGAGATTTCAGGAGGCTGGAGTTCACCTCAAGAAAGAGAAGTGCATCTTTCAAGCCACTGAGGAGACCTAACTGGGGCACCGTGTAGATGCACAAGGTCTACAGCCCGTGGAAGACAAGGTCAAGGTGATAAAGGTGCCCCTACAAATACAACTGAACTCAAATTGGTTTTTGGGGATAGTAAACTACTATGGACGTTTCAAACCAAACTTATTGACTGTATTGGCCCTCTTAGATATTTTGCAAAAGAAACACCATTGTTGGTGTTGGAAGCCTTCCCAGGAGTAATTGTTACATTCCTCAGACCAGTTAGTACACTTTGACCCATCCAAAGAACTGACATTGACCTGCAATGCCTCTCCATATGAGGTTAGTGTGGTGTTGTCCCATGAGATGGATGATGTCTCTGAAAGGCTGATAGGATACATGTCAAGAATCTCCTTAGAGACAGAAAAAGGCTACTCACAAATTAAGAAGGATGGTCTTAGGAGTCAAGAAATTCTACCAGTGCTTACATGGTAGACACTTTACCATTGTTATTGACCATAAACTGCTCTTGGGTCTCTTCAAAGAGGCCAAGGCTATTCGGTCAATCGCGGTGCCAAGAATTCAATGATGGATATTAATTCTCTCCACCTCTGAATATACTTTCAAACACTGACCTAGAACACACAGTGAATTGCGGTGTACCTAGCCGCCTACCCTTGCAAGATTGTATCACGTGCATTCCAGTACTACGAGAAATCACCTTGGCATTAATTTTGTTCGGCACATTACCAGACCTGGCAAAGCAAATCAGAAACTGGACCAATCGAGATCCACTTCTGTCCAAAGTGAGAGACAATTTGAAAGTATAGACGGCTCTCTCGGTTAGTCCGTTTGATGCTGAGTGGGAAGGCATAGTTAGAATGTGTGTAATATCATCGAGAGTGGTGAAGTTTTGAAACTCAGCACTTGTGAAAACGGTTCCATTGTCTGATACCATGCCTTGAGGTAATCCAGGAGTTTAAAAGCATTAGCGGAATCTTTCGATAATAGGTGACTTCACATCAAAAACATCCATCCATTTAGAATGTGCATCAATCACGAACAAAAACATTGGACCAACAGAATCAATATAGATTCGTACACATGCATGCATTGGGGCTGTAGCAGGCAACCTTTATTGCAGTTGGCACTGTTGACAGTGATTGACTAGCTCCTCAATATCAGCATCAATACCAGGCCACCACACATAACTCCTGGCAAGAATCTTCATCAAAATACTTACAGGATGGGCAAATGTATCCAAGGAAATGAAATCATTCTTTGCCCGCAAGAATGCATTGAGTTTTCGGGATGGCACCACACTCTGAGGAGCAAGAGTAGTCGTTCCTGTACCAGACACAGAGCAGCTCCTAACTGAATTACACATCACTCATCCTGGCATCTCTGAGACAAAGATGATTTTATGAAAGCAAAAGTTGTTATGATTTGAACTGCACTGCTGGAAAGGGTGGCGACAGATAACATTTCAAAAACGGAATTGAATAAAAAGGAAAATTTTGCAGAGCTATGAGGGAGTGGGACTAATTGGATAGTTCTGCCCAATAGACCACAATAGGACCAATGGGTTAAGTGGCTACTTTTTATGCTCTTGGATTTTATATTTCAGAATGAATTCTACTTGGGAAGATATTAATAACATTAAAGCTATTAAATTTAGTTAAAGTTTGTGTAATCAGCCTTTTATGAAGTGCTATATCTGGGGCTAGTTTCATGTTTTTCACACCAGACAATGAGGTAAAGTATAAATGACTGAATCTGTATTAGCATGTTTTCATCTCCCGAGGAAATACAGATGGTCTTATCATACGTTTCTTTGTAATGTACACTGCATCTGCTCCTGTTTCATGCTATCGGAAGTGAGGGTGGTACATTTGGGTTACCATTGGTAATTACTGTTTGGGTGCTACAAAGCAAGCCCCAGGTATTCTGTGACATTTCCATAATACACATTAAAAGATAGAAATCATTAATCTTGTTTTATTATGTCCTTTTATATCAGAATAGCATAACATTTCTGCAAAGTTCTAGGCCTAGAGGTTGGTTTGATCTGTGCACAGGAACAGATAGGCCCTAAATCCACCTGGTTTTAAGCCTTAGGCCTCATCAGACTAGTGAATTCCAGATACAAATTCCAGAATTTCAGAGGAACAGGTTGGGAAACAGATTTTGGAAAGGTGCAGAAGTCACAGGGTAGTAGTCATGGGTGACTTCAACTTCCCAAATATTGAGTGGAAACTCTTTATATCAAATAGTTTGGATGGGGTAGTGTTTGTGCAGTGTGTCCAGGAAGCTTTTCTAACTCAGTATGTAGATTGTCCAACCAGAGGGGAGGACATATTGGATTTGGTACTTGGAATGAACCAGGGCAAGTGATAGATTTGATGGTGGGGGAGCATTTTGGAGGTAGTGACCACAATTCTGTGACTTTCACTTTAGTAATGGAGAGGGATAGGTGCGTGCAACAGGGCAAGGTTTACAATTGGGGGAAGGGTAAATATGATGCTGTCAGACAAGAACTGAAGTGCATAAATTGGGAACATAGGCTGTCAGGGAAGGACACAATTGAAATGTGGAACTTGTTCAAGGAACAGATACTACGTGTCCTTGATATGTATGTCCCTGTCAGGCAGGGAAAAGATGGTCGATTGAGGGAACCATGGTTGACAAGAGAGGTTGAATGTCTTATTAAAAGGAAGAAGGATACTTATGTAAGGCTGAGGAAACAAGGTTCAGACAGGGTGCTTGAGGGATACAAGATAGCCAGGAGGAAATGAAGAAAGGGATTAGGAGAGCTAAGAGAGGGCATGAAAAATCTTTGGCAGGTAGAATCAAGGAAAACCCCGAGGCATATGTGAGAAATATGAGAATGACTAGAGCGAGGGTGGGTCCAATCAAGGACAGTAGCGGGAGACTGTGTATTGAGTCAGAAGAGATAGGAGAGGTCTTGAACGAGTACTTTTCTTCAGTATTTACAAATGAGAGGGGTCATATTGTTGGAGAGGACAGTGTGAAACAGACTGGTAAGCCCGAGGAGATACTTGTTAGGAAGGAAGATGTGTTGGGCATTTTGAAAAACTTGAGGATAGATAAGTCCCCCGGGCCTGACGGGATATAACCAAGGATTCTATGGGAAGCAAGAGATGGAATTGCAGAGCCGTTGGCAATGATCTTTTCGTCCTCACTGTCAACAGGGGTGGTACCAGGGGATTGGAGATTGGTGAATGTCGTGCCCCTGTTCAAAAAAGGGAATAGGGATAACCCTGGGAATTACAGGCCAGTTAGTCTGGTACTGAGGGATAGGATTTCTGAGCATTTGAAAGACACTGCTTGATTAGGGATAGTCAGCACGGATTTGTGGGGGGTAGGTCTTGCCTCACAAGTCTTACTGAATTCTTTGAGGAGGTGACCAAGCACGTGGATGAAGGTAAAGCAGTGGATGTGGTGTACATGGATTTTAATAAGGCATTTGATAAGTTTCCCCATGGTAGGCTTATGCAGAAAGTAAGGAGGCGTGGGATAGTGGGAAATTTGGCCTGTTGAATAACGAACTGGCTAACCGATAGAAGTCAGAGAGTGGTGGTGGATGGCAAGTATTCAGCCTGGAGCCCAGTTACCAGTGGCGTACCGCAGGGATCAGTTCTGGGTCCTCTGATGTTTGTGATTTTCATTAATGACTTGGATGAGGGAGTTGAAGGGTGGGTCAGTAAATTTGCAGACGATATGAAGATTGATGGAGTTGTGGATAGTGAGGAGGGCTGTTGTCGGCTGCAAAGAGACATAGATAGGATGCAGAGCTGGGCTGAGAAGTGGCAGATGGAGTTTAACCCTGAAAAGTGTGAGGTTGTCCATTTTGGAAGGACAAATATGAATGCGGAATACAGGGTTAACAGTAGGGTTCTTGGCAATGTGGAGGATCAGAGAGATCTTGGGGTCTATGTTCATAGATCATTGAAAGTTGCTACTCAAGTTGATAGAGCTGTGTAGACGGCCTATGGTGTGCTAGCATTCATTAGCAGAGGGATTGATTTTTAGAGCCGTGAGGTGATGATGCAGCTGTACAAAACCTTGGTAAGACCACATTTGGAGTACTGTGTGCAGTTCTGGTCGCCTCATTTTAGGAAGGATGTGGAAGCTTTGGAAAAGGTGAAAAGGAGATTTACCAGGATGTTGCCTGGAATGGAGGGTAGGTCTTACGAGGAAAGGTTGAGGGTGCTCGGCCTTTTCTCATTAGAACGGAGAAGGATGAGGGGCGACTTGATAGAGGTTTATAAGATGATCAGGGGAATAGATAGAGTAGAAAGTCAGAGACATTTTCCCCGGGTGGAACAAACCATTACAAGGGGTCATAAATTTAAGGTAAATGGTGGGAGATATAGGGGGGATGTCAGAGGTAGGTTCTTTACCCAGAGAGTAGTGGGGGCATAGAATGCACTGCCTGTGGAAGTAGTTGAGTCAGAAACATTAGGAAACTTCAAGCGGCTATTGGATAGGTACATGGATTACGGTAGAATGATGGGGTGTAGATTAATTTGTTCTTAATCTAGGACAAAAGTTCGGCACAACATCATGGGCCGAAGGGCCTGTTCTGTGCTGTATTTTTCTATAGAAATAAGAACATAGAATGATACAGCGCAGTACAGGCCCTTCGGCCCTCGATGTTGCACCGACATGGGAAGTCCAAAAACTAAAGGCCATCTAACCTACACTATCCCATTATCATCCATATGCTTATCCAATAAACTTTTAAATGCCCTCAATGTTGGCGAGTTCACTACTGTTGCAGGTAGGGCATTCCACGGCCTCACCACTCTTTGCGTAAAAAACTCACCTCTGACCTCTGTCCTATATCTATTACCCCTCAATTTAAGGCTATGTCCCCTCGTGCTAGCCACCTCCATCCGCGGGAGAAGGCTCTCGCTGTCCACCCTATCTAACCCTCTGATCATTTTGTATGCCTCTATTAAGTCACCTCTTAACCTTCTTCTCTCTAACGAAAACAACCTCAAGTCCATCAGCCTTTCCTCATAGGATTTTCCCTCCATACCAGGCAACATCCTGGTAAATCTCCTCTGCACCCGCTCCAAAGCTTCCACGTCCTTCCTATAATGAGGCGACCAGAACTGTACGCAATACTCCAAATGCGGCCGTACTAGAGTTTTGTACAACTGCAACATGACCTCATGGCTCCGGAACTCAATCCCTCTACCAATAAAGGCCAACACACCATAGGCCTTCTTCACAACCCTATCAACCTGGGTGGCAACTTTCAGGGATCTATGTACATGGACACCGAGATCCCTCTGCTCATCCACACTACCAAGAATTTTACCATTAGCCAAATATTCCGCATTCCTGTTATTCTTTCCAAAGTGAATCACCTCACACTTCTCCACATTAAACTCCATTTGCCACCTCTCAGCCCAGCTCTGCAGCTTATCTATGTCCCTCTGTAACCTGCAACATCCTTCCGCACTGTCTACAACTCCACCGACTTTAGTGTCGTCTGCAAATTTACTCACCTATCCTTCTGCGCCCTCCTCTAGGTCATTTATAAAAATGACAAACAGCAACGGCCCCAGAACAGATCCTTGTGGTACGCCACTCGTAACTGAACTCCATTCTGAACATTTCCCATCAACCACCACTCTCTGTCTTCTTTCAACTATCCAATTTCTGATCCACATCTCTAAATCACCCTCAATCCCCAGCCTCCGTATTTTCTGCAATAGCCGACCGTGGGGAACCTTATCAAACGCTTTACTGAAATCCATATACACCACATCAACTGCTCTACCCTCGTCTACCTGTTCAGTCACCTTCTCAAAGAACTCGATAAGGTTTGTGAGGCATGACCTACCCTTCACAAAACCATGCTGACTATCCCTAATCATATTATTCCTATCTAGATGATTATAAATCGTATCTTTTATAATCCTCTCCAAGACTTTACCCACAACAGACGTTAGGCTCACCGGCCTATAGTTACCGGGGTTATCTCTACTCCCCTTCTTGAACAAAGGGACCACATTTGCTATCCTCCAGTCCTCTGGCACTAATCCTGTAGCCAATGATGACATAAAAATCAAAGCCAAAGGCTCTGCAATCTCTTCCCTGGCTTCCCAGAGAATCCTAGGATAAATCCCATCAGGCCCCGGGGACTTATCTATTTTCACCTTGTCCAGAATTGCCAACACTTCTTCCCTACGCACCTCAATGCCATCTATTCTAATAGCCTGGGTCTCAGCATTCTCCTCCACAACATTATCTTTTTCCTGAGTGAATACTGACGAAAAGTATTCATTTATTATCTTGCTTATCTCCTCAGCCTTCACACACAACTTCCCACCACTGTCCTTGACTGGCCCTACTCTTACCCTAGTCATTCTTTTATTCCTGACATACCTATAGAAAGCTTTTGGGTTTTCCTTAATCCTACCTGCCAAAGACTTCTCATGTCCCCTCCTTGCTCGTCTTAGCTCTCTCTTTAGATCCTTCCTCGCTTCCCTGTAACTATCAAGCGCCCCAACTGAAACTTCACACTTCATCTTCACATAGGCCTCCTTTTTCCTCTTAACAAGAGATTCCACTTCTTTGGTAAACCACGGTTCCCTCGCTCGACCCGTTCCTCCCTGCCTGACTGGTACGTACTGATCAAGAACACGCAATAGCTGTTCCTTGAACAAGCTCCACATATCCAGTGTGCCCAACCCTTGCAGCCTACTTCTCCAACCTACACATCCTAAGTCATGTCTAATGGCATCATAATTGCCCTTCCCCCAGCTATAACTCTTGCCCTGCGGGGTATACTTATCCCTTTCCATCACTAATGTAAAGGTCACCGAATTGTGGTCACTGTCTCCAAAGTGTTCACCTACCTGATGCAGTGGGGAAGGTAACAATGACAAAGGAGAGTACTTGCAGGCAAGGAGATGGGTTGAAGTGTGTATACTTTAATGCAAGAAGCATCAGGAATAAGGTGGGTGAACTTAAGGCATGGATCTGTACTTGGGACTACAATGTGGTGGCCATCACAGAAACTTGGATAGAAGAGGGGCAGAAATGGTTGTTGGAGGTCCCTGGTTATAGATGTTTCAACAAGATTAGGGAGGATGGTAAAAGAGGTTGGGGGGAGGGGGGTAGCATTGTTAATTAGAGATAGTATAACAGCTGCAGAAAGGCAGTTCGAGGGGGATGTGCCTACTGAGGTAATATGGGTTGAAGTTAGAAATAGGAAAGGAGCAGTCACCTTGTTGGGAGTTTTCTATAGGCCCCCCAATAGCAGCAGAGATGTGGAGGAACAGATTGGGAAACAGATTTTGGAAAGGTGCAGAAGTCACAGGGTAGTAGTCATGGGCGACTTCAACTTCCCAAACATTGAGTGGAAACTCTTTAGATCAAATAGTTTGGATGCGGTAGTGTTTGTGCAGTGTGTCCAGGAAGCTTTTCTAACACAGTATGTAGATTGTCCGACCAGAGGGGAGGCCATATTGGATTTAGTACTTGGTAATGAACCAGGGCAGGTGATAGATTTGTTAGTGGGGGAGCATTTTGGAGGTAGTGACCACAATTCTGTGACTTTCACTTTAGTAATGGAGAGGGATAGGTGCGAGCAACAGGGCAAGGTTTATAATTGGGGGAAGGGTAAATACAATGCTGTCAGACAAGAATTGAAGTGCAGAAGTTGGGAACATAGGCTGTCAGGGAAGGACACAAGTGAAATGTGGAACTTGTTCAAGGAAATGGTACTGCGTGTCTTTGATATGTATGTCCCTGTCAGGCAGGGAAGAGATGGTCGAGTGAGGGAACCATGGTTGACAAGAGAGGTTGAATGTCTTGTTAAGAGGAAGAAGGAGACTTATGTAAGGCTGAAGAAACAAGGTTCAGACAGGGCGCTGAAGGGATACAAGATAGCCAGGAGGGAACTGAAGAAAGGGATTAGGAGAGCTAAGAGAGGGCATGAAAAATCTTTGGCGGGTAGGATCAAGGAAAACCCCAAGGCCTTTTACACATATGTGAGAAATATGAGAATGACTAGAGCGAGGGTAGGTCCGATTAAGGACAGTAGCGGGAGATTGTGTATTGAGTCTGAAGAGATAGGAGAGGTCTTGAACAAGTATTTTTCTTCAGTATTTACAAACGAGAGGGGCCATATTGTTGGAGAGGACAGCGTGAAGCAGACTGTTAAGCTTGAGGAGATACTTGTCAGGAAGGAAGATGTGTTGCGCGTTTTGAAAAACTTGAGGATAGACAAGTCCCCCGGGCCTGACGGGATATATCCAAGGATTCTATGGGAAGCAAGAAATGAAATTGCAGAGCCGTTGGCAATGATCTTTTCGTCCTCGCTGTCAACAGGGGTGGTACCAGAGGATTGGAGAGTGGCGAATGTCGTGCCCCTGTTCAAAAAAGGGAATAGGGATAACCCTGGGAATTACAGGCCAGTTAGTCTTACTTCGGTGGTAGGCAAAGTAATGGAAAGGGTACTGAGGGATAGGATTTCTGAGCATCTGGAAAGGCATTGCTTGATTAGGGATAGTCAGCACGGATTTGTGAGGGGTAGGTCTTGCCTTACAAGTCTTATTGAATTCTTTGAGGAGGTGACCAAGCATGTGGATGAAGGTAAAGCAGTGGATGTAGTGTACATGGATTTTAGTAAGGCATTTGATAAGGTTCCCCATGGTAGGCCTATGCAGAAAGTAAGGAGGCATGGGATAGTGGGAAATTTGGCCAGTTGGATAACAAACTGGCTAACCGATAGAAGACAGAGAGTTGTGGTGGATGGCAAATATTCAGCCTGGAGCCCAGTTATCAGTGGCGTACCGCAGGGATCAGTTCTGGGTCCTCTGCTGTTTGTGATTTTCATTAACGACTTGGATGAGGGAGTTGAAGGGTGGGTCAGTAAATTTGCAGATGATACGAAGATTGGTGGAGTTGTGGATAGTGAGGAGGGCTGTTGTCGGCTTCAAAGAGACATAGATAGAATGCAGAGCTGGGCTGAGAAGTGGCAGATGGAGTTTAACCCTGACAAGTGTGAGGTTGTCCATTTTGGAAGGACAAATCTGAATGCGGAATACAGGGTTAATGGTAGGGTTCTTGGCAATGTGGAGGAGCAGAGAGATCTTGGGGTCTATGTTCATAGTTCTTTGAAAGTTGCCACTCAAGTGGATAGAGCTGTGAAGAAGGCCTATGGTGCTAGCGTTCATTAGCAGAGGGATTGAATTTAAGAGCCGTGAGGTGATGATGCAGCTGTACAAAACCTTGGTCAGGCCACATTTGGAGTACTGTGTGCAGTTCTGGTCACCTCATTTTAGGAAGCATGTGGAAGCTTTGGAAAAGGTGCAAAGGAGATTTACCAGGATGTTGCCTGGAATGGAGAGTAGGTCATACGAGGAAAGGTTGAGGGTGCTAGGCCTTTTCTCATTAGAACGGAGAAGGATGAGGGGCGACTTGATAGAGGTTTATAAGATGATCAGGGGAATAGATAGAGTAGACAGTCAGAGACTTTTTTCCCCGGGTGGAACACACCATTACAAAGGGACATAAATTTAAGATAAATGGTGGAAGATATAGAGGGGATGTCAGAGGTAGGTTCTTTACCCAGAGAGTAGTGGGGGCATGGAATGCACTGCCTGTGGTAGTAGTTGAGTCGGAAAATTTATGGACCTTCAAGCGGCTATTGGATAGGTACTTGGATTAGGGTAGAATAAGGGAGTGTAGGTTAACTTCTTAAGGGCAGCACGGTAGCATTGTGGATAGCACAATTGCTTCACAGCTCCAGGGTCCCAAGTTCGATTTCGACTTGGGTCACTGTCTGTGTGGAGTCTGCACATCCTCCCCGTGACTGCGTGGGTTTCCTCCGGGTACTCCGGTTTCCTCCCACAGTCCAAAGATGTGCAGGTTGGGTGGATTGGCCATGAAAAATTGTCCAAAATTCTATGATTAACCTAGGACAAAAGTTCGGCGCAACATCGTGGGCCGAAGGGCCTGTTCTGTGCTGTATTTCTCTATATACCTCCAGATCTAACACCTGGCCTGGTTCATTACCCAAAACCAAATCCAATGTGGCCTCACCTATTGTTGGCCTGTCAACATATTGTGTCAGGAAACCCTCCTGCACACATTGTACAAAGAACGACCCATCTAATGTACTCGAACTATATCTTTTCCAGTCAATATTTGGAAAGTTAAAGTCTCCCATAACAACTACCCTGTTACTTTCGCTCTTTTCCAGAATCATCTTCGCCATCCTTTCCTCTACATCTCTAGAACTATTAGGTGGCCTATAGAAAACTCCCAGCAGGGTGACCTCTCCTTTCCTGTTTCTAACCTCAGCCCATACTACCTCAGAAGAAGAGTCCCCATCTTGCATCCTTTCTGCCACCATAATACTGTCCTTGACTAGCAGCGCCACACCTCCCCCTCTTTTGCCCCCTTCTCTGACCTTACTAAAACACCTGAACCCTGGAACCTGCAACAACCATTCCTGTCCCTGCTCTATCCATGTCTCTGAAATGGCCACAACATCGAAGTCCCAGGTACCAACCCATGCTGCCAGTTCCCCTACCTTATTTCGTATACTCCTGGCATTGAAGTAGACACACTTCAAACCACCTACCTGAACACTGGCACCCTCCTGCGAAGTCAAATCTGTGCTCCTGACCTCTATACTCTCAATCTCCCGTACCCCAAAACTACAATCCAGGTTCCCATGCCCCTGCTGAATTAGTTTAAACCCCCCCAAAGAGCACTAACAAATCTCCCCCCCAGGATATTGGTGCCCCTCAGGTTCAGATGTAGACCATGCAGATATAGAGGTCCCACCTTCCCCAGAAAGAGCCCCAGTTATCCAGAAATCTGAATCCCTCCCGCCTGCACCATCCCTGTAGCCACGTGTTTAATTGCTCTCTCTCCCTATTCCTCATCTCACTATCACGTGGCACGGGCAACAACCCAGAGATAACAACTCTGTTTGTTCTCACTCTGAGCTTCCATCCTGGCTCCCTAAAGGCCTGCCTGACATCCTTGTCCCCTTTCCTACCTATGTCGTTAGTGCCAATGTGGACTACGACTTGGGGCTGCTCCCCTTCACCCTTAAGGACCCGAAAAACACGATCCGAGACATCACGTACCCTTGCACCTGGGAGGCAACATACCAAACGTGAGTCTCTCTCGCTCCCACAAAATCTCCTATCTGTGCCCCTGACTATTGAGTCCCCAATTACTAATGCTCTGCTCCTATCCCCCCTTCCCTTCTGAGCAACAGGGACAGACTCCGTGCTAGAGTCCCGTACCCCATGGCTTACCCCTGGTAAGTCGTCCCCCCCACAAGTATCCAAAACGGTATACTTGTTACTCAGGGGAACGACCGCAGGGGGTCCCTGCACTGACTGCTTCTTCCCAGTCCCTCTTACAGTTACCCATCTATCTCCAGTCTTTGGTGTAACTACTTCTCTGAAGCTCCTATCTATGACCCCCTCTGCCTCCCGAATGATCCGAAGTTCATCCAACTCCAGCTCCAGTACCATAACTCGGTCTTGGAGGAGCTGGAGATGGCTGCACTTCCTACAGGTAAAATCAGCAGGGACACTAACGGCATCCCTCACCTCAAACATCCTGCAGGAGGAACATTGCACTGCCTTCCCTGCCATCCCTCTTAGTTCCAACCAAGTTCTGGTAAGCAAATATTAAATAAATAAAAAATAATAATACAATATAGCACTTACCTGCTCACACCAATGGGTCTTATTATTAGGTTAGAGGAGGAGGGCGGGTGGGAGACACTATACGTGTAGTGTCTCGGGTTTCCTCTCTGCCAGAATTTTTTGGCTAGGGGAAAATCCTTCCCAGAAGTCCGCGGGTCGTACTTCCGGTTCCCGCCTTATATTATCTTTGCTCCCACTGGCACCCCGCCGCTCTCCAGCTCTCAATGTGTCCCCTCGCGCTCTTTCACTGACTCACCGCCTCTCTCCTCGCGCTCTTTTATCCTGTGTCCCCGCCGCACTCCTCGCTCTCACTATGTCGCGCCGCTTTCCTCGCGCTCTTTCACTGACTCACCGCCGCTCTCCTCGCGCTCTTTTATCCTGTGTCCCCGCCGCACTCCTCGCTCTCACTATGTCGCGCCGCTTTCCTCGCGCTCCTTCACTGAGTTCTATGTTCTACGTGTTGGACATTCCTCGGCAGCCTGCCATCAAAAACCATATGAATTTTGGTTTGCTGTCGAAGGCACGGGTAGGCCTTGCAAGAAGAGATGACTCAGAGAAGGGGCGTGTTTGACTGGGCAGAAGAGGGGCTGCGACTGGAAAGGGGGAAAATGGGACAAAGGTGACGAGTGGGGAAAGGTGTGAGTAGCTATCAGGAGGCTGAACAAACAGTGACTGGCAGCGGCCTAGGTTGCATCCGTTGCCATATTGTTATGGAAGAGGTATTTTCAGAACCCCAAAATGTATCATGGAGTTCAAGCAACCCCCACCTTTAATGGATTGTTGCTTTTGAAGCACACGTCTTGTTCCCCAGGTGTAGTATTACAATTATGGACATGTGGGGCGCGATTCTCCGCCCCCCACGCCGGGTGGGAGAATAGCGGGAGGGCCTCCCGACATTTTTCATGCCCTCCCGCTATTCTCCCCCCCCCCCCCACCCCCGACCCATGCCACGAATCGCCGCTCGCCGTTTTTTACGGCAAGCGGTGATTCTCCGAGGCCGATGGGCCGAGCGGCCGGGCCTTCACGCCCGTTTCAACACGGCAGCAAACACACCTGCTCACTGCCGTCGTGAAACGGGTGCCAGATGCCCGTTTGGGGCATCTGGGGGCCCGATTGGCATGGCAGTACCACAGCCGTGCCAAGGGGGGCATAGGCCCGTGATTGGTGCCCACCGATCGCGGGCCGTGCGTCCGTAACGGATGCATTCTTTTCCCTCCGCCGCTCCGTAAGATCAAGCCGCCACTTCTTGCGGGGCGGCTGAGGGAAAAGACGCCAACAGCGCATGCGCGGGTTGGCGTTGTCCAACCTGCACATGCACGGCTGACGTCATCGGCTGCATCAGCCGGCGTGACGCTTGACGTGCGACCTTGACGACCGTCATCAGGGCCGCGCCACCGTGACGCACGGGGCCGCACTCCTAGCCCCGCCTGGGGAGGAGAATCGGCCCCCGGAAGTGGGCGTGAAGGCTGCCGTGGGTCACGGCCTGTCCCACGGCTGCCTTTACGATTCTCCGCATTTGCGGAGAATCTCGCCCGTGGCTTTTAAAACAAAGCAATGTTCCTTCCATGAACTCAAATTAACCTTTTAAATAAACATTGGGGGCGCGATTCTCCCAAAACGGGAGAAATCGTAAAGCTGGCGTAAAACCCGGGCGGGTTTTACGGCAGCGCGCCCCTTCCCGACCGGGGACCGATTCTGGTCCCCGGTCGGGGCTAGCAGCCCGACGCCGTAGGCTCCGGCAAGACGGGCTTAACGAAAATCGTTAAGCCCGCTTGCCGGAGTTAGCGCCGGCTGACGGGTCATATGACGTCAGCCGCGCATGCGCAGTTTGGAAGACTCCAACCCGCGCATGCGCGGGTGACGTCATCGCGTTTTTGCGCGAAACCCGCGCATGCGCGGGCCGGGTTGCCCCTCAGCCGCCCCGTGAATGGATACTGCGGGGCGGCGGAAGGACAAGTAGTGCGCGGGCATCGGGCCCGCTGCCCGCGATCGGTGCCCACCGATCACGGGCCGATGGCACCCTTGGCACGGCCGTGCCAATCGGTGCCATGGTTATTAATAGCGAGTTAGTCACGCCGTTTTTACGAACGGCAAGACCAGGTGTGTTTGCCGTTCGTAAAAACGGCGTAAAGGGCTGGGACTTCGGCCCATCTAACAGCTGAGAATCGCTGCCGGCCGTAAAAAAACGGCGGCAGCGATTCGGGTCGGGACTTCGGCGGGGGGGGGGGGGGGGGGGGGGGGAGAATAGCGGGAGGGCGGCAAAAATGTCAGGAAGGCCCTCCCGCCATTCTCCCACCCGTCGTGGGGGGCGGAGAATTTCGCCCATGATCTCTTAACACCCCTTACTTCAAAGATAACCCTGAAAATAATACAACACTACCCAATCCTGCAAACTGTTCCCTTACACATCCAAAAGACTTAACAAATCCTTCAAACAGAAGCACATTAGATTTATACTGTATTCAATACTGAGACCTTTTTACAATCCCGATTTCACCAAAGTATTAAGAGATAGTCCTTCATGGCAGAGATCACCAGCAATGCAGCTCACAGCCACACCCAAGCTTTCTTCAAAACTGAAACTAAAACTCCCAGAACTAACCTCAAAATAGCCGAACTGAGCTCAGCTCCCCCTCCTGTGACATCACTTCAGTAATATGATCAGCTTATTTCTTAATGGTACATTTCTTAAACATCCAATTCTTAAAGGCACCCTCACATGACAATATTGTAATTTGGGTACTTAGGTAATCTGGACATTCTTAATTCTCCCTCAGTGTACACGAACAAGCGCCGGAATGTGGCGACTAGGGGCTTTCCACAGTAACTTCATTTCATTTCATTACAGTATTAATGTTAACCTACTTGTGACAATAAAGATTATAATATGTTGGTGAGGGTGCTAGCAGCACTGAATGTCCTTTGCAAATATGCAGAACTGACAGCTCACCATACTGCAAGTGTAATTCTGATGTTATGCCATTTTGGAGGTTCCCGCTCCAGCTAATGCTATGTCTTAACTGTACACAGCTGGACACGCTTTCAGCAGCTGGAAGAACTCTACATTAGTGTAATTAAAGTGTTCATCAACTACTTGTTGACATCCTCTGGCTACTGCTGCAATCTACAGGCATTTTGTGCTCTGAAAAGAAGTGGAGGAAGAGAAAGAGAGGAAGGTTGACCATAAAGATCTCATGCCAGTGAGGCGAGATTCAGAACGCGATGCCTTGCAAGATTTAGTTAAACGTCGCCAGGTGTTCAGAGTATCACAAATCCCTCTCTCGAGACTCAATGGACTCTGTTACATCACTAAATTGGGCACGATGAGGGCATTAAACCATGCCCCAGGTGATTTTGACATATCCAGCAAATCTCCTCTTAACCTTCTTCTCTCCAATCTACCCTCATAGGTGAAGTTTCTTGTCCCTGGAACCATTCTTTTCAACCGCCTTCTGCACTCTCTCCAATGTGTTTAAATTCTTGTTATAGTGTGGTGCCATTCTGTAATTAATAAGCAGGTACAGCAAGGGATTCGGAAGGCAAATGGAATGTTGTCACTTATACCAAGGGATTGGAATAGAAAATTGGGATGCTTTGCTGCAGTTGTACTGGGCATTGGTGAGACCATATCTCGAGTTATATTTTTATTTCAAAAAGGATATAAATGCATTAGCAGCAGTTCAGAGAAGGTTCCCTCAATTGATACCTGGGGTGGGAGGATTATTTTGCGAGGATCGATTGGACAGACTGGGCCTGTATCTACTGGAGTTAGAAGATTACGAGATGATATTATTGATATTATTACACAAGATACTGAGAGGGTTTGACAGGGTGGATACTGAATGGTTCTTTCCTCTTGTGGGAGAATCTAGGGGCAGGATTCTGCGACCCCGTTGCACACGGCGTGGTCCAGGCGCACCAGCTGAATCGCACACATGCCCAAATCAGGTTCCGCACCAGGCCCATCACAAGTCATTCCACTCGCTCTGCCCGGCCTAATCTGGATTTCACGCTCGCTGGGGGAAATCCAGATCTGAGTATTGAAGTGAGCCTTATGGTTATGCCCGGACGCCAGAGTCACCCGGTGCCCGGGACTCACCAGCCACGCCTAGGAGACTTCGCCAGGGCGCTGCTGGCTTGTGAAGGTGAGTCTGTCACCTGCAGGGGAACATGCATCCCGTCGATCACCCCCTGGACCCGGCGCATCTCAACGATGACGGTGAACCCTGCTGCCCATGCATCCTGGTGGGCACGGTCCACATTGAAGTTGATGTATTGTACCGACTGGGTTTATAGAATCATAGAATTTACAGTGCAGAAGAAGGCCACCCAGCCCATCGAGTCTGCACCGGCCATTGGTTAGAGCAGCCAACTCAAGCACATACCTCCTCCACCACGTCCCCTTAATGCAGTAATCCCAATTAACCTTATTTGGACACAAAGGGCAATTTAGCATGGTCAATCCACCTAACCCGCACATCTTTGAACTGTGGGAGGAAACACACGCACACACGGGGAGAATGTGCAGACTCCACACAAACAGTGACCCAAGCAGGGAATTGAACCTGGGACCCTGGAGCTATGAAGCAACAGTGCTAACCACTATGCTACCATGATTCCCAAACAGCGCAGATGTACCTGTGCACCATGCTCTGTGAGATCCCAGATAGATCCGATTACGGGTGTCCTCCCCCATTCCCCCATGGTGTAAGGTGCGCCATGGTCTGGCAGATCTGTCACACTGTCCCTCTGCTTAGCCGGAATCTTTGACGGCATGCCCGGTCCGGCAAGTCCTCAAATAACAGGTACTGCCAATATACATGAGTTCTCATTCAACGCCTGCTTTAAACCTCCTCTTCCTCCTTTGGCCTGTTGGGAGGCCGGCTCTCCACTCTAAGCGGCTGCCTCCTGTTCCTCTGGGTCAGGTTCCGCTACTGCAGCTTCCTCCTCCTCGAGCAGCTCCAGCTCATACAGCTGCAGTGCATCCTCCAGGGCTGCAGCAACTAGGAGGAAGGCCACCATTGCTGATTGTATTCCAGAATCCATTGTCTGCACGGGATGAAAGGCCGACATGGTAGCATTGTGCGTAACCCCCGGGCATCATCGCGGCCCCAGTTAGCACTGCGGATCCTGCTCCCGCATGTTACCACCCCCCCCCCCCCTCCCCCCCGCACCCCCCCCCCACCCTCCTCCCCATCCCCTCATCCCTGGCCCCCGTCAGTTCCTGGCACCCTGTAGACCTCTGGCCCTGGCGCACATCCCTGCGGCCAAGGATACTGCTGACTGCACTGCCATTGTCAGCGGTATGCACTATGACCCCATCCGGCACCTCTAGGGCCCACTGTGGGTGATGCCCTTGGTGGGCCACATAATGCCCTGCGGGCGGTTTGCGACCAGTTTGAGGGGGGTGGTATGACGGTGGGTGGGGTACGGGGGTGAGACTGAGTGCATGCTTAGTGGATGCAGGGTAGGTGCTGGGGCGCGGGGTTGGTGGGGTTGGGAGCACTCATATGGTTGGTGGCACCCTGCAGTGCCACATGCCAATGGTGGGTGGTCAGTCCGGTGCGCAGCAATATTGCTGCCTTGTTGGCAATGGCAGTCCATGCCTAGACACTGCCCCAGTACCATGGGGGTCACCCCAGCCCATGGTCCATCCCTCTGTCACCTCTACCTCCCGGCCCTACCAGGCAACCCCCCCCCCCCCCCACCCCACCCCACCCTTTCACTCCCCCAAACCTGTCCAGCCAATGTGTGGACAAGGAGCCTATGGTTGCTCCTCTGCATGTCCGACCTCCTCTCTCTCCCTCATCAGCCACAGCACTTGTTTCCCGATTTTTAAAAGCACAAGTGAACCTCGCCATTGGAAATTCTCCCCAGTGGAGGCAGAGAATCGAGGAGACCCGGAGATATGATATGCAAACTGCATTTACTGTACGTGTGGAGTGGAATGTATTGACGCCGCTGCTGAGTCACCGGAGTATCGCGACGCTGTGAACCCAGCGCTGGCCATGATTTCGGCATCAAAACCGATTCTCCACCCAATCGCCTTCCCCAATTTAGGCGTTGGCTGATGGATGGCTCCACAGTACAAAAACCCCGGCCTGAGTATGGGTTGGGGAGGGTGAGCCTTCGGGGCATGGGAGTTTAGTCATGTATCTTAATAAATCCCTTTCTTTGTATCCTACCATGTGTCCTACATGTTTCTCGCCCATCGGATTCTACAGAAGAAAGGATTCAGGTATTTAGATCGTTTGGAGACTTGGGCGGCGAGATGGCAGATGGAGTTTAATCCGGACAAATGTGAGGTATTGCATTTTGGAAGGTCTAATACAGGTAGGGAATATACAGTGAATGGTCGAACCCTCAAGAGGATTGACAGTCAGAGAGATCTTGGTGTACAGATCCACAGGTCACTGAAAGGGGCAACAGAGGTTGAGAAGGTAGTCAAGAAGGCATACGGCATGCTTGCCTTCATTGGCCGGGGCATTGAGTATAAAAATTGGCAAGTCATGTTGCAGCTGTATAGAACCTTGATTAGGTCAGTGTTCTTCAAACTTTTTTTCCGGGGACCCATTTTTACCAACTGGCCAACCTTTGGGACCCAACCCGGCCGACCTTCGCACCCATGCCGGCCGACCTTCGCACCCATGCCGGCCGACCTTCGCACCCATGCCGGCCGACCTTCGTGACCCACTTTTTTGTCTTCCCTTGTTTGCTGCTGACAAAAATGGAGGAAATGGTTTTGGGTCCCTTTGGCCCTCGTACACGCTCCTCCAATGGAACCTGTTGGATGAAGGTGAAGCCTTCCGGTGTCGGAAAATATGGAGTTTGCATCTGTCTAAAGTTCTGAATTTTTTTCCTGTACAGTTTTATCAAATATCCCCCTCCCGAACTTGTAAAAAAAAATTAAAAACAAAACGAGTAAAATAAATGAAAAACATGAATAAACCCCCCCCCCCCCCCGAACTTGTAAAAATAAAAAAGGGGCAGCAGGGTAGCATGGTGGTTAGCATAAATGCTTCACAGCTCCAGGGTCCCAGGTTCGATTCCCGGCTGGGTCACTGTCTGTGAGGAGTCTGCACGTCCTCCCCCTGTGTGCGTGGGTTTCCTCCGGGTGCTCCGGTTTCCTCCCACAGTCCAAAGATGTGCGGGTTAGGTGGATTGGCCATGCTAAATTGCCCGTAGTGTCCTAATAAAAGTAAGGTTAGGGGGGGTGGGGTTGTTGGGTTACGGGTATAGGGTGGATACGTGGGTTTGAGTGGGGTGATCATGGCTCGGCACAACATTGAGGGCCGAAGGGCCTGTTCTGTGCTGTACTGTTCTATGTTCTATGTTCTATAATAAAATAAATGAAAAAAATGAATAAAAAACCCCCGAACTTGTAAAAAAAATTAAATGAATGAAATAAATGAAGAAAATGAATAAAACCCCCCCCGAACTTGTGAAAAAATAAAATGAATTAAAAAAATGAATAAAACCCCCCCAAACTATTAAAAAAAATAAAATGAATAAAATAAATGAAATGAAAATGAAATGAAATGAAAAATGAAATGAAAATCGCTTATTGTCACGAGTAGGCTTCAATGAAGTTACTGTGAAAAGCCCCTAGTCACCACATTCCGGTGCCTGTCCGGGGAGGCTGGTACGGGAATAGAACCGTGCTGCTGGCCTGCTTTAAAAGCCAGCGATTAGCCCAGTGAGCTAACCAGCCTCAGCTCAGGCGGGATAGCCCGGGATTCTCCGGCCACGCCCGCCCAGCGACCAGAGAATCCCTCCTGAGCCTGAGCTAAAAAATAAAAATTAAATGAATAAAATAAATGAATAAAAACCACTACAGAACTTGTAAAACAAAAAGCCACGACCGTTTTTTTTAAAAAGCGGTCGCACAGCGCATGCGTGCCCGATTTGCGCCTGCGCACTGATCATCGTGCGCGCATGCACAATGCTGCTGAATTTCTTTTGACATTTTCCTGGCCGCTTGCAGCCGGCATTATGAAAAGCCAGCTGCTGCGTGGGGATTTGCACGTTCGGGAGCACCGCGGACAATGGCTCCGCGACACTCCCGACACCCGCCCGTGACCCACCCGTGGGTCGTGCCCCTGACTTTGAAGAACACTGAGTTGGGCCACACTTGGAGTATAGTGTTCAATTCTGGTCGCCACACTACCAGAAGGATATGGAGGCTTTAGAGAGGGTGCAGAAGAGATTTACCAGGATGTTGCATTAGCTATGAGGAGAGGTTGAATAAACTTGCTTTGTTCTCACTGGAATGAAGGAGGTTGAGGGGCGACCTGATGAAGGTCAACAAAATTATGAGGGGCATAGACAGAATGGATGGTCAGAGACTTTTTCCCAGGATAGAGGGGTCAATTACTAGGGGGCATAGGTTTAAGGTGTGAGGGGCAAGGTTTAGAGGAGGTAAATGAGGTAAGTTTTTTACACAGATGGTAGTGGGTGCCTGGAACCCACTTCCGGAGAAGGTGGTGGAAGCAGGGACGATAGTGATGTTTAAGGGGCATCTTGACAAATACATGAATAGGATGGGAATAGAGGGATACGGGCCCCGGAAGTGTGGAAGATTTTAGTTTAGACGGGCAGCATGGTAGGCGTAGGCCTGGAGGGCCGAAGGGCCTATTCCTGTGCTGTACTTTTCTTTGTTCTTTGTATGAGGATAATAATAATCTTTATTGTCACAAGTAGGCTTACATTAATACTGCAATTAAGTTACTGTGAAAAGCCCTAGTCGCCACATTCCAGAGCCTGTTCGGGTACATAGAGGAGGATTCAGAATGTCCAATCCACCTGACAGCACGTCTTTCGGGACTTGTGGGAGGAAACGGGAGCACCCGGAGGAAACCCACACAGACACAGGGAGAACATGTAGACTCCGTACAGACAATGACCCAAGCGGGAATCGGACCTGGGGCCCTGGAGGTGTGAAGTAACGGTACTAACCACGGTGCTTCCATGCCGCACTGCCATCTTTGATGTTTCAGCCCCTCTGCTGGTCACAGATTCAGCAATGGCCATTCCAATAATGACTATCGCCTCCTCAGAGGTTTGGATATGCAGGCACATTTGTATCTCTACAATTAGCACTTGCTGCCCCTGGTTGTTTATTATTTGGACCTGCCAGAGAGAGGAAAATGTGCCAGTAAATGCTTTTGGAAATTCGCCCCAGTGAATCTGCTGAGTACCATTTTCACCACACAAGTGCCAAGTAATGGCTATCTCCAACAAGAGAAATTCTATCTCCCCTTGATGTTCAATGTCATTATCATCATTCTATCAATATCCTGTGACCATTAACAGGAACTGAACTGGAGCAGCCATATACATACTGTGATTGCAAGAGCTGGTCAGAGACTGGGAATTCTGTGTGTAATGATACGTATATATAGAGACGTGTAAAGGGTTAATGATTACATCTTAGTATAACACAACCACTAGAGGGCAACACTAGATTCCACTATATGAAATGAAATGATATGAGAACTCCAAGGATCTTGGTTCTCTTCCAACCAGGAGTGACTGGATAGCAGATTGGTAGAGGTATAGATCACAGCATGGTTAGCAAGTGTAGTTTAAATTAGTTAATACTTTAATACAGATTACTTGATGACTAGTTATAGTTCTGCAGAGTGTGCAAACTCAATATTAATCAATTTGTTGTTCAATATATCTGTTTTGCTTTAAGTTGAAGATTGGTGGTTTCTTCAGAATCAGCCCATCAGTCCATTCTGGATATATAATCCATTCTGGATATATAAAGCAAAGAGTAACGATATATTACCAAAGATATTACCAAAATAACACTGTGGAGTGTAACTCACCTCCTGACTCCCAAAAGCCTGGGGACAAGTCAGGAGTGTGATGGAATGCTCTCCGCTTGCCTGGATGTGTGCAGCTCCAACAACATTCAGGAAGCTCACAACCATCCAGGACAAAGCAGTTGCTTGATTGGTACCAGTCCTCCACCACTGACACACAGTAGCAGCAGTGTGTACCATCGACAAGATGCAATGCAGCAACTCATTAAGGTCCCTTCGCTGCACATTTCTAATCCGCGACCTCTACCACCTAGAAGGACAAGGGCAGGAGATGCATGAGAATACCATCAGCTGCAAGTTCCCCTCCATTAAGTCACTTACTATCCTGACTTGGAATTTTACCACCGTTCCTTCACTGTCACTGGACCAAAATCCTGGAGATCCCTTTCTCACAGCACTGTTGGTGATCATACAGCACATTCCTACCTTCTCAAGGGCAATTAGGGATGGGCAGTAAATGCTGGCACCTACATCCCATGAAAAAAATTAGCATTGCATCTGCCATATTTTTCATAATTTACCAAATTCAAGGGAGGGATCCCTATTGTGCTGCATCCCTTAGCAGGTGAGAGTGGTTGTAAAAAAAAGGATTTTGAGGGCAGCATAGTTCATAAGATATAGGCAACTGCATTTCATGTTGCCCTTTGTGTTTGCCCACCTAGAGTGCAGCAGATGTCACTGGAAGGGAATGAATGTACAGGGAAAGCCTTTTACCGAGCAGAATGACTGGAGGGGGAATCTTTTGACTGACCTTTTCAGGGATGCAGGCATAAATGCAGCAAACGATTACAACCAGATGGAGCTTGGCCATCAGAGCAGTTGCTATGCTGGTCGAAAAGCAAAGTACAAAGGTGACTGAAGTGATATAGATATCACATTAGATGCTGGGTGAGGGGTGAAGGTTCAGCAATAATGAGAGGCATTGAAAAAGGAGATGCAAACTCTGCCTGTCTGACATTTCCAGATTCTTGATGGCTACTGAGAATTTCACCCCCCCTATTGTTTCAAGGGCATCTCTGTTTTTTTCGATGGATAAACCTAAATCTAACAGGAGTAAAAGGTTCCTTGATTGGATCTAACACCCAAGAATTTTAATAGCAGTATTTTGAAATGTGCACAGATGATTGTGGAACACTTTTAAAACAATCCTGTTAAAATAAATTGCACCTCATATACTGTCTGCTGCTTTATCGGGTAGCCGTTGCTATTGGTAACAGTGTAGGATCTTCCAAATTGTCCTTATTATTACTTTCCTCTGTACCTGCACTGACAGGATGCAAAGCTGATTGATTTTAGGCTATTTACAGAAGGAAAATACATAACACTGAAAAGGCTGCTATGCTTCATTGATAGTCTGACAGTCTGAAGGGAGATAGTACAGATGGGAAAATAATTTATTCATTGAAACCGTGATAGAAACAATTTAACAATATGTGCACCCCTCCCCCTCCTTACAGTTCTGTAAAGAATCAAGGTGAGCAGTTACCTCATTACACTTGCATGATTGACTGACTACCTCTAGTTTCAGCATGAAATATCACAGAAGGCAACAACTTGTACTATGGCAGTACCTGCGAGTGTGTAGCAATTACCAATGTATCTGACAGATCATAGAACTTTAGGATCTTACAGCAGAGAAGGCGGCCATTTGGCCTATTATACCGGGGCTGGTTCTTTGCAAATACTTCACAACTTAGGCCAACACGCTAGCTTTTTTTCCCTCAGACTCCGCATATTAATTCATCCTCTTCAGAGGTATGTCCAATTGCCTTCAACGTTACTATGGAATCAGATTCCACCACCCTCTCAAATAAAGAAAAAATTGCATTTATATTGTGCATTTCATGATCACCAGACATCTCAAAGTATTTTTTGAAGTTAGGGTGGGATTCTGCCATAATCGGCGGGGCGAGCAACTCCGGCGGGATGGAGTGGCGTGAACCACTCCGGCGTTGGGCCGCCCCAAAGGTACGGAATCCTCAGCACCTTCAGGGGCGAAGCCCACCTCGGAGTGGTTTGCGCCCCGCCGGCTGGCGGGAAAGGGGCTTGGCGCCACATCGACTGGAGCCGAAGGGCCTCCACCGGCTGGCGCGAGTTGGTGCATGCGCGGGAGCACAAGGGTGTGCTGGCGTCATCCCCGCGCATGCGCAGTGGGCTTCGTTTCCACACCGGCAATGGCGGACTGCTACAGTCGCCGGTGCGGAACAATAGAGTGCCCCCACGGCACAGGCCTGCCGGGGGATCGGTGGGCCCCGATCGTGGGCCAGGCCACCGTGGGGGCGCCTCCTGGGGCCAGATCCCCCCGCGCCCCCCCCCCCCCCCACCCCCAAGAACCCCAGAGGCTGCCCGCGCTGCCAGGTCCCGCCGGTAAGGGACCTACTCTAATTTACGCCGGCGGGACTGGCAATAAACAGACGGGACTTCGGCCCATCACGGGCCGGAGAATTCGGGCAGCCCCGGGGCCCATTGAGTTGCGCCGGTCCCCGCTATTCTCCGAGGCGGGCGGCGCAATTCATGCCGGGCCGATTTTTGGGAGGCCGGAGAATTTGGAGGACGGGGTGGGGGGTGGGGGCGGGATTCACGGTGGGGGGTCGGAGAATCCCGCCCATAGTCATTGTTGTAGTATAGGAAGTGTAGTGGGCAGCATGGTAGCACAGTGGTTCATTCCAGGGTTCCCGGTTTGGGTAACTGTCTGTGTGGAGTCTGCACATTCTCCCCGTGGCTGCGTGGGTTTCCTCCGGGTGCTCCGGTTTCCTCCCACAGTCCAAAGATGTGCAGGTTAGATGGATTGACCATGATAAATTGCCCTAGTGTCCAAAAAAGGTTAGGTGGGGTTATTGGTGACGGGGTGGAGGCATGGGCTTGGGTAGGGTGCTCTTCCCAGGGGCCAGTGCAGACCCAATGGGCCGACTGGCCTCCTTCTGCACTGTAACTTCTATGATTCTATGAAATAGTGTGTTCTAGACGTTAACAAAGAATAAATTTCCCCTCTATATCTGAAAGGGAAATTAACAGGCACTTGGAAAGTTAATGAGGGAGAGTGGGTATGAAGTTTCCTGACGATTTCACAATGTTCAGCACCACTCTCGTGGCTCCTCAGCTATTGCAGCAGTCCGTCTCCACATGCAACAAGATTGCCAATATGAAGGCTGACAAGTGGCAAGTGTGGTGATATGCATCACTGCAAATACACAAGGGGTTAATGTAAGTACACGTAGACGAGATAGACACTAGAGGGAGCACTAGAGACATGACACACAGACACTCAACCAATAGGTCAGTTAGATAGGTCACGACCAATGGGCATTCACGATACACACCGAAGTGACACTACCACAGAGGGGCATTACACCAACCCATATATAAAGGACACAGCACACATGATCTTCCTCTTTCTAGTTGAGACACTCAGTGAGTAGAGACACAGGGTTGATTCAACATCACACCCACCACGTGGATTGCAGCAGACTGGTTTGTCAGCCTGAGTAGCTATAGAAGGATTGACACTAGAGGCGAATCGGGTAGGAGAAGTGTAAATAGTTCAATAAATGTGTTGAAGTTATCTCCACGTCTGAACCTTCCTTTGTCAGAGTGAACATCAAGGAAGTTGCTTATGCTACGCCAAGAGCATAACAAGACAGCAAGTAACATAATAATAATCTTTATTAGTATCACAAGTAGGCTTACATTACAATGAAGTTACTGTGAAAATCCCCTGGTCGCCACATGCCGGCGCCTGTTCGGGAATACTGAGGGAGAATTCAGAATGTCCAAATAACCTAACAAGCACGTCTTTCGGGACTTGTGGGAGGAAACCGGAGCATCCGGAGGAAACCCATGCAGACACGGGGAGAATGTGCAGACTCTGCACAGACCGTGACCCAAGCCGGGAATCAAACTTAGGACCTGCCGCTGTGAAGCAACTACCGTGCTATATTCACAGCACACATTTACCAGGCAATGACCAGCAACAAGAGAGGATCTAATATCACCCCTTAACATTTAATGACATTACCATCATTGAACAAAGCAACCTGTTTGATTGGCACCCCTTCCACAATGATTCACTCTCTCCATGATGGATGAAAAGTGGCAGCAGTGTGTACCGTCTGCAAGGTGCACTGTAGGAACTCACCCAGGCACCTTAGCCACCAATTCCAAACTCACATCCAGTACCATGTAGAAGGACAAGGGCAGCAGATACCTGGAAACACCATCACCTGCAATTTCCCCTCAACCTACACATCATCCTGACTTAGAAATACATTGCCGTTCCCTCACTGTTGCTGGGTCAAAACTCTGGCACTCCCTCCAGATGGGTATATCTACACACGCATCATGGACATTGTTCACGCCACCAGCAGGGGGCTTAGCGGTGCGGGATGGAACACTGCGTTCGGATCAGCGCTCGGTGCCGATCCCAATGACCCCCCCCCCCGACGTCCATCCCATCAGGGAACGTATCCCAGGCATCCCGGGACGGAGAATCCCGCCCTTGGCCTTTGCTAGGGAGAGGTCTTTACCCAAGTCAACAACAGTCCCACCCTTCCCACTGAGTTTGACCTTCTGAATTTATGTTGTACAGAAGGTCATTGCCAAAACAGCTGCAGATAGAATCATCAAACTTTAAAATCATACAGTACAGAAGAGGCCTTTTGGCACATCAAGCCTGCACTGACAAAAACTTCTTTAAATCTACACTAATCCCTGTTCCCAGCACTTGGCCCATAAGCCTTCAATGTTATGGCACTTCAAGTTCCCATCCAAGTATATTTTAAAGATTGTGAGGTTTCCTGCTTCAGCTGCCCTCCCAGGTGGCGGATTCCAGATTCCCGCCAACATTTGGGTGAATTTTATTTCCTCAATTCCCCTCTAAACCGCTTGCCGTTTCACATTAAAATTATGCCCAGTTGTTATTGACCCTCCAACTAAGTGGAACAGCTGCTTTCTGTCTACCCTGTCCATGCCCCTCATAGTCTTATACACCTCAATCAGGTCCCCTCCTCGGCCTTTTCTGCTCCAAAGAAAACAACCAGGTTTTATCCAGCCTCTCGTCATAGCTCAAATGCTCCATCCCAGGCAAAATCCTGGTAAATCTCTAATGCACCCGCTTCAGTGCAATCACATCCTTTCTATAGTGCGGTCACCAGAACTGAGCACAGTCCTCCAGCTGTGGTGGCATAACCAAAATCCTGTACAGTTCCAAAATAACCTACCAATCTATGCCACGACTGATAAATATGCTTTCTTAATTACCCAATTCATCTATCCTGCCGCCTTCAGAGACCTGTAGACAAATGCCCCAAGATCCCTCTGTTCCTCTGAGCTTCCTAACGTTCTGCCATTCATCAAATACTCCCTTGTCATGTTCCTCCTTCAATAGTGCATCACCCCACACTTCTCAGTGTTAAGTTCCGTTTGCCACTGATCTGCCCATTTGTCCAGTTCATCGATATCCTCTTGTAACCTAAGACCACCTTCTTCACTGTGAACCACCCAGCCAATCTTTGTGTCATCTGCAAACTTACTTATCATCATCCCCCCCACATTTCATTCTATATTGTTTATATCTAAATCATAAACAATAAGGGACCCAGCACTGATCCCTGTGATACGCCACTGGACACGTATGGGCAGCACAGTAGCACAGTGGTTAGCACTGTGGCTTTAGAGCGCCCGGGTCCCAAGTTCGATTCCCTGCTGGATCATTGTCTGTACGGAGTCTGCACGTTCTCCACGTGTCTGCGTGGGTTTCCTCCGGGTGCTCCAGTTTCCTCCCACAGTCCAAAGACGTGCAAGTTAGGTGGATTGGCCATGCTAAATTGCCCTTCGTGTCCAAAAAGGTTAGGAGGGGTTATTGGATTAGGGGGATAGGGTGGAAGTGAGGCCTTAAGTGTGTCGATGGGCCAAATGGCCACCTTCTGCACTGTATGTTCTATGTTCTGTTCTATGTTCTACGACACCGGACGGTGATGTCCTGTGGCTGAAATGATTGGTTTGGCTTCTAACAACCACAGCCTTTTTCCTTTGTGCCAGTTAGGATTCCAATCAATGGGGAAATTTACAGTAGATTAAATAACAAGAGTTAATAAATCTTACTATAATTGTAGAGGATATTGGTGAGGCCATAAATGGAGCACTCTGTACAGTTTTGATGCCTTTACCTAACAAAGGACATACTTACCCAAGACACACTGAAAATTAGTCAGGCTTAATAATGGTTGCACTTCGCTTCTCGGCCTTTTGGCTAAGATGAGCGTGAGGTCAGGTGTAATGCCTGGATCTAGTATTTCTCTCTTGTGGGG
Source organism: Scyliorhinus canicula (assembly GCF_902713615.1). NCBI lineage: Eukaryota > Metazoa > Chordata > Chondrichthyes > Carcharhiniformes > Scyliorhinidae > Scyliorhinus > Scyliorhinus canicula. The sequence continues at coordinate 153,078,133 of NC_052153.1, forward strand.
ACTATGAATTGGATTCAATTTGAATTGTTTTTTGGAGCAGGCAAGGAGCTAGATTAGGGGTTAACCCCTGTCCACACTCTGAGCTCTGGCTTTGTAATTCTGATAAAGTAATTAAAAAATAGTTGCACAACTGTTTGCTTCCAATGAACAAGAGATGCTACAACCAAAATCTACCTTTACCTCTCCTCATTTTCAACAAAGTAGCATTGTACATGTTTGTCTTTATGGATGATTCTTTTTTTATATTTAAGTATTCAATTTTCTTTTCAAATTAAGGGGCAATTTAGTGTGACCAATCGACCTACCCTGCACATCTTTGGGTTGTGGGTGGGAGACCCACATAAATTTTAATCATCTTTATTGTCACAAGTAGGCTTACATTAACACTGCAATGTAGTTACTGTGAAGATCCCCTAGTCACTGGTGTGTTGGGTAAGCTGGGTCTGCGAGGACTGCGTTTACTGCAGTAGTGAGAGAGACTGGCTTCCAACACTTGAAGAAATGCAACTCGATTTTATTGAACTCTTAACTATCATACATACTTTAACTGTGGTTTGGCACTATGCTGACTTGACTGGAGACCTGAGGCTAACCTGACCAGACTATCTTACTACCACATGGTGTATGTTCTAGTTGCTGCTCATGGGCTCTGACTGTCTCAGATGCTGGATCCCAAGAGAGCGGGAAAACTACTGCCCTCTGGCTTTATAGTGGTTGTGTCCTGTCTGGTGATTGGCTGCTGTGTTCTGTGTGTTCACTGGTCATCCTGTGTGTCAATCACTGCCTGTCTGTGCACCATCATATACCTGTGTATATATTATGACAGTCGGCACATTCCGGCGTCTGTTCGGGTGATCAGAGGGAGAAATCAGAATGTCCAATTCACCTGGCAAGCACATCTTTCGGGACTTGCGGGAGGAAACCAGAGCAGCCGACGGAAACCCACGCAGTCACGGGGAGCATGTGCAGACTCCGCACAGACAATGACCCGAGCCGGGAATCGAACCAGGGACCCTGGCGCTGTGAAGCAACTGTGCTAACCACTGTGCTACCGTGCTGCCCCGTAAATACGGTGAGAATGTGCAAACTCCACACGGAGAGTGACCTGGGTTAGGATCGACCCTGGGCCCTCGGCGCCATGAGGCAGCAGTGCTAACCACTGTGCCTCTGTGCCGCCTGCCCACTTTATGGATGATCCTGATACTAAAGTATTTCCTTCCCTGATAAACAGCCAGGCTTCTCCTGCACTCCAGACAATGCAGTTTAGTAGACATCACCAGAAGCATTTGCAAGATTGCACTGTGATACCAACAGGTTGGGATCGCCAACGTTTTCAGTGACCCTGAAATAACAGCAAAATACTGCAGATGCTGGAAATCTGAAATAATAAACTGCTTGAAAAACTCAGCAGTTCTCTCAGTATCTGTGGAGAGAAAAGCGGTTCAATTCCAATATGACTTTTCTTCTGCTATTTTCAGTGATCCTTCTTGTGATAAATTCTTAAACTAAAATAATCTTTTTTAAATTTCGGCTTGTGAGTTTTGTGGCATGATAATTAGTGATTTAAGTTTCAATATGTCCTCCAATATGTGTATGCAAACGTAATGCTTAATAAGTAGTGTCACCGCCATCTTCAGCTTTTCTCTTCTGGACCTCTTTATTGATTGGAAAAAGTCAGGATAACGCACAGGTTTAGACAGCTTTTCGTTCGGATCATACTCGGGCAGCACGGTAGCATGGTGGTTAGCATAAATGCTTCACAGCTCCAGGGTCCCAGGTTAAGGGGGTTTTTGGGTTAAGGGTATAGGGTGGATACGTGGGTTTGGGTAGGGTGATCATTGCTCGGCACAACATCGAGGGCCGAAGGGCCTGTTCTGTGCTGTACTGTTCTATGTTCTATACTCAAATATTGTGCTGCTTTCTATTCAAATTGATTATCAGCCATAACTCTCAACATCTATCCAGGGATTAATCGTAAGGAATACAAGCGTCTTTACATTACAGGATAACCAATTGGATCAAATAGCTTTGATCTCAGAATCACTTTGTCCAGGCATGTTTTTAACACCTCCTTGAGAGCAATCATTGTTCTAAAGTCAAATAAAGTAACTAGCTGCAATCAATTAACAACAAGCAAACTAGTGTTAGTTCTGTGGGGAGAGACAGAATTTACAAGGGTGAATTGTAACCCTGGAGGGCTTGCACGTTTGACATATTGCTGCCAACCAGATTTATCAGAGATTACCTGCCTTCTTTCTTTGTATTTCTTTTTTTAATGATCATAGATCACATCACTTCATTTTTATTGTTGAAACTATCTTCAAACGTTTGAAAAAATAGAGGCGCGATTTAACTAAATGGGAACAAAGTCCCTTGGCGAGCGTGTTTCCCGATGCTCGCAGTGCGGAGAATCACACGCTATGAAACACACTCAGGTTCGATAGGGGGTATCTGCAGGCATTGCATGGCCAAGGCCACACATAGCCCCGGTTTCTGCACTGAGGAGCTCCACTCACCGGGGCCTCCGATCCCCTGGGAGTGCTGTTTCGTCTGCTCCTCATTTGGGGAGACCAGTCCTGAACAGCACTCACCCAAAGTCTCCAAGTCAAAGGGGGTAGATCCCAAAGTCTCGGGGACCTCAGGAAACTGAACATTAAAGTGAGACCAGCTGTCTTGCTTTAAAATGCAGATTTGCCAAAAAGTGACCCCACAATGGGTGGGGTTTCTATTGCAACGTCACGCGAGATCGTGTTAGATCTCACGTGACATTGTGAGCCGGGTAGATCCAGGGAGCGCTGCTCTGCGGTGATCTGCTTTTCGGGTGAAGCCTGGCCCGTGGCTGTTTGATCCTGCATTATGAGTCTGGTCTTCAGCAGGAAACGTGGTGCAATTGCTGCTACAGAACTCCCCTCCTCAGACCGGCAAAGACCTCCCCTCATCTAATTGCCGTCATCAGGACCCCACACAATCACCGGAATCAGGTTTCCTCTCCCCATAATCTGGTACCAGCAGCCTCCCCAGGTCAGCAGCACCTCGCTATGGGGTGGGCAACGGCCCTGCCTCTTCATATCCCAGCCCCTTCATGCTTAGCCCCCTGACCCTTCCTTCTGGCAACCTGACAGCACTTCCAGGGCACTTTGGTGAATGCCAGGGGCAGTGCCAGGGCACTGTGGGTTGAGGGTAGGGGTGATGTGGGGGTGAGGGTGGTGTGGAGATGGTGCTGGGGTGGGGGGGGGGGGGGGGGGGTTGATACACACGGGGAACCTCAACTAAGCGGGCTTTCACTGCCCAAGATATCCTGCCCAGCAACCTCCCATTCCTCCAGCTCAGAGACCACCCCAGGGCTCTCTGCTGGGGCTGCAGGTCCGGTCATCCCCCTCCAGTTTTCTGCCGCTCCCGGTGTTTATGGGCAGGCTTCTCGTGGGGGGTGGTAGGGAAACAGAAAACAACAGCGTTACACAGTCCGACTCATGCAGCCCAGGGGTTGGATTGCTGGTGGCCTCAGTGGCCAGGGCACCCGGCCATGGCAGCCGGTATGGGTGCCGGGATGTGGTGCAGGGTGGGGGTTCGGCCACCCTCCGGGTGGGGGTGGGGGGAGGGGGTTGGGTTAGGCGTGCGTGGGACGGGGCTTAGTATCGGCGACTCAGTGTTGCCTATTCCCCCCGAGCCGCTCTGAGGAGGTTGTGCAGTTTCATCCAGCACTGCTGGCCAGTCCAGACGGTGTGCCCACAGCGCACACCACCTCTACTACCTGCGCACAGGCACAGAGAATGGCAGCAGGTGGCAGCCGCCTTCCTGAGCTGGGGTACAGGGTCACCCGCCTCTCCGCCACCGCGTTCAGGAGGGTCTCCAGCACGGCATCCGTAAATTGTGGGGCTGCTCTCCTTGCTGCCACCTTGTTAGCTGGGATGCTGTGTGTGGGGCGTGAAGGGTGAATGTGCGGCTGCAGCTTGTCAGCCTCCTGAGTGTCAATCACGAATCCAGGGAATACACCACCATTTCTCATTGGGATTGATTGGGCGCGATTCTCCCAAAACGGGAGAAATCGTAAAGCTGGCGTAAAACCCGGGCGGGTTTTACGGCAGCGCGCCCCTTCCCGACCGGGGACCGATTCTGGTCCCCGGTCGGGGCTAGCAGCCCGACGCCGTAGGCTCCGGCAAGACGGGCTTAACGAAAATCGTTAAGCCCGCTTGCCGGAGTTAGCGCCGGCTGACGCGTCATATGACGTCAGCCGCGCATGCGCTGTTTGGAAGACTCCAACCCGCGCATGCGCGGGTGACGTCATCGCGTTTTGCGCGAAACCCGCGCATGCACGGGCCGGGTTGCCCCTCAGCCGCCCCGCGAATGGATACTGCGGGGCGGCGGAAGGACAAGTAGTGCGCGGGCATCGGGCCCGCTGCCCGCGATCGGTGCCCACCGATCGCGGGCCCATGGCACCCTTGGCACGGCCGTGGTACGGCCGTGCCAATCGGTGCCATGGTTATTAATAGCGAGTTAGTCACGCCGTTTTTACGAACGGCAAGACCAGGTGTGTTTGCCGTTCGTAAAAATGGCGTAAAGGGCTGGGACTTCGGCCCATCTAACAGCTGAGAATCGCTGCCGGCCGTAAAAAAACGCCGGCAGCGATTCGGGTCGGGACTTCGGCGGGGGGGGGGGGGGGGGGGGGGGGAGAATAGCGGGAGGGCGGCAAAAATGTCGGGAAGGCCCTCCCGCTATTCTCGCACCCGTCGTGGGGGGCGGAGAATTTCGCCCATTGTGTTCCACGAAGCACCGGTGCTAACCTCTTAACAGTCGCTGAATCGCTCCAGGTGCGGCGGCAGTTTTGCTGCCGTGGAAGTTCATGAATTCCGCGCTGGCACCAACACCTAGTCTCAGGGACAGAGAATCCAGCTCATAGTCTTCAGCCCCAGCCACAAACTCACTTTCCTAACTATCCATTTGAACCCCTACTTGGCCACTGTTGACAGCTGAACTAGACGATTTGTGACTTGTATCTATTTGATGATGAACTGAAGTTTCAATCTCACAACCACTGCATCATGAAGACTGCCTACTTCCATAATACCGCCATATCCATTCACGCCTCAACCCTTCTCCCATTGAAACCCGCATCCATGCTTTAATTAACTCCAGGCTCAACCACTCCAAAGCTGTAATGGTTTTAGCTGGCTGAGTCCTACGCTCTGGGGCAGTATTCCCTGCTGCCCAACGCCAATATCATCATCGTTGATCGGGTGGGGAGTCCCTTCCAACGTCCAAATCGGGGCACCGCCGGTTTGACGCTGCTTTTCGAGTCTCTGCCCGAAATGGCGTCATCGTGTCATATGCCGCACGCCGTGGAACGACGTTGGTGCGTCACTTGAAGGACCTCCCCGATGCACCAATGGGCCAAGTTCCCGACCACACGGTTGACATGTGGCCTGAGCAGTCGGGAACCCGGCATGGCAGCCGCGCACTGTGTCCAGCACAGTCGATCAGGAGCCGTGCTGTTGCCTGGGGGTGCTTCCGTGAGGGCTGGGGGGACTGGTGGGGGTTGGCTAGGGGGTGGCCAAGGGTTGTCCTATGGGACAGTATTTGGCAGGTAGGGTCCGCGCAAGGCCGGCGCCATGTTGTAAGGCACGGCCGCTGCAGGTCCTCACCGTGTGCATACGCGACCATGGACCCAGCTAGTGTCCGGCCATTTTTGGCGCGGGAGCCGGGAGCTTTACCTGGCGGGGCTGCTAGCCCCTCACCGGTCCCGGAATCGGTGAGGGTTTGGTGCCGATTTAGGCATCGTCAAATGCCACAGTTTCCACGCCGGTGTTGGCACTTTGTCCGCAAAATCGGAGAATCCAGCCCCTGGAATATGCTCCCTAAGCCTCTGTGCCTCTCTCTCCTTGTTCACGGTGCTCCATAAAACTAACCTCTGAAAGCTTTTCAACTCCTGCCCAAATATCTTCTTTTGCTTAATGTCAAATTTTGGATGACCCTTGGGATATTTTGTTGCAGCAAAGAACTTTCTCCCACTGGCCAAATTCTGTATTTTCTTTTGAGAACCAAACCGGCTAAGATCACTTTACCTGTTGCTTTATCCCGCTCTGCTTCTGAAAGAAACCTTTGTGGAACATTACTGGTCAAGCTGGCCAACCTATATTACAATTGAAAAGATGCAGGGTGATTTTTTTTTTAATGTTTTTAAAAATATAGCTTAGTTAGTAAGGTTTATATTGGAACTTGAATATAGCAATCCAAGTTCTCCTATGGGAACAAAGGTTTGATCTTGGAATCAGCTCATTCATTGCTGTGAAATTACAGCCCCTTACTGCAATAAATGTAGACATTAGGTGGAATTTTCCCACATTTGTTCAGAGTGTCAGGCTCTGACTGAGAACTGGCGTGCAGCTCTCCAGCTGCACAACCCAGTTTGTCGACCAGATTTTCTGGCACACTGAGAAACAAATGAATGGGCGTGGTTTGCGCAGCCAGTCTGGTGGGTGGGGCCTGATAGAGCCAACAAGGTCAGCTCCACAGAGATCGGGGTGCCATCTTTAAAGGTCACCTCTATCAGTACAGAAAGTAAACTCCCTTCAGCGCCTCCCCCTCCCAAAGGACACAGAGGACCCCACCTCACAAGCATCATAGCTCCCGCCCATCTCCACAACACAAGCAAAGGGCTCTAAAAATGCATTTAAATGAGGTTCCTGCCCTTTCTGGGTGGAAACCACATTAAGTTATGAGTGAGGGGTGTCATGATATGCACTCATGCACATAATGAGATACAGACAGGCATTGACAGACACCCAGTGCAGCCAATCAACACACAGGACAGAGCACAACCAATCACCAGACAGACACTAGAAAACACACGCGGCATCAGCACTCTGCCTCTTTCCACTGGTGACAACTGTAGTGACAGTCAGGGTATATATATCAGTTAACACCTTCTACACGTGGCTCAGAGCTAGTCTGGTCTAGTTAGTTATAGTAAACACACTTAGATTAGTAGAGTGTCAAACCCACAGCGAACTGTGTGCACTGCATAACAAGTTCAATAAAGCATATTGAACGAACATCAAAGTTTGGAGTCTACTTTCAAGTACAACTGCATCCAGTTGCAGTCCGTGTTACCCCAGGGTGGTTAACACGACAAGAGGTGGGGAAAATAGTGAAACCAGATCTTGACAGCGAAAATCCTGATTCTCATGAGATTTTGTGCCTACGTTGCCTTTCTTGCTGACAACAAATGCGGGAACAAAATCGCCCCCATTGAGCGGAAAATCACCAGAAAATGCTAAGTGGCAGTCCCGACGAGAAAAAGGGAGTGAACATGCTGACTGAGTCAGTGGGATTTCTCACGGAATCTTGAGCCCCGGTAAAAATAGTGACTGGGTGTAGTTAACACCATCGCTCCGGCTAGGAGAGGATTCTTAGAGACGGGAAACGGCTTTAAACAGATCGGGACACCTTTTGTACAGGGCGCCCGACCAGCGCTACAGCCGAATACCCAGCCCACATCTTGGAGGTCTCGTGGCTCTCCCCCCGACAATCATCACCGACAGATACCAGACAACCCCTGCCGCGTTCTCCCCTCACTCGCACACTACATATGCCAACCTGTGCCAGGTGTCAGTGCCAGGGTACTGTCTGGCCATGACCCTCTACTCCACCCCTCGCCGGGCCTATATTTACCTATGTGCCCCTAGAAGAATCCTCTACAATGCCTCACGCCTGGTGAGACTTGGTGTAAATGACGCCGGCAAGATGTCACACTGACGCCAGAGTAAGATTCCATGAGTGGGGAAGATTTGGAGTGCTCGCTGAACACATGCTAATGTATGAAAATGAGGTTCCTGGACTCGGCCTGGCGAGGTTGGGGGAAAGATTACAAAAGCCAATCACGCCAGAAGGATAGGGGCTGGTTTAGCACAGGACTAAATCGCTGGCTTTGAAAGCAGACCAAGGCAGGCCAGCAGCACGGTTCAATTCCCGTACCAGTCTCCCTGAACAGGCGCCGGAATGTGGCGACTAGGGGCTTTTCACAGTAACTTCATTTGAAGCCTACTTGTGATTTTCAATTCATTTTCAAGAATCTCCGACCTCCCGCTGGCTGCCGAATTTTCCGGCGCCGGGGATTTGGCAGGGGCAGGAATCGCGGCAGGCCAGTCGGCGGCCGGTGGCAGCGGCCCCTCCCAGCATCGCAAACCACTCCGGCGCTACCCTAGCCCCTGAAGGTGTGGAGGATTCCGCACCTTCGGGGCGGCCCAACGCTGGAGTGGTTCACGCCACTCGTTCGCGCCGGAGTTGCCTGCCCCGCCGATTCCCGCAGAATCCCGCCCCAGATTTTTCAGTTCGCTACAGATTTTGAGCCTGCACCCAGTTTCTCATGGACAGGGAGAGGAGGCCTAAATTGCTCCCCATCATTTCTTACATTGGATTTTAGGGCTTGATTAAATGACCGTGTTGCGCCAGCTCGGATCCGGGCAGAATGGGTAAATCGCGCAAGGGCCTCAAATTGGGCTCCGTGCTGGTTATAGGGCCGATTGTGAGTCACCCAACTCGCTCTGCCCAGCTCGACCTAGAGCTCGCTGTCGTTGAGTGACATACAGATCTGCATATACGAATGAGCCCTTATGAGCCTAGTGCCTGGGAGTCAATGGCCACACCTGCACCAGAGGGCAATTTAGTGCTGCTGTACACGAACATGGACCAGGAATAACAGCATTTCAGGTGGGATGCAAGGGATCTCGCAGGCCATTAATGATTCCCAGGTGGTCGGGGACAGGGTGGGGTAGTACCCTGGCACTCCGCTGCCACCTGGGCATCCTTGCACTGCCAGCCTGGCACCCTGGTAGTGCCACCCGGGAATCCTGGAGTCCTTCCAGGGGCACATAGTTAAGTATTGCCAAGGTGCCCAAGTGGTTATGCCAGGGTGTCTGGGCAACTGCCAACATGCCAGGTTGACAGTGCCAGAGTGCCATGTACCAGATTGGCACTGCCAGACTTCGGCCCCAGGAGGGGAGGTGAGGAGAGTTTCCCAGGGGTCTCAAAAAGGTTGGGGGGGGGAGGGGGGGTGTGGGGTGTTGAACGAGGGTGTCAATAAAGTGGGGGAGCCTGAAAGTGGGTGGGGGAGATCCGGGCTGAGAATCAAAATGGCCACCCGATCTGAGAGGAGCCATTTCCGGAAATCTCTCTGAGTGTGGCCTCGGTGAGCAGAAACTCCCGGAGGCCAAAAAAAAGGCAAAGTGCTGTTGAATGTTGGGGTGATTGTCGGCGCTGCAGCTGCCAAGAAACTCTTAGCCCACGCGCCCAAAAGTGGACTTTAACTTTTGTTTGCTGAATTGCACCCTAAATCAAAAGGTTCACGAAATGACCTGGAAACAGAGCTGGAATGAGGTATATTAAAGTAAATATTGGTTCTGTTACTTTGTATTGAGAATTGCAGATGAAAGGGCAAATGGGTGCGAACAGGGATAGAAGGGAAGATGAAGTAAATGTGTTAGTAGTGATAGGTATAGGGAAAGAGTTCAAATTTCACAGTTTGAGGTCCTGGGAAAGATTGAATGTGTTAACCTGCCATCACATTTCCCCCCCACCCTGCATAGCTAAACACACACAGGAAGGCACCTTGGTGTGAATTTCATTCTGTTTATGCTAGTTGCTGTTGTCACCTTTTGCGCTACAATCTCCTCTGATGAGCTTTCCCACAGCACAAGGCCTTTTCTTAGTTTTGTTTGAGTTCATGGTGATAGGAACCTTAGATGGCAGCCCGTGCAGATGAAAGCATTTTTGCATCTCTTTAAAACATCTGAGGTTGCACAAGACCAGCTATTGATACTGTTCCTTGTGGGTCTGGCTCATTTCATCCTGCAGAATGGAAGTACTGTGTGCTCTCTGCTCTGTTTTGGCATAAACTGGCCAATGTGTTTCAAAAGCTAAATAAGAGCCCAGCTGTATCTCAGCGTTAGATGCCAGAAACTATACCCTAGTAAAGTGAGTCAAATTACTGAAACAATCAATCTGATTTGCTGGAGCAGACTGAAGTTAGAGAAACATTGATGCATGTGTTCTTTAAACACAAATGCAACAGATAATGCAGAATGCTGCCATCAGACTGGAATAACATCTTAAAACTTCGTCAGGTCTACCAGCCTTTCATGTGGCATATCCAAAGCATGACTAAAGCCACTTATATATTGGCATTGGTTTAATTTGGATTCAGGGCGATTGATGTCGGTAAGTTTTACTCTCATCTGGAGACAGACTTAGAGGAAGCACGAGAAACTGGCTCTCTGGGTCTGCCACCAAGGTGGAAGAGCCCCTTTAAACGGTTCAAATGGAAAGAGCGCAACGCTGAACGTTTTCCCTCAGCAATTTGCTGCTCCATAAAGAGGTAGTTCGAGGGCCAACTGTAAAGAATCTTACTTTCCCTGCTGCCATTGATGGCTTCTGTTATCGATCTAAATGCTAATGGAGGGGCAGAATTCATAGAATCATAGAACACCGACAGTACAGAAGGAGACCATTCAGTCCATCGCATCTACGCCGACTCTCTGAACAAGCACCCCACTTAGGCCCATCTCCCTACCCTATACCCGTAACCCTGTAACCCCATCTAACCTTTCGACATAAAGGGGCATGACCAATCCACCTAACTTGCACATTTCTCGTATCTGATCAGTGGTGGGAGTACCGCAGATCTGTTACTGACCGCACACAATTAATGTAAAAATGCTTTGAGTTTCAGTGCAACACCGAGTTCTGTATTTATCCATTGATCCATCAGGAAATTGTTTAAAGCAACTTGTAGTGGAATTGGTGCAATTGGGCTGAATGTTATTTCATTGCTGGATAAAATTGTGACTTATATTTTATATAGGCACAAGCAACACATATAGTGATGACATTCGTCCAGCAAGGAATATTGCTAAAAGGTTCACTCCAATACTTACTGTGCCACCATCTAAGAAAATTTGTCCAAGACATTGTTTGAATGGAAATCTGAGTCAGAAGCTGAAGTGATCCAATTTGGCCGAAACTCAGGAATTCGGCAGGACCAGGGTTAAATCAAGTCACTCAGGGTTCAAGATGATTGCTCATGAATCAAATCTTTCTCCTTTGAGGAATGGATTTACATACTTGTGGAGTATCATTCCTTTGGAGTGAGACTCAGGGCTAGAAATTCCACAGGTGGTAGTTCTGGTGTTTCCACCCGACTAATGTCCGCTGGTGCTCTTCTACCTGAGCTTGCGGTATCATCAGAGAATCTGCAGAAATTCCACTCAGGGTGCTCCTTCGACCCTGGCACACCCCTGTGTACTGGGAAACGAGGGTTGCCACCAATTTGGGTTTCTCCCTGTTCCCAATGCTTTCTGGCCGGATCCTGAGTAAAGAAATCGATCAAGGAAATTATTTTCTTTTAAAATGTTGCACTCTTTGGGTGGTCCAGGTCTTGGCCAAACCTAGACCCCACAGGTGGAGTCCATGCTTGTCCTTTGAGGCTGCTCTGCCTCATATCATTTGGTTACCTGCTGCCACTGGAATGCGCTGCCTGGAAGTTTGGTCTTGGCATGTTCAGACGAGGCTTTCATGAGCGCATTTGACGGTTACTCGACCAGAAATAATGCAAAGGGATACAGGGTAAAGGTAGGGGAATGGCACCAAGCTATGATACCCGTTTGGAGAGCAAGTGCAGACACAATGGACCAAATGGCCTCCTTCTGCCCCGTAACAATTCTGTGAACTATAGATTTATGGAGTCCCTGGGCCTAGTTACCATGTCTGGGCAGACAGAGTAATTAAGTGTAATTTGACAGAAAATTCTGCTAAAATTCCAATTTCCTTGGGGCTCCTCATTCTGGCACGTTACAGTGAAAACGCTATGGAATTTCAGGACATCAATTATTTTGGCTGCAAACAATTGTACAAATTCACAATATTCATGGATGAGGAAGCCATCTTTATTAACCCAAGCCTAAAGTTTCCCCACCCCGCTTCCCTATTTCAGCAATTAAAAATGAGTATTACACTTTAGATTATAAATGTCTGTTAAAATTCCCTAAGGTAGACAGCTATGTGTTAATACACAAAAGTTTGTAGTTCCACTCAGGAGGATGGCCTAATCATTTCAAACTTCATTGAGTTTCATTACCATTTTACTTGTGTTAACATAGACCAGATTTCATGAGTTCCTCATGAGGAATTCTCCATCAATCTCATAGTGCCATCTTAGAGGTCTGCAATATTTCGCTTTTGTTTATAAATAACTCACGACCAGAAGCATGTCACCTGTCCATTCCTGCCCACTTGACCAGAGGCACTTTCAGAAAGATGCGTTGCTATTGGAAACGGACTATTTGTTTCTATAATACTGGAAACGTCTGGAATAATCCAGGGTTTTCAAAGATGCTTGAACAAACAATATGATTCATCCACACTGAAACAAAATGTTTCATTTAATTTTCCAGTCTATCTCTGCCCTGAGGAAAAGCTGCAAAGTGTGCCAATAATTGGATGACACTCAACATGAATTAGATCTTGGCAAGGTTGAATGCAAAAGCTTAGGTTCTACTCATTTTGGATCAGTTTAATCCAAGCAGTGCAAGAAATAAAGAAAAGGAGTGATGTGACAGTATTACTTCTGTGAAATTTTGTTTCATTTCTTTGAGTCCAGTCTCCAGCTGTCTCCAATATGAACCCTGTCCTGGCTGGGATAATGAATAGACGTCACCGAATCACAAAGAAATAACACATTTTCAAGATTTCCAATGTAACTTTAATTTGATCCTTGAGTGTATATATTTTTGCTTTCTTATATACATAGAACATAGAACAGTACAGCACAGTCTGAAACCAAGATCAAGCTATCCCACTCCCTGTCATTTTGGTGTGCTCCATGTGCCTATCCAATAACCACTTCAAAGTTCCTAAAGTGTCCGACTCCACTATCACAGCAGGCAGTCCATTCCACACCCTAACCACTCTGAGTAAGGAACCTACCTCGGACATCCCTCCTATATCTCCCACCCTGAACCTTATAGTTAAGCCCCCTTATAACAGCTAAATCCACCCGAGGAAATAGTCTCTGAACGTCCACTCTATCTATCCCCCTCATCATCTTATAAACCTCTATTAAGTTGCCTCTCATTGTGACTCAAAACATTTAAGATTGCCTTAGATCCTCATACTTTGCATAAAATACTGCATAAAAGGCTATATTTTATTTAAATTAGGTGTGTTTAACGTATTTTACTTTGTCTCTGTTTACCTCCACACAACGCCGTCCGCCCATCCCCCACTCTCTCCTCTTCCTCCATGCCAGAATTAGGAGAATAACTAAGTGATTAATCGCTGCCAACCCAACTTTGTTGCCAGCTGCTGGAAAGCACTCGAGAAGCAGCATCCGCCACAGGAACTCATCTTCTGGCGTCCTCTCCCTCCACATGGAGATGGGTGTATCTTCCGATGAATGGGACAGTTCTGGCCTGAAATCCAAACTGCATAACATTGCATATGTAATTCTCCATGTCACTATTCCACGCGGCAAAGTGTGCTGGAACACTGAGCACTGCCCTGCTGTTTCAAGCCTTGCAGATATCTTAACATCACCATTACCGTGCAGGCTGGTCTGACAGTGAGTGCCCCTGGGAGGAAGCCTCACAAAAAAGTCAACAAAGCGATGGAGGGGTAGCAGGGTGACGCAGTGGGTTAGCACTGCAGCCTCACAGCGCCAAAGTCCCAGGTTCGATCCCGGCTTTGGGTCACTGTCCGTCTGGAGTTTGCGCATTCTCCCCGTGTTTGCGTGGGTTTCGCCCCCACAACCCAAAAAGATGCGCATGCTAGGTGCTTTGGCCATGCTAAATTGCCCCTTAATTGGAAAGAAATGAATTGGGCGCTCTAAATTTATTTTAAAAAGTCAACAAAGCAATGGAGGTATATTTTTAGAGTGTACATTAATTCCCATGACAAGGATTTTACGTGGTCTCTGTGACCACAGAGGCTTGGAATGGATCTTCTTTGTTGGTTCTTGGCTGTGAAGGGTCTGACCTGTCAACGGGTTGTGAACCATGGAACTGTAGCTGATTCCCATCCGAAGATGCCTATTGAGCCCATGTGCCTTTGCCAGAACAATGCAAAACTAATCCCACTTCCTTTTCTCCTCCCTATGGTTCCATGGATGGAACTTTACAGGCCCTACAGCCGTTGAGATTTTCCAATCTCACCGAAGCCAATGTATGACTTTTGTATGATTCACCACAATTTATGCCCCCCCCCCCCCGGGGGGCCATAAGATTCCGCCCCATATCTTCCTCCACGAGACGTCCTGAGGTTGGTGTGCTCTTCCCTTCACAGGTTTCAGTGTTTGGGGAAAGCAGCAGAGAAACGAGGCGCACTGGTCACCAGAAAATAGATTCTGAAAGAGTTCAAAAATTAGCGAAGTCCTTTACAGCCACTTAATAATAATAATAATAATAATCTTTATTGTCACAAGTCGGCTTACATTAACACTGCAATGAAATTACAGTGAAATGCTCCTAGTCGCCACATTCTGGCGCCTGTTTGGATACACAGAGGGAGAATTCAGAATGTCCAAATTACCTAACAGCACGTCTTTCGGGACTTGTGGGAGGGAACCAGAGCACCCGGGGAAACCGACGCAGTTATGGGGAGAACGTGCAGACTCTGCACAGACAGTGACCCAAGCTGGGAATCGAACCACATTCCCAGGAAACCTGGCGTTGTGAAGCCATGGTGCTAACCGCAATGCTACCATGCTGCCCGCACTTTACATGTTTCCAGTGGGTGTTCCTCCACCTAGATTGCCAGCCTCTGCCACTGATATTCAGGACAAACACCATTATGCCAGTGTTCAATGTCTCTGGTGGGCAGCATTATTTCCTCATTTACTTTATCAAATTACCACCAAATCCAAAGCTACTGTTCGCAATATCGTCCTGAGACAAATGCAGCTTTAGGCATTTAAAATGAACCGTGACATTGGCAAGATTTGAATCAACAGTCGAGCCATGCCTGCTACTTTATGAGGTGTTGGAATTATGGGCTCTGACCTGTTCTTCACTCGGGTTTTAATCAGATTCTGTCACATTTGGAGAGGCCACCATGTTTCGTTGAATTTGAATGCTGCCATCCCAGCGTTTACTAAATCTGGATCTCTAAGGCACATTTATCTGATCCAACAAAGATTGGAACTGGGATAGTGAGCTGGATATAGTGCAAAGGAGGCATTTTATGGATGCCAGACTCCAGGATCCCACCAAATAAGTGCCAGTACAAAAGTGGCTTAAGAGTGGCTCCTGACAGCTGCCAATACAACCTGCTGTTCCCTCATGTTTTATTCCGATCACACAGAACTAGCAGAAAGTATCACTGTTTGGCCACCGAATTTAACACAGACAAAGCCAAATCCTAGGAGACCTTCCAGTGTCAGGTTTCACATAAACACGGAATGAGTTACAGTCTCACAGCTCTGCTTCCGTTTTCTAATTTTGGCTTGTCTATGCAAACAAAAACAAAAAATCACGTATATATGTGCATCATTTATATTCAAATTGAACTGCTAATGCAGGCAACACACAGATGTGCTACCTTTGCCATTCTAACTACTGACAGGAAATCCAAATGTTGCCTTTACGCTGCGCAGAACAGTGCCTCTGTTTGTCTTTGCTGCTGCAACCCTTGAATCCATCCTGTTTGCACTGCAGGGAATTTTCTAAAGCACCAGTGGAAGCAATTGTTTAAAGCTGCTTTTACATTTGGCACGTTACAGTTTGGGTTCACAAGACAGCAGATACTTTGTAAAATTGGCTTCTTTATCCCTTATGAAACACTAGTAGAGAATCCAATAAAAATCTGGAATTAAAAGTCAAATGTTGCCATGAAACCATTGTCGATTGTCGTAAAAACCTATCTGGCTCACTAATGTCCTTAAGGGAAGGAAATCTGCCATCCTTACCTGCCCTGGCCTACATGTGACTCCAGACCCACAGCAATGTGGTTGACTCTTAACTGCCTCCTTCAGGGCAATTAGGGATAGGCAATGAATGCTGGGACAGCCTGTGATGCCCACATCCCATAAAAGAATTTTGAAAAAGAACGATTTGAGTTTAGGGCAAGCAGGGAGCCTTCAAGGAACTTGGGCTGCTGAGCAGGGCAGGTATCTGAGTGAATGGTCTCAATTTCAGAGCAGATCTATAACTGCAGAAATATCGTGCAAATGGAGACCAAAGTGAGTCAGTCAGTGTTGAAAAGTGTTGCATTAAGTGATTTAGTGAAGAGCTTTTTCTAACAACAGCAATGTGCATTTATATACAGTTTTCAAAGTAGTAAAATGCCCCAAGGCACTTCACAGGAGCATTTTCAAATAACATTGAACTCTGCACAGACAGTGACCCAAGTAGAGAATCGAACCTGGGACTCTGGCGCTGTGAAGCAACAGTGCTAACCATTGTGTTACCATGCCGCCTCATTGAAATGCTAACACACAAATAGTAAATGTAATGTTCTGGTGTTTCCTCTCAATGGGGAAGTCTGTTGGTTAATGTCGAGTCCAAAGAGGTGAAGGGTTGGGGTAAGAAGGTGTGGGGGCAGGGTTGGGCTAGTGGTGGAAGGGGGCAGAATGGGGTATTGGGGTAGAGTGGGGGATGTGGACTGGTTGGCCAATGGGAGTTCAGAATGTGGGCGGGCGGGGATTGAGGTGGGTGATTGGGGTGTTTGTGGGATGGGGTTTGTGGCAGGTGAGGTAGTGGGAGCGAAGTGGGAGAGAGATTGGTGAGGCGGTGGATGGGGAATTGGGGAAGGTTGAGGGGGTGGGGCGGGAGGGATAGCATGCAGGGAGGTTCAGGATGGGGGTAAGTGGGAGTAGGGTGTTGGGGATGCTGATGGTGTGGGAGACTTGGGGTACATTGAGGTATGGGGTGTTGGGGAAGGTAAGGGGGATGATCAAGAGATAATATTAATAATCTTTGACTTCTGGGGAGGTCATGGAGTGAGTGGTTACATGGGTTCGCTCGGAGGTGGCAGCCGTTCATCGACTCCTTTAAGCAAAATTAGTCTGTCAGCAAGGGTGGGGGGGAATGGGGGGTGGGGGGAAAAGTGGGGAGGCATAGAAGTGATGAATAAGGATAGGAAAACTAATGAAGAGAGAGCCATGAGACGGAGTGTTTATATGGACCATGTTGGTTGGGGTCTGTGTTTGAGTGGGGGTGCGGTGACTATGTTATTGTGGGGTTTTTGTCTTTGTTGGATTTTTCCATTTAAGAGTGTTGAAGTTATAAATGCCTCAATAAAATATTTTCTAAAAAAAAATAATAATAATCTTTGTTGTCACAAGTAGGCTTACACTAACACTGCAATAACATTACTGTGAAAAGCCCCTTGTCGCCACACTCCAGCGCTTGTCCGGATACACAGAAGGAGAATTCATAATGTCCAAATTACCTAACAGCATGTCTTTCGGGACTTGTGGGAGGAAACCGGAGCATCCGGAGGAAACCCACGCAGACACAGGGAGAATGTGCAAACTCTGCACAGACAGTGACACACGCTGAGAATCGAACCTGAGACCCTGGCACTGTGAAACAACAGTGCTAATCACTGTGCTAACGTGTCACCCATATGGGGGGTTGGTTGTAATTTGGGAAGGTGGAGTCGGGGTGTGGAGTTCGGGAGGGGATGTTGGGATTGGGGTGGGCTTGGAGTGGGGTTTGCGAGTTGGGGGTGTCACTGTTGGAGTTTATTATTTATGAATTACATTTTTCCACTTAATCTGCCTGTTTCTCTCACACCTCAAACAATGTATAGAATTTTTTAAAAAAGACTATTTTAACATTTGTTTAGTGCAAATGTAATGCAAAATCACGTGGAACCTGTGATTAGGCTGTGATTAATTGTGACTGTGAGTTGGTGCCAGAGAAGTCAGAATGGTAAGGATGTATTAGCTACAGAGTTCAATTGTTTTGTAAATGTAATGATTCCTTTGTAGCTGCTTTCCTAGCATCAGTTGATTGCTTTGTGTTTCATTATCCTCATGGAATCAAATTGGGCCTCCAATTTAACCGTTGCTACAATCACTCTGCCTACTGCATATGGTGTAATGATAGTAAAATAAAACCTGGCACAGAACAAATGGTCTCTTTCTCTGCCGTAAACTTTCTATGATCCTATGGTTTATATAACACGTTTCATGATGTCCCAAATCGCTTTACATCTAATTAAGTAATTTGGAGTTGTAGTCATGGGTATAATGTCGGTCATGTTTTCAAATGGTGGACAGGCTCAAGTGGCCAAATGGTCGACAACTCCTCTTAATATGTAGTTTGTATGTTATTCAGGATTGATGAAATTAGCTGGGCTAGATGGCTTTTTCCATCCATAATAATCTTGAAAACAGAAGGTGGAATCCTGGCTGGAGTTCTCTTTATGTTGTTGCTAATGGAAGTTTACTGAGCAGGTTTTATGGATGAGAGTGCCAGGAGAGGACTGTGTAACCAGCTTTTTGTGAATCAGCACTATATTTACACTGCACATGATTCTCAGGAATCTTGTCCATTTACTTTAATCTTATCCTTTTGTCTATTTACCTTGGTCCACTCTATCTTGGCGCTTTTTATGATCTTTATGAGGTATTGAATTATCATGATAAAGTTGCGATGCATAGTAGATATGGAAAATATATTGTAGTGAGACACAGCAATCAGCAGAGTGCTCAAACTTGCTGATCAAGAAAACACGGACACAACTGTGAACCATTCAGTCTTTATCCTCTAACCTCCTAACAGTTCTGTTACACTGAGACACCTGCGTGTTCCAATGCTTCTCACTGACAGTGAACATCTACCTACGCTGTTCAACTATTCCACTTTGTTACTCAGAAGGCATTTGATCCTTTTACCCTATGAGGTTACTGATAAAATATGATTCAAATATTAGTGCCTTTCTATGATTGTTTGGTCAATGAATTGGGGAATCTTGAAACTGGTGTATCTTGAAAATTATTGAAACTTGCCTGATTGAGGGTGGGGTGGGGGTTTAAAGTGGTGGAGGGAAATAAGGGGCCTGAAAGTAGGAGAAGCACCTGGGCTCATGATTTCTCACCATTGCCCTGATCTGAAGCTATATAATTTGTGGAGGTCTGTAGTCAATATTGAAAACACGCAGGACACCCTATCCCACCGATTGTGTCCTGCACCTCCATTGGGAATATCCTTCTTGCCAGGCAGGACATGAGGAGTGATGATGAAGGAGTCTATTGGTTGATTCTATAAATAGCTATGTTAGACTGTTGCTTGACTTATCTCTGGGACAGCTCTCCCAATTAGGAACATAGGATGGAGGAAATAGGAGCATGAGTAGGCCATTTGGCCCATCAAGCCTGCAGTGCCATTCCAACAGATCATGTCTGATCATCTACCTCTTATGCCATTTTTCCCACTATTCCTACATCCCTTGATGTCATTAGAATCCAGAAATCTGTCTTGAACCTGCTCTGTGACTGAGATTCCACAGCCCTCTGGGGTATAGAATGACAAAGGTTCACCACACTCTGAGTGAGGAATTGCCTCCTCATCTCTTAAATGGCTTGCCCCTTATTTTGAACCAGTATACCCTGGTTCTAGACTCACCATCCAGGAGAAACATCCAATTCACATTTATCCTGTCATGCCTTGTAAGAATTTAATATGTTTCATTGAGATCATCTTTCATTCTTCGAAACTCTGGAGAATACAGGCCCAGTTTCCTCAGTCTCTGCTCATGACAAAATCCCACCATCCCAGAGATTAGTCTGGTAAATCTCTGTTGCACTCCCTCTGTGGCAAATGCATCCTTCCTTAGATAAGGAGACCAAAGCTGTACGCAATACCCCAGTCTCACCAAGGCTCTATACAATTGGGGCTGGTTTAGCACAGGGCTAAATAGCTGGCTTTTAAAGCAGACCAAGGCAGGCCAGCAGCAGGGGTTCAATTCCCATACCAGCCTCCCCTAACAGGCGCCGGAAAGTGGCGACTAGGGACTTTTCACAGTAACTTCATTTGAAGCCTACTTGTGACAATAAGCGATTTTCATTTCATTTTTTTTTTCCAATTGCAGCAAGACATCTTTACCCCCGTACTCAAATTCCCTTACGTTGGAGGGCAGTATGGTGGCACAGTGACAGGGCGGCACAGTGGTTAGCACTGCAGCCTCACAGCGCCAAGGACCTGAGTTCAATTCTGGCCTTGGGTGACTGTGTGGTGTTTGCACTTTCTCCCAATGTCTACGTGGGTTTCCTCTGGGTGTTCCGGCTGCCTCCCAAAGTCCAAAAATGTTTAGGTTAGGTTTATTGGCCATGATCACTTGCCCCTTAGTGTCCAAAGATGGGGTTAGGTGGGGTTACGGGTGTTAGGATGGGGGAAAGTGGCCCTAGGTAGGGCGCTCTTTCAGAGGGTTGGTATAGATTCAATGGGCCAAATGGCCTCCTTCTGCACTGTAGGAATTCTAACATATAATTTGCCTTCCTTTTTTCCTTTTAAAAAATAATTTAGAGTACCCAATTCATTTTTTTCCAATTAAGGGGCAATTTAGGGTGGCCAGTCCATCTACCCTGCACATCTTTTGGGTTGTGGGGAGGCGAAACCCTACCATTTGCCTTCCTAATTGCTTGCAGCACCTACATGCTGGCTTTCAGTAATTCATGAACAAGGATGCCCAGGTTCCTTTGGACATCAACACTAACCTCTCACCATATAAGATATACTCTGCCTTTCTCTTTTTTTCTGCCTAAGAGGATAACTTCACACTTATTCACATTATACTCCAAGTGGCATGTTCTTTTCCATTCACTTTGCCTGTCCAAGTCCCCTTTAAATTTTCTTCCATCCTCCTCAGAATTCAGATCCCAACCTAGTCTCATGTCATCAGCGAATTTGGAAATATGATATTTGGTCTCCGCGTCCAAATCATTGATATAGATTGTGAGCAGCTGAGGCCCAAGCACTGATCGGTTCCCCACTAGTAACAGCTGGCCATCCTGAGAATGACTTGTTTATTCCTGCTCCCTGTTTTCTGTTTCCAGCACTGACATTAGTGCCCATATGTTAGTGAGCAAGATTTTGCATCTTTGACTGGTCTGGGTATGCTTTGGTCATTTCCTAGTTCAATGTCTCGGCCACAGGCAAGTGTTCTATATGTGTTTTGTTCTTGGTTTTTTTTCCAGCGGTTTGAAATAACTGAATGACTTGCTGGACCCTGTAAAAGGGAAATTAAGAATAAGCTACTTGAAATGAAAATGAAAATCGCTTATTGTCACGAGTAGGCTTCAACGAAGTTACTGTGAAAAGCCCCTAGTCGCCACATTTCGGCACCTGTCCAGGGAGGCTGGTACGGAAATCGAACCATGCTGCTGGCCTGCTTGGTCTGCTTTAAAAGCCAGCGATTTAGCCTTGTGAGCTAAACCAGCCCCTTTGTGTAGGATCGAGCTAAACCAATCCTACTTTGTGTAGGATTAAAATCAGATCTTGTATGGATGACAGGTTGCCTTCTGAAAAAAAGACACGGGTTAACCAGTTTGGTATTTTCTAATAATTCAACCCCAATCATGCTCACCTTTACTGATAACAGCTTCTTATTTCCAGAGATTCTTTTCTGGAATTCCCAATCTAACTCCCCCATAGTAAATGCATCTGGACAGAGGGTCTGGAATGGCATTGCTTACTCATTCCCCTCCACCTTTGTGGCAGTGTCGTCATTTTGGGGGATTTCTGGACAAACTGGAAAGGAGCTCGTTGTAGTTTAAGGAATGCAGACAATGGTCCTTCACACAAGAACAGGGTTGCTTTGGTATTTAGCAGCAGAAGGGTAGATGTGACTTCCCCTTAATCACTCATTGTAAATTATTTGCTGGAAAGAAGATGTGATTGAAGCAAACATTCTCCTGTCGGGCTGTTAAAAAGCCGGAAAAATCACCTTTGCCCACTGCCCTTCATATCAAACATGTTCCTCATGGTAGCTGAGGTGCCAATGTTGCTGATGCTCTGGCAATGATTGTATGATCCTTCCTCTTTGGGAGAGAGAAGTAAAAGACCTTTTGAGCTTCATGCAACAGGAGGGACAGCCCGGGTTTCAGCATGTTTGAAAGATTGAGCAGAGACCACGCAAGTAATTCTCGGGGCAGTATAATGGGTTGATATGGAAACTCTGCAGAGTTGTGTGGGTGAATGGATGCCTATCCATTGAGCAGCCACAGGCTTTGAGGTGTGTCTCCAGATATCTAGAAATGTGAGAAAGTGAGAACAGGAACATCACACTGGCCTCAGTGCTTGGCTGACCCTTTCCCCACATTACAACTGTGTCTCCATTTCAAAAACACTTCACGTGCTACAAAGCACCCTGGGTCTTCCTGAGATTGTGAATGGCACAAGACCTTCCTTTCTTTTGTGTGGGCGCTCGTTAGCTCTCGACCTTGGCACTCTTTCTGTGTCCAAAGCATTTATCTTCCCTTCTGGTTCCACAAGCAACTCGAAGGGACGTCTGCTAGTTATGAATTATGTTCATAACATCCATTTTTTATTCTCCTTAATGTATTGGCAAATAGGCTTCAGCAACATTTTAATGATTGAATCAGTCACCAGGCTTTAGACTAACAGAAAACAGACAGCCTCAGGCTAATGCCACTGTTGAGTTGAGGATGCAGCTGCAAGTTTTGGCACGCAGGCATGGACTTGATTGTAGGCTTTCAAATACATTTTCCAAGTTGTTTGTAACTGTTTCTATTTTCAAGGACAACTTAAAACAAAAACAGCAGCATTGCATTCCTCACAACTGGTTAAATCAAAAGAACTAGCTATTCTTCAAGTGCTAATTTAGACAGAAAAATGTATTTATTGAACCATTATTCACTTTAAACTTCTTGTTCTACTCATCCCCATTGTTTAATCTATCACCAAATTCAACTACACAGCATCTTCCACAAACTAAAAAGCAATTTAATGCGGAGTAGCAGAAGAAAGCTCCAGTTCAAAAGAACCCACAGCTCTCAGCTGTGCACGGTCCCCTACATTATGAGCTACTGGCCTCGCCCGTTCTGAATCAGGCAAAGTCACCATGTAGTGGCTGAGACCTTGCTCAGAGACACAAAGAAGAAAATTAAAGAGTGGGACACCCTGAGTGGTCTTACATGTTTTTCAACAGTTGGGCGGAGGTTTGATAAAGTCTTGGGAAATTTTCACAAATCCTCAGATTTACTGCGCTGCTGACGTCTAGTCTTGACTTGACTCCACCGCAGTATCCAGGGTTACGGTGTTGTCATGTACGTTAAACGTTTCCAGTGGGTGCATCAATGTGGATGAGTTTTGGGTGTCCATTAGGTGGGAAGTGAAGGGGATTGTGATGCTGCTTGGCCACATTGGGATGCACATAGAACCATAGAATCCCTACAATGCAGAAGGAGGCCATTCGGCCCATAAAGTCTGCACCAACCCTCCGAAAGAGCACCCTGCCCAGGCCCACTCCCCCCACTCTATCCCACCTCACCTGCACATCTTTAGACACTAAGGGGAAATTTAGCATGGCCAATCCACCTGACCTGCACATCTTTGGACTGTGGGAGGAAATCGGAGCACCTGGCGGAAACCCTTGCAGTCACAGGGAGAACGTGCAGACTCCAGACAGACAGAGCCACCCAAGGCCAGAATTGAACCCGGGTCCTGGTACTGTAAGGCAGCAATGCTAACCACTGTTCTACTGTGCTGCCCATGTCAAAGATTGTTCAATTGATTAGCCCACCTGAAAGCAGGCTGGTGTTAGGAACTTTTAGGTCTCAATACTGACTGGGAGCGTACATATCACAACCACAGCTTAGAGTTTTAGATCAGCCCCATCAGCAACCCCTCCATGGATCTGGTTGTATCTTGCTGGTATTGGGTCACTGGGAGACAGGAGGTGTTTGAATTTTCAGGGTATTCATCCCACGCAGATTGTTCATGTGATATGGGCCTTTTCGATGATGGATGGAAAATCTGCCCACACAAAACCAGAAAGGATTAAAATGAGGTGCTCCTCTGGGTCCTGCCTTTTTTAAAAAGACTATCACGTGCACTCCTTGCTATTGTACGCAAGAGTGCACCCCAAGTCCTGAGGCACTGCTCCAGGGCATATCAAATGCAGAGTGCATCAAAGATCTCTCTGGTAGGGCAGCACGGTAGTGCAGTGGTTAGCACTGCTGCCTCACGGCGGCGAGGTCCCAGGTTCAATCTCAGGTCTGGTCACTGTCCGTGTGGAGTTTGCACATTCTCCCCGTGTTTGGTGGGTTTCGCCCCCACAATCCAAAGATGTGCAGGATAGGTGGATTGGCCACGCTAAATTGCCCCTTAATTGGAAAAAATGAATTTGGCACTCTAAATTTAAAAAAAAAATCTCTCTGCTCTATTCCAAAAGAATGTACTACAATCCCACTGTCAAAGGAGCAGCATACAGTGCACCCATGTGAACACTTACAATTCCCATTTAAAAGACACCCATCTGGCCTTCAAGCATTGGCATTTCTGAGCCGCTCTGTGCTGTGGGTTTATGTATTTTTGAAATAGGGTTGAGATTGTCCAACTGTATCTCACAAGGTGACAAGCAGTCTATCTAATGAGCGCGATTCTCCCAAAGGGAGACAAAGTGCCGACAGCGGAGTGAAAACCGGAGTGTTTCACTCCGGCGTCGAAGGCCGCTCCTCGCCCCCTATTCTCCCACCCCCAGGGGGCTAGGTGGGGCGGCGCGTTAATCTCACACGCCGGGCCTTGACGCCCGCATCAAAGCGGCGCAGCCTGAATGACGCGGCCGGCGGCGCCTAAATGACTTCACCCGCGCATGCGCAGGTTGGCCGGCGCCAACCCACGCATGCGCGGTTGCCGTCCTCCCCTCCGCTGCCCCGCAAGACATGGAGGATTGATCTTGCGGGGCAGCAGAGGGAAAAGAGTGCGTCTTTCAGAGATGCCGGCCCGACGATCGGTGGGCACCGATCACGTGCCAGACCCCTCCTGAGCACCCCCTGGTGCTCGATCCTCCCTCCACCCCCCACAGGCCCCACACGCAGCAGTCGCGCACTGTTCACGCCGGCAGCGACCAGGTGTGGTTGGCGCCGGCGTGAACCGGTCGTATTAGGCAGGCCGCTTGGCCCATCCGGGCCGGAGAATCGCCGCTCGACCGGAGCGGCGATTCTCCGAGCGGACTGTCGCAAAACGCGACATGCCATTTTGGGGGGGGGGGGGAGAATTGCATGTGGGTGCCAGGGCGGCGTGGCGTGAATCGCCCGGCACTCCCGCGATTCTCCCACCCAGCGTGGGGATCGGAGAATCGCGCCCAATATCTTTGGGCTCACTCCAGTACTCAGGGTTGGAAGGATAATGTGCTGGCCTGGGAAAACCATTTAGTCCACCTGAGCCACCCTTTTTTCTTGTCCAAAAATGCTAGCAAGAAAGCATCTATTGTAAAGATAGGGGCTTAAAAGCAGCAATCAAAATTTTTTGCACCATTAAACTTAGCAGTGTAATTCTGATGGTAACTTTCCACAGTTCACTCGCATTGGAATCCAACCTTTATCCCTTTCCCTCAAAACCATGGCATTGTAGAATTTACTGCATTTTTTGGACAGCATTCATATACTTCGCTTCCCCCAGCTTCCAACTGTATCTTTCCCCTTTTCAGACGTTCCTCTTTGACTAAACTTTTGCTCCTCAGACATAATTCTTCTTGGGCAGTCCTTCAGCGATAAGGATAACTTGCTTCCACTCCAGGGAGGTCGGTTCTGTGCTGGGTGAAAAGTCCGATCCTGGATCCTCGATCTCCATGTTATGGAGCAATAGATTAGGAAACAGAAACACGATACTATTTGAACAAAAAGAGACACTTGTATGGAGCAATATGTGTGATGGAGCAGGAGCATGACAGAATACTCTCCACTTGCCTGGATGAATGCAGCTCCAACAACACTCAGGAGGCTCAACACCATCCAGGCCAAAGCAGACCGCTTGATTGGCATCCCTTCCACTACCTTGAACATTCACTTCTTCCATGACTGACGCACAGTGGCAGCAGTGTGTAACATCTACAAGATCCACTATAGCCATGCACCAAAGCTCCTTCAACTTCAACGTCACCTTTCAAACATCTGACCTCTACCACTCAGAAGGTCAAGGACAACAAGTGCATGGGAAATCCACCACCTGCAAAGACCACTCCAAGTCACTCACTGACATCCTGACCTAGTACTATATCGCCATTCTTTCATTATTATTAGGTCAAAATCCAGGAACACCTCCCCAACATCACTGTCGGTGTACCTACACCACATGGACAGCAGCAGTTGAAGGAGGCAGCTCAGCACCACCATCTGAAGAGCAATCAATCACTGTTTCACCCAACAAATACCTGTAACGCAGCATCAAACACTGTTTCTCAGCCTAAATACCTGTATCACAGCATCAATCACTGTTCCTCAGTTTGAATACCTGTATCACAACATCAATCACTGTTTCTCAGCTTGAATACCTGTATCACAGCATCAATCACTGTTTCTAAGTTTGAATACCTGAATCACAGCATCAATCACTGTTTCTCAGCATGAATACCTGTATGACAGCATCAATCACTGTTTTTCAGCCTAACTACCTGTACCACAGCATCAATCACTGTTTCTCAGCTTGAATACCTGTATCACAGCATCAATCACTGTTTCTAAGTTTGAATACCTGTATCACAGCATCAATTACTGTTTCTCAGTTTGAATACCTGTATCACAGCATCAATCATTGTTTCTAAGTTTGAATACCTGTACCACAGCATCAATCACTGTTTCTCAGCATGAATACCTGTATCACAGCATCAATCACTGTTTCTCAGTTTGAATACCTGTATCACAGCATCAATCATTGTTTCTAAGTTTGAATACCTGTACCACAGCATCAATCACTGTTTCTCAGCATGAATACCTGTATCACAGCATCAATCACTGTTCCTCAGTTTGAATACCTGTATCACAGCATCAATCATTGTTTCTAAGTTTGAATACCTGTACCACAGCATCAATCACTGTTTCTCAGTTTGACTACCTGTATCACAGCATCAATCACTGTTTCTAGGTTTGAATACCTGTATCACAGCATCAATCACTGTTTCTCAGCTTGAATACCTGTACCACAGCATCGATCACTGTTCCTCAGCATGAATACCTGTATCACAGCATCAATCACTGTTTCTAAGTTTGAATACCTGTATCACAGCATCTTTCACTGTTTCTCAGCATGAATACCTGTATGACAGCATCAATCACTGTTCCTCAGCTTGACTACCTGTACCACAGCATCAATCACTATTTCTCAGCATGAATACCTGTATCACATCATCAGTCACTGTTTCTCAGCCAAAATATCTGTATCTCAGCATCTTTCACTGTTTCTCAGCATGAATACCTGTATGACAGCATCAATCACTGTTCCTCAGCTTGACTACCTGTACCACAGCATCAATCACTATTTCTCAGCATGAATACCTGTATCACAACATCAATCACTGTTCCTCAGTTTGAATACCTGTATCACAGCATCAATCATTGTTTCTAAGTTTGAATACCTGTACCACAGCATCAATCACTGTTTCTCAGCATGAATACCTGTATCACAGCATCAATCACTGTTTCTCAGTTTGAATACCTGTATCACAGCATCAATCATTGTTTCTAAGTTTGAATACCTGTACCACAGCATCAATCACTGTTTCTCAGCATGAATACCTGTATCACAGCATCAATCACTGTTCCTCAGTTTGAATACCTGTATCACAGCATCAATCATTGTTTCTAAGTTTGAATACCTGTACCACAGCATCAATCACTGTTTCTCAGCTTGACTACCTGTATCACAGCATCAATCACTGTTTCTAAGTTTGAATACCTGTATCACAGCATCAATCACTGTTTCTCAGCATGAATACCTGTATGACAGCATCAATCACTGTTCCTCAGCTTGACTACCTGTACCACAGCATCAATCACTATTTCTCAGCATGAATACCTGTATCACATCATCAGTCACTGTTTCTCAGCCAAAATATCTGTATCTCAGCATCTTTCACTGTTTCTCAGCATGAATACCTGTATGACAGCATCAATCACTGTTCCTCAGCTTGACTACCTGTACCACAGCATCAATCACTATTTCTCAGCATGAATACCTGTATCACATCATCAGTCACTGTTTCTCAGCCAAAATACCTGTATCTCAGCATCAATCACTGTTTCTCCACCTAAATACCTGGATCACAACATCAAACACTGTTTCTCAGCATGTATCCCTGTATCTCAGCATCAATCACTGTTTATCAGCTTGAATACCTGTAGCAATACAATTAGATGATATTTAAATTTCTCTAATTTAAAAAAAATATTTTTATTGGTTTAATTGTTTAATTGTTTAACGATTCTTTACAGTGACATTTTCCACGTATAATATATGTTAATAATAATGTACATAATCAGAAAAAGTGGCAAAGGAAGCTAAACAGCATCTATAAAATTAGTGTTCAGAAAAAAAGAAATTGTGTAGGATAACAGACAGTTACACCTTCACTAAACAGAACTTATGTACAGGTATGGGGCGCTCTTGTTTACGAGCCCGTGGCATATCATTTTGCTTCTGTCCCTGCCACCTCCTGGTACCATAATATATACATTTGGTGCCGACTGGACATGCTTCGGCTTTGCTGCTGTTATTGTCTCCATGTGTGCCCTTGCCCGTTGTCTTTTCCAGTTCCCCTTCCCTGCTTGCCTTCTTTTCTTTGGTTTCCATCCCCCCTCCTGCCCCTGGACCTCTCCCCCCACTGTTCCTCTCCTTCCCCCTTGCTCTTCTTCCTCCGTTGTCCGTTTCATTCCTCCCTCCCCCACCTTGTCCCCTTGGTTATTGGTTGCTGGTCATGAACAGGTCTTGGAACAGGCTGTTGAGTAGCCGCCACGTGTTGATGAAGCCTACCTCTGATCCCTGAATGGCGTATTTTATTTGAGAAACTCTGCCATGTCGGACAGCCAGTCTGTGGCCTTGGGTAGCACTGCTGATCACCATCCGAGCTGAAATCTTTGGCGGGCGGTAGGGGAGGCAAAGGCTAGCACGTTTGCCCTCTCCTTGTGAAGAGCACTAGCTCTTCCTACACCCCGAAGACCGCCAGTTGCGGCAGGCTCCACCCACACCCCCACAACCTTGGACATCACCTCAACAAAGGCTGTCCAGTGCCCGACAAGTCTGGGGTAAGACAAGAAGATGTGGGTGTGGTTGGCTGGCTCTCCCTGGCACCGCCCACACTTGACCTCCACCTCCGAGAAGAACCCGCTCATTCTCATTCTGGTTAGGCGCCCCCTGTTCACCACATTTAGCTGCATTAGGCTCAGCCTTGCACACGTGGAGGTGAAGTTTGCCCTGTGCAGTGCTTCAATCCAGACCCCTTCCCCCATCTCTATGCCTAACTCTTCCTTCCACTTCCCCTGTGTCTCGTCCTCCTCTAGTAACCATCCATACATGTCCGCGCAGCTACCATCCCTAGTTTGCCTGTGGTCAGGAGACTGTCCAGTAAGGAATGTCCCAGTAGTTGGGGTAACGTCGCTGTGTCCGTTGGAGGAAGTTTCTTATCTGTATGCATCACAGCTCGTTCCCTTTCAGAGAGCTTGTCCGTGAGTTCCCCCAGGGTCGTTACTCTGTCGTCCACGTATAGGTCCCCTACTGTGAGGACCCCTTTGTCCTGCCTCCCCCTTTTAAAGGTAGCAGCCATAATCGTGGGAGTGAATTTATGGTTCTTGCAGATGGGGGCCATGGTGGACATTGTGGCCAGACCAAAGTGGTGTCTCATTTGTTTCGATGATTTAAGTGTGGCCACGACCGCTGGATTTTTTGGGTGTCTGGCTGGGGGAGAATGGGAGTGGGGCATGGCTAGTACTCTGAGGGATGTCCCTGTGCAGGAACTCTCCTCTATTTTAACCCATTCTGCTCCCAGCTCCTTTACCCATCCCTGTACTCTTTCTGCTGTGGCTGCCCACTGGTAGAATATGAGGTTAAATTTCTAAAATAAGCAGCTTATTTACATTGCATGTTAATTCCTTTGAAGTATTCAAAGGTATGTCTATCTAAAAACACCCAGCTGCTTCAAAAAATGCTTCTTCAAGATGTTCTTTATTTCACAACAAACACATCTGTATTTATAAAACAAATTACTGAGGCTTTAGTGAGAGATGATAACTTGGTGGAAAGAGTTGCTTTCCCTCTTTGTTCTTTATTGTAGTGATGTGGCAACATTGAACACTCCCTTGTCAGCCATGGCATAAACAGTGGTCTCTTACACCAAATAGTGCAGATATCTCAATTTCCTACATCATGTACAACTGCTTTAGAACATAGAACATAGAACATAGAACGATACAGCGCAGTACAGGCCCTTCGGCCCTCGATGTTGCACCGACATGGAAAAAAAAACTAAAGGCCATCTAACCTACACTATGCCCTTATCATCCATATGCTTATCCAATAAACTTTTAAATGCCCTCAATGTTGGCGAGTTCACTACTGTTGCAGGTAGGGCATTCCACGGCCTCACCACTCTTTGCGTAAAAAACCCACCTCTCACCTCTGTCCTATATCTATTACCCCTCAATTTAAGGCTATGTCCCCTCGTGCTAGCCACCTCCATCCGCGGGAGAAGGCTCTCGCTGTCCACCCTATCTAACCCTCTGATCATTTTGTATGCCTCTATTAAGTCACCTCTTAACCTTCTTCTCTCTAACGAAAACAACCTCAAGTCCATCAGCCTTTCCTCATAAGATTTTCCCTCCATACCAGGCAACATCCTGGTAAATCTCCTCTGCACCCGTTCCAAAGCTTCCACGTCCTTCCTATAATGAGGCGACCAGAACTGTACGCAATACTCCAAATGCGGCCGTACTAGAGTTTTGTACAACTGCAACATGACCTCATGGCTCCGGAACTCAATCCCTCTACCAATAAAGGCCAACACACCATAGGCCTTCTTCACAACCCTATCAACCTGGGTGGCAACTTTCAGGGATCTATGTACATGGACACCGAGATCCCTCTGCTCATCCACACTGCCAAGAATTTTACCATTAGCCAAATATTCCACATTTCTGTTATTCTTTCCAAAGTGAATCACCTCACACTTCTCCACATTAAACTCCATTTGCCACCTCTCAGCCCAGCTCTGCAGCTTATCTATGTCCCTCTGTAACCTGCAACATCCTTCCGCACTGTCTACAACTCCACCGACTTTAGTGTTGTCTGCAAATTTACTCACCCATCCTTCTGCGCCCTCCTCTAGGTCATTTATAAAAATGACAAACAGCAACGGCCCCAGAACAGATCCTTGTGGTACGCCACTCGTAACTGAACTCCATTCTGAACATTTCCCATCAACTACCACTCTCTGTCTTCTTTCAACTAGCCAATTTCTGATCCACATCTCTAAATCACCCTCAATCCCCAGCCTTCGTATTTTCTGCAATAGCCGACCGTGGGGAACCTTATCAAACGCTTTACTGAAATCCATATACACCACATCAACTGCTCTACCCTCGTCTACCTGTTCAGTCACCTTCTCAAAGAACTCGATAAGGTTTGTGAGGCATGACCTACCCTTCACAAAACCATGCTGACTGTCCCTAATCATATTATTCCTATCTAGATGATTATAAATCGTATCTTTTATAATCCTCTCCAAGACTTTACCCACCACAGACGTTAGGCTCACCGGCCTATAGTTACCGGGGTTATCTCTACTCCCCTTCTTGAACAAAGGGACCACATTTGCTATCCTCCAGTCCTCTGGCACTATTCCTGTAGCCAATGATGACCTAAAATCAAAGCCAAAGGCTCAGCAATCTCTTCCCTGGCTTCCCAGAGAATCCTAGGATAAATCCCATCCGGCCCCGGGGACTTATCTATTTTCACCTTGTCCAGAATTGCCAACACTTCTTCCCTACGCACCTCAATGCCATCTATTCTAATAGCCTGGGTCTCAGCATTCTCCTCCACAATATTATCTTTTTCTTGAGTGAATACTGACGAAAAGTATTCATTTAGTATCTCGCTTATCTCCTCAGCCTCCACACACAACTTCCCACCACTGTCCTTGACTGGCCCTACTCTTACCCTAGTCATTCTTTTATTCCTGACATACCTATAGAAAGCTTTTGGGTTTTCCTTGATCCTACCTGCCAAAGACTTCTCATGTCCCCTCCTTGCTCGTCTCAGCTCTCTCTTTAGATCCTTCCTCGCTTCCTTGTAACTATCAAGCGCCCCAACTGAAACTTCATGCCTCATCTTCACATAGGCCTCCTTCTTCCTCTTAACAAGAGATTCCACTTCTTTGGTATAGATTTTAGTGATAGATTTTTGCTTGAGCCAAGTCAATTCCAAAATTATGGTTAAGTGTTCCATTTCAGACGCATGTTAGATTGTGACTGCTTCAACATATTTAGGATATGGTCTGATCAATAAAGGTTGGACTTGAACTCAAGTTCCAGGGCGCTCCATTCAACATCTTCAGAAGCTGAATTTATAAGTTCTTTGTGATGTAGCTTGTTTGTACTTTACTGCTGCTTAAATGTGATACTATTTAGAAGGGCACCATAATAATAGGGAAGGCTTTTAAGTAGAATTGGGCAGCGAGTTAGAAACGCTAGCGTGACAAGTGGTTCTGTAACATTCTTACTGGGATTTTGGAGTGAAAGAAAATTGAGAAGAGTGATTAGAAATTTAATTGTGTTATCTGGATAAAAAATCAAAATCAGTTGGCTCCCGTGATGGCTCACTGAGATTATCCAGTGAGTATATGGAGAAGGAAAGATTTATATAGTGTCTCTCACAACAACCGGACATCTCAAAGCACTTTACCGCAATACCTTGGTAGTTTGATCACTGTTGTAGTGTAGGAAAGGCAGCTGTCAATTTGCACACAGCAAACCCTCACAAATGGCATTATGGTGATGACCAGAGAATCAGATTCTGTGCTGTTGCTGGAGGTACAAGTATTGGTCAGAATGCCAAGGATAACTTTTCTGCTGTTCTTTTAAATAGTACGGAAGCATCCGACAGAGAGGGAGGAGCAGGGAAATGGGAACAAACGTATCTTTCCTGGTCACCCACAGGAGCAACCTTCTGATAGGGAAATAGCAGAAGGCCGCAGAAGGGGCTGGGCATCGAGACTGGCACAGCAATGAGGGTATTCAGTGACCAGGCTATGGGCCACATCAAGCTAATGATGGGGGGTGGGGAAGGAAGGGGAATCACACAATTCGGGGACGGGGGGGGGGGGGGGGGGGGGGAGCACAACTTTTGGCTATTTGAGTTTAATTTTGCTTCTGCCTCTCACCTGAAGTTGCTGTACCATTTGTACATACGAAATGGCAAGCACCATTATTCTCACTGTTACTTTGACAGGGAAATCTGGACAACCTTTGCCTAAATTCAACTTCCAAACTTTTCAGCATTTGCAGTTAACAGTGTAAATGTTTTTAAAGCCAATTTAAACGCAAAAGCTATAATCCAATTCAGTTCAGGCTATCAAACATTCCTCATTTAAACTAATTTGGAAACACATCCTTGGATTCTAGAACCAGGATGAAATGAATTGAAATAGCGGAGCATGTGATATATTGAACTTATATAATGCAGAGAAAACAACAATGAGGTTTAAAAGGTCATAATCCTTCTTTCAGGAAAAGCGATAAGCATGCTTTACCGAGCAAGTTGCTCCAAACATTGGTAACATAAATGTAGTTCAATGTGTTTTCACTTTTAAGTAGCTCAGTATCAAATTCCATGCATTGAAACTGCTCTGTTTTTCACTGCAGGTGTTCCACTGCAAAATTTGTATGCACTGGGATAAAAAGAGCTTTGTTCTAAACCAAGTGTGCTGCTTAAGAAGATATAAACCAAAGCATATTAAAAGGTATTAACTGATATACAATTACAACCTCCTGAACCCATTGAAGAAAGAGACTTTTTGCTCATACGAGAGGTCTGCTCTGTGGCCTACACACCTGTACAATAACGTCCTGAGACGTTGCTTTTTTTGTGTGGCAACATTCGCGTGAGGTCTATTCTTGAAAGAAACTCATGACAAATGTCAGGAATCTCTGAACCTCACTGTGAAGCAAGGACATCTCTGACACACTGATTTGCATTCCTGTTGAGATGACAGTTCTTGACCACTGATGAGAATTGATCCTCATCCACCTCTTCACATCTTGGCAAGGAGGGAACACAATCCTAATTACTGATGCCACACTCTACCAAGCTTTCGATCTCAAGTGTAATTGGAACTCCTTTTGTGTGCAAGTGCCTTCAACATTTGATTCAGCCTAGAGACAGCAGTGTCAACTGTAAGTTTTTTAATGGTGCTTTTTAAAGAAATTCTCCTGACTGGGACATGCGCAGAATTATTTTTTACAGTTTCATGTTGCCTTTTAAACCCTTCGCCTAAATTGCCTTAGATCTAATTAGGGCCCATAAACAAAAAACAATGGAAACCATTTCTTTTTTTTATATAAATTTAGGGTACCCAATTATTTTTTTCCACTGAAGGGGTAATTTAGCATGGCCAATTCGCCTACCCTGCACATTGTGGGGGTAAAACACGGGGAGAATGTGCAAACTCCACACAGCCAGTGATCCAGGGTCGGGATCGAACCCGGAACCTCAGTGCTGTGAGTCAGCAGTGCTAACCACTGCGCCACCGTGCTGTCCCCAATGGAACCAATTTCAAATAAACTTTTTTTTGAGAGTTTCATCTCATTTTAATGATAAGCTTACAGTAAGTTGAAATGAAATGGGTTGGTTTAGCACACTGGGCTAAATCGCTGGCTTTTAAAGCAGACCAAGGCAGGCCAGCAGCACGATTCAATTCCTGTACCAGCCTCCCGAACAGGCATCGGAATGTGGTGACTAGGGACTTTTTACAGTAACTTCATTGAAGCCTACTCGTGACAATAAGCGATTTTCATTTCATTTCAAATGTGTGATTTTGATTCTAACCCAACCCCGCCCCACCCCATCCCACCACTCCTGCCAATTTATACCTTCCATCTGAATACAACTAACACCCAACTGATGTGTAATTAACATAGTGGAAAGTGCTCATCATGTCCTCCCTGTCGTTTTAGTCTTCAACGGTTGTTTTCTGCAAGGAGCCAAACTAGTTGTTTTAAGAGGTAGCAATGTTGAGGCAGGCAGTGACCCTTCAATGGTTGCTGGTGCCTGGCCTCCTAGTCCCCACACTACGCAGCAGGAGCCTCGCTGAAATATTTAACTCAACGAACCTTTGCATTATTGTGCCAGCATTGCTTCAGCAACTCCATTGTGTGTCTGCCCATATTGTACAACAGGGGAGGCAACTTGCAGCCTTTCAGGGGGGATACACAGCTTGCATCAATTCTGAAAATCATTCATCTCGTCTGAAGGAAGAACCAGAACAATTTTATCGTTTGCAATTATTTATTATTTGAAGAATTTACTCTTCACTGGCATCCCCAACGTTTAATGGACAGTTTCCTTTGCCAATCTGAATGCCCTAGTCAGAATTACGGAATCTGAATTTCAAACGTATATTTTCTCAATCTGAGACTTGGGAGACATTATTATTCCCTGTAAAAATTATTAAGATTGGTTAAGGGTGTTGAAATTTACAAAACAAAAATGATATGTTATCCAGCATTTTCCTAAGTGGATGAGTTTTGTTAAAAATGTAATTGTGTTATCTGTAAACGTGACTACAATTTCAATCCAATAGGAAAATCCCAGGGACAGAATTTCACTAAAAGGGCAGTAGACACTGGATTTCATTGGTGAACAGTCAGATCCGACTGAATTCATCAACATTCTTTTTTTTAAATTTAGAGTACCCAATTCATTTTTTCCAATTAAGGCACAATTTAGCGTGGCCAATCCACCTACCCTGCACATCTTTGGGTTGTGGGGGCGAAACACACGCAAACACGGTACAAACTCCACACGGGCAGTGACCCAGAGCCGGGATCGAACCTGCGACCACGGCGCAGTGTGGCAACAGGGCTAGCCCACTGCGCTACCGTGCTGCCCCTGAATCCATCAACATTCTGATCTTGATTACACATAACCTTTTAAAAATAAATTTAGAGTGCCCAATTAAGGTGCAATTTAGCGTGGCCAATTCACCTAACCTGCACATCTTTGGGTTGTGGGAGTGAAACCCATGAAGGCACGGGGAGAACGTGTAAACTCCACATGGACAGTGACCCAAAGTCGGGATTCGAACCCGGGTCCTCAGCACCGTAGTCCCAGTGCTAACCATTGCGCCACATGCCGCCGGATTTCACATAACTAATGGATCCTCCCCTCCTCTGAATAAAGAATTATGCATAATTATATATTCTATTCCAAGATTTAGTTTCAAATTCCATAACTCATCACCCACTGCCTAACAGCACCCTCACAAATTAATTTTCCCCCATCTCTATCTCCCACAATAAGCCCTCATTGATTCAACTTATTGACTGATCTCCTGAAAGCCATTGTGGGGTGGCCTTAAGGTGAGCTGTGGCGTCGGGGTGGACAGACATGGAACAGCATTGCTGCGGCCTACAAGACAGCCATGCAGCTGCGCACGCCGCTGACTGCCCACTGTGAACTCAGGGCCACAGGTCATATGGATGTCCCCTAGGGCACCCCCCTAGGTACCCTCTGGCCCCAGCTGATCCATCAGCAGGATAGTCGCGCTCCAGCACAACCAGTGCCATCTTGTTGGCTGGTATGGTGTGTGCGGGAAGTACAATGTGCGTATGCGGTTGCAGCTTGTCAGCCTCCTGAGTGTCAATCGCGAATCTGGCAAATCCCGCACCGTTGCTCATTGGAATCGATTGTGTTCCACATGGCGCTGGTGCTAGCCCCTTAACAGTATCTGAATCAGTCCAGGTGCGGCACCAGTTTTACTGTCATGGAACACCACGAATCCTGCGCCGGCGTCAACAATTAGTCTCAGGAAAGAGAATTCCACCAATGAATTAACTGTCAACAGATCTCCCGCCTTGACCGGTTCCCCATTTTGTTTGCAGCCAGTCTCTGCCCAGAACACTGGACCCTGGTCCTTGTATGGCTATTAGGGGGAATCTGACCATCTGGTGCCCATGGGTGGCTGGGATCATGGTGGTTCCTATGATTTATTGAGGCTCCCCCGTACACGTGGCCATCCTAACCTGGTGACTCACAGGCCCAGGGTTCGATGCCCATTCAGAGGTGCTGGAAGGTATGTTTTTCTATAATGAAGACAGCAGCTCCTATGTCCACTTCCATTTCCAAAGTGCTGCCATTGACCTGTAGTTTAATATTGATTAGAGCAACTTTGGGTGTGTTGATGTCGTTCAACTGCATCAGTTTGTCCTATCTGGGCTGGTGGATTTGCAAGTCCTGGGCCTGAGGTGGCTTTGGCTTCTGGCCTGGGTGGCTCGCTAACTGACAATTCTGGCAGCCTTGCCTTGCGCATCTCCTTCAGCTGCAGATACAGTTCTCTTGCGACTGGTCCCCAAAGTCTTCTGGGGAATCTTCCCCAATATTTCTGGGGTTTTGCTCCTGGTGACCCATTTCCTGGCTGCGTAGTGAACAGGTGGTGGGTGGGGCACAGAGGTGCTTTCTTTAATGGAGCCCGGTTTTCCTAAACGGGGGTTGTCCAACATTGAACACACTGCAGTCCATTTAACCTTGAAGTTCCTCGCCGTTTCTCTCCATTTTCCAGGGACAGTGCTAGTTCTATGGCTCTT
This sequence comes from Scyliorhinus canicula, assembly GCF_902713615.1. NCBI lineage: Eukaryota > Metazoa > Chordata > Chondrichthyes > Carcharhiniformes > Scyliorhinidae > Scyliorhinus > Scyliorhinus canicula. Next base: position 153,115,931 of record NC_052153.1, read on the forward strand.
TTAAGGCTCAGGGATTCCGCAAGCAGTTTCGTCTGTGTCGTAAAGTTGTTTATCCTACATACTAGTCAGTCCTATAACATCCCCAGATGGGATGACCCATACTCAGTGTTACGCAAGGTTCTTGGACAGGAATTCCGTTTCGTGTTCTCCAGGGATTCCTCCAGCTGTATTAAACCTGCAGCACTGCAGAAAAACAATGGTCTTAGGTGATAGTAGTTTGCCACTAGTTTTACCAATTCATTCAAAGTTTGAGTCCGTGGCTGTGCGGTAAGTCAAACTCTTAATGATGCTGAATGTCGGGGTTCCACAAGCAATCAAAAGGATTACCTTTTGTCGGTCGCCACCTTCTCTGTCATTTGCACAAACAAAAGGCACATTCTTTTGGCGTATTGGGGCCAATCCTCCACGTCCGCAGCATACGGCTCGAGTTTCCCAAATAGTGGCATTTCCGGGTTCTCTTCATCCATTTCCTTTCCTGAGTTGTTGTTTCCTTTAAGCAGGGCTGTCCAGAATTTCATTCTTGCTCCTTGTCGCCAGTGTAGCAATCCAGGAGACACCGAGATTAAAGTCTAAACAGATTTATTCTAAACTCAAAAAATAAAGACTACCTGCGGCAGCCAACTTAAGTGTTCAGGTTCTTTTTACATGCATCCAGTCAGAGATTGCACGTCAGAGTGGTTAGCACTGGGCAACATGGTGGCACAGTGGTTAGCTCTGCTGCCTCACATCGCCGAAGTCCCAGGTTCGATCCCTGCTCCGCCCGTGTGGAGTTTGCGCGTTCTTCCTGTATTTGCATGGGTTTGTCCCCACAACCCAAAGATGTGCAGGGTAGGTGTATTGGTCACGCTAAATTGCCCCTTAATTGGAAAAAATGAATTGGGCACTCTAAATTTATTTTTAAAAAAGGAGTGGTTAGCACTGCTGCCTCATAGCACCAGGGATCTGGGTTCACTTCCGACCTTGGGTGACTGTGTGAAGTTTACATGTTCTCCCGTGTCTGTGTGGGTTTCCTCCGGTCTTCCCCCACAATCCAAAGATGTGAAGGTCAGGTTAGGCTATGCTAAATTGCGGCTTAGTGTCCAAAAGATTGGGTGGGGTTATGGGGATGGGGCGGTGGAATGGGCCTAGGTACAAAGAGGGTCGGTGCAGTGTCGATGGGCTGAATGGCTTCCTTTTGCACTGGAGGGATTCTATGATCAGTACAGTGAGAACAGTTGTGAGTCTTAATATTCTATAGAATTTAGCTAAAAAAATGAGGTTTCGCAGTCATAGTGTTAAGAATGATAGGGTCTTTAAAGGATAACTAAGAAGATACAAAAGATGCAGTTAAACAATGTAGAATGTTTCTTGAATTTGGAAATAAACAATCACTAGATAAAAGAGCCAAAAACAGTCAAGAGCTAAATAAAGGAAAAGCTGAAAAGAGGGCAAGTGTTGGAAACAACGAAAGAAAGATAATTAAAAAGAACCTCTGAATAAAAAAGAAAGGTTTATATCTTTTGCTAGTGCTGAAGCTGGATGTCATCCACATGGCTAGCACTATGAGAAATGGAAAGATATCCTTCAGAATATGGGTTGGACCTCTGTCACCTCTATGGGATTTAATTGTCGAAGGAGCATTCCTTCAGAATTCCACTGGCAAGCGGTGAAATCATTATCTTGCTTCAACAATGAACAGTCAGGAAGTTTTCCATTCTGCCAAACCCTCCCTGTTTTATTTGTGTGCGTCTGATCCATGCCTGCTACAACCTGATAGAAGAACAGTGCTTAATTGTCAGTTTGAAGCTTTGGCACATTTTTAAAATTCTTCAGTGAGTTACATTTGTGCTTGAGCACCTCATTTGTTTGTCCTCGTTTTAAACCGCTCGGAAAATCCATTTGAGCTGCTATTCAAAATCCACTGCACTAAACCAGTAATCAGCATCCTGAAAAGTAGGCCGCGTGTACAAGCAGCTACCAAAATAACAAAACAGGTTCAAAATAGCAAACACAATTCCCCTAAGCCCAATGCATTTGAAAATAATGTTAATCAGATTATCCATTGAAAATAAAATGAATCAATTAATTAAACCAGGGAGACAGTTGAGGAATTCAATATAAAGTGCAAGTTTTTTGATGAGCATAACATTTTGAAGGCTGGTTTAAAGACTGTCATTGTCTCCCACACCGATCCATTGCAAAGCCACATCATGAGCACTGTTCAATTTCTCAGCCACTCTCATGTCACCATCTGGGATAAGAAAATCACTCTCCTTTCCATTCTTTCTGAAGGCATTAAACTTACACAGCGGACTTTGATTAATCCAGCACCTCCATCAAGAATCATTCAATTCCCATTGATCTGAAGACAGCCATTTAAAATAAAATCAATGGTCCATTGGTCGCAGTGTGAAGTAAATATTTTATACATAAGAGGATTACAAGTGGTAATCGCGGTCAGCGTTGAGTTCAGTTCAGAATAATAAACTTGTGTTCCAATTTTAAAGTAAAAACCGTTGCCATTTATTTGAATGTAAGTAAAAAGGAAGATATTGATTCTCAACCGTGGGTGCATTCAAAGGCTGTCAGAAAGGTGTGCCAAGAATTTACTCACAATCCATGTTGAGCATCAGAGAAAGAAAATATCCAGTGTTCAGCTTTTCTTTTTTTAATTCAAAGAAAATGGTTAAGTTCTCAGGAAGTCCGAGTGAGTAAAGGCACCACCCAGAGTGCCACTAAGCCATACAAACTATAGAATCCCACTTACATTTTTGATCTGTAATAAATTTGCTAATGTCAGTCAAAAACAGCGAATTGAGCTGTGCAATTCACCCCAGTGGTCATGGGCAGCCACGGGGAAAATATAATTTCCACTTCCTGCTCCTGTTTGCTGTCAGTGACTCATGCTGGGAAATGCAACCTTCTAAACATCTGAAGTGAATGGAATTGGGTTCATTGTGATGTTGCGATGTCAGGTATCTTATCGAGAAGAGGCAGTGGCAAAGTGATATTGTCTCTGGACTAGTAATCCAGAGACACAGAGTCATGCTCTGGGGACCCGGGTTCGAATCCTACTGTGGCAGATGGTGAAATATGAATTCAATTTAAATCTGGAATTAATAGCCTAAAAGGTGACCATGAAACCATTGTCGATTGTCGTAAAAAACCATCTGGTTCACTAATGACCTTGAGGGAAGGAAATCTGTCGTCCTTACTTGGCCTGGCCTACAAGTGACTCCGGATTCACAGCAAAGTGGTTGACTCTTAAATACCTTCAGGGATGGGCAACAAATGCAGGCCGAGCCAGCAATGCCCACATCCCATGAATTAATTTTTTAAAAATCACCATTCATTCTCCAAATTGAAACTGGCCACTTGAGAAAGGTACTCAGGGTTCTTGGCACCAAGGAATCTATGTAATCCAACAAAATTAATTACAAAATTGGGAAACATGCGTCCAATACATCCGAGAAAGATTATCCTTGGTTATTGTTATAACCCTGCATGGGACTCATCCAGCTGGAGATGATTGTTCCATGGTGCTGATTGGGTTGTGTGTTAACCAGCACTAGAATAGGTATAAAGGAGGGAGGACCCTGAGATTTGTAACTGGGTCCTGTGTAAATACTGCTGTTATGCTGAATAAACGTCTTTCGTTTGAACTCCTTGACTCCCCTTTGCTGTTCACTTCATTGGCGATAAGGATGAATTGGAGCTGTCGGCTTCCTTCCCTGAAACTTTTTTCAGTGTGTGGACTGAGGTACGAACTTTTGTTGCTGTGAGGCCTTCTGTTTGGAACCTGTATTGAAATGGTAGGGGAGCACCTGGCCGTGGTTTGATGTTGGCTTGTGGAGTGCGTGTGCTGGGGGGAGTCCCAGGATACGCTGTATCCGGCATTACTGAACGCAATGTCATCAGGGTGACTTCTGGTGATGGTCGCATGTTTTGGCCTGTTTTCCATTTGTGGCTTTTCTGCAATGCCGGCTTGCTGTGGCAGAGTGGTTTACTGGGGAGTCCTTTTTGGAGTTGGCCATTGCCTTTTTGGACTGTCATTAGGGTTTGTGAGTGCTGCGTTGATTTTGAAAGCCCATATGAGACTACGAGATGGACAATGGTATTTTACATGGCTATTGATGTTGCTGCTTGGTTGCAAGTTTTGTGCCTACAGACATTGTTGGAGTGTGGACCCTAAATTTTGTTTTGTGTGATGAAAATGAAAATGAAAATCGCTTCAATGAAGTAGGCTTCAATGAAGATACTGTGAAAAGCCCCTAGTTGCCACATTCCGGCGCCTGTTCGGGGAGGCTGGTACGGCTGATGTGCCTGATTGAATTGGTACTATATAAATTCTGGGGCTCCCTGGGTGTTTAGTGGACGCAGTTAATTCCCCCTTTTTTTGTATGCGGAGGTGAAAATTTTGGGGGTATATGGGGTGTCGTTTTGGGCATTGTTTGATGATTTCCCCTCCCTCCACCTTGTGGCTGTAGGTTACGTGGTGCCGGTAAGACCTTAGGCCTCTGAAACAGCACCCTACCTAGGCCCAAACCCCACACGATCCCTGTAACCCCACCTAGGGCCAATTTGGCATGGCCAATCCACCTAACCTGCACATCTTGGACAGTGGGAGGAAACCGGAGTACCCGGAAGAAACCCATGCAGACAAGGGGAGAAAGTGCAAACTCCACAGACAGTCACCCGAGGTTGGAATTGAACCCGGGTCCCTGGTGCTGTGAGGTAGCAGTGCTAACCACTGGACTCACCTGTTTGCTCTTTGTGTGATAAGTGGGGTGTTGGGCCAGATGTAATGTTCGGCAGGGTGTACGCCAGTCTGTCCTGTTCCCCCGTTTTTGTGGTGTCTTGTTGGGCCGGAAGCCTTTTTTTGTTGTTGTCGTCTGGCCTTTGCGGTTTTGTTGTCAGTTTTACCTCAATTTGTTGTCAATTCTCCTCAATTTCTTTTTGACCTCTCCTCCATGGTGGTTTTTGTCGGTTTTCGGACTTTATGGGGGAGGGGTGCTATAACCCTGCATGGGACTCATCCTGCTGGGGATGATTGTTCCCTAGTGCTGATTGGGTTGTGAGTTAACCAACACTAGTGTTACAAGCCAGCTGCTGTAGCAGCTGACAGGAAACGGTGAGGACTCTGCGATGTGTAACTGGCTCCTGTGTAAATATTGCTTTATGCTGAATAAACGTCTTTCCTATGAACTCTTTGGACTCCCCTTTGCTGTTGACTTCAGTTATCTTAAGGCAATACCTGCGATTGTTTGAATAAATTTAACTTAATAATTATCTTTATTGTCACATGTAGGCTTACATTAACACTGCAATGAAGTTACTGTGAAAATCCCTTAGTCGCCACACTCCGGCGCCTGCTCGGGTACACTGAGGGAGAATTCAGAATGTCCAATTCACCTAACAGTACGTCTTTCGGGACTTGTGGGAGGAAACCAGAGCACCCGGGGTAAACCCACGCAGACACGGTGAGAATGTGCCGACTCCACACAGGCAGAGACCCAAGCGGGGAATCAAACCTGGGACCCTGGCGCTGTGAACCTACAGTGCTAACCACTGTGTGATGCTTATTCATTCCTAACCAAATACCAGTGAACAACCCAGAGTTTAACCAGTGAAGATGCTATTCCCATGTTCATGTGGCGTCACTCAGGTTTAGATTCTCATGTCAGTCATTTAAATATTTTCTGATCAGATCACTAGGCGGGATTATCCAAAAGAATTGTATTGATCTTCAATGCCGCAGTGCCCATTTCCACAGTCTGACTAATCAACGGCACAGTAGGGCACCTCTCCCCTTCCAATATCCTTTCAATCAACTACTCCCTGCTGTCTGTCCTTTAATTACTGTTCCTACCTTGTAGTTTCATCAATTAACAACCACTCAAGAAGAATTTATCCTTTCCTAAACCACTTTCAATTTACCGCTCTACTTGTATTGCACAGTTTGAAACCAGGACAGAGGGGGTGCAGGCAGTATGGTTCAGTTGGTACTTTGTTAGTTCCCAGTGCCCTCATTAGATTACAGCTTACGTAGCAGAAACTGCCATCTCTATTAGGTTGATATGTACATTTTATAGCATAAGGTTTATTGCACTAAATGGCTTTCTCCATATCGCAGCATAAAGAACCCGATATTCTTGCCTTTGAAAATGGTTGCAATAATCCTAGAAAGGAGCTTTGCGTTTCCAACCAAAACAGTTACCGGCAACAAAGGTAAACAGAATCTCTGGTGCCATTCTAGATCATCTTGCAATGGACAAACTAACATCGCAATCTGCAAGTGATGTGCTTTCTGCTCTGCCAGCCTGCGTCATCCTTTCCCTGATATTAGGGAGAGTTCCAGCCAGCCAGCACTAATTACCTGGCCCAAATATTCATCGCCAGAGCGATTCGAGCAATTATGTCACACTCACCGATGGCTTTCTTTTAAAAACATTTTTATAGGCATTTCAATTTAATTTAAAAAAAAGCTTTGCAGACAAAGAACAATATAAGAACAATGGTAATGACAGCTAACGCAATAAAAATGACAAAACATGAGCCCCACACTGTCACCATATCCATGACTGCGGTTCCAGTACATTATTTACAGTATTTCGAAGGGTTCTTACTGGGCCTCCTGCCGCTGCTTTGCCCACATGTTTATATGTATTGCTGGGATCGTTCCTCTCTCTAGCCCAGGGGTGGGCAAACTTTTCCATGCAAGGGCCACATTCAGAAATTCACAATTCACAAAGGGCCGCATAGTATATTAAGTAAAATAATTACTTCACCCGGTTATGATTCTGGGCGCCTCATATAGAACATAGAACAGTACAGCACAGAACAGGCCCTTCGGCCCTCGATGTTGTGCCGAGCAATGATCACCCTACTCAAGTCAACGTATCCACCCTATACCAGTAAGTAACCCAACAGCCCCCCCCCCCCCCCCCCCCCCATTAACCTTAAAAAAAAAAAATTTTTTAATTTTTAAAAAAATTTATTTTTAATGACTTGGTGGGCCGCAGAAATACCTTTGGCGGGCCGCATGCGGCCCGCGGGCCGTAGTTTGCCCACCCCTGCTCTAGCCGATTGTCTTAGTTTCGCTGGTGGGGGAGGGGAGGCAGGAGTCCCGCTTTCCCCCCCCCCCTTGAGTTTTTGAGGAAGGACGGATCAGTCCTTTTTCTGGTTTAGCCCATGTGCGAGTGGTTTGTGATCCCTCCTGTGGGTGGCCCACCTCCCCATTTCTTCTCTGCTATTTGTGAGCTCCCTTCCTCCAGACAACGTTCCCTGTCTCTCCCCCCTCCCCCTCTGCCAGGCTGGTTGCAAACAGGTCTGCAAAGAGGCTTGTGAACTTTCCCCACGCATTACGGAAACTCTCCTCGGACCCTCTTATTGCAAATTTTATTTTTTTCTAGCCTCAAGAACTCGGCCAGATCTGAGAGCAATTCCAAGGCCCTGGATGGTGCTGCCGACTTCCAGCCTAGCAGAAGTCTCCACCTGCCGATCAGTGAGGCGAAGGCCAGGACATCCACGTCCTTCCCTGTCCAGATCTCTGGATGCTCTGACACCCCAAAGACCACCATAGATGAGCACAGCTCTATCACCACTCACCACCTTGGAGATAGCCTCGAAGAAGGCCATCCAGGACTCTGTGAGTCTGGGGCAGGAACAGAACGTGCGGGTGCGGTTGGCTGGGCCTCCCTGACACCGCTTGCACTTATCTTCCACCTCCAGGAAGAACCTGCTTATGCGTGTCTTGGTAAAGTGCACTCTGTCCACTATCTTGGGCTACATCAGGCTTAGCCTGGTGCAGGAGGGGGTGGAGTTGATCCTGTGTTGCACCTCGATCCACACACATCCACTATCTCAATACCCAGTTCCTCCCTGCATTTCAGTCTGGTCTCATCAGTGGGTTGTGGGGGCGTAACCCACGCAAACACAGGGAGAATGTGCAAACTCCACACCGACAGTGACCCGGAGCTGGGATTGAACCTGGGACCTCGGCGCCGTGAGGCAGCAATGCTAACCACTGCGGCACCATGCTGCCCGCTGCTGACCAATTATAATCATAAGACATAGGAGCAGAATTAGGCCACTCGGTCCATCGTGTCTGCTCCGCCATTCAATCATGGCTGATGTTTTCCTCATCCCCATTCTCCTGCCTTCTCCCAATAACCCCTGATCCTCTTATTACTCAAGAACCTATCTATCCCTGTCTTAAAGACACTCAGTGATATAGACTGTTCATAGAATTTTCAGTGCAGAAGGAGGCCATTTGGCCCATCGAGTCTGCACGGCCCTTGGAAAGAGCACCCTCCACCCTATCCCCGTAACCCAGTAACCCCACCCAACCTTTTTTTTTGGACACAAAGGGCAATTTTAGCATGACCAATCCACCTAACCTGCACATCTTTGGATTGTGGGCAGAAACTGGAGCACCCAGAGGAAATGCACGCAGACATGGGGAGAGCATGCAGACTCCACACAGTGACCCAAGCCGTGAATCGAACCTGGGACCCTGGAGCTGTGAAGCAACTGTGCTAACCACTATGCTACCGTGCTGCCCTAATATGGCCTCCACAGCCTTCTGTGGCAAAGAGTTCCACAGATTCACCACCCTCTGGCTGAAGAAATTCCTCCTCATCTCTATTTTAAAGGATCGTCCCTTTAGTTTGAGATTGTGCCCTCTGGTTCTAGTTTTTCCTACAAGTGGAAACATCCTCTCCACGTCCACTCTATCCAGGCCACGCAGTATCCTGTAAGTTTCAATAAGGTCGCCCCATATCCTTCTAAACTCCAATGAGTACAGACCCAGAGTCCTCAACCGTTCCTCATACGACAAGCTCTTCATTCCAGGGAAAATGGGAGATAAGTGAAGGCAGGGTGGTAGGTGGTGGGCAGGTCATGCATTTCACACAATGTGGAGATGCCGGCGTTGGACTGGGGTGAGCACAGTGAGAAGTCTCCATTCTCTCCATTCACCTGAGGAAGGAGCAGTGCTCCGAAAGCTCGTGTTTGAAACAAACCTGTTGGACTTTAACCTGGTGTTGTAAGACTTCTCACTATGCATTTTACAAACCTCTCACATGTCGTTTGTATGCCTGGTACCAGACTCCTGAAGCAATTGCTCTGCTCAAAGCTCAGTTGTACTGGACACTCCCAGGAGGACACAACTGCTTTAGGCATGTCCTCAGTGCATTCCTGAAGAGGTCAGGCACACTCATTGGAGACCCTGGCTTGTAACTGACCAAAGCAGAGAAGAGGCGTTCGGGCGGGCACCGGGCAGATCGAGTAACTTCATTGGAAAGGTGCAGAGGTGAAGTCGAAGCACACAAACTTCAAACCCATCTACTCAACCCTTCAAGCACCATCTGCCGCACATGTGGCAGAGTGTATCAATCGCACATTGGATTTATCAGTCACATCAGAGCCTTTCAAACTAACATGGATAGAAGTCATCCTTAATCCCGAGAGACTACCTAAGAAAGAGGATACAGCACAATGTTCAATTATTGCTGATTGTATTAACCCTTAGAATGTTCAATCATGTTCCTACCAAGAAATTGTTTTTTATTTAGGGTGGAATTTTATGGCTCCCCTGCCACCAGGTTTGAAAGTGAGAGGTTTTTAAAATGCATGACCAGCCCGCCACCTACCACCCTGCCTTCACCTATCTCCCATTTTACAGGGAGCAGCAGGGGTTGAAGGCAGGAGGCCCACCACCGTTGGGCCTATTGAGGCCATTAAGTGACCAATTAAAGGCTGCCTAAGTGGGTCATTCTGCTTTTTTACCAGCAATGGAGCAGCCCCATGTCAGGTGGGTACTCTGTAGCTTTAGCTGTGGAGGCTGGTGTCAGGCAAGAAGGGATGTCTTGTTTGCTGTGCCCATCGGAGACAATTTCCCCAAAGGTGTGAACCACCTCCTCCTTAACCCTCCCCTACTTTATGTCAACTCAACCCCAAATACCCTCACCCCTATCCCTGGAGCCTGACTGCCCTTTTCATTGGGGACTGTCTCAGCGACTGCTCGAACCTGGCGACGCAGAGATGACAGAGCTACCGGTCAGTCAGATTGGGGAAATGCTTAGCAAATCAGAAGCACAAAGGGACTTGGGAGTCCTTGTTCGCGATTCTCTTAAGGTTAACGTGCAGGTTTAGTCAGAAGGCAAATGCAATGTTAGCATTCATGTCGAGGGGACTAGAATACAAGAGTAAGATGTACTTCTGAGGCTGCACAAGGCCCCATTTGGAGTATTGTGAGCAGTTTTGGGCCCCGCATCTAAGGGAGGATGTGCTGGTCTTGGAAAGGGTCCAGAGGAGGTTCACAAGATTGATCCCTGGAGCACTGCACTGGAGTGTTAATCTTGATTGGTGTGCTTGCATCCTAGAGCAGGACTTGAACCAAGAGTTTTGTCATTGCAAAGGCAAGATCTGTCAACTGAGCCACGGCTTGCACATTGCCTACTGAAGACTAAAAATAAAACTGTTCTCAAACTGGTCAGCATTGGCCTGAATGAAGGAACAGCTTCTATACATACATACATATATACATCACTACTTCTTCATTATCACTGGGCCAACTTTCCAAAAATACTTCATGATCAGCCCTGAGCAAAGACCTCAGTTCATCCACTTCCTTTGGGGGATTCCCATTTAGGAAGCACGTGGGAACTATTAATGAGATGAACCAATAGATGAAAAGAGAGACCCCATGACCTCCTTACACCTAAACCCCCACCCCCTTCCCACAACCCTTGCCAGATTACTGCATCCAATTGCCAGACAATCTTCACCTCAGTGAGGTGCAACTGTGTGCCCATTGGACAGCTGCCACTCAACAACAAAATATTAATGAAGCAGAGCCTGAGAAAAGTTTCAGGCCTTGTGAGGGTAACATTGGGTTGGCATCACCAATATGACACCCATTCTGTGCCCGGGCTGAAGTCTCCATCTTAATGTTTCAAGGGAAAATACGAAACAGTCCTGCTACTCTGTTCCGAAGACCACAGCCAAATGCCAGTGCTTTGTTATTTTTCTCAGCGTATGGGCAACGTTGCCAAGGCTACATTTATTGCCCAGCTCCAAGTTGATCTGAGTAGATGGGAACGATAGTCGATCTTCTCTTCGAAGTGCTGCAGTCATTAGGTGATGGGGGTTCTCATGATGATGTTAGGTAGGGAATTATGGTAAACTGGCTCAGTGATAATGAAGAAACAGTGACGGACGCCCAAAAATTGGATGGTGCCTGACTTGGAGGAGAATTGGGGAATGATAGTGTCCAACCACAATGCTGCTCTTGTAGCTCTCGGTGATTGAGGTTGCAGGCATTGGAAATTCTGTAAAAATAACATTAGTGAGTTAGTGTAGAATTTTCTGTATGTAGTCAGTCAATAGCAGCCTTGAGCGGAAGGAAAAGATATAGAATTTTTTGCCACAAACGCCAACAAAGCGGACTCTTCTGACCTTGGTGCTGCTGAATTGCTTGTGTTTTGTTGCAATGCACCCATCCAAGCTAGTAATGACTGTTCCATTCTGAGTAAACAGTGTGGGCTGCAGAAACTGTTTGATGCCAAGATGACACTGAGAATGCGCAAGGGCATTGCATCTGTCATGATCGTGAGCCAAATATTCTGTCAGTAGTTTAAAGTCTTTGTTATGTTAGGAATGCTTGCTGTTCTGTCATAACCTGCTTTTATTTATCTGGAATTCCCTTTACCATCCTTCACCTCATAAGCACTTGGCTTTGATGTTCATTTGTTTAGGTTAGGTAAAAACTCATCAAGCTATCAAACCTGTCCATTGGTCTAGCAGGCATTTGTAAAAGAAAAACGATTGAATAAATTAAAATAAAACAGTCGTAAGAGCACTAAATTTATAATCTATGATATGACAGATTAAAATGTCATGATGGTTCACTTAACTTAAGTGTTCTATTTGCTAAGTGTACAGGATTTTAAGAGTACAAGTTCTCTCCATTCATCTCTACTGAAGTGTCGTTATTTTCATGTTCAATTCTTTGTTCAGCCAAAAATAATTCTATAATAGGCAAACTTGATAACTTGCAACAAATACACAGAAACAAACATAGAAGCAGAAGGAGGCCATTTGGCCCTTCGAGCTTCCTCCGCCATTCATTGTGATCATGGCTGATCATCAAGTTCAAAATCCTGATTCTGCACCTCTGCATATCCCTTGATCCCTTTAGCCCCAAGAGCTATATCTAATTCCTTCTTGAAATTACACAACATTTTCGCCTCAACTACTTTCTGTGGTAGTGAATTCCACAGATTGACCACTCTCTGGGTGAAGAGATTTCTCCTCACCTCAATCCTAAAAGGTTTACCACTTATCCTTAAACTATGACCCCTAATTCTGGACTCCCTTAGCATCGGGGACATTCTTTCTGAATCTAACCTGTCTAATCCTGTTAGAATTTTCTAAGTTTTTAAGAGATTCCCTCTCACTCTTCTAAACTCCAATTAATATAATCCAAGGGCAGCACGGTGGCGCAATGGTTAGCATTGCTGCCTACGGCACTGAGGACCTGGGTTTCAATCCCAGCCCTGAGTCACTGTCCGTGTGGAGTTTGCATATTCTCCCCGTGTCTGCGTGAGTTTCACCCCCAAATCCCAAAAATGTGCAGGATAGGCAGATTGCCCACCCTAAATTGCTCCATAATTGGAAAAAATAATTGGGTACTCTAAATTTATTTTTAAAAATGAATATAATCCTAACTGACTTCGTCTCTCCTCATATGACAGTCCAAAGATGTGCAGGTTAGGTGGATTGGCCATGATAAATTGCCCGTAGTATCCAAAATTGCCCTTAGTGTTGGGTGGGGTTACTGGGTTATGGGGACAGAGTGAAGGTGTTGACCTCGGGTATGGTGCTCTTTCCAAGAGCTGGTGCAGACTCGATGGGCCGAATGGCTTCCTTCTGCACTGTAAAGTCTATGATGACAGTCCCGTCTGCCCAGGAATCAGCCTGGTAAACCTTGGCTGCACTCCCTCCACAGCAAGAACATCCTTTCCTTAGATAAGGACACCAAATCTGCACACAATACTCCAGGTGTGGCCTCACCAATGCCCTGTACAATTGCGGTAAAGCAAATATGCTTATTTAGTCTGTCATTTGCTCAGAAAACTGCATTTGCACTTTTGGATGTGGGAATAACGTCGGAAAAAAGCAGATCAACTGGTAATCCTTTTCGATATAAAAAATATTTAAATTTCTTTTCAGTTTTTCATATGCTCCAACCCTTTCTATGGTAACCTGTACTGTTAGTATAGATTTAACTATGTTGTGGCAACTGCAATGTTATATACAAATGTAATGGGGAGAGAGGAGTGACTAACTGGATCTGGATGGAGATTGGATAGGGGAGGATCCAAATGAGAGGCAGAGAGTTGGAGTTGGAAAAGATGTACGGTGGAGTATGGGAATGGGGAGAGGGTAAGAGGAAAGGACAAGTGGAACAAAGGGAGAAATGAGAGTGGGGAATGGGAATGGTGGAGAGCTAACGGCAGCTGGCAACACCGATGAAAACCTTTAATTTCCAATGTTGTCCAAGGTTCATCTGTTTTTTTCTATTTTATAGTCTATACTCACAGATGGGTCTCTTATCAACATAATCAATAAGTTACAATTTATCTTATGAAGAAAGTTTAGCTAGATTGGGCCTGTATCAGTTGGACTTTAAAAGAGTGAGTGGCGATCATATTGAAACATATAAAATCCTGAGGGGTCTTGACAGAGTAGATGTTGAGAGAATGTTTCCCCCTGTGGGATCGAGACACCAGAACTAGGGGACACAGTTTAAAAATAAAGGATCTCCCATTTAAAACCAAGATCAGGAGAATTATTTCCTCTGAGAGTCGTGAACTCTCTTTCCCAGAGTGCAGTGAAGGCTGGGTCATTAAATATTTTTAAGGCAGAGGTAGAAAGCTTCTTGACTAACAAGGGAGTGAAAGGGCATTGGGGGTCGTCAGGTAAGTGGCATTGAGTACACAATCAGATCAGCCATGATCCTATTAAATAGCTCTTAATTTGTATGATCATATGTATCATCAAAGTCTGTGATTGTATAAATAAATGCATAGCAAAGGGAAAGAATCAAGAAGATTTTTCTGTTGCCATAAAAAGCGATTTAAGAAAAGTTGCCAAACCACATCAGACACCATCAGCTCTGCCACGGGCCAATTCTTCTCAACTTTTACCCCAAAATATGTATACCATTTGAAGAAATTATTCTCTGGTATTCACAATTGGAGTATGAATTTTTGTTCATAAAGTTGGTAATGGTCCATTACAAAATAATTCAAATTTGAAACAATGTAATACAGAATAGTTTTTATACATGAGGTGCCTCACTACAATTGCGACTTACAGGCTATATTTAAAATGTATGGTTTATTTCATCTCAAACAGTGTATGCAGTGTAGGGTGTTTTACATTTTCCCAGCTTCTCTGGATACTACAGCGGATGAGCCTTACTCATTGAGCCTCAGTGGAGGCAGCTGCAAGCTCTCGTGGATCTCTCAGCACATAGTCCTGGCCCATTACATGTCAGTTTGTAAAACTCAGTTGGCGATAGCTTTTTATTCTGGAAGATCAGCAGGTTTTGGGCATACTTTCACTGAGTTGACAGTCCTCCAGCAGCAGTTGATGTTTTTCTCAATACACGTCCCTGAGAACAGCCCGTGGAACACTGAGTCCTGCTTAATGGAGTTGCTCACGATCAACTTTCACAAAAACCATCTCTTTCCGGACTTGCTTTGCAAAGACACATTCCAGACGGAGATGGACAACCGTCTCATCCCCACCGCAGCAATCTGAGGGCAGTGTGCGGAGGCAGTTAGACTCCAGGTGTGCAGTAAGGATCACACAGAGAAGCCCTTTCTCACCGTCAGTCAAGACATAAGACATGGGAGCAGAATTCGGCCACTTGGCCCATCAAGTCTGCCATATCATGGTGCTTGTTTGAAAGTTCTGGTGATGAGGCATTCTGCCAAATGACTGTGACAGTCTGCTCAGGGAGCCATCCAATAGGTTCCACCATTTCCTTTTCCCGCTCTGTCCTCAAGCCATTAGGTTCAGACAAAAGCCTGATGGATTCATGGCCAAATGTGTTTTTCTGCACAATCTTTTCCATGAGGAACATGTGATATGGTGTTATCTAGCTGATTGGAGTGTTCTGCGGCACATGACCAGACCCACCCTGCGCAATAGCGGGACAGATAGAACCTCAGCACTTAATGGCACTTGGTGTGCCATAAGGATGGGGGCAATGTTGGATCTGTTTCCCCCCTTTGTCTAGTGGTTTGCATATGTCCCCATGGACACAGTACACTTTTGATCTCCAGATTAAGTGGTAGATGACTTGGTGCTTGCCGAAATTGTAGTATGACATGCTGGCAAAGTGTAATTTCCTTTTAATTTGAGCTCAAAAGTTATCTATACTGATGTGGGCTATGCCTTCCTGAGAAGTCAATTTAATATGGTGGCAGATCTGGCTCGGTGGTAGCCATCTTGTTATAACCCCAATGGAGATCCCAGGATCAGGACCATAAGATTTCCCATGACTTCCCCTGAATATGAACCTCCCCTTTAAGGCAGGCAGGACTTCCCCTTTAAGGGAGAGGGGTTTCCCTTTTTAAAAACCTTGGCCTAGCTGCAGGTTGGGGACGGAGACCCTTAGGGAAGTGGAGGAGTATTGGAACTGTGTTGGAATAAACCTTATTCTTTAATTTCTACCCTTGTTTATGACTTCTGCTTATCGCGGACTGGCGACAAGGATTCAGTGGAGCTGTTGTTGCTATGTGCCTGGCCTGCCTCATCAAGGCTTTGGCAGGCCCCACTGCTAACTGCCAAACTGTCACTCATTGCAACACTGGAATATTTTAACGTAGGCAAAGGAGGTGGGAGCAATATGAGGAACGCATGAACTTTTTTTGTACAAAGGTGATTACTGCCGATGTAAAAAAACTGTTATATTACTGACGGTTTGCGGAGGGCCCACCTATAGTGTGGTAAAGAGCCTGACTCACCCGGACACCCCAGATTCCCAGCCATTCGCCACCCTGGTCACCCTAGTGGGGGGCATTTTGACCCGAAACCATCACTCATCATACACCATTTCCAGTTCCACATGGCTGCTCAGGCCCAAGCCGAGTCGGTGAGTGATTTCCTGGCCCACCTCCGAAAACTGGCAGAGATGTTGAATGTGACACTCAGGGACCATTTGGTATATTGACTCCGTGATGCGGCCACTCAACGGAAATTACTTGCTGAGGCCCATCTGGACCTGCAACATGAGGTGGGGATAGCTATCCCTGGAGAAAGCGCTGAACAAGGGGTCCAGGAATTCGAGGGACTGTCAGTGCTCCGTCTGGGATGCCATAACAAGCGCCAATCGCACTCTGCTAGACATGAGGAGGCTGGCCCCCAACATTGGGACACTTACTGGGGGAACACGGACCACCGTAATAAAGGCCGAGGACATAACGGGACGTTCTCCCCCAACCAGGAGGTACAAAAATATGATCACCAGCCAGCGGGGCAGCAACAGGCCGCAGGAACCAGAGAGACAGGGGGTGCAATTCACCGATCGCGGGACTAAGTGTCCGCACCGTCGTGAACACCATCGCGTTTCACGATGGCGCAAACGGGCGCGGGCAGTAGCGATTCTGGCACCCACACGGTGCTGGAGCGGTTCAGGCCGCTCCAGCCTTACAGCCTGGTGCGGACTGGGTGCGGCACTAACCCGCGCATGCGCAGTGGCGAAGCGCCAACTGAAGCATGCACGGTAGACTCACAGAACACTCCAGCCCCGGCGCAACATGGCGCGAGGGTTCTGGGGCTGCAAGCGCAACAAAGTAGGCCTGAGGGAAGGGGAGAGGCTGGCCCGCCAATCGGGGAGCCCCAATCGCGGGCCAGACCCCATCGGAGGCCACCCCGGGGGCGGAGCCCCCACCCCGCCCCCCACAGGCTGCCCCCTGCGACCCAACGCGCAGAGTTCCCACCGGCAGCGACCAGGTGTGGACGGCGCCAGCAGGACTCTGCTTTTTCCGCGCGGCCGCTCGGCCCCTCCGGGCGGGAGAAGCGACGGCCCGGCCGTGGACAGCGGCCCTCGACCAGCGCCGCGCCAAATATGCTGCCACAAATGGTGCCCATTCTCCGCACCACGGAGAATCGCGCGCCCGTGTCGGGACGGCGTGGCATGGTTTGGGCGATTCTCCGGCCCGGCACGGGGCTGGGAGAATCCCGCCCATGGTCCCGCGAGGATCAACCCACCCACCGACCCACTAGTCGCGACCAGCCCCTACGTGACAGGACTGACTACGTGGAAGATGATGACAACACCTACCAGCAGTTGCATTGCATTGCTGCCCTAAGAGCAGCGCCCACCCAGATCTCCCTACTGATTAATGGACACCAATCTGCATGGAGCTCGATACTGGAGCAGCAGTGTCGGTAGTCAGTCGCCCTACGTTCACCCGCATTCGGTTGGTCCTTCGATCGCTGACCCTGTCAGAGACAAATGTGAATCTGGTGGTCACCGGGAGCGGTTCCAATCTTGTTGGGGCTTGACTGGTTATGCCACTTGCAGTTAGATTGGCATTGTTGCACGTTTTACTATGGGCGTAAAACACGTTTATTGGAGTGTATTAACACGCCTCCGAGTTCGACGTGTGCTTAACACTGCTAGGCTCTGTTCTATGTAATTATTTAAGCTCTGGAGTCGCCAGCTGCCGTATAGGCAACGTCACAAGTATTCCAAGGTCAAATTCAAAGTAATAAAGACGATACACCGATTAGTCAAGTTCAAACGATCAATATTTATTATACAGTTAATAATAAATACTCATGCACACACACTAAGAGACTAAGCTACAACTAAACATAAGCAAACAGAATACTTATCTAACAGGAACAGGCAAGGTCAGAGAACGAGGCCTTCGTCCTGGTTTTGTCTGCAGCCTTCAGCAAGCGTTCTGGCACTTGGGAGTCTAGCGGGCTTGGATCGCGTAGCGAGCGTTGAACTTACGGTTTCGGCGGCTGGTGCTCAACGGCTGGAGTCAGGATACCAGGTGTCAGTCGGGGCCGGAGCACAGGTTTAACAGACCGGACAACACGAGGTCCCTATCTTTTATAGGGGTTCCGTTGTCCTTCCCTCTTCTCGGGCGGGCTCTACCTATTGGATCAATTTCTTATCGATACTGGATTAATTCCCCAATGCGAGGGGGTCTCCGTGATGGAGGGGGCGTTTCTTATGTCCTTTTGTTCGGAGGTTTCTGGTGCCTCGATGTCTGGGTCTTGATTGGAATGTGTCCATTCAGAACCAAATGTATCTATTGTGTGGGTGTTCAAGTCTGATGGCCTCATTAGCATGCAAAGCGTTTTGCCATTTGCACCTAGCTAAGGTCTCTTCACCTGAGCCCAAACTGGTTTCTGCTACTGCAGAATGCAAACTGCTCTTTGCAGACTGCTGTTCTGGCTGAACTGTCTGTTTCCCAGCAGCCTTCCATTTTAGTTTGGCTCAGTGTCCATTTTGCGTGGCCAGCATGGCTACATTCCCTCCTTGTGATCCTCACAATCATACTATTGTGAAGGATCACCTATGTGCTTTGCCTCCTTGTGTTCTGACCTCTTGCCGGTTCCTGTTCTACTCTGTTCTAAACTATGGGAAGAAGAGAAAAAAAATTTAACTAACATTTCTACTTGGCCCTATGTCAAAGGGACATGCATTACTACAATTGGGAACCTCTACCTATCACTATTAGCCTTAACTTAAACATTTAATCACTCTAAACCTTAACCATTCACACCACAACATCACACTTCCCAACTCGGCAGTCGAGTATGGAACAATATAATACATGGCTGAATTTTATTTACAGAGTGTTGTAATCAGTGAGGGGTTGAGGGGTTTGGTGGAATCCGAAGATGGGGGATTGCACTCTATAGATGGGTGAGGTGCTGGAACGAGAGGCTCTCCTCTTCCATTTCCTCAACCTGAGGGTCTGCACTAGGATGGTGAGGATCGCAATCACCAACAGTGATTCGATTATGTAGGACATGGAGTACCACGTCATGAATTTAGTACACCAGGTCTGAACCTCGCTGATCAGAGCTGAGCACTGGGGGTTTGCTGTACTAACATTTACGGTGGGGGTTGTGGGGGAAACGTGTCTTGTTTCCACACATATACATATGACATTAAATAGTAATAAGTGGGCTTCCATCATTTTGCTGTTCTTCTTCTTTCTCTTCCTTCTTCCTCCGGTATTGACAATCCTGGCTTCGACCTCTGTCTCGTCCTTTGAAACCTTTGGGATCAAGCACAGTATCTGTCAATACACAGTTTAAGACCTTTACTTGTTAGTGCATCTGTCTTTCAAAACCCAATTGACCCTTTAAAATGACTGGCTAGGTCACACCCTGTGACTCCCCTCATTTTTTTTTCAAAAAGCGAATTTAAAGACCAGCATACACCTAACAATCCTTCCTTCTGCGAGCCGTCTCGCAGGCTTTGCTGATTTACCATCCGAATGTTTCCGGATGTAAATAGCATGTGGGATGGCGGCCGAAGGGCTACCTAACCTAAAATGAAAACAAATTTGGAAACAAACATCCGAATGAGTTGCGTATGGGCCGCTACGGGTACGAGTTGGATGGGATCCCCGGGTAGGGCGTGCTGTGCCATACCCGAGCTTGGCTGACCAAGGGTTGGTTCTCAGACAGGGCGGGTCCTCAGTGCCGTTTGTCCACTGCCTGAGTAACCTGGAGGAAACGGGTACGAATGTGTTGACCATGACTTGCAGCCTCTATTTCGCCGAATAGAGGGGCACCTAAAAAACCAAGGGAGCCAAGATGCTCCAACTGAGGACATCACTGAAGTTCTCAGAGATATCTGCGGACAAGCTATTTGGCGTGTGGCCTTACAACTTTGGAAAGGATCTCCAATCAAACCGAAGTTCTCAGAAGTATCTGCGGACAAACTAACGTGTATGTGAGGTGGTCACAATCTTTTCAGCTGAAAAGAAGATGTCCATCCTCCAGCTGAACAATGTACATTCCTGAGACAAACAAACATAAAACGAAGACAAACATACGTGCAGGTTCCATCAGAAAGGACATCGTTTCCCTCAAACGATTCCTATCTTACATCATCTGGACACCTCACTTTGATTCTGCCTCTGTGAACAGGGTCACAAAGGGGTTGCCGTGTCGGGAGTCAGACACCGTGTCGTCCTGCTCTCCCGGATCCCACACCCTTGTGTGGATCAGGCATGCTATTTTGGAGTTGTGTGACCGGGGGTCACTCTCATCATTGCGGACAAGTCTGTAGGAATTGTCCCTGTGCCATTGTGTAGCGTCGAGTGTGTTGTCGGGGTAGTCGGGGTCGGGTGGTGGTTCTGGATATTTGGGGTAGGTGACTTCCATGGGGTCACTGGAGTCGGGGTCGTAGTTGGTGCAGTGTGGGCTGTATGGCTGTGTGGTGTCGCTGTCTTCAGAGTCAGTGTCTGTCCTACTGTCTCTGCTGTGGCAGCTTGTGGGCGTGTCGGGGCGTGGTCTGTAGTGGTCTGTGGGCGGAGTCGTGGGCGAGTCCGTGGATGAACTGGTCTGTGAGGGGGATGGTGGAAAAGTGTCTCTGGTGGGCGGGGTGAAGTGTTCTGCTGCATCTAGCAGGACATGGTGAGCATGGTTGGCCTGTGTTCCATATGCCTTTAACTGGTTGATATGGAACCACGCGGTCTTCCCATTAGGATACTTTATCCTGTAAACGGAGGGGCTAATTTTGTCCGAAATTGAGTAGGGACCGGAATATTTTGGAGCCAAAAAACTGCTGGGGTTATAAACAGATAACATTACCTGTTGCCCAACCTGGAATTCTGTGGTGTGTACGGTCTTATTGAAACAGGCAGTACGTTGCTGTCGGCGTTTCCCTAGCTGGACTGCGGCTGCGAGCTGTGCAGACCTCACAGTCTCAACTAGATCTCTAACTGCCTTTTCATGTGTGAGGGCCGTCACTTCGGGGCTTGTCATGTCCAGTCCTAAAAGGAATTCTGTACCTTTCATAGGGCGTCCGGTCATGAGTGTGTGTGGTGTGTATCCTGTCGATGTGGAGACAGTGTTCCTTATGAACATAAGTGCAAAGGGGAGCACTGAATCCCATGTGGAATTGTTCTCTTGAACCATTTTCCTAAGGGTAGTTTTTAGGGTCCGATTCATGCGCTCCACAATCCCGCTGGACTGTGGATGATACGCAATGTGGAAGTTCTGTTTGATTCCGAATATTGTCAGGACGTTCCTCATGACCCGTCCTGTAAAGTGAGATCCCTGGTCCGAATCGATACTTCGGGGTAAACCCCATCTCGTGAAGATGTGGTGGGTCAGGATCTTTGCAGCTGTCTTTGCTGTGTTTGTTCGCGAGGGAAATGCCTCTACCCATTTGGTAAAGGTATCTATCACCACCAGAACGTATTTATAGCCATTCCGACAAGGGGGCAATGGACCTATAAAGTCGATCTGGAGGTTTGTCCAAGGGCCGTTAACTGGGCGAGTATGCCGAAGTTGTGCTTTCTTAGAATACCTCTCCGGGTTATTCTGAGCACAAATCAGGCAATTCTCAATGTAGTGCGTTACATCATTCCTGAGATCAGGCCACCAACAGAGTTGCCTGAGGTGCCTCGTTGTTGCATCAATTCCCTGATGCCCGTGTCCGTCATGGAACAAGGCAATCATCTGATTCCTGTCCTGCTGTGGGACCACATAAAGTCGGTCCTTAATGATCACACCCTCATGTGTGGTCAGTGCGTGTTTAAAGTGCTCGTAAGCAGGCACAAAGTTTCCCTTGAAAACCTCCCTGAGGTCTCCGTCCTGTTTTTGTGCTGCCACGAGATCTTTAATATCAGTCTGTGAGACTTGGACTGCGCTCACAGGGGCGCTAGCTGGTGCGCTAGCTGGGGGGGTCCATAAGTGTCCTCTCCTGGAACCTGCCTTAGCCAATGCGTCGGCCTTTACGTTCCCAGGGGGTGATGACCTATGGTGACTTCTTACTTTTATTATGCCGAAGGTCCTGTCCTTCGCTTTCGCTAAAATATGCTGGAGTAGAGGGGCTGATGGAAGGGGTTTCCCGTCTGCGGAGACAAAACCTCGTGTCCTCCACAGGGGCAGAAAATCGGTTAAACTGTTACAGACATATAAGCTGTCTGAATATATGTCTGCTGGGCTGGGGAAAGAATCGGGGTGGTCCACTATGTACGCTATGGCTGCTAGCTCTGCTGCCTGCGCGCCTAAGTGACCTGGTAACTTAAGAGCGATTTCTTCGAGAGCGCGCCCCTGCGCGTCCTCTACATAGATGCCGCATCCTGTGATACGCTCACCATTTAAAACTGTGGAGGAACCGTCTACATAAATCCTCAAGGGTCCACACGTGTCTGTGGGCTGGGGGCTTTGTTTCGGGTTCCCTATCTTCCTGGGGGGTGTTTTGGCTAAAAAGGGTCCTGTGTTATGCAGGGGAGCTACAATTTCACAGTCATGGGGCTGTCCGGGGTATTGGAGGTTGTCTGCTAAGTATGTGTGGGTGCGTGTCCGTTTCACTGTAATGTCCCGTCCTTGTAAAAGTAGGGTCCACCTAGCTGCCCTAATCTGGCTAACTGAACCGTCCTTCAGTCGACCGTCTAGTAGTAGCTGTGTGGGTGTGTGTTCGGTCAGAATAGTAATGGGGTTGAGTCCGGTGATGTATGAGAAATACTGCACTGCCCAGAAGACAGCAAGGAGGTGCCTCTCACAGGCCGAAAATCCTTGTTCTACTGGGTCTAACAGTCGGGAGGCATAAGCCACTGGTCTTAGCTGCTCGTGCCGTTCCTGAAGCAACACGGCCGAGAGGGTCAGATCGGTGCTCGCTACCTCTATTGCGTACGGTGAAAGTTGGTCGGGGACTAGCAGCGCGGGTGCTGCACTAAGGGCTCGTTTCAACTCTTCCACAGCGCCTGTATGCTGCGGAAGCCATTCCCAGGGGGCTCCTTTCTTAAGGAGGTCTGAAAGTGGGGCGGCTTTTGTCGCGAATCCGTCGATGTGGTTCCGACAATAGCCAACCAGTCCTAAAAACGACCGGAGGGCTGATACATTCTGGGGAAGGGGCAATTTGACAATCGAATCAATTCTTTTGAATTCGATCTCGCGTTTGCCGTGCGTGATGACTGATCCCAAATACATCACTTTACTTTCCAATATTTGGGCCTTTTTCGGGTTAACTTTACAGCCAATTTCAGTTAAGAGTTCTAGGAGTTCGGCCAGAAGCGAAATGTGCTCTGCCTTTGTGTCTGTCTGCAGTAGTAGGTCGTCTACATACTGTACCAGACATTCGGGTCGGGAAAATTTTTCTAATCCACTTGCCAGCTGTCGGTGGAAAATGGAGGGTGAATTGTGGAATCCCTGTGGGAGGCATGTCCACGTGTACTGCTGCGTTTTAAAAGTGAATGCGAATTTGTATTGGCACGCTTTTGCCAATGGTATTGACCAGAATCCATTACTGATGTCCAATACCGTGAAGTACTTGGCGTTGAGACCCTGCTTGAGCATGGTCTCGGGACTAGTAGCTACCGTTGGGGCTACTGCGGGGGTTACTTTGTTGAGTTCCCGATAATCGATGGTCAGACGCCATGATCCATCGGGCTTCCTCACTGGCCAAATAGGGGCATTGTTGGTGGAGGCTACCGTTCTCAGTACACCTTGGTCCAACAAGCTGCCTATAACCTTTTCTATTTCCACCTCTGCCTCGAGGGGAAATCTATACTGCTTTTGCGGTCGGGGGTCCTGTCCGGTAACATGAACTTGTCCAGTCATTCTGCCACAGTCATGACGGTGACTTGCAAATGCTGTCCTGTGTTTGTTTAGTAGGGCCTTAATTTGTCTGTCGGTGTGGAGTGTAGTCAGGTCGAATGAGTACTCTCCCACTGCGCTAATCCGATTAGCGTAGTCTCCTACTGTGAGGGTGGCTGGTGCTCTGTCTGATCTCGCCATTCGCCAGACACACTGGTTCACTGGGTCGAACGACAAGCTGTGGGCGTTCATAAAATCTATCCCCAGGATGTGCTCTGCTGTCCGGGGAAGATTTACTAAAACTACGGGGTGCCTTGTGCTAATGTTCCCTAGCTGGATCGCTACGGGTGCTGTGATATGTCCCTGCTGCGAGTGTCCGGTGAACCCGCTAAGTGTGATGGTGGAGGTGGTCGGCCACGTGTCTGCGTGTGCCGTGGTTGTGGAGTTAATGGTGGTGCGGGATCCTCCTGTGTCCCACAATAACTCTATGGGCTTCCCTTTGACTTTTGCCGTGACTACGGGCCTCCCTGATGAGTCCCATAGTGTGTCACAGACCCAAGTGGGGGAGCCCGAACACCGTCAGTTCGTCTCGTCCACATTGGTGGGTCCTGACTGTACTGCTACATTGTGGATTGGTTTTGCCTTGTTGCGGTTCAGAGTGCCTGTCTGCTGGCCTCTCTGAGATCGCTGGGGTGCATTACACTCTTTTGCCCAATGCCCTAACTGTCCACAGTTATAGCATTCCTGTCCTTTCTGTTGAGGGCTGCTCTTGCCTTCATTTACCCATGCGGGCTTCTGGTGCTCTCTGACTGCTTGGATATCTGCAGCAGCCTGAGCCTCTTCTGGGGATCTAACCTTTGCTTTTGCCTGAAGCGATTGCTCCCAAGCGCGGGACAATCTTTTGAGGACCCATTTTTCGTTATGGGCCTCTTCTGAGGGGTCGTAATTATTGCAAGCGCTCTGTCCTGCTTCTGTTGCGTGTGAGATAATTGTGCGCGTCCACTTAACCATGTTTTCGCGGGTTAAATGCGCTCTATCTAGCTGTCCGAAAACTGCGCTGAAGTGAATCCACAGCCTTCCGGCGAATGCTGTGGGGTGTTCAGATCTCTTCTGCCTGCACTTATTCAAGCCTTCTACGGGGTCACCTCTATTGTACCCGATGGCATCTAAAATGGCAGTGTGCATCTCCTCTAGGCTGCCTCCTGCCACGTTTTGTGGGTCGGGAAGGGCTGCCACTACACTCTGGTCTAAGCTCAACACGGTGAGCTTAACCTGCTCTCTCTCATCCAGGCCGTACATGGTAGCCTGCTGTTTTACTTTCGCGAAGAACTGGTGGGGGTCTGCGGTGGGGAGGAACGGAGTGATCTTTTCACAAGCGTCCCTTAGCTGGGTTACTATTAAAGGGGTGGTGTAAGTTATGTCTGGGGCGCCTTCTGATTCGGCTTTCCTCTGTGTGGTTACGGGATTCATGGGTGCGGTTATGATCTGAGCTGTGGGGGGTTGGGGTGCCTGTCGTTTCTGCTGAGCTGCGGGCGCACATGTTCCCTGAACATAACGCTGCGCTGTCTCGCTTAATTCCTGCCAATCTGGGGCATTTTCCCCATCTAACTGAGCTCCAAAGGTGCTTTGGAAGCCATTCTGCACCGAAAGCAGAGATTGCAGTTCCGCAATCTGTTTCCTGCATTTCGCGTGGTCAACTGTGCTTTGTCTTTGTTCGGTCGTTGCAGCGTGGAGTGCTCTCAAAGCTGCTTTGAGATCGGAACATTGCCTCTGCAATGCCTCCACCTGCTTTTCCGATTCCTGTCTTATCAGAACGGCACGTTGCACGTCCTGATAGGCTTTCTCATACTGGGTCTGGGAACTGTTCAGATGAGCTAGACAAGACTGGTGAGCCCTCTTGGCATCATCCACCTCTCTATCCTTCTCTGCCAACTTCCCTTTAAGATCCAGGTTTTCTTTCTCGATGTCCCTGACATCGACCTTACTCATTCGGTTCCTTTCCTCTAAATCTGCCCGGAGCGTCCTGATAACCTCCTCTGCGCCTCGCAACTGTGCCAAGCAGGACACAATCGCCATCGGCTTGCGTGCTTTACTTAAACTCTTTTTGTGTATCTGAGAGAGGTTCTCCCACCAAGTATGACCTATACTTCCGGGACCTGTCTCCTCATTTGCACAAAACTCTTTCCAAAGGGGCCATCCCTTTCCTTGTAAATATTTGCGGAGTTCCAGCTCCCACGTGGGACACTGGCCTACTCTGCTACTGCTGCTGGTCGCTGCGACCACAAACTTTGCTGGATCCATCAGACGTTCCATTGCCTGCATGGCCATTTCCTCTGACTCTCTTTTTATAATTTGGAACAGGGGGTTGCTGGGGTGGTGTTTCGTGAAAAGGGTACGGCTTACGCTATTTTCCGATTACAAAACTACCGAAAGTTTGTCGCAACAAAAAGCTTTCAGTTTTACCTTACAGCCCTGTTAGTACGCATGCACTAAACACACTTCCGAATTTCGCTTATTATTGTGAACACCTTGAATACTTGTGATCTCTTTCTTTCTCTGCAATTTGGAGTTCCAATTCAAATTTCAGGGTCCTGGACACTGTGGTGTTTCCACTTACAACAGGGTCCCGGCGGATGTCGCCACTAAATGTTGCACGTTTTACTATGGGCGTAAAACGCGTTTATTGGAGTGTATTAACACGCCTCCGAGTTCGACGTGTGCTTAACACTGCTAGGCTCTGTTCTATGTAATTATTTAAGCTCTGGAGTCGCCAGCTGCCGTATAGGCAACGTCACAAGTATTCCAAGGTCAAATTCAAAGTAATAAAGACGATACACCGATTAGTCAAGTTCAAACGATCAATATTTATTATACAGTTAATAATAAATACTCATGCACACACACTAAGAGACTAAGCTACAACTAAACATAAGCAAACAGAATACTTATCTAACAGGAACAGGCAAGGTCAGAGAACGAGGCCTTCGTCCTGGTTTTGTCTGCAGCCTTCAGCAAGCGTTCTGGCACTTGGGAGTCTAGCGGGCTTGGATCGCGTAGCGAGCGTTGAACTTACGGTTTCGGCGGCTGGTGCTCAACGGCTGGAGTCAGGATACCAGGTGTCAGTCGGGGCCGGAGCACAGGTTTAACAGACCGGACAACACGAGGTCCCTATCTTTTATAGGGGTTCCGTTGTCCTTCCCTCTTCTCGGGCGGGCTCTACCTATTGGATCAATTTCTTATCGATACTGGATTAATTCCCCAATGCGAGGGGGTCTCCGTGATGGAGGGGGCGTTTCTTATGTCCTTTTGTTCGGAGGTTTCTGGTGCCTCGATGTCTGGGTCTTGATTGGAATGTGTCCATTCAGAACCAAATGTATCTATTGTGTGGGTGTTCAAGTCTGATGGCCTCATTAGCATGCAAAGCGTTTTGCCATTTGCACCTAGCTAAGGTCTCTTCACCTGAGCCCAAACTGGTTTCTGCTACTGCAGAATGCAAACTGCTCTTTGCAGACTGCTGTTCTGGCTGAACTGTCTGTTTCCCAGCAGCCTTCCATTTTAGTTTGGCTCAGTGTCCATTTTGCGTGGCCAGCATGGCTACAGCATCAGGTGTGCCGCATGAACCCACATGGCCCTGAAGGAGTTCATCCAGGACCCCATCGGTATTCCAGGATCGTTTTGGCACCATTAAAGGAGCCATGGCCTGAATAAGCCTGGACCCAGTGGCTCAGTCATGCTAATTCCGCGTCCGATCTGCCCCGTATGCTTTATGACCCAAAAGGGACTCTGAGTTGCTTCTGTTCGAAGCCAGCGATGGGCATTGCTGCTCACAGCCTATGACTATTTGCTGGAGCACGGCTCCGGGGCCAAGATTCCCTACGCCGAAGCATGAAGCCGTCTGCCCCTGCCGACCAGGGCACCGACACCAACGGTGGCTGGTGAGGTAATTGCCAACCTCCATTTTCTGGACTCGCTATCCATCGTGGCACCAACTGACCCTCCGCTATCCCATGTCTGCCATATGGTTCAGTATAGGACTCAGCACAGGGCTGTACCACAGGACCTAAATGTCTGTGCCACAAAGATGCAGGAGCTTAGCATAGAGGATGGTGTGCTCCTTTGGGGACCCGCATGGTGGTCACCCGCTCCTGACGGACCTCCACAATGGACACCCTGGCATGTCCAAGATGAAAATGTTAGCTCAAAGCTAGGTTTGGTGGCCCGGCATCGATGCGGACATTGAATGAGTGGCCCAGTGTCAGGTACACTAGAAGTTGGCTCCTGCAGTCCGCTTCACCGTGGCACTGGCCAGGTCGTCCGTGAACTCACCTCCACAGACTTTCCGAGCTCTTTTCAAGGGGCAATGTTCCTCGTTCTCATCGATGCCCACTCCAAATGGATGGACTTCCTCAGGATACAGGTAACGACGACCCAGACCAGTGTGCACGGCACACCCGAGGTGCTGGTATCAGACAATGTTATGGCGTTTACAAGTGTGGAATTTGCGGCATTCATGTCTGCCAATGGGATCCATCACATGAGGACTGGCCCATACCTCCCAGGTTCGAATGGGTTGGCCGAGCTGACAGTTCAAACTTTTTAGCTCGGCATGAGAAAAAAACACCGGGATCCCGGGAGACCCACTGAGCAAGATTCTTATTCTGCTACTGTTTGTGTCTCGTCCTTCCGGATATTGGCTAAAAGGCCGGCTACGCTCAGGGCCTAACCGAGACTGACTCGGGTCGCCGCAAGCGGTATACATCCGGAACTTCGGCAGAGGGGCTGCTTGGATCCCGGGCATCATGTTGCCGAAAACAGGTCCAGTTTCTTACCAGATACAGACACAAGGCTGTGAGTCTAATCGCTAAGTGGACCATCTCCAAAGCCACGTGCCGGATACTCCTGCCGTACCGGCCATTGATTCAGACATCCCAACTCGGCCATCTTCACCACTGCCCCGGCCCCAGGTTCATGCCAACGCCCCCAGTTCCGCCGGTTGTCGAGCTTTCAGCGGTAATGTTTTAAGGTCACCTCTCCACCACACTCTCCTCCTTTCAGGTGCTCTTTGATACCTATTTCTTTGAGCAAGCATCTGTTTATCTGTCCTTATGTCTCATTGTGCGGTTTGGTGTCAATGATTGTGTGATAATGTGCCTGTGGAGCACCTTAGGTGATCTTATTATAGCACTATTTAAATGCAAGCTGTGGTTTTAAGTCCATTTTGCTTGTAGGACATGAGTGTGAGCAAATTGGCTGCCACATTTGCCTACATCTCAACGGGGGCTGCACTTTAATAGTTAATTCATTGGATTGAAGCGCTCTCAGAGGGATATGTTAAGGCACTATATAAAAACATCTGCAGCCTTTTTGTATGGGTTAGCACAGTGGGCTAAACAGCTGGCTTGTAATGCAGAACAAGGAAGTAGTGTGGGTTCAATTCCCGTACCGGCCTCCCCGAACAGGCGCCGGAATGTGGCGACTAGGGGTTTTTCACAATAACTTCATTGAAGCCTACTTGTGACAATAAGCTATTATTATTATATCATTTGTGCTTAACATAACCTTTTACCACGGAGTTCATAGGAGGCACAGGACAATGACACAGAAACTAGGTTATTACACAGAACATGCAAGTTTAGTACAGAATCTGGAGGACCACATCAGGTTTAGTTAACTATTTGCAAAATGAGCATGTCACTATGTGTTAAATATGCATTTAGTTCTGTAAATTTTAAAGATTCTCTCTATCAAAATGTCAGTCTCTCCATCGCAACAATCGCTACTGAGGAGCAATATTCCAGACAATTTGCCAAACAAGTGTAATCCATATCAATGTGGATGACCCGTATCTTTCTCATATATTTACATGGGGTTAATACCAAATGTGCCAATTCTGCCACTTTGTTCAACCCGGTTTAGGGTTGAAATGTCGCAAACAATATCACATTCCAGAGGAACATTTGCAGGGAAAATATGTATTAATTTTTTTTTAAAAGATGGATTCAATATCTTTACATTTTAGTGGCCTTGATCTGGGCTGAGGGATCTGTACTTTAATCCCAGTCACACTGCAGCCATTAATTGAATCTTGCTCTGCTTTTGCAGCTGGTGCAGATCAATTGAGGAAGCTGAAATTATGCAAATTTATGAGAGACCAAAGAACAATATCAAATCCCAGTTTGGTGTTCGATTTAATTTTGCCCCACGAAAAAGTAGCTTCATCTGTGACTTTGCAAAGAGCTGCTGGATCACTTACCCTATAATGCACTGAGCTGAGGTTAGAAGGTTTCTTAAACACTCTCTCTTTATATTACAGACACGGTCCACTGATTACCTGGAGTATGCCCCATTTCCATTGTACAACAGGAGAACAATTCCTCGTGGCGAAGATTAGACATATGTTGATGGTGAAATTTGCAATTCTCATTTTCATTAGTTGACTCTGGGGTTTCCCTGAGGACGGAGGAAGATCAGTAGAAGTGAACAACCCAAACAAAGGTTCACAAACTGACGGTGCATCCCGTCAGAGGCCAGGTAAAGTCTGCCAGTGGCATCCAGTGGTGGTAGCTGCGTCCAATAATGTTTACTGTTGGTAACACTGGGCAGTCAAAAGCAACTCCAGAGATTTCTTGCGCTACCTGATGCATTGTTACTGCGTGATTTAGGTAGCAACTCTGGCATCAAGCTGAGATTAAATCTTGCAAAGCCATAAAGATGCACAATTTATTACTTTTTGCCCATCCTATGATTGTGCATGATGTTGTATCTCCACCTTCTAAGCATTATAACTGTTGCGGGAGTCATTTACTTACTTCTATACATTAAAGTATAACAGGAGAGCCTCATATTCTCTAATAATCATTCAATTCTAGCATATTGCTGAAATGTGAGACATGCCGCCAAAGTTTTTCACCTTCCACTCATCAGGATGAACGCAAGACTACCAAATTTCAAACAATCACCATTTTACCATTCTTGCATTGATCCTGATGAGTACAAGATGAAAAGATTTGACAACTTCTCTCTCTTTTCAGCAATATTCAAGTTCTTTACTATCAAAAGATTAATTTCCAGCAGGAAAGGATGGTTGAGTATTTTTTCCTATTGACTATCCTATTACGAAGGTGTAATGAGATTATGCTTCACTCCTCTCAAGATCATTTGCAGCATTTGAATTTACTGTGGGCAGGGACCTTACTTGTACAGTTGGCATTATTTATAATGTTTGGTTTTCCCACCAATGAACAAAAGCTAAGTGTTTCATTCATGATAATTTCATGCATCTGTGGCAATGGCATTTCTGTTCAAATGTAAATGAGAAATCACAAAGAGTCTGTTGACTACTAAAGCTTATCAGCACTTCCTGCCTGTACCAATTCTGAAAGAAAGTACAGAAAGGATTCACATTGATGCATAAACTTGGCAAAAAGGTAGTCGAGGTTAAGCACAACCCTGATGATTTGATCATGTAATCATATCTGTTGATAAGAAGTGAGCAGAACAGGGTATTTTCATAAAGGTGTGACAGTCTGTGAACACATTTAGATTCTCCATGTGAAGAATTTGAACTGCTAAGGGGAGGTGAATTTGGAAGCAGGCACGGGCTAAAGACCCAAAAGGTGGCTACAGGTTGGGAATCTGGCATAATCCCACCCAGTTCCAGAAGAGATGAGACAGGGCGGCAGAGTTGCCGGTGGCCAGCTTCTCAGTTGGTAAAGGTGGAGGTGATGAGGTCCAGTGTGTGGCAGCCCTGGAGCACACGTTGGGCGGCCTGCTGAGCCAGCCTGAGCTCCATGCTTGGTTTTTCCTGGCCATCATCCTCATCCTCCACATCAGATGAGGCCTGGTGATCTTCCTCCTCCCCCAGCATGACCCCGCCCCCACCCGCCTCTGCTGTGCGATATTGTGCAGGACAAGGCAGGCCAGCACAAATGTTAGAGACCCTCCTTTATGGGCGGCATGGTGGCACAGTGGTTATCACTGCTGCCTCGCAGCTCCAGGGACCCGGGTTCAATTCCGGCCTCGGGTGACAGTCTGTGTGGAATTTGCACTTTCTCCCCGTGTCTGTGTAGGTCTCTTCTGGGTGATCCGGTTTCCTCCCACTGTCCAAAGATGTGCAGGCTAGGTGGATTTGTTGGTGTTTTTCGGTCCCACCCAACAGCGTCGCCAATACTGTGGGTATTTCTATTTATCTCAGTGAACCACAAGCTTTCCCTTATATTGATCAAATGACAACACAACCAGTTAGTTAGTTCAAAAGATGGTTTATTTACATACCCAAGTGTTATCTCAACATGCAGACACAATATCTACTACGAGTTAAACTACACCTATCAGCTACAATAACCTATACATAACTTCAGGGCGACTGGCACTGTGCAAATGGATAAAGCCTTTATCTGGATTTCACTTGGCTGGTTTGAAGAAAGTGGCTCTGTCTCTGCTGGGCTCATCCATCAGGTAGCGATCATTGGTCTTGAACTTCGCTGGCTGTTCCTGCTGCAATTGGGCTGGCACAGGCCGGATCCAAAAGAGACAGAACACATGGCTGTGTCCTCTTTTATCCCTCTGGGATTTCGCGCTCTTTGGGGCGGTCCTTAACCTTGGACCCAATAGTTCGAACTGGGCTCTGATCAATGTCTTCGATTTTGGCCAATAAAGGGGCAGGTGCCTTGGTAGCTGGACGGGTCCTTAGCGGTCATTGACCTTGGCAGTTGTGCTTTCTGAGTAAGGGGAGTGGCACTGATCAGTCTGTGGCTGTACCGGTTGCCTGATAGGGGTTCTATTGTCCTGGGAAAATGGGCCATTAAAATGCAGAAGAGCGGGGGTTTCGATCAGGTCTGGTTACCTGTTTTTCAGATATACATAGGCTCTGTATCTGTCTGAGTCCTGGGTTGGACATAATTCCCATGATCCTTTGCAGGTGGCCATCTTAGATGGCTACAGATTGGCCATGGTTAATTGCCCCCTAGTATCCAAATGTTTAGGTGGGTTACTGGGTTTACGGGGATAGGATGGAAGTGTGGGCTTAAATAGGGTGGTCTTTCCAAATGCTGGTGCAGACCCAATGGGCCGAATAGCCTCCCTCTGCACTATACATTCTACGAGTCTCCTGAGGCTATATTGGAGCACCCCACCAGAGCGATCTCGCATCGGAAGAGCATCTTGAGGACGCTAATGCACCGCTCAATGATTTCTGCATGGGCGTCACTATATTGGGTTTCCTCTTCAGTCTGGAGCCACCGGGCTGGCGCATTAGCCAAGACCTCAGCAGGTAACCCTTGTCGTCCAATACCCCTCACCTGAGGGAGCGCCTCAAAGGTGCCTGCAACCGCGAGTGCTGTGTGGGTATTGGGCCCAGGTGATCAGCTGATGGTCACACACCAACTTTCAGGGAGTGGAACCCCTTTCGATTGATGAAGGGCGCTTCCCGATGAGCCGGTTTTCATAGGGGGATGCAAGTACCATAGATCGCCCCCTGAACCTTGGGCATGAAATTCTGTTGCCCCGACATCCTGTTATGGCTAGTCCAGAGCTAAGTTTATATAGTCTACTGCTCAGGCACATAGGGCACCCGTCACAGTGGGTAATTGATCGCTATTTGTATATATGCTTTCCCCTTCGCCCTCTCCACCTTTCCCAATTGGCCCCACCCCCATCCTATTTTCAGTGTTTCTTTGGGGGTTCGGTTCTTCAGGTCATGAAACAAGTTAGTGGGTGGTCTCCACGTTTTGTGGAAGCCATCCTCTGGTGTCTATCCCCGGATGGGATCATTATCATGTTCAGTAGTCGTCTGATGTTCACTGTTAGCTGTCTACCCTTAACAAAGACCATATGGTCCTCTGCGACCACCTCTGGTAAACAGCTCTCCAGTCTCTTGGCCAGGACTTTTGCGAGTATTTTCGCGTCTACTTTGAGTAGCGAAAAGGGTCTGTACGATCTTTGGGTCTTTGTCTTTTTTTGGGTATTAGCGATATGGTGGCTTGTGTTTGCAAAGGAGGCATGGTGCCCCTTGCTAGTGAGTCTGCAAACAACCACCGTAAGTGCGATCGCGATTTTTTTGTAGAAGTCCGCTGGGAACCCGCCGTGTCCCGGCGCCTTCACTGCCTGCATGGAGCTGATGCTCTCCATGACCTCTCCCAATCCTAGCGGTGCTTCCAGTCCATTGAGGAACTGTTTCATCCCCGATTTCATCCCCGTCCTCATTGGTGGGCTCGGAGGTGTACAGCCCCCGGTAGAAGGTCTCGTATGCTTCGTTGACCGTTTTTGGATCGGCTACCATCCGCCTCTGCTATTTCTGAATGTTTACCGGACACAGTGAGCAGTCAGCAGAGTGAGCAGAAAGAGGCCTGTAACTTGTACTAAAGGGGTGCATTTAAAACACAGACTACAGCAATGGTGGTCTGGGTCAGGCCATCCCGACCCCGAGGGGGCATCCCAAATCCACGGAGCTGTCCCCGAGGCGCTCCCCCCGGCCCTGGCAGCCAACCCCCAGCAAGTGGGACAATTTTTAAACATATCTTCAAACTTTGCTTACCCCACAGTAGACATGGCACCCAGTCCCTGTTTATAAATGCCGGTATTGAACTGCACCTGCGTGACTCCCGCCTCAGGGGTCGGGGCATCACCGAGACGTGCAAAAGAGTGGATCAAATGGGCAAATCACATTTAAATGCATGCAAATTCAGGTTTTGCATCCCCCCGCCGGCGCAGGGTGTGAACCTCGTTATCGTCGCCTGGGAGGGACCTTGAGGTTCACCATGCCAGGGCCACACATGTAGAGACCATTTGAGCCCATCGAAGGACCACACACCGTCCCCAACAAGGCACTGCCTGCCCACGCCTCTTCTACCATAACCCACCCCCCGCAACAGGGACCCCTGTAATAGTGAGAGCCTCACATGGACCCCCTGTTTAAAGAAACCCCGTCCACAGACACCCTCCCCACCCTTCCACAGAAAAGGGAACACTGTCTGCAAGCTAGAGAGCAGTCCAGACAGGGGTAGCAGGAAACATTATAGCTGTAATACTTGCAGCTCCACTTGTCCATTTCTCCAAGGTGAGCAGTTGTGCCTCCCTCTGGTTCCCAGAGATCCATTT
Organism: Scyliorhinus canicula; assembly: GCF_902713615.1. Classification (NCBI taxonomy): domain Eukaryota; kingdom Metazoa; phylum Chordata; class Chondrichthyes; order Carcharhiniformes; family Scyliorhinidae; genus Scyliorhinus; species Scyliorhinus canicula. The sequence continues at coordinate 153,150,833 of NC_052153.1, forward strand.
GCTGCAAGTAATGGTCTGTTAGACTAGTGATGCTTTTACAAACCATCTGCAGCTTTGATCCGGTCATATCTCTTTGGTTCAGTGGCCTAAGTGGTGAATCCCAATGTTCGTAGATACTGACCATATCAAAGAGACATAAGTGCATTCCAAGAACTAAGTGCATTCCAATCACTGAAGCCTGTGATTTCACTGCACTTACTTCCCTTTGATGTGGTCAATGTTGATCAATTGCAGCACTGTCAGCCAACTTGACATTAGAATTCCCTCCTTAAACCCTTCCATTCCTCTCCAATTCTAAAACATTTTCATTGACTAGTTTAACCTTGCCTAGTGTCCAGCTTCTGTTGCCTCCTTGTTCCATTTGATCAATTATGGTGCTGTAACTTCTGTCCTGTGCAATAACTGAGCACTGACCAGGAAGCCACTCTGGGACTTTCTGGTCTGCAATCCTTAGTATCACGTAGTGCATTTATTCAGTAACTTAATGAGAGAGCTTTAAAGGCAATTTAAATTTGACTGCTATTAGCCTGTTTACTTAGTTCAAAGACAATTTACTTCTCAATGTAAGCGGTTCCTCTTCACTGGTAAAGTAGATTGGTAATAGGGTTACTGAAGCCTTTGCTTTCCAACCATCATTAGGTTAGCATAGGAGAAAAACAGGAACCTTGCAATGAGACAGATGCTCTCGGCATCTGCAGATCTGTGGAATTAACATCAGACTTAACAGATACATACAACTGCTCTCGTATTTCATAACATACGTGGTGATTTGTGCTAAATGCATTCTGGCTAGTTGTCTTCAGACAAGAGGTTGCAAGTCTGGTACATCTGTTATGTTCATATCCTTATAGCACATAACCAGAAGGCATTAAGCAGATCTGGATTTAAGTTGCAAATTACAGGAATGGTAAACTTTAAATTCAATGATTCTTTCATCTACACCCAAACTTTTCACTGAGATTAATCCGAAATTGGGTTTAATGCACATTTTTTTCATTGTAATCCCTCAATTGCAATGGAAAGACAGCACAGGGTATTGATTTAGCTAAGAAACGAGGGTAGCTTTATTTATTATTGTGTCGCACTGTTTGGAAATAGAGCATTTTCATTTACCGAATGCTCGACCATAATACCCCATTTACCATTCCAAACCAGCTTCAGATTTAGATGCTAAGATTTTACTCAATCCAATATCTATTTGAACTAGAGATTGTACTGGAACCATGCCATGATTGCAAATTAACCCAGACTCACCTCTTGAGACTTGAGCCTATGCTCAGAGTCTTAGGGACATGATTTTCGCTGCTTATTAATTAAAACGGAAAAAAGAAAGGAAAATGAGGAAGAAAGTGAGCAAGAAGGCTAATAATAGGTTCTTGTCTATTTTTAACATTGCTTCAAGTCTTGCTTCCGTACAATTTGCAAAATAAAATAAGCTGGACAAGAAATAAATATTTGCTTGCGAAGGAATATTCACTACGATTAGCCCTCTCTGTCGCAGGCAGATATTTTTACGTCACAAGGTATTTACAAATGAGCAAAGCAATAGCGTCCAACTTAATCCATCCAATTAAAAAGTTCTTAGCAACACCTACTCTAACTTCCAACACCACCCTCCACTACCCCCACCCCCCGCCCCCCCCAACCACACGCATACAGATATGAGAACTTTCAAGTGCCTCATATGCAATTCCAGAATTTTCTGTCTCCATAGCTCTTTACGTCTGTTTATGGCGCAGACTGAATGCTTCTTATGAAGAAAATATTGAACATGTACCACTGCCTTCACCCCCCCCCCCCCCCCCCCCCCCCCCCCACCGCACCACCATTCTATTTGCAATATTTAAGGTAATATTGTGAGTTAACATTTTTCAATACATTAACAGTTTTGTATTTCTTTATCAGGAAACTGCTCGGTTCATTTTGTTTTTACGTTGTAGTGTAAAATGGTGATAAGAATGCAGCAGCCCGTTTTACATCTCCCGCACCTTTATTTCCTCCAATGCGGGCCTTCTGAACATCCCTGGTTTTCATCATGCATCCACTGGTGGCCTTGCCTACAGCGGCTTCGATCCCAATCTCTGGAGTTCCCCTCTCAGCCGTTCCAGCTCTTTTCCTTTCATTCGCTCCTTAAATCTGGCCTCTTTGACCATCTGTCCCAACAACTTTCTTGATGGTTTGGAGCTGAATTTTGTTTGATAATGTTTTTGCGAAGTGCCTTGGGACATCTTATTACAATGAAGGTGCTGCATAAATCCAAAATACTACAGAAGTCCAAATTGATTTTCCTTTCCCTAATCGGGGGCACTCGGGCCAATTGAAGAATTTCACCCAATCCCCAAACTGAGATCGGCTAACTCAATAGTTCCAAATTTGTTCCGACCATTTAACTGGGGAGTGGTCAGAGGCAGGGAGGTCAAACCTTAAAGAATCACTTTGGACAGTTGATGGCAGAGTGATCAATTCACACAGGTTGAGCAGCAATTTTTAAAATAATTGAGAAAGGTTTTCTTTTGCCTTTCTGCCAATGTTGGACATAACCTCTCACCACCAGTGACATTCCTAAAATTTTTCTCCCAGAAATTATGTTGCCCACCCACCCAGATATGCAATTGTATAAGTAAATGCTATTTATACATCCAACCATAGACAAAAGAGCTGAATTCCAGAGGTGAGGTAAGAATTATTGCCTTTGGTATTTAGGCCTGAGTGTGGAATCAAGGAACCCTAGCAAAATGAAGTCAATAGAAATTCTGGGAAAACTCTCCACTGGTTGGAGTCCTACCTAACACAAAGGAAGATGGATGTTGTTGTTGGAGGTCAATCGTCTCAGCCACAGAACATCAATGCAGGAGTTTGTCCTTGTCCCAGCCATCTTCAGCTGTTTCATCAATGAACTTCCCTCTATCTTAAGGTCAGGGGTCCGCATGCTCGCTGATGGTTGTGCAGTTTTCTGTACCATTTACAACTGAAGTAGCCGTGCCCACTTGCAGCATCAAATGACTACATTTAGACTTGTACTGATAAGTGGCAAGTAACATTCACACTAGGCAAGTGCCAGGCATAGACCTTCTCCAACAAGTGAGATATGGGAGCTAACCATGATCAAGGAGTATATCATCCAACATCCTTTTGTACGCAGCAATGTCAGCTTCCTTCAAGAACCTGTTTTCATTGAACCCACACTCACTGTACAAGCCAGCGACATATTCAATTGGTCGTTGGAAAATAAAGATCTTCTGACCCCTCACCTAATTCTTTGCCTACATAAGGTATACCTATGATGCCTCATGCTCTCTAACCTGTCTAATTGTGGCCATTTGTCCCCATGAACACAGTCTTTTTCCAACATCTTTTTTAATACTTCAATCTCATAGAATCATGAATCCCTACATAGAACATAGAACATTACAGCGCAGTACAGGCCCTTCGGCCCTCGATGTTGCGCCGACCTGTGAAACCACTCTAAAGCCCATCTACACTATTCCCTTATCATCCATATGTCTATCCAATGGCCATTTGAATGTGTTTAGTGTTGGCGAGTCCATTACTGTTGCAGGCAGGGCATTCCACGCCCTTACTACTCTCTGAGTAAAGAACCTACCTCCGACATCTGTCCTATATCTATCTCCCCTCAATTTAAAGCTATGTCCCCTCGTGCTGGACATCACCATCCGAAGAAAAAGGCTCTCAATGTCCACCCTATCTAATCCTCTGATCATCTTGTATGCCTCAATTAAGTCACCTCTTAACCTTCTTCTCTCTAACGAAAACAGCCTCAAGTCCTTCAGCCTTTCCTCGTAAGATCTTCCCTCCATACCAGGCAACATCCTTGTAAATCTCCTCTGTACCCTTTCCAATGCTTCCACATCCTTCCTATAATGTGGCGACCAGAATTGCACGCAATACTCCAAATGCGGCCGCACCAGAGTTTTGTACAACTGCAACATGACCTCATGGCTCCGAAACTCAATCCCTCTACCAATAAAAGCTAACACACCGTACGCCTTCTTAACAACCCAATCAACTTGGGTGGCAACTTTCAGGGATCTATGTACATAGACACCAAGATCTCTCTGCTCATCCACACTACCTAGAATCTTGCCATTTGCCCAGTACTCTGTCTTCTTGTTACTCCTTCCAAAATGAATCACCTCACATTTTTCTGCATTAAACTCAATTTGCCACCTTTCAGCCCAGCTCTGCAGCTTATCTATTTCCCTCTGTAACCTGCAACATCCTTCCGCACTGTCCACAACTCCACCGACTTCAGTGTCATCTGCAAATTTATTCACCCATCCTTCTACGCCCTCCTCCAGATCATTTATAAAAATGACAAACAGCAGTGGCCCCAAAAACAGATCCCTGTGGTACACCACTACTAACTGAACTCCAGGCTGTACATTTCCCATGAATCACCACCCCTTGTCTTCTTCCAACTAGCCAATTTCTGATCCAAACTGCTAAATCACCCTGAATCCCATGCCTCCGTATTTTCTGCAATAGCCGACCGTGGGGAACCTTATCAAAAGCTTTACTGAAATCCATATACACCACATCAACTGCTTTACCCTCGTCCACCTGTTTGGTCACATTCTCAAAGAACTCAATAAGGTTTGTGAGGCACGACCTACCCTTCACAAAACTGTGTTGACTGTCCCTAATCAAATTATTCCTTTCTGGATGATTATAAATCCTATCTCTTATAAACCTTTCCAAGACTTTGCCCACAACAGAAGTAAGGCTCACTGGTCTATAGTTATCGGGGTTGTCTTTACTCCCCTTCTTGAACAAGGGGACAACATTTGCTATCCTCCAGTCTTCTGGCACTATTCCTGTAGATAATGACGACATAAAGATCAAAGCCAAAGGCTCAGCAATCTTCTCCCTAGCTTCCCAGAGAATCCTAGGATAAATCCCATCCGGCCCAGGGGACCTATCTATTTTCACACTTTCAAGAATTGCTAACACCTCCTCCTTATGGATCTCAAGCCCTTCTAGTCTAGTAGCCTGTATCTCAGTATTCTCCTCGACAACATTGTCTTTTTCCTGCATGAATACTGATGAAAAATATTTATTTAGCGCCTCTCCTATCTCCTCGGACTCCACGCACAACTTCCCACTACAGCCCTTGACTGGCCCTACTCTTACCCTAGTCATTCTTTTATTCCTGACATACTTATAGAAAGCTTCAGGGTTATCCTTGATCATACCTGCCAAAGACTTCTCATGTCCCCTCCTGGCTCTTCTTAGCTCTCTCTTTAGGTCCTTCCTAGCTAACTTGTAACTCTGGAGCGCCCTAACTGAACCTTCACATCTTATCTTTACATAAGCCTCCTTCTTCCTCTTGACAAGTGATTCAACTACTTTAGTAAACCACAGTTCCCTCGCTCGACCACTTCCTCCCTGCCTGACAGGTACATACTTATCAAGGACACGCAGTAACTGTTCCTTGAACGAGCTCCACATTTCAATTGTGCCCATCCCCTGCAGTTTCCTTCCCCATCCTATGCATCCTAAGTCCTGCCTCATCACATCATAATTGCCTTTCCCCAGCTATAACTCTTGCCCTGCTATATCCTTTTCCATCGCTAAAGTAAACATAACTGAATTGTGGTCACTATCACCAAAGGCTCACCTACCTCCAAATCTAGCACCTGGTTCATTACCCTGTACCAAATCCAATGTGGCCTCGCCTCTTGTTGGCCTATCTACATACTGTGTCAGGAAACCCTCCTGCACACATTGGACAAAAACTGACCCATCTAAAGTACTCGATCTATAGCGTTTCTAGTCAATATTTGGAAAGTCAAAGTCCCCTATAACCACTAACCTGTTACTTTTGCTACTATCCAGAATCATCTTTGCAATCCTTTCCTCTACATTGGAGGCCTATAGAAAACTCCCAACAGGGTGACCTCTCCTTTTCTGTTTCTAACCTCAGCCCATACTACCTCAGTAGACGAGTCCTCATCAAACGTCCTTTCTGCCACCGTAATACTGTCCTTGACTAACAATGCCACCCCTCCCCCTCTTTTACCACCTTCCCTGAGCTTACTGAAATATATAAACCCCGGAACCTGCAACACCCATTCCTGTCCCTGCTCTAGCCATGTCTCTGAAATGGCCACAACATCGAAGTCCCAGGTACCAACCCATGCTGCAAGTTCACCCACCTTATTCCGGATGCTCCTGGCATTGAAGTAGATACACTTTAAACCACCTTCCTGCCTGCCGGTACACTCCTGCAATCTTGAAACCTTACTCATGACCTCACTGCTCTCAACCTCCTGTATACTGGAGCTACAATTCAGGTTCCCAACCCCCTGCTGAATTAGTTTAAAGGCAAAACGAATTGACTTTAGAAATCACGATAGAAATTTGTATGGTTCATCAACAATCGAAAAATCAATACCAAGAGTATTTTCTCTGTGAAAAGGGCGCAAAAATTCCCCACGAGGCAGAGTGTGTAAAGGCAGTGTTGCAGATGAAGAAGACGCACATTTCAAATGGCAGCCATCTTGCACACAAGCATTCTAGCCCTGCACATGCGCACTTCGCTCAGAAATGCGAGACGGCCGAAAACCCATCTGCACATGCGCGAAGAAGAATTGTGCGTCATGACGGCAGCGCAATGACGTGTTCAAGGTGTGGATCTCCCACTTTCAGAAAAAAATGCCCTGCCAGTGGAAAACAATGCTGGCATTGATGCTGGCAAAAATGTGGCAGGTTAGACCATTATGCTGCACAGTGCAGACCTTCGCTTGCATTTAAATCTACCAAACCAATTTCCAGGGAGATTAATGTTCACAGTGTTGAAGCAAAAGAAGAAGAGTTAGAGCAAAATTTTTCAACAGATTCAGATAGTTACTCCCTGGAAAATACATTCTTTGTAGGGATCATAGAAAAATATGAAAACGCCACTGAAGTAACTTTGCCGACCAAATCAATTAATCCCATTACTTCCAGATACTGAATGGAACACTGTGTTAAAAGCTAACAAAAGCCCAATTCATTTCAAGTTGGACACTGGAGCTTCAGTTAATTTGTTATCCAAACTCGACCTCTCAAGGCTCAAGCAAACTCCTAAAATTCTTCCAGCTGCCTGTTAATAACAAAGGCTACAATGGCAAAGCAATCTCGTCAATGGGATCATGCTATTTAGTAGCTTTGAACAAGTATATTGAAACAAAACTAAGATTTGAGATTGTCAAGTCAGATAAATCATCACTCTTAGGTGCACAAGCCTGTAAGGAGTTACGTCTAATACAGCAAATCTATACACCAACTTCGTCTCATCATGTTCGACATAAGGATATCCAAAGTGTCCTTGATCAATATTTAGATGTTTATCAAAGGCATGGGCACGCTACCATTTAAGTACAAGATTTTACTTCGAACGGATGCTAAACCTGCAGTTCATCCACCGAGGAGAATTCCTGCTCCTCTACGAGAAAGGTTGAAGTTGGAATTAGAAAGGCTACAACAACAAGGTATAATTTCAAGTCACTGAACTGACTCACTGGGTCAGTTCAACGGTTTGCGTGAAGAAACCATCAGATGATCTGCGGATATGTATTGTTGACCGTTCTGGGTGAGTGTGCTTAACACTCAATTTGGCTCTGTTTCTTTACTTAGCTCTGGAGTCGCCAGGTGTCGTTAAGACACCGCCACAAGGTCAAGGTGAAGTTCAAAGCAATAAAACCATACACCAATTAGTAAGTCGAAACAACTGAGTTTATTATAATACAATTATAATAACTACCCATGCACACGCTAAAAGGATTAAACTTATTCCTACCGCTAAATAAACTAATACTTATCTCGAAGGAACTGCTGGGTCAGGGAACAAGGCCTCTTGCTCTGCTCTGGTCTGCAGACTTCAGGTTGGTATAAGTTAAAAAGGGGTTAGGAGTGCCTATCTCTGGTAGCGATCGTTGTGAGGCACTTACTTGTTGGCGGCTGCTGTCCGAACCCTCTCCTCTTTCTCGTTCAAGATCTTCTTGGCAAAAGCTGGTCGAGGTGCTGGTCCACGGAGGAGTGTTGGTCAAAGAGAGAGAAGGGCTGGAGGGCTGGATCAGAAGACTGAACCATGTGTGGGACCTGTCTTTTATAGGTCCCAGGAGATTCGCGCCCCTTTGGGCGGACTCCCTTACCTGCTTGGAATCGATTGGGTCTCTTCCCAATCGATATGTTTGAATCCCCCAATAATGGGGCAGTTCCTCGGTCACTGGGGCGGTTCTTGGGACTTATTGTTTTGGGCGCCGAAAGGTCTGGCCTTCCATTCAATGTATCGATCTGTGTTTAACTTGTTTCCATTGTATCTGGAGATCGCCCGGTATCGCCTCATTAGTATGTTAACTAGTTTCTTTTCACAGTGCTGTCTGGTTTCTGCAGCAGTCAAAACTGGTTTCTGCAGCAGTCCAAATATACAAGCGCTTTGCAAGCTGCTTGCTTTACAACATGTCCATTTTCCCTGCATTCCTTGCAATCTTCCATTTTGTGTTTGGCAGTGGCCACCCCAGGTGGCTACAGTATGGATCCCAAGGATGTCAACGTGAACATCATGAGGGAATACTATCCCATCCCAAAACGAGAGGAAATCACCAGAGCGATGGCAAATGCACGCATCTTCACAAAATTAGATGCATCGTAAGGTTTCTGGAAAATTCAATAGGAAGACTGGAGCAGAGAGCTCTGCACCTTTAATAGACCTTTTGGCAGATTTTGCTATAACAGAATGCCTTTCGGAATAATTGCTGCATCTGAAATATTCCACTGCATCATGGAACAGATGACTGAGGGAATAGTCGGTTCTCATGTCGATGTAGATGACATCATCATATGGTCATCAACACCAGAAGAACATGTCTTGAGACTGAGACAAGTCTTTCAACACATACATGAATATGGCCTTAAGTTGAATCAATCCAAATGTAGTTTTGGCGCTTCTACACAAAAGTTCCTAGGTGACAGGGTGGCATGTGGTGCAGTGGTTAGCACTAGGATTGCGGGTTCAAATCCCAGTCCTGGGTCACTCTCCGTGTGGAGTTTGCACATTCTCCCCATGTCTGCAAGGGTTTTGCCCCCACAACCCAAAATGTGCTGGTTAGGTGGATTGGCCACGCTATAATGCCCCTTAATTGGAAAGGAAAAATAATTGGCTATTCTAAAAAATTTTTAAAAGTTCCTAGGTGACCAAATTTCTGAAAAAGGTGTGTGACCTGACACTGACAAAACCACAACCGTTCAAGGAATGAAAGTCCCTGAGGACAAAAAAGCAGTTCTTTGTTTTCTTGGCGTTGTCAACTTCCTAGGCAAATTCATACCTGATTTGTCAAACCGAACAACAGCTCTGATAAACCTGATTAAGAAATCAGCTTAATTTGAATGGACGAAGGATCATCAACAAGAATGGCTTGATTTAAAATCACAACTCCCAACTGCACCAGTATTAGAATGTTTTGATGCATGTAGAGAGAAAAAAATTCTGACTGATGGAAGTCAGGACGGAATCGGAGCAGTTTTGTTGCAGAAAGATGACAGCTCGCCTTGGGTTCCAGTCGCATATGCATCAAGAGCGATGACACCAACAGAATATCGCTATGCTCAAATAGAAAAGGAATGTCTGGGCCTACTAACCGGCATACTGAGGGTTCCATGACTATGTCTATGGATTACCCACTTTCACTGTGGAGATCGACCACAGACCATTGGTGCATATTATTCAGAAGGATCTCAACAACATGACTCCAAGACTCCAAAGAATTCTAATGAAGCTCCTAAGATATGATTTCGACCTCAACTACACTCCTGGAAAAGATCTGATCATAGCAGAAGCGCTGTCACGCTCCATCACTTCGCAGAGTGAACCACTAGAATTCATTCCAGACATTGAACCTCAGATACAGCTATGTGAAGACAATATTCCAGCATCGGATGAGAAAATCAACTTAATTCGAGAAGAGACTAAAAAGGATGCATTGCTACAACCTGTCATTCACCACATCAATAATGAGTGGCCATAAGGGCAATGTCCTCAGTTTCGCAATGTTCAAGCAGATTTGACGTGATAAATGGTCTATTTCTGAGACTCAACAGGATAGTCATTCCATTGCGTCTCAGGCCTATGATACTCAGTCAGATTCATGAGGGACACCTCAGAATTGAAAAGTGTAAGCAATGGGCTAGACAAGCTGTCTACTGGCCAGGCATAAACCGGGACATCACTGACATGGAGATATGTCAGATCCCAGCCTGCGCAGTGCAAGGAGGCTTTACAGCAACATGAGTTGGAAACGAAAAGGAAAATGCTGGAAAATCTCAGCAAGTCTGGCAGCATCTGTAGGGAGAGAAAAGAGCTAACGTTTCGAGTCCGATGACTCTTTGTCAAAGCTCAGGATGATTTGGAAGCCTCTCCTTGGGCCTATTTCATTCCAATGGTCGTGACTACGTGCTCATTATCGACTATTACGCAAACTATCCAGAGGTATTGAAGCTACCTGATCTGACCTCCAAAGTAACCTTTTCCCCACATGGAATACCAACCGGACAGTGGACCGTGTTTCGCCAGCAACGACTGGAGCGACTTTGCAAGACTCTACAATTTTAAACACATAACATCTAGACCACATTACCCACAGTCGAACGGGAAAGTAGAAAATGGAGTACATATCGTAAAACAACTCCTTAATAAAGCTCTGGATTTTGCATCAGACATCCATCTTGTGCTGCTATCCTACTGAGCAACTCCTTTATCAACAGGTCTTTCACCGGCACAGATGCTAATGAAAAGGGATCTGAGAACAAAATTACCTGCGTTGCAGCTTCCAAATCATCCTGATCATCTTCCAGTGATACACAGAATGTAACAGCTACGTGATCGTCAAAGATTATATTATGACATGCATGCAACCGCTCTGGACTCATTATTTCCAGATGACACCATTAGGATCAAGATACCTGATGGAGGTTGGTCTGCTCCTGCCAGAATCATAAGACAAGCAGCTCCAAGATCGTTTTTAGTAAAGACAGCTGAAGGTAACATCCTACATAGAAATCGTAGAGCATTTAAGAAAATACAACCACAGAAACTTTTTCCAGACCTGCAACTCAACAACCTTTCAAGATATGCTAACCAACAATCAAAGTACCAATGACAGGCAAAGAACTGTCAAGACATCAGTATCACCACCTCGTCCACTAAGAAGATCAACGAGCCGACGAAAGAAACCTAACAGACTGAACTTGTAAATGCTTCACAGTCAATTTGTGTCATCGTTACTCATTTTGCTCTCTACAAAGTTATGCATATCATGTTTTTGGTTAAAACAAGAAAGTAATGTTAAAAAAGGGAGGGTGTAATGATATGTATACATGTAGATCACTAAAGGGTTAATTATAACACCCAGCTGTAACACTACCACTAGATGGCACCACTGGATCCCACTATAAGTATCAGCTCCCAGAGGATCTTGGTCTCTTTCAACCCAGGTGTGACTAGACAGCAATAGCGTATAATAGATAGATCACAGCATAGTTAGCATGTGTAGTTTTGAATCAGTTAATACATTAATATTTAATTACTTGATTACTGGTGATAGTTCTGTCAAGTGTCGAACTCAATTATAATTAATTGTTACTTAATAAATTAGTTTGCTGTAAATTGAAGACTCGTGGTTTCTTCAGGATCAACCATCAGACCTTCTGGATATACAACAACTAGTAATGATACATATTAATGAACCCAGTAATACAACACCCTGCACATCTTTGGACTCTAAGCTCAATTTAGCATGGCCAATCCACCTAATCCGCACATCTTTGGACTATGGAAGGAAACCAAAGCACCCGGAGGAAATCCATGCAGACACGGGGTGGAAGTGCAAGCTCCACACAGATCACCCGAGGCCGGAATCGAACCCAGGTCCCGGGTGCTGTGAAGCAGCAGCGCTAACCACAGTGCCACCGTGCTGCCATCAATCATCAGTCAGCATCATCAGACAAATCTGGGTTTTCTAGGCTCAAAAGACCCAGCTCTCTGAGCCAATCATGAGAACTAAGGTTTTTAAGATAAATTTTGAAGTAAGTATTTTGTTCTACTATGCAATGTAACCGAGAAATTCAGTTAGAACTAAATGTCCCTAGTTTGACATCCTGTATGGTGCATGTGGTGCAGGAGGTGTTCATGTTAATTATAATATCATTTTGAAACGTATCTAACGTTGAATCACCATTAATCATCTTTTATCATACTTATTATGTACTTTATTTGTTGATCATTGTGTAACCTGCTGGCAATGTGCCATAAACGGGTGGAGCTGTCTCTATGGGGGCCAGCATCATTTTTTTCAACAAGCAGAATCAGTCGAGCCCATCAATGTGGTGATATGCATCACTGTACATACACAAGGGGTTAATGTAGATACACTAGGACTGAGTAAATACCAGAGGGAGCACCGGAGACATCATGACACACAGACATTCAACCAATATGTCAGTAAGATAGGACACGACCAATGGGCAGTCAAGACACACCCAGAGGTAATACTACTACAAGGGGGCTACCAATATAAAAGGACAGGGCACACATGCTCTCTCTCTTTCCATAGGCGACACTCAGAGAGATGGGGCAGACCAGGAAGCATCACATCCACCGCATGGATTAGAGCAGACTGGTTAGTTAGATTGAGTTACTATAGCAAGATTAGCAGGAGAGTCAAACTCAAGTAGGAGAATTGTTAACTGTTCAATAAATGTATTAAACCTATCTCCAAGTCTGCACCTTCCTTTGTCAGAGCATACATCAAGGAAGCAGCTTATGCTACGTGAAGAAGCATACACAACATGGTACCAGTGAGTGCTTGTTAAATCTACGTAGCTCAACTCAAAATCCATGACTAATAGCAACAGCAGCCAGGCAAGATGTTTGAGATTCCGGTTCCACAGCAGCTCAGGTACCAAGGCAATCTCAGTGCAAACTGGCGTGCGTTCGGGTAGAGATTCGAGATCTACCTGGTAGCATCTGACCTAGATGGCAAGGCGGATGCAGAGAAAATAAAGTTTCTGCTCACTATTGCAGGTGCATGAGCAGCAGAATTCTTCAAGACCTTCAAGTACTCCAAAGGGCAAGACAAGAGAGACTTCCAGACAGTTCTAGCAAAGTTTTAAATATACCACATGGAAAACACAAGAGAGAACGGTAAAAGAGGCGCCAATACTCACCACGAGACGAAGGTAGGCTTGCAAATGCAGTAAACGGCAGTCTTGATTGGCAGTCATCTTGGGAAAGGAGCCGCACATGCACAGTTCCCCAAAAGAAGTGTACCAGCAAAAGTGTTTCACGCATGCGCGAGAGGCCGCACATGCGCAGTTGCGCAAAGAGCGCAGAGAACAGGAAAAGCGATCCGCGCATGCGCGATCCATTCCTATGCTCTACATCACCAGCGTCATGACGTCAGAGGCCCCGACCATGCCCACTTAAAGGGGAAATGCCCAAAAATAAGAAAAAAAAATTTAAAGACGTAAAACACAATTTTTCAGCTGGAACAACAGCACAATGCCTGAACTTTGACCAGACGCTGAAAGTAACCTCTGTAGAACCCTGCAACAAGCAGTAAGCACTGCCCTAAGAGATAATTTAATCCTTGAAGACTGCGACTCAGACGTTGATTACTTGTTTGGACATTGCGAGCATAATGACAGATCCGACACAAAAAGTGACGATATTGTCCTTGAAGACTACGACTTGGAAGATGATTTTATCATTGGACGTGGCGACCTCAGTACCAAATCTGAACCGCACCGAGATGCGTTGTACAGTGAAGAATCTGACACAGACGTGGACAAGTTCTTCGGATTTGAGGATCCTCAGCCTAGCATAGACGACATCCCGACCGATGAGTGCAGGATTATGCTGCGGCCTGACACCAAGAGACAGTGAGCGGTACAAGCCCACAGAGAGTGGCCTGACGCCAAGAGACAGAGAGAGGTACAAGCCCACAGAGAGCGGCCTGAAGCCAAGAGACAGAGAGAGGTCCAAGCCCACAGAGAGCGGCCTGACGCCAAGAGACAGAGAGAGGTCCAAGCCCACAGAGAGTGGCCTGACGCCCAACCAGTGGTCCAAGCGTCAAGAAGAGTCCCCGACTCCGCACAGAAAGTGATGACAGACTCCACAGCGAGACCACTGCACGTCTCCACACAGAGAACACAGAAAGACTCCATGGCGAGACCACTGCACGACTCCGTTGAGAACGCACAGATCGACTCCACAGTGAGACCAGTGCATGACTCCACACAGGGAACGATGCCAGACTCCACAGAGAGAGTGTTACAAGCCTCCACAGCGAGTTCGTTGACAGACTCCATGATGGAAGCAACGCAAGACTCCAGAGCACAGTCCTTGCATGAACAAGACCATGAAGGTCTAGCAACCTTAACTGAACGACCAGCAGCAGACGATGCAAGTCTGCCACTCAAGTGCACAGCAAGAAGACTATGACAGTCTACCACGCTCAAGTGAACAGCAAGAAGACTATGACAGTCTACCACGCTCAAGTGAACAGCAAGAAGACTATGACAGTCTACCACGCTCAAGTGAACAGCAAGAAGACTATGACAGTCTACCACGCTCACGTGAACAAAAAGACTATGACAGTCTACCCAGATTACTTGAGCCACCAGAAGAAGACTCTGACAGCTACCCAGCTCATCTAACCGACAAGAAGACACGGAAGGTCTCCCCACTGTATGTGAGACAAGTGACAAAGGCTTCACAATTCCCATACAAGATGTGCGACATCTCAGCAAGACTGACAGATCTCCACTAGTACGTACAGAGATACTCGACAATCAAAGTGAGGCTACTAGTGACTCCAGTGACACCAATTCAAATCTCATCCACTCGAGTCTCTCCACAAGAAAATGCATTCCTGAACGTTTTGACTCCGGACGGGGAGCATCAAGACACCTCTGATGATTCAAGTGAACCTGAACTGACTCCAGAAGGGGAGTGTCGACAAGCCAAAGATGATTCCTGTGAACTGGACATGACTCCAGAAGGGGAGCGCCGAGGAATCAGAGATGGCACGCTCAATGAAACAGCAGATCCCACAAAGGTCACTGACAGGAGTAACTTTGTGAAGGACTCAACTTATCCACAGATGGTGGTCATTGAGCACAACAACAAAACCTGCAAAATCGACAACACTGACAACAACAAGAAGCGTACCAAAATCACCAATGTCAACAACAAGCACGACAACACTAACAACACTGGAACAACGGCTGGTACAACATGGTGCAACTCTGAAAAAAAGAGTCCAAATCAGACAACAAGTGATTTGACCATTTCTTGGTTCCTTAAGCACAAGGACACTGGCGGCATTCATAAGGACATGCCACATCAACATAACCACTTCATCAACAAAACAAGAAAGCCACATGACCATATTAATTCATGAACTTTGGTATTGTGTAATCATCACTGTCATCTTGATTTGTACATGTCATCACTTATCTACCTATTTTGTTCAATTTTCTTTAACACTGTACAGAAAATATGTAACACAAAAAGGGGGGGATGTGGTGATATGCATCACTTTATATGCACAAGGGGTTAATCTAGATACACTAGGACTGAGTAAACACTAGAGGGAGCACCAGGGACATCATGACACACTGACATTCAACCAATATGTCAGTAAGATAGGACACAACCAATGGGCAGTCAAGACACACCCAGAGGTGACACTACCACAAGGGGGATCCCATATAAAAGGACAGGGCACACATGCTCTCTCTCTTTCCATAGGTGACACTCAGAGGGACAGGGGCAGATCACGAAGCATCACACCCACCGCATGGATTAAAGCAGACTGGTTAGTTAGATTGAGTTACTATAGTAAGATCAGCAGGAGAGTCAAACTCAAGTAGAAGAATTGTTAACTGTTCAATAAATGTGTTAAACCTATCTCCAAGTCTGAACCTTCCTTTGTCAGAGTATACATCAAGGAAGCAGCTTATGCTACATGAAGAAGCATAACACAACAATCAACACAGCTGAAGCAGCATTTGGCCAGCTGTCGGGGAGGGGCTGCTTGTGTCCTCACAATTACCATACCTGCTGCTGCACGAGCTATTGCAATGTGGTTGCTGTGGTAACATAGAGTTAGAGCAAACATTTAGAGCATAGCTACTGCCAGGTGAAATCAATGATGTGTTGAAGTTATCATAGCACCAATCTATCATTGTATGTTGCCTTCCGTGTGACAGCTGAGGAATTATGTGGGAAAAGAACTAAACAGTTGAAAATGTACCATTAATAGAACTGGCATGGCTGCTTCAAATATATGACAAGCCACAAGTCCAGATTTCAAGCCAGATTGGGTATTGTCCTTACTTTCCCTCCTAAATGCCTATTTGTGTTTTTAGAGATATCACTTTTGAATACTTGAATTTCTCAGTGACTTGAAACAGCGTTAAAAAGCAGCATTGGAATGCAGGTGTACAAAACATACTGCAAAGGCCTTTGATGTGTTTAATGTCAATATAACGTGCCCTTTTAATCCTTCGGCTGCTGTTAACTACCCCAGTTGATGTCTGTCAAATCACAAACACACTTCTAATTTAAAATAAATACAATAAATACCAAATGCAAAACCTTTTTGCAACATCAGAACTTAGTTTTCATTTCCATATGCAGGCAGCATGCCCATTCTCTACTCAAGAGAGGAGGACATAAACAGACCATCTCGGTTGGCACTTCATTGCAGGTAGTAAGGCAGTCCTTGAGTAAAACATTAAACTGAGACCTCACCTGCCCTCTCAGGTGGATACAAAAGATTCCATTATAATGTTTTGAAAACGAGCAGCGTATTTCGCCCCAGTGCCCTGGTCCCTCAGCCTATCACCTGGTCCTTTTTACATTGCTCTATGTAGACTTTCACCAGGCACTCATTGGCTGATGTGTTTCCTACATTTTAACAGTGGCTGCACTTCAAAAATGCATCAAAGCACTTTGAGATATTCTCAGATCATGAAATGCATTATAGTAGTTCACACCTTCTTTGTTTTATGACGTTGAATAGCATTTTCAAAGTGGACATGAATTGATTTTGTTTCGTGAAAAAGTAATTACAAGGAATAATTGTCATGCCGGCCTCAAGCACTGCTTTTCTGGAAAAACACCTACGTTGCTACATTCAATAGCCATCAGAACATTAAATGTGCACTGGTGATGTATAACTTATCTGCGGAAGTACAATGCCATTTAAAATTCTGTTACATAACATGGACAGATTTCTCCCATTTTGAGACTAAGGCTTGGGTTTTCTGGAGCTGGCTGCTAGCCCTGGGATTGCCGATGGCTGGCTCAAACTCGCATTGGGCCAAAATAGGGATTCGCACCAAGCGTCAGACCCATCGCGATTCACCCGGCCCACACCCCGGCCATAATAGGTTTACCGCCCCGCGCCAGTTGGAACATGCAAAGTGTTCTTCAGCATTCATTTCAATGCCATTATTGAGTTGGAAGCCCAATTCAAGTGTCATCTGTGTTGCTCTTGCACCCCCCAGATGGGAGTCACGTGGGCATGATTTGGTGCAAATAATTAAAAACGAGTTTCTGGCAACTTGCAGTCCAAGGGGTGGCAAGGGGGTGAGTACCCTCTCTCAAATTTCTTCCAGGGTGCCAAGGGTGACCTTCATAGGTCAGCGGAGCCTGTTCTGGGCAGGAGGGCCTCAGGTCGGGGGTCTTTCCTGGGATGGGGGTCGTTTGACTCTTCTTTCCATCTTCAGCCTTAAGCCTGCTAAACAGTTAATCAGTATCTAGAAATTAAAGTTGTTGCATAATAACGTGAAAGTGTTCCCATCTGCAGCCTTAAACCCTTTAAATAATCTGACAGTATGCCAAATTCAAATATCTGTGAGATGAAGGTAAAAATAATTCCTTTAATGTGGTGGAAACATTTGAAGTGGTTTTGTTGCAGTCAATTTTATTGCCCTTCAAAGTATTGGAGCTTGTTTGCATGACTAGAAGGCAAAGGCTTTGACATGCATTGGTTACATTCAATATCACCACTGCCCCCTAAAAGCTTTTGGATTGGCAGGACAAAGCAGTTTCAAAGGGGGGGAAATAAGATTATTTATTTATATAGCTCTTCAGGGATCCATTAACACAGGGGAGCAGATGGTTTTCTGCCACTTTGTTCTCAAGTGCTTCCTAGAAAGAGCAGGATTACCTTCATCTCACAGATCTTTGAACTTGGCATACAGACAGGCCTTTCAAAGAGTTTCGGGGTCCAAATGGGAACACTTTCACTTTATGATGAGACAATTTTAATTTTTAGATACTGGCTTACTGTTTAAAGGGTTTTAAAGTGGCAGATGGGAAGAGCAGCCAAGCAAACTACAGCCCAGGAAAGACCCCCAACCTGAGTCCCTCCAGCCAAGCACAAGCCCCCCTGAACCTCAGCTCCTATGAAGACCTCCCCCCTCGGCACCCTATCCCTATGGCTATCTTGTAGAATTCTACAAGAAATTTTTGGAGCTGTTGAGTCCACTCCTGCTAAGGACCTTTAATGAGGCTAAAGAAAGAGGAACCCTCCCCTCAACAATGTCACAGGCTTTGATTTCACTCATCCTCAAAGAGGAGAAAGATCTGCTACAATGTGGGTCCTATAGACTGATATCGCTCTTGAATGTGGACGGCAAATTGCTGCCCAAGATTTTGGCCGCTAGAATTGAGGACTGTGTCCCAGGGGTGATAGGAGAGGATCAGACAAGCTTCGTTAAGGGAAGGCAATTGAACTCCCATGTACGGAGGCTCCTAAACATCATTATGATGCCCTCAGAGGGAGGGGAGGCAGAAGTAGTGGCTGCGATGGATGCAGAGAAAGCCTTTGACCGGGTGGAATGGTAGTACCTGTAGGAAACGCTAAGAAGGTTTGGATTCGGTGAGGGATTCATAGAGTGGGTCCAGCTACTTTATCAGGCCCCCGTAGCAAGTGTATGCACGAACAGGGTGAGGTCGGAATACTTTAGGCTCCATCCTCCCCGTTATTATTCGCCCTTGCAATAGAGCCGTTGGCCATAGCGCTGCGGACTTCAAAGAACTGGCAGGGGTTGGTTCGTGGGGGGGAGGAGCATCGGGCCTTGCTCTATGCGGATGATCTGTTCCTGTACATTTCGGACCCACTAGAGGGGATGCGGAGGTCATGCAGATTTTGAGGGACTTCGGCAATTTTTCGGGGTACAAATTAAACGAGAAGAAAAGCGAGATGTTTGTGATCCAAGCTAAAGGGCAGGAGAAGAGACTGGGAGAGCTTCCGCTTAAGATGGTGGAGAAGAGCTTTCGGTACCTAGGGATACAGGTGGCTCAGAACTGTGGTGCCCTCCACAAGCTTAATTTATCCCAGCTGGTAGTGCAGATGGAGGGGGATTTTAAAAGGTGGGGCATGCTCCCGCTATCTCTAGCGGGGAGGGTGCAGACCGTTAAGATGACGGTCCTCCCCAGATTTCTGTTCGTCTTCCAGTGCCTTCTCATCTTCATCCCTAAGTCCTTCTTTAAGCGGGTGAACAAGATCATCTTGGGATTTGTATGGGCAAATAAGACCCCACGAGTAAAGAGATTGTATATGAGTGCAGTCGGGGTGGGGGGTGGTGCGAGGGGAGGGGGGGGGGGCTGGTACTGCCGAATTTTCGCAGCTACTATTAGGCGGCTAACATAGCCATGATTAGGAAATGGGTACTGGGGGAGGGGTCGACGTGGGAGCGGTTAGAGGCGTCCTCATGCAAAGGCACCAGCTTAGGGGCACTTGTAATGGCACCTCTGCCATTCGCGCCGGCGCACTACTCCTCAAGTCCGGTGGTGGCGACGGCATTAAGGATCTGGGGTCAGTGGAGAAGGTACAGGGGGGTGGAGGGAGCCTCAGTTTGGACCCCGATACACAATAACCACAGATTTGGCCTGGGCAAAATACACGGAGGGTTTCAAAGCTGGCATAGGGCAGGTATTAAAGGATGGGGGACCTGTTCATAGAAGGGGGGAGGGGGGAAATGTCACATATTCTTGTTCTTTTTTCTGTATATAATGTTTCTGTATATAATGTATATAACAGTGAGCTGTTTAGCTCACTAGAGGGGCTGTTTTGCTCACTGGAGGGGCTGTTTAGCTCACTGGGCTAAATCGCTGGCTTTGAAAGCAGACTAAGGCAAGCCAGCAGCACGGTTCGATTCCCGTAACAGCCTCCCTGAACAGGCGCCGGAATGTGGCGATTAGGGGCTTTTCACAGTAACTTCATTTGAAGCCTACTCGTGACAATAAGCGATTTTCATTTCAGTTCATTTCATTAACGTTTACCTTGTTGTGTTAGATGTTGTTAATGGTTAGGCAAAAATTATGTTTTGATAAAAATCTGAATAAAAATAATTTTTTTTAAAGAATATTTTTTAGAAGTTGTGAGACTAAATGTTGGTATCCACAGGGATTTGTGATCCTTGTACACGAATCACAGGAAGTAGAGGGCAGCACAGAGACACAGCTCTCGGCCACTGTCCATGTGGAGTTTGAACATTCTCCCAGTGTCTGCATGGATCTCATCCCCACAACACAAAGATGTGCAGGTTAGGTGGATTGGTCATGCTACATTGCCCATTAACTGGGAAAAAAATGAATTGGATAGTGATATACCTTTAATTCACCAAGAGGCAGAGGGAGTGAGTGAACATAAGGCTTTATTAGTCGTGAACTTGCCTTGCTAGAGTCGGTTGTGCAGATGAGTGCCACCCGCAGGTGGCCGACCTATATATGGCCCAGGTGTGGGCGGAGCCCACCGGGGATACAGTACCTGGAAGCAGCTCGTATCACCGCTTCCAGGTCATAGGTCACATTAGGTGGATAATGGTTACAGTGTCATGCATTATGGTGAATACATTCACCACATTCACCCCCTGTTAAAAAAATCAAGTCCTCCCCGTGTGTGCGTGGGTTTCCTCTGGGTTCTCCGGTTTCCTCCCACAGTCCAAAGATGTGCGGGTTAGGTGGATTGGCCATGCTAAATTGCCCATAGTGTCCTAAAAAGTAAGGTTAAGGGGGGGGGGGGGCTATTGGGTTATGGGTATAGGGTGGATACGTGGGTTTGAGTAGGGTGATCATTGCTCGGCACAACATCGAGGGCCGAAGGGCCTGTTCTGTGCTGTACTGTTCTATGTTCTATGTTCTAAGTCCAGCGGGGGGTGATGTGGGGTCATTACATATTCAGTCTCTCTGGAGGCCGGATTGTTCTCTTCAACCTCCTCAGCTCTGGCGGTGCGGGGGGCATAGTTGTCACAGGTGGTGACTCCAGGAGCATTGTCTCTGGAGTTTGAGCCTCAGTCCGGCGTGTCGGAGATGGTTGGGGTGTGGGGGTAGACAGGGGGATGGTGGGTGGTGGCAGTGCCGGCGCAGGTCAATACAGGAGACCCAGGGGGGCGTATGGCGCGATGGGGTGGGGGCGGGCAGCGAAGGGGGCAGGGGAACCAGCTGGTGCCAGGTCTCGTAGGGAGACCGTATCTTGCCGTCCGTCCTGGTGCACAATATAGGTGTACTGGGGGTTGGCGTGGAGCAGCTGGACCCTCTCGACCAGGGGGTCTGTCTTATGGCTCCTCATGTGCCTCCGGAGAATGACCGGTCCCGGAGTTGTCAGCCAAGATGGAAGCGAGACCCCGGAGATGGACTTCCTGGGGAAGGTAAACAAACGATTGTGAGGGGTCTCGTTCGTGGCTGTGCAGAGAAGTGATCTAATGGAGTGGAGGGTGTCGGGGAGGACCTCCTGCCAGCAGGGAATGGGGAGACTTCTAGACCTGAGGGCCAGAAGGCGAGCCTTCCATATCGTCACGTTCTCCCTCTCCACTTGCCCGTTTCCCTGCGGGTTATAGCTCGTAGTCCTGTTCAAGGTGATGCCCTTGCTGAGCAGGTACTGGCGTAGCTCATCGCTCATGAACGATGTACCCTGGTCGCTGTGTATGAAGGCAGGGAAACCGAACAGTGTGACAATGCTGTGCAGAGCCTTTATTACAATCGCCGAGGTCATGTCAGGACAGGGGATAGCAAAGGGGAAGTGGGAGAACTCATCAATGATGGTGAGAAAATATATATCACGGTTGATGGAGGGGAGGGGCCCTTTGAAATCGATACTTAGGCGTTCAAAGGGCCGTGAGTCCAGGCGGGCCTTGTCTGGCTGGTAGACGTGCGGTTTGCACTCCGCGCAGACTTGGCAGTCCCTGGTCATGGCCTTGACATCCTCGGTGGAGAAGGGCAGATTGCAGGCCTTAATGAAGTGGATAAGTGGGTGACCCCCGGGTGACAGAGGTCATTGTGGATAGCCCGAAGTCGGTCATCTTGTGCGCTGGCGCATGTGCCGCGGGACAGGACATCAGGGGGCTTGTTGAGCTTCCCAGGACGATACTTGATATCGTAATTGTAAGTGGAGAGTTCGATCCTCCACCGCAAGAATTTATCATTTTTTATTTTGCCCCATTGTGCGTTGTCGAACATGAAGGTGACCGACCGCTGGTCGGTGACGAGGGTGAACCTCCTACCAGCTAGGTAGTGCCTCCGGTGCCGCACGGCTTCCACTATGGCTTGTGCTTCCTTCTCGATCCATGAGTGTCGGATTTCGGAAGTGTGGAGGGTCCCAGAGAAGAATGATACTGGCCTGCCCGCCTGGTTGAGGGTGGCGGCCAGGGGGACGTCTGACGCATCGCTTTCTACTTGAAATGGGACGGACTCGTCCACCGCATGCATTGCAGCCTTGGTGATGTCGGCCTTGATGTGGCTGAAGGCCGAGTGGGCCTCTGACTTGATAAATACCATGTCTAGCGAGCTGTACCGCCTGCTCCTGGTGGCAATGGGCTTACAGTCTGGAGTGAGGCTCATGGAGAGTGAAGGGGGGGGGGATCTTGAGGGTCGCGAGGCTGCATACTGTGAGGAAGGGCAAGGGTCGGCTGAACTGTAAGGTCAGGCTTCGGTGATTACACTGAAAATCCAATCCGAGCAGTAGTGGGGGTAGGCGCAGAGGTGGGGGAGGACGTAGAGCTTGAAACGGGTATACTCCGCTTCCTGCATCGCGAGGTTGGCGATACAGTACCCTCGGGTCTGGACCGAATGAGACCCGGAGGCAAGGGAGATTGTTTGTGAGGCGGGGTAGGTGTGGAGGGAGCAGCGCCTTACCGTGTCAGGGTGGGCAAAGCTCTCCGTGCTCCCGTAGTCAAAGAGGCAGGGGGTCTCATGCCCGTTGACCTGGCCGACCATCATGGAGTTCTTCAGTGGTTTTGGTTGCGACTGGTTGAGAGTCACCGCCCTCAGCTGTGGGTAACCTGTGTGGTCGGTGGAGTCACAAGATCGCACGTGTCGGACGGGGTCGAAGATGGCGACCAAGATGGCTGCCCCCATCGGTCGCATGTGTCGGTTGGTGCTGGAGCTGGCGGCCAAGATAGCAGCCCCCGTGATTCGCACATGTCGGTCGGTGTTGGGGCCGGCGGCCAAGATGGGGGCACCCCGATTCGCACAATGCCGATGACGCATGGGGGGGGGGGTGTTCCGGGCAGGCACGCAGCCACATTGCGGGGCCTGTGGGGCTGTGAGTCCATAGGTCGGGCCTAGTGCCCCTTTTTCCTGTAGTCGCTGCACGTCGCCGTGCGGGCTGGGAAACGCTGCCGGGAGTGTTGGCCCTGGCCGCAGAATTAGCATTGCGGTTCTCCGGGCTGGTCTGGCAGACGTGCGGCACAGGCCTGCGGCGTAGGCGGGTCCGATGGGGGCTGTGATGATAGGGGGTCGCCGGGCCCGCAGGGAATGCGCTGAGGTTCTGGTAGGCTACCTCCAGTGAGGTAGCTAGCTTTACCATGTCCCACAGGTCGGAGGTCCCGTTTTCCAGCAGGCGCTGCCTGATATAGCTCGAGTGGACCCCCGTCACATAAGTGTCCCGGATCTGTGAGTTCATATGCTCCTCCATCGTCACATCTCGGTAGCTGCAGTTGTTTGCAAGTAGGGACAGGGTTTCCAGATACTCGTCCAGCAAATCTCCGAGTAGTGAGGAGGTGCCTAGCGAACACCTCGTTCACGGGCTTCACAAAGTGCGCCTTGAGGGTTGCAACCGCTTCCTCGTATGTGGCCGCTTTCTCAAACATTACCAAGATTCGATGGCTCACCTGAGCATGGAGGAGTCGCAGTTTGAGGGTCTCCGAGGGAGCCGTTGCTGAGGAGTTGATGTGGGCTTCGAAGCATCGAAGCCAATGTTCAAATATTTCCTTGGCTTCGGGACGTGCGGGCGTTGAGTTCAAGCCTGTCTGGCTTTAGAGCGGCTTCCATGGTGCTTTCGACGACTAATAAATTGATATACCTTCAATTCACCAAGAGGCAGAGAGAGCGAGTGAACATAAGGCTTTATTAGTCGTGAACTTGCCTAGCCAGAGTCGGTTGTGCAGATGAGTGCCACCAGCAGGTGGCTGGATTATATATGGCCCAGGTGAGGGCGGAGCCAGTGGCGGAGCCCACCGGGGTTACAGTACAGTATCTGGAAGCAGCTCGTATCACCACTTCCAGGTCATAGCTTACATTAGGTGGATACTGGTTACAGTGTCATGCATTATGGTGAATACATTCACCACAGATACTCTAAAATATAAAAAAAACAATCACGGGGAGTTAATATGTAGGTACAGCAAGCAATTAGTAAGACAATAATATGTTAACCTTTATTAAAAGGGAGTTGGAATACAAGTGTAAGGAGCCTTGCTACAATTGTACAGGGCTGTGATGAGACCACACCTTGAGTACTCGGCACAGTTTTGGTCTCTGGATTGAAGGCAGGGTATACTTGCCTTAAAGGAAGGGCAACAAAGGTTCACTGGATTGATTTCTGGGATCAATTAGAGTGTTGTCCTGTGATGAGAGATGGAGTCGAATATGGGCTCATATTCTCCGTGAAAAAGCCTAAGCCTAAGGCCCACCCGCAATATTACACTGAGGGGCTGGAACACATGTCAAGCTCCTCGGACTGTACGTTTGACATGTAATTGTATTGTAAATATAACCTGTAACAATAAACTTAGTGAGGAATCTCAGTGTGCCATGTATTGTATTGAAAGAATTACATTTTACGTCACGTCAAATTTGAACTGTTATTTACCTGTATCTTCAGAAATTTTATGAATAAAGTGTACTTTGTTTTTAAATCCCTGAAGTTTAGAAGAATACAAGGTGATCTTATTGAAACGCCTAATTTCTTACAGGATTTCATGGGAGAATAAATGGAGAATTTAGAACTTAGCTCAGGCAAGGGCTCAGCTATTTAGAACTATAATGAGAAGAAACTCTCTTCACACAGGGGAGTGTGAATCTTTGGATGTCTCGACCACAGAGAGCTGTGGGTACTCATTCTGTGATTCTCAATACTGAGATTGATAGATTTGTTGGCCACTGAGTGAACCAAGGCATATGGGGATAGGATGGGAAAGTGCAATGGATGTAATGGTTCAACTGTAAGTAGGCACGGGAGCACAGTGGTTAGCACTGCTACTTCATGGCGCCGAGGACCGGGGTTCAATCCCTGCCCCGGGTCACTGTCCATGTGGAATTTGCACATTCTTCCCATGGCTCAGTGGGTCTTACTCCCACAGCCCAAAAAGATGTGCAGGGTATGTCAATTGCCCATGCTAAATTGCCCCTTAATTGACAAAAAGTAATTGGGTACTCTTTTAAAAAAGTTCAACCATGATTTCACTGAATGATGGAGCAGGCTCCATGGGATGTACAGCCTTCTGCAGCTCCTCAGCAGGATTCTCCCTGGCGGGATTCTCCGTTTTGCCAACGCCCAGGGGTTTCCCGACGGCGTGGGGCTGCCCCACAATGGGAAACCCCATTGACCAGCCGGCATAACGGAGCATCCCGCTGGTGGGTCGGGGCAGAAATGTGGCGCGGCAGGGCAGAGACTCCAGCCCTATTTCTAATGGTCTTATGATGCAATCATAGAATAAAATCATAGAATGGTTACAACATTGAATTAGGCCATTTGGCCCATCATGACCATGCTGGGTCTCTACAAGAGGAACACAGCTCGTCACATGGCCCCATACTTTTTCCCAGTAGCCATGCAATTTTTTTTCTATTGAGGTGCTTATCCAATTCCCTTTTGAAAGCCACGATTGAATCGCCCCCACCACACTCTCGGGCAGCGTATTCCAGATCCTATTTACTCTCTGAATAATTAAACGTTTTTCCCCAGCATCACTATTCATTCTTTTGACAGTTTCGTGAAACCGTTGTCTCCTTGCTCTCAACCCATCTGCAATAGGGAATGCAATAGGGAACCGTCTGCCTGGAACCCCCACACCCCCCATGATTATGAACATCTCTATCAAATCTCCTTTCAACCTTTTCCTTTCTGAGACCTTCTCCAAGTAACTGAAGTCTCTCACCCTGAAACCATTCTCTTAAATCCCTTCTGCACCTTCTCCAAAGCCTTCACATCCTAAAGCATCATGACGTAGCTGTGATGAATCCTTTTTTAGGCAGTAACTCAGGATTGAGGATGTCTTGCTTCCGCCCCAGTTCAATGGTTTATTGCTTCCTCCTTTGACATTTATTTTTGCCCGGACAGGAAAAGAAGAAGAAAGACTTATACCTTTCATGACTGCAGGCTATCCCTCTGGTGTTGCGGAGCGAATGCATTATACTTTTGAAGTGTTGTCACTGTTGTACTGAGGGAAATGCAGATCAGTTTAAGCACATGGGGCGGGTTCTGGGGGAGGTGGGACCTGTAAAAACTGGACGTGTTACACCTGAGCAGGACTGGAACCCATGTCCTAGGGGGGGCTATTTGGTAGAGCGGTTGGGGAGTGTGTAAACTAATGTGGTAGGGAGATGGGAAACGATGCAGGAAGTCGGAAGGTAGTAAAACAAGAGCAGAAACAAAAGGCAGTAAGGGGGAAAGTGTAAGGCAGAGAAGCCATAGTCAAAAATTAAAAAGGGCGACAGTACAAAGTACAGTGACTGAGGGGAGCTCAGTGAATAGGCCCAGTAATACTAAAAGGAATAAAACGGGAAGTAAAAACATAAATGGAAAGCGACGCAGCAAGTTGTTACATAAGATATGGGTTCAAAGACAAGGAAAATTAGGAGAAACGTTAAGAGGAAATCTAACTTAGGAGAGGTTACTGATCAAGGTGATAAGATTCAAAACAGAGGTATAAAAGCCAACATCAGTGTACTTTACTTGAATGTTCGTAGTATTCGGAATAAGGTAAATGAGTTGATGGCGCAAATCATCGTGAATGACTATGATTTAGTGGCCATTACTGAAACATGGTTAAAGGATGGTCACGACTGGGAGTTAAATATCCACGGGTATCAAACTATTCGGAAGGACATAGGCAGCATGGTGGCGCAGTGGGTTAGCCCTGCTGCCTCACGGTGCCGAGGTCCCAGATTCGATCCCGGCTCTGGGTCACTGTCTGTGTGGAGTTTGCACATTCTCCCCGTGTTTGTGTGGGTTTCGCACCCACAACCCAAAGATGTCCAGGGTAGGTGGATTGGCCGCACTTAAATTGCCCCTTAATTGGAAAAAATGAATTGGACACTCTAAATTTATTTTTTTAAACTATTCAGAAGGACAGAGTGGATGGTAAAGGAGGTGGGGTAGCTCTGTTATTTAAGGATGACATCAGGGCAATAGTAATCAAAGTATCATAGAATTTACAGTACAGAAGGAGGCCATTCAGCCCATCGAGTCTGAACCGGCTCTTGGAAAGAGCAACCTACCCAAGGTCAACACCTCCATCCTATCCCCATACCCCAATAACCCCACCCAACACTAAGGGCAATTTTGGACACTAAGGGCAATTTATCATGGGCAATCCACCTAACCTGCACATCTTTGGACTGTGGGAGGAAACCGGAGTACCCGGAGGCAACCCACGCACACACGGGGAGGATGTGCAAGCTCCGCACAGACAGTGACTCAAGCCGGAATCGAACCTGGGACCCTGGAGCTGTGAAGCAATTGTGCTATCCACAATGCTACCGTGCTGCCCTGAGGGATGGCATCGGTGCTATGGAGGATAAGGTTGAATCCATTTGGGTGGAAATCAGCAATAGTAAGGTGAAAAAGTCACTGATAGGAGTAGTCTATAGGCCACAAATAGTAACATTATGGTGGGGCAGGCAATAGACAAAGAAATAACTGATGATTATAGAAATGGTACAGCAGTTGTCATGGGGGATTTTAATCTACATGTCGATTGGTTTAACCAGGTAGGTCAAGGCAGCCTTGAGGAGAAGTTTATAGAATGTATCCGCGATAGTTTCCGAAAACAGTATGTAATGGAACCTATGAGGGAACAAGTGGTCCTAGATCTGGTCCTGTGTAATGAGACAGGATTGATTATTGATCTCATAGTTAGGGATTCTCTCAGAAGGAGCGATCATAATATGGTGGAATTTAAAATACAGATGGAGGGTGAGAAGGTAAAATCAAACACTAGTGTTTTGTGTTTAAACAAAGGAGATTACAATGGGATGAGAGAAGAGCTGGCTAATGTAGACTGGGAGCAAAGACTTTGTGGTGAAACAGTTGAGGAACAGTGGAGAACCTTCCAAGCGATTTTTCACAATGCTCAGCAAAGGTTTATACCAACAAAAAGAAAGGACGGTAGAAAGAGGGAAAATCGACCGTGGATATCTGAGGAAATAAGGGAGAGTATCAAATTGAAGGAAAAAGCATACAAAGTGGCAAATATTAGTGGGAGACTAGAACACTCAGAAATCTTTAGGGGGCAACAGAAAGCTACTAAAAAAAAGTATAAAGAAGAGTAAAATAGATTATGAGAGTAAACTTGCTCAGAATATAAAAACAGATAGTAAAAGTTTCTACAAATATATAAAACAAAAAAGAGTGGCTGAGGTAAATATTGGTCCTTTAGACTTGAGAAGGGAGATTTAATAATGGGAGATGAGGAAATGGCTGAGGAACTGAACAGGTTTTTTGGGTCGGTCTTCACAGTGGAAGACACAAATAACATGCCAATGATTTATGGAAATGAGGCTATGACAGGTGAGGGCCTTGAGATTACTACCTAAGGAGGTAGTGATGGGAAAACTAATGGGGCTAAAGGTAGACAAGTCTCCTGGCCCTGATGGAATGCATCCCAGAGTGCTAAAAGAGATGGCTAGGGAAATTGCAAATGCACGAGTGATAATTTCCCAAAATTCACTAGACTCTGGGGTGGTCCCGGCGGATTGGAAATGAGCAAATGTGACACCACTGTTTAAAAAATGAGGTAGGCAGAAAGCGAGTAATTATAGGCCAGTTAGTTTAACTTCAGTAGTAGGGCAGATGCTGCAATCTATCATCAAAGAAGAAATAGCGAGGCATCTGGATGGAAATTGTCCCATTGGGCAGACGCAGAATGGGTTCATAAAGGGCAGGTCGTGCCTAATTAATTTCGTGGAATTTTTTGAGGACATTACCAGTGCGGTAGATAATGGGGAGCCAATGGATGTGGTATATCTGGATTTCCAGAAAGCTTTTGACAAAGTGCCACACAAAAGATTGCTGCATAAGGTAAAGATGCATGGCATTAAGGGTAAAGTAGTAGCATGGATAGAGGACTGGTTAATTAATAGAAAGCAAAGAGTGGGGATTAATGGGTGGCAATCAGTAGCTAGTGGTGTTCCTCAGGGATCAGGTGTTGGGCCCACAATTGTTCACAATTTACATAGGTGATTTGGAGTTGGGGACCAAGTGCAATGTGTCCAATTTGCAGACAACACTAAGATGAGTGGTAAAGCGAAAAGTGCAGAGGATACCGGAAGTCTGCAGAGGGATTTGGATAGGTTAAGGGAATGGGCTAGGGCCTGGCAGATGGAATACAATGCTGAAAAATGTGAGGTTATCCATTTCGGTAGGAATAATAGCAAAAGGGATTATTTAAATGATAAAATATTAAAACATGCTGCTGTGCAGAGACCTGGGTGTGCTAGTGCATGAGTCGCAAAAAGTTAGTTTACAGGTGCAACAGGTGATTAAGAAGGAGTTTTGTCCTTCATTGCTAGAGGGATGGAGTTTAAGACTAGGGAGGTTATGCTGCAATTGTATACGGTGTTAGTGAGGCCATACCTGGAGTATTGTGTTCAGTTTTGGTCTCCTTACCTGAGAAAGGATGTACTGGTGCTGGAGGGTGTGCAGAGAAGATTCATTAGGTTAATCTCAGAGCTGAATGGGTTGGATTACAAGGAGAGGTTGAGTAGACAGGGGACTGTACTCGTTGGAATTTAGAAGGATGCGGGGAATCTTATAGAAACATATAAAATTATGAAGGGAATAAATAGGATAGATGCGGGCAGGTTGTTTCCACTGGCGGGTGAAGGCAGAACCAGGTGGCATAGCCTCAAAATAAGGGGAAGTAGATTTAGGACTGATTTTAGGAGGAACTTCTTCACCCAAACGATTGTGAATCTATGGAATTCCTTGTCCAGTGAAGCAGTTGAGGCTCCTTCATTAAATGTTTTTAAGATAAAGATAGAGGGCGGGATTTTCCCAATGGGAGTCGTCTAAGTGCCGACGCCGGAGTAAAAACCGGAGTGTTTTACTCCGGCGCCAGCGCCCGTTCCCAGACCCCTATTCTCCCCACTCCGTGGTGCTAGCAGGGGCGTTGCACCATTTACGGGGGACGGGGCCTCAGCGTGGTGTCAGAGACCCGGTGCCGCGTAAAAGACGCGGCGCCTTGGGTCCCGCGCATGCACAGTGGCACCGGTGCACCTACCCATGCGCGGTAACCTTACGGAGTGCTCCGGCCCCCTCACCAACATGGAACCGGGGTTCCGGAGCCAGTCGTGCAAGGAAGTAGGCT
The DNA here is from genome assembly GCF_902713615.1 of Scyliorhinus canicula. Classification (NCBI taxonomy): domain Eukaryota; kingdom Metazoa; phylum Chordata; class Chondrichthyes; order Carcharhiniformes; family Scyliorhinidae; genus Scyliorhinus; species Scyliorhinus canicula. The sequence goes on from NC_052153.1 coordinate 153,181,718, forward strand.
GGGGGGGGGGGGGGGGGGGGGGGGGGGGTAGAGGCCTGCCCGCCGATCAGTGAGCCCCGATCGTGGGCCAGACCCCATCGGAGGCCCCCCGGGGAAAGGAGCCCGCCCTCCCCCCTCCCCCCCCACAGGCCGCCGCCCAAGCCTTCGCAACGAATACCCGCCGTCAGCGACCAGGTGTGGACGGCACCGGCGGGACAAGACCGGTTATGCCCGGCCGCTCGCCGGAGAATCACCGCTCGCCGTTTGCGGCGATTCTCCGAGCGGCCTGGCGCGATTCACGCGCCGCTGGTTTCGGGGGGTGGGAGAATCGCGTGCTGGGGTCGGGCCGGCGTGGTGCAATTCGCACGGCGACCCGGCGATTCTCCCACCCGGCGGGGCGGGGGGGGGGGGGGGGGGGGGAGAATACCGCCCAGACAGCTTTTTTGAAGATTAAAGGGCCGGAAAGTGGAGCTGAGTCCAAAAAAGATCAGCCATGATCTCATTGAATGGCGCAGCAGGCTCAAGGGGCCAGATGGCCTACTCCTGCTCCTAATTCTTATGTTCTTATGATCAGCTCTCACAAAAAGCTACCTGATGATCAGTTGGCTGAGGAATAAATATTGTAGAGAACTCTAGAGATAACTCCTCCACTCTTTCCAAAGCAGTGCATCTACTCAAGAGGGTGACAGAACCTCAGCTTAATACATCACTCAAATAACAGCACTTCCACGCGCGGCCACTCCTTCAGTAATGCGCTGCAGTGTCAGCCTTGACTTTTGTGACAGGAGTGGGGCTTGAACCGCACAACCTTGTGACTCTGAGGTGAACAGCCACAGCTGACAGAAGAGAAGAGTGAACTTCAAAAGTGCCTTGTGGGAGTCATCCACTTCATGTCAGAGGATTTGCTGGGCTTTTCTTTTAAAACTAGGTCACTAGCCTTGCAACAAGTTCAAATCAATTGAAATGATATACGGGAACAGATGGCAATAAGTCAAGCAGAACCTCAGCAAAGCCACTGTATTCTAGTCAACTTCCTATTGATTGTCAAACCTTTGGCCAGCCCTACCATATTCTGCCTGCAGGAAGAAAGTGGAGATGTTTTGAGGTCATCAACTGTAAGATGATATGCATGGCTGGCAATGGCAGATTGGATTTGAGTTGATCTACTACAGCAGCAGACTTGGGAATCTGACACCTTAGACAGGCATTCTGCAGTACTTCAGTTGCTCAAGTAGCTTGGCTCACTGAACGAGATTTGGTGGAGTCGCCTTATGATTGAGGGCTGACATTTTTCCTTTTCAATTCAATTATCCCTGCAAGGCACTGTCATAATGAGGTACTAGTTGAGCAAGCAAGGCCACAATTCTCTATCGCTGACTGAACTTCATTGCGCACTGAAAAGTTCCTAATAGTTCCAGCTCTGAAAGTAGTGAGTGTTATTTTAATTTGTTCTTGGGACATGACTGGGAAAGCTGCATTTTTATTGCCCATTCCTAGTTGCCCTGAGAAGATGTTTGTGGGACCTCCCTCTTCAAATTACTGCAGTCCTAATGCCGATGCGCTCCCACAAAGGAATAAATATGAAATCACCGCCAATGGAAGAAAGGAGACATTAGGAGAAGTTATACCTCTTGCTTGTGTTAGAACATTGGAATGTTGAACGAAAACCAGAAGGATAATCCATAGCTGTTTTTAGAAGAGAAATGTTTGAAAGAGGAGATTTATAAGTCGGTGGGGAATTAGGAGAAAGGGATTGAATGTCCTCCTTCTGTGTTGCAACATTCTACACTGCTCGGGAAACATTGGGGACACGATCTAGCGAAAAAAAAGTCTGTGTTGGGTGGGATTAGAGGAGTCATTCCCGGTGCTATTGAACAGCACTGTTTTTTTTTCCAGACCTCAACAGGGTGCCCCGAATTAAGGCCACACTCAGTCTCACTGCCTGCACTGAGGAGATCCCTCAGTGCAGGAAGCTGTCAGAAAAATGGCGCCGCGATCTCTCAGCCACTGACGAGACCCGCGGACCCCCTCTGAACACATTAACCCACCTATTGGGGGGGTCCTCTAGCCCCCCACACCCCATCTCATATGGGTAGGGCACCCCCGGGCCTGATCCCCAGTACGGGAAAAATGACACCCAGACATTTGGGCACTGCGAGCTTGACAACCTGGCAGTGCCCCTGTCAGCCTGCAGTGTTAACTGGACACCCTGGGAGTGCCAGGCTGACTCCAATGTGGCACATCCAGAGTTCTGAAGTGGAAATGCCAGGGTTCCAGGCTAGCAATGCCAAGGTTCCCAGGTGGCGCCAGCAGTGTCAGTGTGCCACCCTGCCCAGATACCAATATCCTAGGGGCCTCCAATAACTTGGGAGACCCAATCTCCAAGTGCTGTTCTGTCTGGTCCCCGTTTGTGCTGACCAGTGCTAAACGGCGGCCAGCAAGGGTCTCCTCAGCAAAGCCGGTAGATCCAGGGAGCCGGTTTGATCTGCCGTTGGCAGAGTTAAGTGAGTTTTTAAGGACACTTAACTGTGCAAGTCTTGGGCGGCACAGTGGTGCAGTGGTTAGCACTGCTGTCCCACGGCACCGAGGACCCGGGTTTGATCCCGGCCCCGTGTCACTGTCAGTGTGGAATTTGCAAATTCTCCATGTTAAGGGTAGGAATTGGCCACTCTAAATTGTCCCTTAATTGGAAAAAAGGAATTGGGTACTCTAAATGTATTTATTATTAAACTGTGCAAGTCTGGCAGGATCCTGATCGTGACATCTCGCAAGATCTTGTTGGATCTCGTGAGACGTAACGACTGTCGGGAATCCAGTAAGAGGCCTCTTGTGGGATCTAAATTCCAAATCCCATCCTGATTCTGTCATGACGCGGCCGGTAACTTGCTCCCTGGGTCACTGTTGGTGCTACGTGCAACATTGGTGCACACAAGTACTTTATTCAGCAAAGAAAATTAAAGCGAATTGACCTGCTGAGCAAAGGTTGAGCAGGTTCGGCCTATATTCATTAGGGAGAAGAGTGAGTGGTGATCATATTGAAACATAAAGTTCTGAGGGAGTTGACAGGGTAGATGCTGAGAGGATGTTTCCTCTGTTTGGGGGAATCTAGAACTAGGGGCACAGTTTAAAAATAAGGGGTCTCCCATTTAAGATGGAGAGGAGGAGGAATTTTTCTCACAAAGGATCGGCTTGGCTTTTTGACCAGGCCTCATTTGGAGCACTTTATCCAGTTTTGGTCCCGACCACCCACAGGGAGGACCTCATGGAACAACTTTACCCCTAAAATTGTGGATGGGTTTGGGTCAGCAGGTAAAGGTTAAGGGCGGAATTCTCCGCTCCTGCGCGGCATCGGGAAGGCCGTCGTGAACTCGGCCAAGTTTTACGACGGCCTCGGAGGCTGCTCCTCGCACCCTATTCACCCCCCCCTACAGGGGGTTAGGAGCGACGCTCCGTAAATCTCGGCCGCCGGGCCTTGATGCTTGTGTCAAGGGGGCGCGCCGAGAATGCGCGACGGCGGCGCCTAAGTGACATCAGCCGCGCATGCGCATGTTGGCCGGCACCGACCCGCGCATGTGCAGTTGCCGTCTTCCCCTCCGCTGCCCCGCAAGGCGTGGCGGCTTGATCTTGTGGGGCGGTGGAGGGGAAAGAGTGCGTCTCTTGGAGACGCCGGCCCGACGATCGGTGGGCACCGATCGCGGGCCAGTCCCCTCCCGAGCACGGCCGCGGTGCTCACTCCCCTCTCCGCCCCCCCACAAGCCACAAACAAGCCTTTTTTTTTAATAAACAATTTTATTGAGGTAGTTTTTGGCTTTATAAACAGTTACAGACATCATCAGAAAGGAAGCAAAAAAGGCAAAAATGTGCAAACATCCACGTACTTTCAATACTTCCATCGTAACATATTGCACAAGCCCGCTCCCCTCCCACCGGTACTACCCGCCATATTTTCCCTCCTACTCTACTCTACCCCCCACCCCCCTCCCCCCACCCCCCTGCTGACACTCACTGTCCCGCAAAGACGTCAATAAATGGTTGCCACCTCCGGGTGAACCCCTGCACAGATCCCCTCAAGGCGAACTTAATTTTTTCCATCCCCAGGAAATTCGACATGTCCGCAAGCCACCACTCCGTCTTCGGGGGCTTTGAGTCCCTCCACGCCAATAATATTCGTCGCCGGGCTATCAGGGAAGCAAAGGCCAGCACATCGGCCTCTTTCTCCCCCTGGACCCCCGGGTCTTCCGAAACCCCAAAAATTGCCACCCCTGGACTCATCACCACCCTTGTTTTTAGCACCTGGGACATGACCCCCGCAAATCACTCCCAGTACCCCCTCAGCTCAGGGCATGCCCAAAACATGTGAACATGGTTCGCTGGTCCTCCCGCGCACCTAGCGCATTTGTCCTCTATCCCGAAAAATTTGCTCATCCAAGCCACCGTCATATGGGCCCGGTGAACGACCTTAAATTGGATCAGCCCGAGCCTAGCACATGTCGCGTTCGAGTTTACCCTACTCAGTGCCTCTGCCCACAGCCCATCCTCCATTTCCCTGCCTATCTCCTCCTCCCATTTAAGTTTCAGTTCCTCTGTCTGGGACCCTTCCTCCCTCATGAGCACCTTATATATACCCGAGACTCTGCCCTCCCCTTCTTCCCTCCTAGAGACTATTCTGTCGAGGATGCCCATTGGCGGGAGGCGCGGGAAAGATGGGACCTGTCTACGAACAAAGTCCCGCAACTGTAAGTATCTAAAATCATTTCCCCTTACCAACCCAAATTTCTCCTCCAAGCTCCTCAAACACGCGAAGCTCCCTTCCAGGAACATATCACCCACCCTTCCCGCCCCTGCTCGCCGCCATACTCGGAACCCCCCATCCATACTGCCGGGGGCAAACCGATGGTTGTCGCAGATTGGCGCCCAGACAGACGCCCCCATCTCCCCCACATGCCTCCTCCACTGGCCCCATATCTGCAGGGTCACCACCACTACCGGGCTGGTGGTGTACTTGGCCGGCGGCAGCGGTAGAGGAGCCGTGACCAGGGCTTCCAAACTGGAGCCCCTGCACGAAGCCGCCTCCACCCGCTCCCAAATAGACCCCGTACCCACCATCCACTTCCTTATCATAGCGATGTTGGCCGCCCAGTAATAATTGACCAGACTCGGCAAAGCCAGCCCTCCCTCGCTGCGGTTCCTCTCCAACATCGCCTTCTTCACCCGCGGAGACTTTCCCGCCTATACAAAGCTCCTGATCAGCCCGTTAACTCTTTTGAAGAAGGACTGTGGGATAAAGATCGGGAGGCACTGAAAAATAAACAAAAATCGAGGGAGGATTGTCATCTTTACAGTCTGCACCCTCCCTGCCAGCGACAGCGGGAGTGCATCCCATCTCCGAAACTCTCCCTTCATTTGCTCCACCACCCTGGCCAAATTTAACTTATGCAGCCTGCCCCAGTCTCGTGCCACCTGGATTCCCAAATACCGGAAATTTTCCTCAACTAGCCTAAACGGTAGCCCTCTCAATCTGTTCTCCTGGCCCCTTGCCTGGACCACAAACATTTCACTCTTGACCGTATTTAATTTGTATCCTGAGAACTGGCCGAATTCCCTCAGCATTCCCAGTATAGTTCCCATCCCGGCCACTGGGTCCGACACGTACAGGAGCAGGTCGTCTGCATACAGAGAAACCCTGTGTTCAACCCCGCCCCTCACCATCCCCTTCCAACCCTCTGCGGCTCTCAGCGCAATCGCCAGCGGCTCTATGGCCAGCGCAAACAGCAGCGGGGAGAGCGGGCAGCCCTGCCTGGTCCCTCGGTACAACCTAAAGTACTCCGACACTTCTCTGTTGGTCCTGACGCTGGCCCTCGGGGCCTGATATAATAATTTGATCCAATCCACCAATCCCTCCCCGAACCCAAACCGTCCGAGCACCTCCCATAGATAGTCCCACTCCACCCGGTCAAAGGCCTTCTCGGCGTCCATTGCCACCACTACCTCCACCTCTCTACCCGCCGGGGGCATCATTATCACATTGAGCAATCTCCTCAGATTGGCCGCCAGCTGCCTACCTTTCACGAACCCCGTTTGATCCTCCCCAATCACCTCCGGTACACAATCCTCCATTCTACCCGCCAGTACCTTTGCCAGGAGCTTGGCGTCTACATTAATCAGGGAGATTAGCCTGTAGGACCCGCACACCTCCGGGTCTTTACCCCGCTTCAATATCAGAGATATGGTGGCTTGTGACATTGTCGGCGGCAGGGTCCCTCTGTCCCTTGCTTCATTGAAAACCCTCGCCAAGACCGGGCCCACCAGCTCCGAGAACTTCCTATAAAACTCTACCGGGTATCCATCCGGCCCCGGGGACTTCCCCGACTGCATGGCCTTTAGGCCCCCCAATACCTCCTCTACTCTAATCGGGGCCCCCAACTCTTCCACTTGCCCCCCCCCCCCCCCCCAACTGTTGGGAATGTTAACCCGTCCAGAAACCTTTTCATCCCCTCCGGTTCTTCCGGCGGCTCCGAAGTATACAGCTTATGATAGAAGTCCCGGAATACCCTATTCAATTCTGCCGGATCCTCCACTTTGCGTCCCCCCTCGTCCCTCACTCTACCTATTTCCCTGGCCGCCTCCCTCCTCCTGAGTTGCTGCGCTAACAGTCTGCTAGCCTTTTCCCCATGCTCGTACACCACTCCCCTCGCCTTCCTAAGCTGTTCCACGGCCCTGCTCGTGGATAGTGCCCCCAGTTCCGCCTGTAGCCTCTGCCTCTCCCTGAGTAAAACCTCCCCCGGGGATTCCGCGTGCTCTTCATCTATCCGACCCATTTCCCTGACCAATCTATCCATCTATGCCCTGTCTGCCTTGGCTCTGTGGGCCCCAATTGAAATCAGCTCCCCCCGCACTACTGCCTTTAGCGCCTCCCACAAGGTCGCCGCTGAGACCTCCCCAGTGTCATTCACCTGCAGGTAATTTTTTATACATTTCCGAAGCCTCTCGCAGACCCCCTCCTCCGACAGCAGTCCCACATCTAGCCTCCATTGCGGGCGTTGATAGCTCGCTCCCCCGAACTGCAGGTCCACCCAATGCGGGGCATGGTCTGAAATGGTAATTGCTGAGTATTCCGTGTTCTTTACCTCCCCCATACAGTCCCTGCTTAGTACAAAGAAATCTATCCTGGAATATACTTTATGGATGTGCGAGTAAAACGAGTAGCCCCTTCCTGTTGGCTGTCTATCTCTCCAGGGGTCCACTGCCCCCATTTGCTCCATGAACCCTTTCAGCTCCCTTGCCATTGCTGAGAGTCTACCCGTTCTGGGACACGACCGATCCAAAGTCGGCTTAAGGACCATGTTAAAGTCCCCTCCCATTATTAGCCTGCGAGAATGCAGGTCCGGGATCTTCCCCAGCACTCTTTTAATGAAGTCCACGTCATCCCAGTTCGGGGCATATATATTCACCAGCACCACTCTTCTCCCCTCCAGTCTGCCCCGTACCATCAGGTATCTGCCCTCCCTGTCTGCGGATATGCCCTCTGCCTCAAATTGAACGCGCTTGTTGATCATGATTGCCACCCCTCTGGACTTCGAGTCCAAGTCCGAGTGGAAGACCTGGCTAATCCAGCCCTTCCTTAGCCTGGTCTGGTCTGACACTTTCAGATGTGTCTCCTGCAACATAATTACGTCCGCCCTCAGGGCCCGCAAGTGCGCGAACACCCGCGCCCTCTTAACCGGCCCATTCAGTCCCTTGACGTTCCAGGTGATCAGCCTGGTCGGGGGGCACATCCCCCCCCCCCCCCCCCCCCACCCCGCCAGTCAGCCATAGCCTTTCTCGGGCCGGCCCCTGACCCGTGCGTTGCGCCATTCCTGGCCCGCCCTTTGGCTGCCTCCACCCTCGACCTCCTTTCCAGTGCCTATTTCAAGTCCCTCTCCCGTCAGCAGAACAACCCCCCGCTCCCCTAACCCCATCCCCCGATACCCCCACCCCTGCCATCTACTGGCTGTAACTTCCCCCCCATCTGACTTTCTTGACTAGCCAATCTGCTAGCCCGGTGACTCAACACTCCGGCGCCTTCCTGTCCCATTCCCCTTGTTTCCCCATCCTCCTCCCCACCCACTGGGGCAAGCCGGCTCCAGTGTCTTCCGCGAGCTGCACAAAAAGCACAAACCAGCCCAAACAGGAAAAAAAAAAGAAAAAACCACAGAAAAAAGAGAAAAAGCACATAAATGTCCATGAACAAAGGAAAGAGTCTCAAATGTTCCGCTTGGCCCCCTTGGCCCAGCAAACCGTTGAGCAGCAGTCCAGGCACATTCAGCGTTCCTTCCCACAGAAATCCTCGGGCCCTAACTCGCGTCCTTGGGGCCTCCTTTCGGGACCAGCCCCAGGTCCCTCACAAAATCCATCACTTCTTCGGGTTCGGAGAAGTAGTGGTGTTGACCCTGGTGCGTGACCCATAGCCGAGCTGGGAACAGCAGACCAAACTTCACGTGCTTCTTGAACAGCACCTCCTTGACATTCTTAAAGGCTGCTCGCCGCCGAGCCACCTCCTGGCTTAGATCCTGATAAATGCGGAGAACACTGTTGTTCCACGTGCTGCTCCTGGCGCTCTTTGCCCACTGCAGCACCCGCTCCTTGTCCACGAACCTGTGGAACCTAATCACCATCGGGAGGGGGGGGGGGTCCGCCCGGCCGCCCCTGCCTTGCCTGCACTCTGTGTGCCCCCTCCAGCTCCAGCGGTCGCGGAAAGGCTTCGGCCCCCATCAGCTGCTTCAGCAGGTCTGCTACAAACGCTGCAGCATCAGCTCCCTCAGCCCCCTCCGGGAGGCCGACCATCCTCAGATTGTTCCTGCGGACTCTATTCTCCAGCTCCTCCACTCTGTCCAGCAGTCTTCTCTGCCGCTCTTTCAGGCCGTCCACTTTTAGCGCTGCAACCGTTTGCGCATCCGCCTGCTCCTCCACCGCCTCTCCCAGCTCCTTAACTTTAACATCTTGCGCATCCAGCCTCTGGTACAGCTGATCCACCGCTTTCTGGATTGGTCCAAGCTGTCCCGCTTCAGCGCTTCAAAACTGGACTTCATTACCTGGAGCATGTTATCCAGCGCCAGCTGGATTGCTGAGTCCGGGGTCCGTGTGTCCGCCATCTTAGGTCCCAGGTAATTTTCTTCAGGTCCTTGTCTCTGTCCCTTTTTCTCCTTCTTCTTCTGCCTTCTGGAATCCCGCTGTTCCATGTGCTGCAGCCCGCTCCTCAGCGCCTTCGCTGCCGCCTTCCTTCGCCCAGCTCCTTAAATCTTACCTCCTGGGCATCTGAAGTGGGTCCAATCTGTCCCTCCTCAGCAACTCCAAACTTTTTTTCTTTGTCCTGGAGGAAGGAAGGTCCGTGGGTCCGCCATCTTACCCTTCAGGTCAGCTTCCTCCTTGCCTCCGTCTCTCTCTCTCTCTTTCTTCCTCACCTGCTGGCCTCCCACACTTCCATCTGCTGCAGCCCGCTCTCCTCTTCTTTTCCGGCAGCCTTTTTGCCGCCCCCGTGGTCCCGCTATCGCGGGGAATCAGCTGTTCAGCCCCGCCGGAGTGAGAGCCCACCGAATGTGCAGCTCACTCGAACATCGCCGCCACCGGAAGTCCACAAACGAGCCTTTGGCGCCATGTTCACGATGGCAGCGACCAGGTGTGGTTGCCGCCGTCGTGAACAGGTTGGGAACGGCAGGCCGCTCGGCCCATCCGGGCCGGAAAATCGCCAGTCGCCGAGAAAAACGGGAAGCGCCGATTCTCCGAGCGGTGGGTGGGAGAATCGTGGGGTGCCAGGGGGGCGTGTCGTGAGTCGCCCGGCCATCCCGCAATTCTCCCACCCGGCATGGGGAGCGGAGAATCGCGCCCTAAGCATCTGAAACAGGAGCAGAAGTCACTTCAAACCCATCAACTTCGGGCAGATTTAACAAAAGATGAATGGGGCAGGGAAGGGGAGGCGGTGGGGTAATCAATTCACTCTCCGAAAACAAGTCAATCACTGTAACCTTTTAAGGAGTTCTTTTATATTAACAGTGTTTTTATTTTTAGCCTATGCTCGATATCCGATGGCTCAGGATATCTGGTAGGTAGAAGGAAGTGAAAAGTGATATATCCATAAGCTGAATGTCTTCACAGCATTGCCTCTGGACCAGGATGAGGAGGGTGCTTCTTCCAGACCCAACAAGACACCTTGAGAATTACCCTGTAACCTGTCTGTAGACTCTCCCTTCTGCCATGATCAGCAGCTTCAACGAAGGTCTGACTCTTCCTATGTGGCACGTTGGACACCAACAAGGAACCGGCCAGAACCCATTATTACTTCAACATATCTTCTTAGGTCAGTGCCCATTACAGATACAAGGTGGGCTCTTGGTGGAATCTGCTGTAGCCCACGCGATGCAGGTCACTGTTTGTGGTTTGGCATTCCAGGGCTTTGACCCAGCGATGATAAAGGAAGGATGAAGTCAGTGATAAACAAGGATGGGGCTGATGGCCATTTCTTTTCATCCTGGATAAATAAAAACAAGCAATAAGATTATGCGGTGTTTCGCTTAAGTGGCAGCATTGCCATGGCAGATGACCAGGTCAGAAAGGAAAGAAAAAATATCGCAGGAGAGCAAGAATTCTCATTTATAAAAATGTTGGAAGCACGCAGCTTCAATGCATCAGCATCTAAAAAGATAAAGATTGAGTTAACTTTTTAGAGGGAGATGCTCTGTCAGAGCTGTTCTTTCAATCTGATGAACATGCGCAGTTTGAAGTAGGGCTTGAATTAACACCTGGCCAATATATAGATCTATTATCCAGTTCAGTTAGTTAGACAGCTGTGTCCTGATGCAAAGGGAGGCCAACAGATAGCGGGTTCAATTCCTGTACCGGCTAAGGCTATTCATGAAGGCTTGCCTTCTCAACCTTGTCCCTCGGCTGAGGTGTAGTAATCCTTGGGTTAAATCACCACCAGTCAGCTCTACCCCTCAAAGAGGGAAGCAGCCTGTGGTCACCTGGGACTTTCACTTATTAATCAAAATAAAGCCTAGAGATCACACTTTTACCCAGTTTATTCAGCAGCAGATGGCTGAGGTGGAGATGGAGGTGGAGGGTGGGTGATGCAACAGAAGTGGAAGCAAGTGGTCTTTGTGATTGAGAGAGCGTGTGGCTGGAAATTCAACTTAAATTTGAATATAACACCAATGTTGCAAACAGTCTAATTCAATCTGAACCTGTGGCAGTGAAGGCAAATGGGATACAAAGGTCAGGAAAGATCAAAAATAATAATTTCAGGCGTGTTAATATTTAACTGGAGTCCATTGTGGCTTATCCAAGACTGAATATCAGATAGACAAGTTTAAAAACAATGGAGAAGCACTGGAGGAATCAAAAGAAGCCCTGGAGAGATAGAGTTGGCATCATCAGCATATATGGAAGCTGACCCCACCCCATGTAGCTAAGCAGCAGGAGTTGGGTGTGGAAGAAGAATAGGCCAAAGATAAATCCTGAGGGACTTTATAGGTAATGGAGCAGGCAATGGAGGGAAACCATTTCCAGTTACAATCGAATAGGTAAGAGCCAAACAAGTTTAATGGAGAGAAGGGAGCAGAAGGTGGGTCTCATGGATGAATGTATAGGGGACAGATGGGGAGAAAATAAAGAGTGTGGATTCCGTGTAAGCACAGCATGGTATCTGGAGAATATTTTACATGTTGGGCGAGGGGAAGGAGAAAACCAGTAGAAGCAACTGAACACTTGGGGCACAATCTAACAGCCGCGTCACGCCGGAATCTGAGAGGGAAGCAGTCAGTAGATACCAAGAGAGGCCACCCCCAGAATTCCTGACAGTGGGCGGGATCCAGTCTTGCAGAGTGAAATCACCATAGAAGCAGCCGTACCTCTGCCTTCGCCAGATTGAATGGCCACCTGGCATCTACCGGCCTTGACAAGGAGACCCCATTGGGCGCCGTTCAGTACTGGCCCCTACAAACAGGGACTGGGAGAAGTGGTACCTGGGGAGTCTCACAGGCGATCGGATGGCGCTGGATGGCTGGCTTCTGGGCAGGGTGGCACCCAGTCACTGCTGATGCCACCTGGGCACTTAGCACTGCCAGTCTGGCTCCCTGGCAGAGCCACCCGGCCAACCTGCCAGGGTGCTAGGCTGGTAGTGCCAGGGATCGGGTCCAGGGGGGCCTTACCATGTAGATGAGGGAGGGGTGAGGTTGAGGGTTCCCGGAGACCTCAGCAGGATTGGTGGGGTGAGTGGGGATGGGGGGGTCAAAAACAATGCTGGGGGGGGGGGGGGGAGGAGATAGGGGCAGCATTCTAAAATGGTGCCCCGATCTGCGAGGAGCCGTTTCAGCAAATCATTCTAAGTGATGCATTTGTAGAGAGAATCTCCCCGAGGAAAAACAATGGCAAAGTGCCATTGAATAGCAGCCACCGAGAAACACCCTGCCAAACCCGCCCGAGACTGGACATAGAAATATTTCAGGTGAATTGCGGCCATGGGTTTTTCCTGCCCATCATTTCCTGATGTGCTTTCTGATAAGTGAGCTGGAACCCGCTGAAGTCTCTGACGCTTACTCAGAATTGGAAACTTTTTGGAGGGTTCTAGACACAATGAAGTTGAAAGTTCCCAGGCAATTCTTTCGAGCCCTTGATTTGTGACTTCCGAGGGGTCTCCCAGCACCTAGTGAGGGGTATCTCCAGGATACAACTATCTGGAGATCTGAAGGTCTGGGCCATGAATGACTGATATCTTAGTGTACAGGGCACAATGTCAAACTCTGTGGATTATACAAAACTGGGAATCATTGTGAACTGTGAGGAGGATGCTGTAGAACCTCAAAACGATGTAGACAGGTTGGTGGAATGGGTGGTCAAGGGGCAGATTAAATATAATGCAGAGAAGTGTGAAGTGATTAATTTTAGTAGTAAGAGCGCAGAGAGATAATATGAAATAAAAGGTGTAATTCTAAAGGGGTGAAGGAGCAGAGGAGCCTGAGTGCATATGTACTTAAATCATTGAAGGTGACAGAAAATGTTGAGTGTGCGGTTAATAAAGCATATAGACTCAATAAAAACACTTCTAAAATATAACATATAAAATCCTGAGTTGGATAAATAAGGGCATAGAGTATAAAAGTAAGGACATTATGTTAATGCTGTACAAAACATTGGGCGAGATTTTCTGACCCCCCCGCTGCCCCATGCCAAGTTCCTTGGTGGTGGGATGGACGAGCTATGCAAAATACCATAGGTATCAACGGGATCGGAAAATCTTGCCAGCAGGCAATGGCAAGCCGCCTTGTTGCTGGAAAACTCACCGCGGGGAGCTGGAAAATCCCAGCCATTGCTTTGGCCTCAGCTGGGATTCTGAGTCTAGTTCTGGGCACCACACTGTAGAAAAAAATGTCAAGGCTTCAGAAAGGATTAATGAGAATGGTCCCACTGCTGAAAATCCTCAGTGGATGGATTGGAAAAGATGGGGCTCTTCTGTGGTGCTGCCCCCTGTACAGCAATGGGTCCAGTCTCCTCCTCCTCGGCAGGCCGATGTTCACATCCTGTTCACGTCCAGCGGCTCATATCAGTCTCTGCTGCTGCTCTATCATAGTAATAGAAATGCCAACTTGATAGGCTCCATGATTCTCCGGAATCATGCCCTCCACTCTTCTGGGACTTGCACCTCCCCCTTACTGACGGCCTCTCCACTAAGCCTCATACCTCCCCTCTCACAATGTCATATCCCCACACCTATCCATCTCTACTCCATCAGGATTAGGTGCCTGTAACCTCAAGAGTCTCACTGGCAGATTTCTCCTGACATTTCCTTAATCAGTCTCCCCCACCCGCAATCCTTGTTTTAGGTGATGGGCCAATTGAGTGGATGCATGGGACATGCATCTGCATTCACACGGGGCACCCCAAACATGCTCCGTCATGACCTATAATGGGGTGAGTGATGTTAGTCTTCACCATGGAGCCATGCTTTGGGATTCACATCGCTGTATCCTGTGTGATGTATCCTGTACTTAATCATAGAGGTCTGCAGCACAGAAAAAGCCCTTCGGCCCACCATGTCTACGCCGGTCAAAAACAATCACCTAACCATTCGAATCCCATTTTCAAGTACTTTGTCCATAGCCTTGTATGCCTTTGCATTGCAAGTGTACATCTAAATACTTCACAAATGTTATGAAGGTCTCTGCCTCCACTACCATTTCAGGAAGTGAATTCCAAACTCCCACCATCCTCTGGGTGAAAAAGGTTTCCCTCATATCCCCTCTAAACCCCCTGCCCCTTACCTTAAATCTATGCCCCCTGGTCATTGATCCCTCCACCAATGGGAAAGGTCTGCTCTATAAATGCCCCTATAATTTTATACATCTCAATGATGTCCCCTCTCAGTATCCTCTGTTCCAAGGAAAATAACCCCAGTCTATCCAGTCTCTCTTCATAGCTAAAACTCTGCAGCCCAGGCAACATCCTGGTAAATCTCCTCTGCATCCTTTCCAGTGCTATCACATCCCTCCTATAATGTGGATTCCAGAACTGCACACAATACTCCAGCTGTGGCTTAACCAATGTTTTATATATTTCCAGCATAACCTCCCTGCTCATAAACTCTATGCCTCGGCTAATGAAGTCAAGTATACCATCTGCGGGGGCGGCATAGTGGCTAGCATTGCTGCCTATGGCGCTGAGGACCCGGGTTCGAATCCCGGCCCTGGGTCACTGTCCGTGTGGAGTTTGCACATTCTCCCCGTGCCTGCGTGGGTTTCACCCCCACAACCCAAAGATGTGCAGGTTTGATGAATTGGCCACGCTAAATTGCCCCTTAATTGGAAAAAATGAATTGGATATTCTAAATGTTTTTTTAAACTATTCCATTTGCGGGATCCTCCATCGGTGGGATCGGCCCATGCCTATGGGTTTCCTGATGGCGTGGGGGTGGCCGCAATGGGAAACCACATTGGCCGGCTGCAAGAATGGAGAATCCCGCCGCCGCCAGGGGCACGCCGCGCCAGAAAATGGGGCTGGCGGGACAGAGAAACCCACCCCATGTGCCTTCTTAACCACTGTATCTAACTGCTCTGCTACCTTAATGCAGTGATGTACATGCACACCAAAGTCCCTCTGATCCTTGGTGCTTCCCAGGGTCCTGCCATTTATCATGTATTCCCTTGCCTTGTTTGTCCTGCCCCAAGAGCATCACCTCACACCTATTCAAATTGAATTCCATCTGTCAGCCATCTGACTAGCCTGCCTGTATGCTCCTGCATTGTAGGGTATCCTCCTCACTATTTACCACCCACTAATTTTCATATCATATCAGCATTGTAGTTCAATGCTTGGGGCTCCAATCAGTGACAATGAAGTTTAGCTCTTCAGATTTAATTGGCATAATTGATTTGTCAATGAAGGGTGAGGTAACATACCAAACAATTGACTGCCTCTTGTCGCAGATGAGGCACAGTTGATTAGAGTGAAGCCTGCAATTAGCATGGCAAGCACAGACCTAGAGGGCACCCTCATTCTCCCATTTTACAGTCCTCCACATTAATTTCTGACAGACAAACTTCCCAGTCACGTGGAATTGAAATTCCATTGAAATTAACCATTTTGTCCTCAGAGTGCTGCCTAAGCGTAGGGTTCTACTCACCATTCAGTTGTGCTTTTCCAAGTGACCGAGTATTCATTCCTCATGGATGCAACCAATTCCTAAGTATCCCGCTCTGCCCTTGCAGCCAGGCCTCTCTTGAGACTCCACCCAGGAACCTCCCAATCGCCACTTGTGTACCCCTCTGTATTCACCTCCTCCCACCCACTGTCCGGCTCCCACTAACGATGTGCACAACATCAGCGGTGATTTGAGCACAAGCCCAGCAAGGAGGAAACAAGAAGCAATGACAGCCTCCCTTAAAGCAAGGGGTGCCCCAAAGTGAATGGAAGGGAAGGCATGCTATCAGCTCTTTCCCCCCCCCCCCCCTCCCACCCCCAAGACTAAGTGACTGAACCCCAGCCCAGCCCCAAATTGGACTTATCTATCTCCCCCACGTCCTCTCCGGTGCACCCTGAGCAGTGAAGAGTTTGGGGAATCATAGCTGCCTGAGCGCTCTCCTCCGATATTCCCCTCAGAGGTGAGGCCCCCTAGTTCATGTTTATGTGAAGTGTTGTAATTGGTGCTAGCATCACATCACACTGGCACCCAGTGAATATTCAGTGAGGTGCAAGGTCTGGAGTGAGTGTTTGCTCATATGTTAAAATGAGGTTCCTGGGGTCCCGGGCATAATTCTCACTACTCCACCATGAGGAGGGGGCTAAAAATTAGATATCCCAGTCATGCAGGAGAGAATCGCATTTTTCAATTCTATCCACACTTTGAGCCCACACCAAACGCCTTACTAAAATCCATGTTTACGACATCAACTGCTCTACCTTCATCTACACACTTAGTTGCCTCCTCAAAGAATTCAATCAAATTTGTGAGGCAAGACTTACCCTTCACAAATCCATGTTGACTATCCCGGATTAAGCTGCATCTTTCCAAATGGTCATAAAGCCTATCCTTCAGGACCTTTTCCATTAACTTATCGACCACCGAAGTAAGAATAACCGGCCTGTAATTACCAGGGTCATTCCTATTCCCTTTCTTGAACAGAGGAACAACAATCACCACTCTCCAGTCCTCTGGCACTATCCCTGTGGACAGTGAGGACCCAAAGATCAAAGCCAAAAGGCTCTGCAATCTCATCTCTTGCCCCCAAATAATCCTTGGATATATCCCATCTGGCCCAGGGGACTTGTCGGCCCTCAGGTTTTTCAAAATTGCTCATACATCCTTCCTCAGAACATCTACCTCCTCCAGCCTACCCGCCTGTACCACACTCTCATCCTCAAAAACATCGGCCCTTTCCTTGGTGAACACTGAAAAAAAGTATTCATTCAACACTTCTCCTATTTCTTCTGACTCCATGCACAAGTTCACACTACTGTCCTTGACCGGCCCTAACCTCACCCTGGTCATTCTTTTATTGCTCACATAAGAGTAAAAAGCCTCGGGGTTTTCCTTGATCCAACCCACCAAGGACTTCTCATGCCCCCTCCTACCTCTCCTAAGCCCTTTTCTTAGCTCATTCCTTGCTACCTTGTAGCCCTCAATCGACCCAATTGAACCTTATTTTCTCATCCTTACATACGCTTCCTTTTTCCTCTTGACAAGACATTCAACCTCTTTTGTGAACCATGGTTCCCTCACACGGCTATTTCCTCCCTGCTTGACAGGGACATACATATCAAGGACATGCAGTATTTGTTCCTTGAACTTTTCATTAGTGCCTTGCCCTGAAAGTTTCTGTTCCCATCTTATGCTCCCTAATTCTTGCCTAATCGCATCATAATTACCCCTCCCCCAATTATAAACCTTGTCCTGCCTAATGGCCCTATCTCTCTCCATTGCAATAGTGAAAGACACCGAATTGTGGTCATTATCTCCAAAGTGCTCTCCCACAAACAAATCTAACACTTGGCCCAGTTCATTACCCAGTACCAAATCCAATGTGGCCCACCCTCTTGTCGGCCTATCCACATATTGTGTCAGGAAACCCTCCTGCACACACTGTACAAAAACTGCCCCATCCGAACTATTCGACCTATAGGGGTTTCAATCAATATTTGGAAAGTTAAAATCACCCATGACAACTACACTGAGACCTCCACACCTATCCATAATCTGTTTTGCAATTTTTTCCTCCACATCTCTATTACTATTTGGGGGCCTATAGAAAACTCCCAGCAACATGATCACTCCTTTCCTATTTCTAACTTCAGCCCATATTACCTCAGTAGGCAGATCCCCTTCGAACTGCCTTTCTGCAGCCATTAAACGATCCCTGATTAACAATGCTACTCCTCCACCTCTTTTACCACCTTCCCATTCTTACTGAAACATCTATACCCCAGAACTTCCAACAACCATTCCTGTCCCTGTTCTAACCATGTCTCCGTAATGGCCACAACATCGTAGTTCCAAGTACCAATCCACGCTCCAAGTTCACCTACCTTATTCTGGATGCTCCTTGCATTGAAGTAGACACACTTCAACCCACCTTTCTGTCTGTCGTTACACTCCTGTGGCCTTGATACCCTCCTCAGTACCTCAGACTCTCAACACTGGCTTCTGGACTACAGCTCGTTTTCCCATCCCCCTGACAAATTAGTTTCAACCCCCCCCCCCCCCCCCCCCCCCGAAGAGTCGTTGCAAATTTCCCTCCCAGGATATTGGTGCCCCTCTGGTTCAGGTGCAAACCGTCCTGTCTGTACAAATCCCACCTTCCCCAGAATGTGCTCCAATTATCCACGTAACTGAAACCCTCCCTGCTACACCATCCCTGCAGCCGCCAGTGTTTATCTACACTCTCTCCCTGTTCCTCACCTCGCTAGCACGTGGCATCGGCAACAAACCAGAGATGACAACATGGTTTGTCCTGGCTCTCAGCTTCCACCCTAGCTCCTTAAATTCCTGTTTTAATTCCCCGTCCATTCTCTTACTTATGTCGTTGGTACCGATGAGTACCATGACTTGTGACTGTCCCCCCTCCCCCGTAATGATTCTGAAACGTCCGAGATGTCAGGGACACTGGCACCCGGGAGGCAACACACCATCCGTGAGTCTCTTTCGCTGCCATAGAACCGTCTACCTGTCCCTCTAACTATCGAGTCCCCAATAACTATTGCTCTCCTGCTCTCCCTCCTTCCCTTCTGAGCTACAGGGACGGACTCAGTGCTGGAGATCCGTTCACCATGGCTTACCCCTGGTACGTCGTGCCCCTCATCAGTATCCAAAGCGATATACTTGTTACTGAGGGGAACGACCACAGAGGATCCCTGCACTGACTGCTTCCTCCCAGCCCCTCTCACCGTCACCCATTTATCTTGATTCTTCGGAGTAACTACATCCCTGAAGCTACTATCTATGACCAATTTTGCCTCCTGAATGATCCGAAGTTCATCCAGTTCCAGCTCCAGTTCCCTAACGCGGTTCTGAGGAGCTGGAGATGCACTTCCCACAGGTGAAATCAGCAGGGACACAGACGGCGTCCCTCACCTCAAACATTCTACTACTTACTCAGCAGTCACTCTGTCCTCACTCCGACCGGATTCAGCTGGAAACCCCCAACAGCAAGTTTTTTAAAAATTTACTCCCCTTCTCAGCAAGCACTCACTCAGCAACCACTGAACCCGCATGAGCAATCCAAGATCATGGCTGGTACCCATTTCTCATTGGTTGTTTAACTCCTCGGTAACACTCTCTCTCCATGGTTAAATACTCACATTTTTTTTTAGAGATTTTCTCCCTCCTAGTAATTTGAGTTTGTTGTTGTCGTTTGACAATCTGTGAAGTATCAGGTCGAGTTAACAAATCAAACTTTGTTAATATCATAGAATCATAGAACTTACAGTGCAGAAGGAGGCCATTCGGCCCATCGAGTCTGCACCGGCTCTTGGAAAGAGTAATGTGTCCAATTCTGGCAACACTGGAAGGTGTGAAGACTTTGGAGAAGACGATAAACGTTTATGGGAATGGCCCTAAGTATGAGGGACTTCAGCTACATTATGGGTTGAAGAAGCTGGAGTTGTTTTCCATAGCAAGGAGAGACTTGAGAAAAAATTTATTAGGGTGTTCAAAACCGTGAGGGGACTAGACAGAGTAAAGAGAAATGGATCCCATGGGTGGAAGTGTTGAAACCAGAGGACACCAATGTAAGATGAATGGCGCATGAGTCTGAGGCAATATGGGAAAAAACATTTTTACTCAGCAAGTGGTAATGAACTACTTGAGGGTTTGATGGAGGCAGATTCAACTGTGACTTACAAAAGAGAATTGGATAAGCACCTGAAAGGAAAACATTGTCAGGGCGAAGGAGAAAGGGTCGGGCAGTGGGGCTAGCTGAGTTGCTCATTCTGTTCTGTAGCCCTTCTATTGTTCTATGATTCTACAACTCGGCTGCCTGCGTCCTTACTCACACTGTTTCCCAGTCACCCATCATTCCTGTGCTCGCTGAGCTACATTGGTTCCCAGTCAAGGTACGCCTCGATTTTAAACTTGGTGTCAAATTTCTTCATGACCTTGCCCATCCATATCTCTGTAATCTCCCCCAGCTACGATCCTTCAAGTTTCCTGCACTCATCTAAGTCTGCTTGCTCTCTTGAGCATTGCTGAGTTTAATTTCCGATGGTTGATGCCGTGCCTTCATTGCCTCAGCCCTCAGCTCTGGGAATTTGGTGCTGTTAACTTTGATCTTTCCGTTGAGGTTTAACTTGTCACAGGTCTAAAATAGATGCCATATGGCTACCCTGCATTAGTTTGCACTGTTCCTTAATTTTGTGCTTGTCTGCTCCAAAAGGTTGTAATATCCCATCTACAATGTATTACACAGATGCTGCACACTTCCATTTGAAGCCTGTTCCTGAGACAATTTCTTGATGGATGTTGCCTCTGTTGTGTCTTTTTTCTGGACATTGAGTTCAGTGTAGATCAATTTGATTCAACTCCCTTCAGAACTGATGTACTGACTTGCCACACTGCAACTGTGCAGCTAGTCACATGAGGATGGTTTGTGTCAAATCCGCCTTTTTAGATCATTCAGTCATAGGTCTGCATCATTAAGCCACAAGTCAATGTGGTTAGTAACAGAGAATTGTGAAAAATCCAAATGGTTTCTCCAGAGTTTCAAGTTATCCAATTCAGAGGAGAGATTATGTGAGGTCAAGTGAACACAGAATTTAGTTCACAACTTAATTTAGGCATAAAAGCATATCTAGCTCAGGAGATATTGCAATGGTTCCCTTTCCGATCCATGTTTTTATTTCAAATACGGATTGCAACGCACAACAGAATCACCTCAGTGCAGTTTGCATTCAAATTATAATAATATTTGTATGTGTGAGAAAACTGAACAATTGTTCTGACATGAATTGATTAGTTACAGAAAACCGTAGATAATTGCTGCTCCGAGTTCCCATGTTGCAGGAACTAATTCTAAGGCCGAGAGATTCCGTGATGGAACAGAATCTCCATCTGCTCACATGCCCGTCCACGGACCATGCCCCAAATTATGGAAACAGGCTTGTCATAAACGTAGACATGGCAGCACAGCCCACGCACCCTGGGAACAAGTGCACCCTAACCAGGTTTGTGATCAGATATTGCACAAGGAGCATTTATCAGTTAACAACCAATGATAATAGAATTACATTTAAGGGGAGGCAGTGGGTGTAATACCACTGGATTAGTAACCCAAAGACCCAGGTTAGTGCTGGAACTCACTCCCCAACAGCACTGTGGTTGTAGCTACACCACATGGACTGCAGCAGGTCGAGAAGGCTGCTCACCACCACCTTCTCAAGGGCAATTAGGGACAGGCAATAAATGCCAGTTATGCCCAGGTCCCGTGAATGGTAAAAAGTCATGCTGAGGTAATACTGGAAGCCCCATATCTACGTTTGCTGATGACATAATGAAAGATGGCATTGTGAGCAATGTAGATGAAAGCACAAAATTCTGAAGATATATTAATGGATTAATTGATTGGCAAAACTGTGACAAATGGATATCATGAAGGTAAATGTTTGGGGCAGCACAGTAGCATTGTGGATAGCACAATTGATTCACAGCTCCAGGGTCCTAGGTTCGATTCCCGGCTTGGGTCACTGTCTGTGCAGAGTCTGCACATTCTCCCTGTGTGTGTGTGGGTTTCCTCCGGGTGCTCCGGTTTCCTCCCACAGTCCAAAGATGTGTGGGTTAGGTGGATTGGCCATGCTAAGTTTCCCACAGTGTCCAAAATTGCCCTTAGTGTTGGGTGGGGTTACTGGGTTTTGGGGATAGGGTGGAGGTGTGGACCTTGTGTAGGGTGCTCGTTCAAGAGCCGGTGCAGACTCGATGGGCCGAATAGCCTCCTTCTGAACTGTAAACATTCTATGTAAGGTCACCCACTTTGGTGCTCAAGAGGATAGATGACAGTATTTTTTTAAATAGTGGAGAGCTAGAAACTGAGGAAGCCCAAAGAAAATTAAGGTGCACATATGTAAATCGTTCAAATGTCAGAAACAGAAATTAACTAAAAAAGTATGATGGAATGCTAGCATTTCTTTCTAGTGGACTAGAATACAAGTGGGTAGAAGTCATACAAACCCCTGGTTAGATTACACCTGCAGTATTCGGATTAGTTCTGGGCAATACATCTTAGAAAGGATATATTAGCATTTTCTAGAACGATAAGCGGGCAGCATGGTGGCACAGTGGTTAGCACTACTGTCTCACGGCGCTGAGGTCGCAGGTTCAATCCTGGCTCTGGGTCACTGTCTGTGTGGAGTTTGCACATTCTCCCCTTGTTTGCGTGGGTTTCACTCCCACAACCCAAATATGTGTAGGGTAGGTGGATTGGCCACACTAAATTGTTCCTTAATTAGAAAAAATGAATTGGGTACTCTAAATGTTAAAAAAATTCTAGAATGATACCTAAACACCAAAGGTTAAATTATTCAGAGTGATTATACAAAACATGCTGGTTTTTCCTAGAATTTTGAAGGTTAACAAGTGATTTTGATTGAGGTTTTAAGCTATTACGGGAAAGATGTAGGATGGAGAGGAGAAACACAATTTCTACCCTGAAGATCCAGCCGGCAATCAGGCTGAGGAGAGACCCAGAAGGGAGGCCAGCAATGGCCCAAGGTGTACAGGCGTCGCTGGTCATCCCATGAGCTGACAGACAGCATTTTCCGCAAAAGACTCGATCTTAACAGAGAGATGAGGCACCCCGGGATGGAGGAGGACACCCACACCTGGTGGCCGTGAAGGTCACTGTAGCCCTCCTTATCTATGCCATCAAGTCATTCCAGGACTCGAGCGGGAACCTGCGTGGCATATCCCAATCTTCCGCCCACAGGTGCATCTGGGAGGTGATGGATGTTCTGTGTGATGGTGCATCAGGATATTTAATCTTCGACCTTTACCAGGCCCACCAAGATGTCTAGGCTCCATTGCCGTGATGCCCCAGATCCAGGAGGCCATCGATGGCAAGCATGTCACCCTGAGAGCACCGGGGCATTAAGGAGTGACCTATATTAACAAGAAGGGGCCATGTGCGACCACCACCTCTGGATCATGAACATGTGTCCCCGCTGCCCAGGACGCTTGCATGACAGCTACATCCTGGGGCATGCGGAGATCTACAGTATCTTCGAGGGCCACCCCAGGATGATTGGCTCTTGGAGGACAAGGGGTACCCGCTGAGATCATGGCTGATGGCGCCGGTGCGGGGGCCTGAGATCGAGGTGGAGACCTGATACAATGAGGCCCAGGTTGCCACCCATGCTGCCATTGAGTTGCGCATCGGGCTTCCTATACCTTAACCACTCAGGCAGTGCTATGCACCACACACCTCTCAGAGTGTCTCCTGCTTTGTGGTGATCTGCAGTGCCCTCCACAATCTGGCACAGCAGCGGAGAGACATGGTGGCGGAGACATGCGGCCTCATCTGAGGAGGAGGAGGAGGCTCACCAGGAAAGGCTGGAGGATGAGCCCAAGGAGGAGCCAGAGGATGGAGGATAGGCTGCGGTGAGGGTCCGACGTGTGAGAAGGACCAGGGAGGCCCTCATCATCTCCAGATTCTACTTGGACGAAGCTGTGTCCATCAGTTCAACACTACCCAATCCCCAATTTCCTCCTCCCCCCCCCCCCCCCCCACAATCTCCTTCCCTCCCATCCCTCATTTCCCTCCTCCTCCCCTCACAGCCACCAACACTCTTAACATTGCCCCTCCCCGACTACCCTTCGGTACTCACCAAGGGTCTGTGTAACATCACTCCAGGGCGATGGGCCTGTGTTGCCACTGTCGGCGGGTCACTGTACAAGGCAGCAGAGTGATGAGCATACTCTGTGAGGAAAACTCTGGTGCTCCTCAGTTTCTGTTAAATTCCTCCTGTCTTTGCCCCTTGTGAGCAGTGTGCTCACACCCTTCCTCCGAACATAGTCTGCAATGGGGGCTTTTGATCTTGGACCACTGTGCCCAGGGGGGCGGGGGATGTGGGGAATGAAGGGCAACAGTAGGTGGGAATGCAGACAGGCCCACTCTGAAGATTAACGTGACAGAGGCTTCACATATATCAGGTGTGATATGTCTTAAACATGAACATTTCACTGTGACAGATCTTCATTGCCCCTAGCTCCAGATAGTGACCTCACCGTACCCACTCAGTTTTCCTCACTCTTTGTGGTCTAGTGATATGACTAGACTAGTGTCCCCACAATGCACATCAGAAGTGGAGGCTGCCTGCTGCTTTCCACGCCTTGCGGCCTTTGAGGCCCTTGGCAGACATCCTCTGGAGGGCTTGGAGCCGGAGATCCCCATCTAACATAACTGTGCCACAGTCGTCACCGTGCCACTCTGTTCTGCTCACTGCCCTTGAGATGCGCCGGTGTCAGGAGGGGGGATTCAGAAGAACTGGAGACCGCCATCATCCCCTTGGTGGCAGACCTCGGGTTAAGCTGCAGCACTTATTCTTCCTTGAGGGCTGTGGGTGACTCCATGGGATGGTGGAACAGCTGGAATAAGCTCCAGAGGCCTCTGAGTCATCTTGCTCTCACTGTCCAGGAGGCTCCCCAGTGTCTGCACCATGGTATAGACACCCTCAGCGATGGTCCTCACTCACCTTGCCATGCTCTGCAGTGCCTCGACAATGTCCATCTGTGTCTGGGTCACGTCCCTCAGCGACTGGGACATGATGTCGAGGCCCTCAGCCATAGCTGTCACGGACTGAGCCACGCCTTGGACACCACCACTCAAGACACGGAAGTCGTGATCCAGATTTTTCACTGTGGTCACCAACCTAGCAGTGTTGGCCTCGGTGCCACCCATTGTCGGCACCATCTCCTGTGCCTAAAAACTTTGGGACTCCTCCAATTGGCCTTTCAGTCGCTGGAATGTCAATGACATCCCTTCCTGAATCTCACGGCTGTATCTTATTATCTGCACCAGCTCTAGGATAACCTTTGTCAGAGACTTGGCATCTGGCTGGGACCTGACAGCCTTTCCTTTGGATGTTCCTGCCTCCACCTGATGTGCATCA
This sequence comes from Scyliorhinus canicula, assembly GCF_902713615.1. Lineage (NCBI taxonomy): Eukaryota > Metazoa > Chordata > Chondrichthyes > Carcharhiniformes > Scyliorhinidae > Scyliorhinus > Scyliorhinus canicula. Next base: position 153,206,813 of record NC_052153.1, read on the forward strand.
GCAACTGTGTGGTGTTCACCAGATTGTGCCCCAGAAGTCTGCCCAGTAATGTTGCACAACGAGCTGTGTGTCTCTGCACTGGTGAAAGGTGGGGGTGATAGCTGTGACATCTCGCTGGTAGTCTCCTTGGAGCTCTCCTCTGAGGTGGTCCCTTTGGTGGCGGGGGAGAGAACAGCAATGGATGGCTCGGCCTCATCAGATGGAGATCCTGCAAGATGTGATCAGGAAGAGGGAAGGATCAATTTGTCTAATGTAAGCAACTCACTTGAGACAGGTCATCTGGGTGAAGTGACAGTGGATTCTCACTTCACTGGTGCAGGCCAACCTTGCCGTTGGTGACTGCTCTCTCCTCAAGTAACCCCACCATTTCCAGGACCCGTTCCTCAAAGCGTTGAGGACTCAAGTCTCTGGGATTCCTCCCCCCCTGCTTTGGCCCTTTCCCATTTATTAAGGACTATCTTCTCCGGGAAAAAAGAGAGGGCATTGTGAGCCACATTTTTGTTGGGTCAAGTGGGGTCTAAAGCTGGTGGCATGAGTGGCAACTGGACATAAAGGGGTTGTGCTAGTGGGTGCCGGGTCTTCTGAAGAACAAGCACGAATGTTGGATGTTGGGAGGATGCAAGGTGTCAGCCTGTGGATTGTGGGGAGCATTTGGGAATTTGAGGGGTGGCAGGTGGAACTGATGCCAGGAGAGTGGTAGTAACTTACTCTTGAAAGTCGGTCGTCTTCCAACATTGTGGTCCTCCTTGTCATGCTGCCCGCACTGGCAGCCGCTGCCACTGCCTCCCAGGCGGCATTGCTGACCCTGCTGCTGGTCTTCCAACCCCCTGGGGGGAACAGGGTGCCCTTCCTCTCATCCATAGCAACTAGAAGCCTGGCCAGGTTGGCATGCCCAAAGTGAGGAGCAGATCTGTGTGCTGCCATTCTTGTCAGTTGACTGGGAGTAAGTGGTGAGAGACCATTAAACACAACACGAGTTGGGCGAATCAGACAGCAAGGGAGCCAGAAATGTCGAGATTTTCATGGGGGCTTATTTTTGGCACTAAGTGCCGTTGAATGTGGCCGCAATCTCGCCAATGCTGCCATCACAAAACTCCCCGCCAAACGCACCCAAAACCAGACTTTAAATTTGGTCCGCTAAATCACACCCGGAAAGTGAGTCTCCAGAGCTGTTGTTTGTTCTGTTTACGGAAATGAGCCTTACGGTAAGTTTTCCATCCAGCAAGTCCAAGAATCAGCATTAATATTTCTTTTTTTTAAATAAATTTAGAGTGGCCAATTCATTTTTCCAATGAAGGGGCAATTTAATATGGCCAATTCACCTAGATGCACATTTTTTTTTTAGGTTGTGGGGGCGAAACCTACGCAAACACGGGGAGAATGTGCAAACTCCACATGGACAGTGACCCAGAGCCGGGATCAAACCTGGGATCTCGGCAGCGTGAGGCAGCAGGATAAACCCACTGCGCCACCATGATGCACATTAATATTTCTTTTCACGCTGGTGTTGATTGAGGCATAAGCTTTGAACAAGATATCTCTCCTCCTTTTCTTTGGAAAATGCCATAGGATCGTTGGCTCACACTTGATGGTCAAACACAGCTTTGATTTAACATCTCAAACTGAAAGGTGACACTTCCAACAGCACAATAACCCCTCAGTACTACACTGCACAGTCAACCCAGATACTGAGCCCATGTCTGACATGTGACTAAACCTTCAAATTCAGGCCCCCACCACTAACGCCGGCAGCGAGGCTTCAGTGCCCCCTTGCACCACCACCACCACTGGCATCAGGGCTCCAGTGCCCCCTCCCACGACCAATGCTGGCATCGGAGCTCCAGTTCCCCCCATCACCACCAACACCGGCATCGGGCATAAGTGGAAACCACCCCATTAATGGGTTTCACCCTACCCCCTGGCCCACACCCTGGCACTGCCAACCAGGTTGCCAGGGCACTGCCTAGTCATGATCCTCACCACCCTGGGTCTATACTCACATCCGAGTTCCCGGCGCGGTCATGTCATCCAAAAATGGAAACCGGCAAGACATCATGCTGACGGAGAGGAACATATGATGACCTAAGAAGCAACAGCGTCGAGCCGTTCTAGCATATTTAAATCCATTTAAATTTATGACAATCAGGTTCATGCACTCGCTGGGCGTGAACCTGATTACGTCAATGGGGAGCGCCCGGGAACATCACATGCTGAGTTCTCGCCGCCGCATATCCTGTTTTTGGCCTCTCGGAAGAGTTCGCGGTCCTTGCGGGATTTGGACCCGTGACAAAGGGGCCAGAAAAAACGCGGCTTCTGTGTCAAAATGCCTGTTTAGAGATTCCTCAAGAAGAGATAAATCATGTTGGCTGCATTTATACAACTGTGGGTTATAACAAACTAATGGATCTCAATCCAGCAGAAGACATTGAAGCCCCTTGTTACAGATATAAAGAATGTTATGCTGTTTAAAGAATGTGAACAGGATGTGTTGGATCAAATGTCCTTTGTGTTAAGCGTTCTCATGTAGGGTGACTATAAATTTTATGATTCAATTGAGGTTGCGGTTCTTTACCCTTGTCAGTCTATTCTCTGCAGGGAGATATCCTGTGACATCAAATTAGCTCTGCTGTTAATGTACTGGTGCTAAACCACACAAAAGCTTAGTTTTCAAACAGACTCAGAATTTCCTGAGGTACTGGGTATCTTTGAGTTACATCCGTTCGGTCCAGTGTTCCAACAATGACCATCTGAACTGATTAAATATACATCTATTGATGTTTCTCATCTGAAAATGTTGTCATCACTTTGGAGAAGCTCAGGTGAATAGCGCCTTCCTAGCTCTGTGTTTCTCTCTGCTCCGCAAGTCCCATCTGCTGTCAATCACCTCCGTGAACAGCTGAGACTTCAGAACCGTGGGAACAGGCAGTTCAAGAAGTTAACAACCAGCCACTAATCACCATGACTGTCACAACATCACCACTGATAGAATTTTCACCTTTCCACCGAGAAAAGGCATTAACCTTCCAAGGCCTATATCACATCTGTAAGCAAGTGTCAAGGTTTGCCCTTGGCAAGGGGGCGAGAGGTGTTAACAAACACTAATTTGCAACTATTGCAGCTATATGCTGAACAAGGAAATTGGTTGACCAACCGAAAAGAACTGAACATTGTTTGAACAACTGTTAAAATATAGCACTTGACATGATGTGCATTCCACTTATCCTGAATTTACATCTCCTACAAATTATATTTTGAGGTGTAAACATCTTGAAATGCAAATTCAGCTGTGGCTTAGTGCTTGTGCCTCTGAGTTTTAAGACTCCCTCCAAGACTAGACCTCCATTCTCACTTGATTTTGAAGGAGGTATGTGCTGTCAGACATGTCATGCCTTGGCATTTGGGTGAGTCGATAAAACCAAGCACCAATCTCTTCGGGGGACATAGAGATCTTATTCTATTCGTAACAGCACCGCGGAACGTTCACCACATGGACTAGCTGTTTAAGATGTCGCCTCACCACCATCTCTCAAGGGCAAATAGGATTGAGCAATAAAAACACTGGCCTAGCCAGTGACGCCCACATCCTGTGAAAGATGAGAAACATTTGAAGAAACAAGAGAGTGCTGGTGTCCTGGCCAATATCAATCCCTCAACTAAAACCGTTAAAAGAAGATTACCTAGGGCAGCACGGTGGCCTAGTGGTTAGCACAACCGCCTCACGGCGCTGAGGTCCCAGGTTCGATCCCGGCTCTGGGTCACTGTCCGTGTGAAGTTTGCACATTCTCCCCGTGTCTGCGTGGGTTTAGCCCCCACAACCCAAAAAAATGTGCAGGGTAGGTGGATTGGCCACAATAAATTGCCCCTTAATTGGAAAAAATAATTGGGTAATCTAAATTTATAAAAAAAAAAAGATTACCTATGTTATGTTATGCTGCTTCGGATAACACAGGCTGCTACTTGATGCAGTCTTAACTAAAGGATGCTCCAGACTCTGAAATGAGTTCAACGTGTTTATTGAACTATTAACATAGTTCTCAAATGAGTTCGACTCTCTGCTAATCTGACTGTAGTAACTCAGTCTAACTGTACCAGCTTGCTCTCAGCCACGTGCTGGGGTGTGATGCTGCTGATCAACCCTGTCTAACTCTCTAGATGTCTGTCTGTGGAAAGAGGCAGGGTGTGAGTGCTTCATCCCTTTTATAGTGTTTATGTCATGCCACCTCCGAGTGTCCTGACTGCCCATTGGTTGTGTCCTTTTCTGAGTGTTCATTGGTTGCATGTTTGCATATCATGACAACCTAGTCACTTATCTCGGGCGAAATTCTCCGACACCCAGCAGGGTTGGAGAATCGTCTGGGGCCGCCGAAAATCCCACCCCCGCCGTGGCAGAGATTCTCCGCCACCCGGGAAGTGGCGGGGGCGAGAATCACGCCACTCTGATCGGCGAGGCCCCTGCAGTGATTCTCCGGCCCGGATGGGCCGAAGTCCCGCCGCTGGGAGGCCTCTCCCGCCGCCGAAGTTTGAACCGGTGGGATCGGTGGCGCGACCGGGCCCCCGGGGTCCTGGGGGGGGGGGGGGCGGGGCGATCAGACCTCGGGGGTGCCCCCACGGTGGCCAGGCCCGCGATCGGGGACCCCCGCTCAGACTCCGGGCCAGTGCCCTGGGTGCACTCTTTCTCCTCCGCGGCCACCACGGCCTCCGCCATGGCGGAAGCGGAAGAGAAGCCGACATCGCGCATGCGCTGGTGGTGACGTCAGCGGCAGCTGGCCGCTGACGTCACCACCGGCGCATGCGCCGACTGGTGAAAGCCTTTTGGCCAGCCCCGCTGCCGCTGGCGCCGGTTTTTTGCGCCAGTCTTCTGGTGCCAACCGCTCCGGCGCGGGGCTAGCCGCCAAAGGTGCGGAGAATTTCCCACATTTGGGGAGGCCCGACCCCGGAGTGGTTGGCGCCACTCCCCTACGCCAGGACCCCCCCGTCACGCCGGGTAGGGAAGAATCCCGCCCCTCATTGCTATTTCCGGAATTTTGCCAAATGCAAATTGCATGCTATATTTCCTTATATTACAATAGCATCTATACTTTACCACACTCATTGACTGAGAACAGTTTTGGGGGCATCATTAGATTGTGAAAGTTGCTATTTACAGATATAAATTCTTCCTTTATTTCATTATTTCTATATTTGCATAACCTTAAAGAATAGGATGGCAGAGGAACAGATAGTGTGATGCTGGCATTAACGTCAAGTTGTTTTGCTCAATGATCAAACTCCCTCGCCTTCGGAAACATCCTTCCTACATCTATCCTGTCCAGTCCTATTAGAATTTATAAGTCTCTATGAGATCCCCCTCATTTTTCTGAACTCCAGCGAATACAATCCCAACCAAATAAATCTCTCCTCATAGGTCAGTCCCACCATCCCTTGCATCAGTTTGGTAAATCTTCTCTGCACTCTCTCGAAAGCAGGAACACCGTTCCTCAGATAAGGAGACCAAAACTGCACACAATACTCCAGGCATGGTCTCACCAAAGCCCTGTATAAGTGTAGCAAGACATCCATACTCCAGTACTTGAATCCTCTCGCAATGACGGCCACCATACCATTTTCCTTCTTTACCGTTTGCTACACCTTCAGCAACTGGTGTTGGAGGACACCCAGGTCTTGTTGCACATTCCCCTCTCTCAATTTACAGCCATTCAAATAATAATCTGATTTCCTGTTTTTTCAACCAAAGTGGATAACTTCACATTTAACATTACCCCCCCCCCCCCCCCCCCCCCCCCCCCGCGCGCATGGCACTGAGATAAACATAGTGCAGAGTAAGAGCAGGCAGAGAAGAACCACAGGACTGAGCGGGACTGTAGGTCTGGAGTGTGTTTGCTTCAATGCAAGAAGGATGACAGGTAAAACAAATGAACTGAGAACCTGGATTACTGCATGGAACTATGATGTAATTGCAAATATAGAGACAGTGGGCGGCCCGGTAGCGCAGTGGTTAGCACTGTTGCTTCACAGCGCCAGGGTCCCAGGTTCGATTCCAGGCGTGGGTCATTGTCTGGACGCAGTCTTCACATTCTCCCCGGGTCTATGTGGGTTTCTTCCAGATGCTCCAGTTTCCTCCCACAAGTCCCATAAGATGTGCTGTTAGGTGAATTAGACATTCTGAATTTTCCCTTTGTGTACCCAAACAGGCGCCAGAGTGTGGCAACTAGGAGCTTTCCACAGTAACTTTATTGCAGCGTTAGTGTAAACCGAATTATGATAATAAATATTATTATTATGGTTAAAAGAGAGACAGGACTGGCAGTTTAACATTCCGGGGATATCGTTGTTTTAGACGGGACAGAAGAGGAAACAAAAGAGGTGGGTGAGTTGTATTCCTGATTAGGGAGCAGATCACAGCTGTGCTGAGTGAGGACACATTGGAGGAACCATGTAGTGAGGCATTTTGGAGGAGCTCAGGAATAAAAAGGGTGAAATCATAATGCTGGGAGTGTACTATAGACCTCCCAATAGCCCGCACGAGACAGAGGAGCAGATACTGAAGAAGTGTGAAAAAAGCAGGGTAGTTGTGATGAGTGACTTTAACTTCCCCAAATATTGACTGAGAAATCCTTACAGCTAGGGGCTCGAATGGAGAGCAGTTTGTTAGATGTGTCCAGTAGGGCTTTTTGATACTGTATGTTGACAATCCAACCAGAGAGTGGGCTGTACTGGACTTGGTACTGGGGAATGAGCCAGGCCAGGTGATTGATGTTTCAGTGGGGGAGCATTTGGGCTTAGGGACCATAATTCCATAAGATTTTGAGTAGTTATGGATAAGGACAAGAGTGACCCGTGGGTGAGGATGCTTAATTGGACGAGGGTCAATTACATCCAAATTAGACAGGAACTGGGGAATGTGTATTGGGAACGGCTATTTGAGGGCAAATCCACATCTGACATCTGGGAGGCTTTTAAAGGCTAGTTGATTGAACTGCAGGCCAGGCATATCCCCGCAAAAATGAAGGATAGAAATGGCAGGATTCAGGAACCATGTGCGCAATTCTCCCCTACCCGGCGGGGCGAGGGGTCCCGGCGTAGCGGGGTGGCGCCAACCACTCCAGCATCGGGCCTTCCCAAAAGTGCAGAATTCTCCGCACCTTTAGGGGCTAGGCCCGCGCTGGAGTGGCTCCCACTCTGCCGACTGGCGCCAAAACTGGCGCCAATGGCCTTTGGCGCTACACTGATCGGCGTCGGGGCTGGCCGAAAGGCCTTTGCCGGTCCGCGCATGCGCCGGAGTGTCAGCAGCCGCTGACGTCACCACCGGCGCATGCGCAGTGGAGTGGGTCTCTTCCGCCTGCGCCATGGTGGGGGCCGTGGCGGCGGCGGAAGAAAAAGAGTGCCCCCATGGCACTGACCCGCCTGCCAATCGGTGGGCCCCGATCGTGGGCCTGACCACCGTGGGGGCACTCCCCAGGGTCCGATCGCCCCACACTCCCCCCCAGGACCCCGGGGGCCCACTCGCACTGCCATTCCAGCCGGCGGGAGAGGCCTGACAGCGGCACAACTTTGGCCCATCACATGCCGGAGAATCGCCGCGAGGTGCACGCCGATCCGGGGTGGCGGAGAACTCCGGCCACGGCAGGGGCGGGATTTACGCCGGCCCCAGGCGATTCCCCGACCCTGTGGTTGGAGTTTGGAGTTGGGGACCAAGTGCAATGTGTCCAAGTTTGCAGACAACACTAAGATGAGTGGTAAAGCAAAAAGTGCAGAGGATACTGGAAGTCTGCAGAGGGATTTGGATAGGTTAAGTGAATGGGCTAGGGTCTGGCAGATGGAATACAATGTTGACAAATGTGAGGTTATCCATTTTGGTAGGAATAACAGCAAAAGGGATTATTATTTAAATGATAAAATATTAAAGCATGCCGCTGTGCAGAGAGACCTGGGTGTGCTAGTGCATGAGTTGCAAAATGTTGGTTTACAGGTACAATAAGTGATTAAGAAGGCAAATGGAGTTTTGTGCTTCATTGCTAGAGGGATGGAGTTTAAGACTAGGGAGGTTATGCTGCAATTGTATAAGGTGTTAGTGAGGCCACACCTGGCCTATTGTGTTCAGTTTTGGTCTCCTTACCTGAGAAAGGACGTACTGGCGCTGGAGGGTGTGCAGAGGAGATTCACTAGGTTAATTCCTAAAGTTGAGGGGGTTGGATTACGAGGAGAGGTTGAGTAGTTTGAGACTGTACTCATTGGAATTTAGAAGAATGCAGAGGAATCTTATAGAAACATATAAACTTATGAAGGAAATAGTTAGGATAGATGTGGGCAGATTGTTTCCACTAGCGGGTGAAAGCAGAACTAGGGGACATAGCCTCAAAATAAGGAGAAGTAGATTTAGGACTGAGCTTAGGAGGAACTTCTTCACCCAAAGGGTTGTGAATCTATGAAATTCCTTACCCAGTGAAGCAGCTGAGGCTCCTTTATTAAATGTTTTTAAGATAAAGATAGATAGTTTTTTGAAGAATAAAGGGATTAAGGGTTATGGTGTTCGGGCCGGAAAGTGGAGCTGAGTCCACAAAAGATCAGCCATAATCTCATTGAATGGCGGAGCAGGCTCGAGGGGCCAGATGGCCTACTCCTGCTCCTAGTTTTTATGTTCACAGTTGCCTCACAGCTCCAGGGTCCCAGGTTCGATTCCTGACTGGGTCATTGTCTGTGCGGAGTCTGCACGTTCTCCCGTGTCTGCATGGGTTTCCTCCGGGTGCTTTCCTCACACAGTCCAAAGATGTGCGGGTTAGGTGGGTTGGCCATGCTAAATTGCCCTTAGTGTACAAAAAATGTGAAGTGGGGGTTACTGGGTTACAGGGATAGGGTAGATACATGGGCTTCAATAGGGTGCTCTTTGTAAGGGCCGGTGCAGATTCGATGGGCCGAATGGCCTCCTTCTGCACTGTGAATTCTATGATTCTATGATGGATGTTTAGGGGCTGTTTAGCTCAGGGCTAAATCGCTGGCTTTGAAAGCAGACCAAGCAGGCCAGCAGCACGGTTCAATTCCCGGAACATCCTCCCCGAACAGGCGCCGGAATGTGGCGACTAGGGGCTTTTCACAGTAACTTAATTGAAGCCTACTTGATTGAGTTTTTTGAAGAGGTGACAAAGAAAATTGATGAGGAAAGGGCTGTGGATGTAGTTTATATGGACTTTAGTAAGGTGTTTGACAACATTCCACATGAGATCACTCCCTTTGAGGTCCTACTTTTCAAATTACTTCCTAACTCCCTATATTCTGCTTTTAGGACCTCACCCCATTTTTGTACCTATACCATTTGTACTAATGTATACCACAACCACTGGCTGTTCACCCTCCCCCTCAAGAATGTCTTGTAGCCGCTCTGAGACATCCTTCACCTTAGCACCAGGGAGGCTACAGAAATGGCTATCTATTCCCCTTACAATTGAATTCCTTATTGTATTTCTGTACCTTTCACTCCTCTATGCTTAGTCTAGTGTTTAGTTTAGTGATGTGACCACGGTGCCACCATTCTGCTTGTTGAGTGTATTCTTTCTCCTGTAAAACTCCCAGTTCTGTAGTTTTACATTCTCTGCATCACGCCACTTTCCCTGAGCATCTGACCATGAATTCGGCATTATAATTCTCCTTGAAATTCCTTGTGGAGCAAATACACAGAAACTAAGCATCAGAATTTCACACTGACTGTCAGTGAATCCCACATGGTGTTCACCGCTCAGCGTTCGCTGTCAAAAATCAGTCGGCAATTTAAACCTTCTGCAAGGTCACCCCAGAGAGCTGCATTGCAAATCACTTTGTTGTGTCATCATGATTCAATACTACCTGGCAGCAGGTATACGAGTACTTCAAATCTTAAATGGTGTTCATTTTAAAACAGGACAGTGCATAATGAAGACACTAAGTGCACTCAGTAGAGCTGAAACATCACTGTAATATGCTCATAAAGTAAATATCTAACAAGTTAACATTCAAATACTTTGTGAGGCTCATATAAGGTGCCCCTTTCACGAGTGCATTCCCACTCATTCAAAACCCGACATTGCAGGGCAGCACGGTAGCACAAGTAGATAGCATGGTGGCTTCACAGCGCCAGGGTCCCAGGTTCAATTCCCCGCTGGGTCACTGTGTGGAGTTTGCACGTTCTGCCCAAGTCTGCCTGGGTTTCCTCCGGGTGCTCCGGTTTCCTCCCACAATCCAAAGACGTGCAGGTTAGGTGGATTGGCAATGCTAAATTGCCCTTAGTGACCAAAAAGGTTAGGAGGGGTTATTGGGTTACGGGGATACGGTGGATGTGAGGGCTTAAGTGGGTTGGTGCAGACTCGATGGGCCGAATGGCCTCCTTCGGCACTGTATGCTCTATGTTCTAGCACAATGAGTAGAACTCTGCAAGTAGAAATTAATGACCTGATCGTTGATCTCATTATTGTTTGTAGGATCATACTATGCACAATCTGGCTACAGGCTTTCCCAAATTACAATCATGACTATACTTAAAGTGCTTCCAGGTGTCTTTGCAGTGTACTGAGTGTCATAATATACACACAAGTATATGATGGTGCACAGACACACACTGACTGACACACTTAATGACCAATCAACACACAGAACACAGCAGCCAATCACCAGACAGGACACGGCCACTATAAAGCCAGAGGGTACTAGTTTTCCCGCTCTCTTGGGATCCAGCCTCTGAGACAGTCAGAGCCCGTGAGCAACAACTAGAACATACACCATGTGGTAGTAAGATAGTCTGGTCAGGTTAGCCTCAGGTCTCCAGTCAACTCAGCATGGTATCAACCCACAGTGCAAGTATGTTTAACAGCTCATAGTTCAATAAAATAGAGTTGTACTTCTACAAGTGTTGGTAGCCTGTCTTTCTCACTGCTCTGGTAAACGCAGTCCTCGCAGACCCAGCTTACCCAACACATCACTGAGCTGAGATGGGGCGAAGTTGGGCTATCTATGGAGGTGCAAATAGGTGATCGTTAGTCTTGGCATGAACATGAGATTGAGACATCATGCTGGGATCGAATGTGACACCATGGTTTAATTTCAGAATGTTTCCATGTTGAAGCGATAGAGACAGTCATTTGGAGCAGGGACCAGAAACAATGGCTTCAAGCTTCCTATTGTTAGTGGTTAGCACTGTCGCTTCACAGCGCCAGGGACTTGGGTTCGATTCCCGCCTTGGGTCACTGTCTGCATGTTCTCCCGTGTCTGCATGGGTTTCCTCCAGGTGCATCGGTTTCCTCCCACAAGTCCCGAAAGATGTGCTTGTTAGGTGAATTGGACATTCTGAATTCTCCCTCTGTGTCTCCGAACAGGAGTGTGGAGACTAGGGGATTTTCACAATAACTTCATTGCAGTTTTAACGTCAGCCTACTTGTGACACTAATAAAGATTATTATTGAAAATTGCATTGTGCATTTTGTTTACTTCAGGCTACAATGTCCAATTGGCAGCAGAGAAGGGGAATAATGGGATCCACCTTTTAAAAGCTTGTGCGGTTCTGATTCCGATGCTTCTTGCTGAATCATACTGTTCATTCCCAAGAACTTCACAATGTGAAGAAAAGGGTGAAATATGAAACATTGCTTTTACAATGAGCTGGAGCTGGAGCTGTTTGAGGAGGAGGAAGCTGCATCGCCATGGCGACTAGGAGGAAGGCCACCATTGCTGGTTGAATTCCAATATCCATTGTCTGCAGGGGGGGAATGGCCAACATGTTAGCATGGTGTGTACCCCCATGCCCAACCAGTTCCAACGGGGTACACGGTTGGCACTACAGACCCTGCCCCCGCATGTCCCCCTCCACCCCTCTTTGCCGCACTCTTGTCCCCATCGGTGCCCAACACCTAGGGGGCCTCTGGCCCTTGCGCCCATTCCTGCAGCCAGCATGAAACATGCGATGTGAAAGGCTGAGCACTGCCAGGGAGGGCTGGCAGCGGGCAGGTGCCAAGTAAAGGGAGTGTGTATGCTGGCACTTCCTTCAGAGGCACAGCCGCTGCTGAGCTGTCTTCAGGAGCTGCAGACCTATGAAAAATATATAGTGACAGAAAATCTATGCAAAGAGTGTGCAGCCAACACAATCTTACACAAACCACACAACTCAGACACACATTAGTTAATTTTATTTCAGCCCTGACCTTTCATCCCACCTTGGACCGAGGTTGCAGCCTAACGTAAAGGTTGCTTTGCTAATCAGCCCACCTGCTAACCTTAAAGACACGGGGGGTTATGACCCACCCCCACCCCCCATCACCACACCAATATTTATTTACAATAACGATATTACAGGAGCAGCCCATCACCACACCAATATTTATTTACAATAACGATATTACAGGAGCAGCTACAAACAGTGCTGCTAGCAGTCCAGTCAACTTAAGACTGGCTCACAAAGCCTACACAGGTGCTTATATGGGCCCCCTCAATGAGCTATCATTGAGGGAGCTCATACTCCAATTGGCCAACCAATAAAGCCAATTGGAGTTCATTACACTTATTGTCCATGTTACGACCCCCTACGGGGACAGAAGTTGTATTGCATCCAATTCCCCTCCTGCAAATATTTTAAGTTTAGTGACAAATCTAAAATACAAGAGAAATACAAAAGAATCAGCAACATGTTAAAAAAGGTCACAAAAATCAGTAATAGTCAGTAATATGCGAATAGTATATGTTTAGGCCAATCCACCTAACCTGCACATCTTTGGGATGTGGGGGTGAGACCACGCATGAGGAGATTGTGCAAACTCCACACGGACAGTGACCCAGGGCTGGGATCGGATCTGGGACCTCGGGGGAGTGATGCAGTGCTAACCACTGTGCCACCAAAACAGTTCCTTTAAACATCCCACCAGCTACAAAGCCAGCATACAGCCACCTCTTCCCCCCCCCCCCCTCCCCCACACCCCTCCCCAAAGGTAGCCCCACATCGGTGGAAAGGTGTCCAAATGAGCAGCAAAGACCATGGGAACAGGACACACCGATACGGGACATGGCAGTAGAGAGAAAGAGAGAGAGCTCCCTTTACAAAACAAAAAGACAAAATACAGAACCACAAAAAACTCAACAAACAAATAAGTGTAAAGCAAAACTGCCAGCACTCAAGCCAGCACACACTCCCCCCCCCCACCCCCACCCATCCCAGCTCCAGCAGCAGCCCCACATCGGTGGAGAGGCGCCCACATGTAGCGCAGTCCACCGGAAAATTGACAATAAAACAAAATCAATATCAGTACAAGCACTACACATAGTCAATTGGGCCACGGCCCTGCTGTTCTCACAGTTCTGGCATCCAGTCTCCAGATATCATCCAGTCCAAAACTGCAAAAGCGAGTCCGTTCTCCTCCACTTTCAGCCCGGCAGCAGGCCAACCAAAATCCGCCCTGTGCTCCACTTCCAGCCAATAAGCAGAAAGGCAGCCAGTAACAAGTAAGAGTACCAGCCATGGCAGCTGCAGGCAGGCAAACTCTCTTCTCTCTCCCCCCAGCAAGCAACTGGCAACAGCAACAGGCTCCTCTTCCCCTCCATCCAACTGGTTGTAGAACTGTCCTCCCTTTTCATAATCCAGTCTTCAATGTCCGGAATAACACATCAGGTCCAGAAGCAGGGTTACAGCCAGAAGAAGCAGGAGTTCCGAGAAACACACAGTAGGCAGCTAGTGCCTGCATGTGCCTCAGAGTATGACTTACCAAGGTGTCTAGGCAGCAGAGCTTCCTCCCAATTGGAGGAACTCCCCACAGGATATAAACTCCTACCTGGGAGCAGGCCAGGGAAGGTGACACTGCTGGGAGTGGAGAAGAGTAATTGCTGTATCTAGAGTGAGAATAAATAGTTGTATGCGGTCCGCATGGCCTCTTATGGAGTCTTTGACTCCATCTACAACACTGGCGACGGGAATCAAATGGAGCTGCCGTAGAGAACTCAGACCGTTTTTCAAATGCCTCAGGAGGCCGCACTCCAGCCGGTAGGCATGCCACACATAGGAAAACGCGAGTCTTTTGATACTGACTTGGGCGATTGGGTGCAGTACATCGAAAGATTTCAACTTTTTTTCCATACAAACACCATCATCAATGACGAGCGACAGACCGTCACCTTACTGACTGCTGTTGGTGGACCAACGTATGCACTGATAAGGAACTTGACTTCCCCAGACAGGCCGGACAGACTGCCATTCACAATGCCAATCGACTAGTTGGGCCATCACCTAAATCCACAGCCCCCGATAATGGTCCAACTGTACCATTTCCATGCGGCTTTGCACACACCGCCAGAGTTCACCGGGGAATACTTGGCGTGCTTACAGGGACTAGCTGCCTACTGTGTGTTCAGAGCTGTCATGGCTGAATCATTGCGGGACTGCTCCGTTTGCGGACTTCGGGACTGGGAGACACAATGGAAGGTACTAATGGAGACACCTCTGACCCTCGACAGGGCCATTGACATAGTACTATCCCAGGAAAGTGCCCTAATTCTACTCCTATGTCTTATTCTCTAATGAAGGTGTCGACCACGGACTCAAAGAACCCCAGGGCTAGCAGCCGTGAACATAGGGTATCGTCATGTTTCAATTGGCACTTTGTGTGCCAGATGTACCCCTGTGGATTGGAAGGAGTGCTGACCAAGTTTCCCTTCGGTTTACGCTGAAGGCCTTGGTACCGTCAAAGGAGCAATGGCCACTATAAATGTGAAGAGAACGCTGAGCCCCTGTATTTCCGCACCCACCTTCTGCCGTATACACTTCACAGCTAAGGTAGACTGGGAATTGGACTGTTTGGAACAGCTGGCTATTATTCACCCTGTCCACTATGCCGATTGGGCCGCACCTGTAGTCCCTGTGTTGAAGCTGGACAGTGGTTCTGTGGGGACCACAACATGACCATAAACTGAGTATCCCACCTTGACTATTACCCAGTCCCTCGGACCGAAGATCTCTATGCCTGGCTTAGCGGTGGAAGAATGTTCAAAATGCTGGATATCAGCCACGTGTACTTGCAGCTGCTGCCCGAGTCGAATATGTGACAATTAATACCCATCGGGGACTGTATGAGTATAGGTGGTTACTATTCGGAGTCTCCTTGGCTTGTGCGATATTTCAGAGGGTTATGGAGAATATCTTGTGAGGGCTGTCAAGGGTGGCTGTCTACCTGGGAGCCATCCTCATCACTGGGACCTCGCATCAGGAGCACCTGCAGAACCTAACTGAGGTCCTTGAGTGCTTTGCTCAGGTCGGGGTCAATCTCCAGCGGGAGAAGTGCGTTTCCACGTGCCGGAGGATACAGATCTGGGCCGACGAGTGGAGAGCAGGGGCTTCCATCCAGTGGAGGACAAGGTGTGGATGATTCTCCAGGCCCCCATCGCTCATGACCAAATGAACTACTCGAGCCAGTATGGCCACACTGCTCAGCCCGGTCCACCAATTGCTGAAGAAGGGGCAGAAGTGGGACTAGTGCACCCGCATCATAAGGCGTTTCAAGAAGTGAAACATCGCCTCTCATCAGATTAATACTGACCCACTTCGACCCAGATAAATCCCTGCTCCTCACATGCGACACCTCGCCATGTGGTGTTGGGGCGGTCCTGGCACACCGCATGTCCAATGGCTCGGCGTGACCAATAGCCTTTGTGTCCTGCACGCTCGCCGATGCTGAGCGGAACTACACCCAGATAGAAATGAAAGGCTTGCCAATGTATTCACGATGAGGAAAATCCACCAGTACATTTACGGACGGGCGTTCGTGGTATATACCGACCACAAGCCCCTGCTGGGGTTATTCATGGATGATTGGGTTATTCCACTGATAGTGTCTGCCCGGGTTCAGCATTGGGCCCTGTTTCCATCTGCCTATGTGTATACTTTAGAGCATTGTCCGGGAACAATAATCCTACACACGGACGCGTTGAGTCGCCTGCACCTACCCACAAAGCCGCCAGCTCCTGCCGCAGCTGCGGAGGTGATAGCCACCCTCCATTTCATGGACACTTCGCCAGTGACAGCAGAACACATCAGAGAGTAGACTCAGACAGACCCTGAGTTATCGAGGGTCCAATGCGGGGACTGACATAGGCAATACCAAATGGGCTCGGGCCTACACCTCCAAGCTACCTGAAATCAGTGTTGAAGATGGTGTCCTCCTGTGGGGAACATGGATGGTCATACCCAACAGCGGCGCTCATCCCTGCTGAAAGACCTCCATTACCGGCACCCCGGGACAGCCAAAATGAAAATATTCCCGCGTAGCTACGTTTGGTGTCCCGGACTGGATGCTGAAATTGAGCAGCAGGTGGCCCACAATTGCGGCCCATGTCACGAACGCCAGAAGGCCCACTGGCGGCCACGATACACTCCTTGGAGTGGCCCAGGAAGCCATGGTTCCGTGCGCACATCGGCTTTGCAGGTCCACTTCAGGGGGCAAACCTCCTCAAATCAGTAGACACCCACTTGCAGTGGCTTACAGTACACCGGGTCGCCATGGCGACCACACGGCCAACCACGGACAGACTGCGAGGCATTTTTAGCAAGCACGGACTGTCCGAAGTCCTGGTGCCTGACAATAGATGACATTTACAAGCATCGTTTGCATCGTTCATGGCCACGAATGGCGTCAGGCTCGTGCGGACGGCCCTGTATCACCCAACCTCCAATGGACTAGCCGAATGAACAGTTCAAACATTCAAGTGGGCCATGAAGAAGATGGCCTCTGGGTCTTGGGAGATGCGGTTGGCACGATTTCTCTTTAGTTATCATATGATGACACGTCCAGAAACCACCAGTGCAAGTCCCAAAGATTCCACGCAGGACCCAGACGCCACCCCCCTTAAGCCAAGGTGGAGCCCGAGGCGAGAGAGGAACCACAAGCCTGGACCAGGCATGATGGCACCTCAGGGGGTGTTGGAGGCAAGGAGAGCCCCCTGGGTGGCCATGGATAGTACACTGGCATTCCCCCTAGCACCTGGGCAACCTGCCAGTGCCAAGGTGACCAGGTGCCCAAGTGCCAGGTTGGCACTGCCCAGTGTAGGGGCCTGGGGGCCCTGCCCATGAAAATGGTGGGGCGGTGGGGGTTTTAAGGGGGGCCTCAAAAAGGCTTAGGGGGATGAAAGGGGGTGGTCCTGAAAGGAGATGGTGTAGAGATCAGGGCAGCCTTTCAAAATAGCGCTTCCATCTCTTAGGAGCCGGTTCTGGTGGCAAGTTCAACTGCCCAGTGCCGGAAAAATTTCAAAGTGTGGCCTCGACAGGGAGAAACTCCCCAAGGCCCAAAAAACAGCCTAGTGTGGTTGAATAGTGGTCTCCATCTCAGCATTTCAGCCGCCATGAGACACCCTGCAAAACATGCCCAAGATCGCACATTGCAATTTTTCTGTTGAATCGTGCCCCTTTTCTCTGCAAGATTCAATAATATTTCGGAGTATCATTTTGAATTATGTCACACAACTACATAAAAGTCTAAAACCGTTAACAAAATTTAGCAAAAATAACTAGCCATTTGCTTGTCAACTTGCATTGCTTATCAAAAATAAAATGCTCCCCATAGGAACATAGGAAAGGATTAACCCAGATAGTCCCCTGAGCCCACGACGCAGTGAGATCCTGGCTGATCAGTGACTTAGCCCATTGCCTCTGCCCTTAAAACATTTGTTTAACAGAAATCTATCAATCCCAGCTTTCAAATGAACAACCGACCCAGCGGCTGGAATTTTCCGGCCGTTCACGCCCCCAGAATCATCTGATCCCGCTGGCGTCGAACCCCACCACGGGTTTCCCGGATGGCAGTTGCAAACTACTACTTCATAGGAAAGTAAACATCCTTCCTAATGTCGCTCCTATGAAGTTTGGCTCTACTTTCTTTGGAAAATGGCCCCTCATCCTAGACTTCCCTGTCTGAGGATATAATTTCTCTCTGTCTACCCTATCAGTTCCCCTTACTATAATGCTAATTCCTATATTCATTGGTTCAGATCTATAATTAACAATATACGTCATTACCTTAAAATACATTTTAATGCCATTCTTTTAATGCCTCAAAGAATAGTTTTCTTTTGATGTTTGTTATATAATTGTTACATAATTAAACAATTATTGGTTTTAGGGTAGATCAATTATACCTACAGATTCTGACAAAAACTTATTAATTAAATCTATTTAATGTTGTTTCCTGAGGCAAATGCACTACTCAAGAACTGGAACTACCTTTAGGCAATAAGTCAACTATTTTGGTTTGCAATAAGTAGCTAACGTCATGTCACTCAAAACTTTAATCTTAGAGATATCGCACCAACACCTGCAAAGTGCCTCTCCCTCATTTTATTCTCCCTAATTTTATTCACTTTACATTTGTTTAAATCAGTTGGTAGGCCTAGACACAGGGAGCCATCACTGCACCGTAAACAGGAAGACCCAGGACCCAAGTGATATTGGTGAGTTGCAGGGTAACTCCTGGTCATCTCCCGGCCCATCAGCAGAGAGGGTGATTTCTATATTGGGCCATTTTGTCACTGGCAGCAGGCCTCAGGTAGATC
The DNA here is from genome assembly GCF_902713615.1 of Scyliorhinus canicula. Classification (NCBI taxonomy): domain Eukaryota; kingdom Metazoa; phylum Chordata; class Chondrichthyes; order Carcharhiniformes; family Scyliorhinidae; genus Scyliorhinus; species Scyliorhinus canicula. The sequence continues at coordinate 153,225,353 of NC_052153.1, forward strand.
TTGATAGAAGGGGAGAACTAATTGGGAAGGAGGGTTCGATCGGAAGAGGAGTTGGAGAAGTGATCAGCACAGAGATAGGTGGAGGCCAGCCATCATTGTCAACCACGCAACAATGATTTGAAGTTATCTAGCCCCTTTAGCACAGTAAAACATGCCTAGGTGTATCATAGAAGCATTATTAAGTTAAGTTAGACTTTGAGCCAGAGAAGATATTAGGATAGGTGACCAAACATTTGGTCAAAAAGGGTAGAATTTCTGGAGCATCTTGAAGGAAAGGAGTGAGTTGGAGAGGGAGAGAATTTCAGGGAGGGAATTGCGAGGCTGAAGGCTCGCAGCTAGAGACATGGCCGCTAATGGTGGAGTGGTTAAATTTGGAGTGTTCTGGAGGCCAGAATTAGAGAAGTGTAGAAGTGCAGAAGGTTAGAATGTTGGAGGAGATTTCAGAGATAGAAAAGGGAGGACCATGGAGGGAAGCACAAACAAGGATAAAAATGTTAAAATTGAGCAATTGCCGGACTGGAAACTAATGTAGGCCATTGTGTTTATTTGTGATGGATAAATGGGAGTTGGTGCGAGTATGCATACCGGCTACAGAATTTTAGATGAGCTCACGTTTAGGAGCTGGTTTAGCACAGAGCTAAAGTGCTGGCTTTGAAAGCAGACCAAGGCAGGCCAGCAGCACGGTTCAATTCCCGTACCAACCTCCCCGAACAGGCGCCGGAATGTGGCAACTAGGGGCTTTTCACAGTAACTTCATTTGAAGCCTATTTGTGACAATTAGCAATTTTCATTTCATTTTTCATTTCAAGTTTATAGAGGGTGGAAAACAGGAAACAACATCTGAGGGAGCATTGCAATGATCACCCCTAAAGGTAGTAAAGGTATCGATGAGGGTTTCAGCAACAGTTAAGCTGGGCAGAGTCAGGTGACATTATGGAGATGGGAGTAAGTCTTAGTTTGATGGAGCTTACCTTGGGGTGAAATACCGCAGTGAGGTTGTAAATAGTCTGACTCAGCCAGACAGTTGCCAGTGAAAGGGATGGAGTCACAAACTAGGGAACCAAGTTTTGGATGGGACTGAAAACAATGGCTTCCGTCTTCCCGATTTTAGTGGAAGGAAATTTCTACCTCTCCTACACTGGATGTTGTATAAGCAGTGTAAGGAATCAGAGGGGGTGCAGACAGCAAGGTAAACATGGTGAGGTAAACCTGGGTGTCATCACTGTACATGTGGAAACTGGTGTTTTTGAATGATGTCGACAAGAGGCAACATGTAGATGAGAAACGGTGGGGGGGATCAAGGATAGATCCTCGGGAATTCCAAAGGTAATGGAGCAGATAAAAAGCCATTGCAGATAACTAAACAATCTGGCTACAACTGGATAGATAAGAATGGAATGAGGTAAGTGCAGCCCCGTCTAGCTTTGTGACAGAGGAAAGGCTTTGGAGAAGAATGGTGTGGTCACCGTGTCACAGGCTACAGACTGGTCAAGAGAATGAGGAGGGATATTGACGATGGCGTCAGTCACAGAAGATGTCACTTGGTTGTATAGCTTGAGGGCCAACAATTCCCATAAAGCCTGGGGCAAGGCCTCAATGAACGACCACATCCAGTACAGGGGTGAACCTATGTTTTTGGCATTATTATGCATCACATAATATCAGTCTAGCCAACTGAGCTCAAATGCATACAGCAATTTAGACAGCAACTTCTCTCCATCAGGGAATAGAACCCAGTCTCCCACGTAACAGGTAGGAATACTAATCACTGTGCTAATGAAGAGCTAGCTCCAGATCCAAGTCTTTTTAAGCCTTTCAAGGTACAGTCACCACTGTTATCGCAGGTTTGTTGACATCATCAGAAAAGCCCAGAGAAACTGATGCGGTGGATAGATTCAAGTAGATAATCCAACCAGGAGAACATGAGGAAGTGTCTAGAAATAGTGGATGCATTGGTGGTCATCTTGCAGGATTCTATAGACTCCTGAACAGTTCCCGCAGATTAATGGGTAGCTAATGTAACTCCACTATTTAAAACGTGAGTTGGGAGAAAACAGGGAATTATAGACCAGTAAGCCTGACGTCAGCCATGGGGAAAATTCTTGAATCCATTATCAAAGATTTTATGGTAAAGCACTTAGAAAACAGTGGCAGGATTGGACAGAGTCAGTATAGATTTATGAAGGGGAAATCATGGTTGACAACTCTAATACTGGGGCCCCACAAGGCTGCGTACCTACCCCCCTACTATACTCCCTATACACACACGACTGTGTAGCAAAATTTGGCTCCAACTCCATCTACAAGTTTGCTGATGACAGACCATAGTGGGTCGGATCTCGAACAACAATGAGTCAGAGTACAGGAGGGAGCTAAAGAAACTAGTGTGTGGTGTAATGACAGCACCCCTGTCTGCATCAATGTTGATGTGGTGGAGATGGTTGGTAGCTTCAAATTCCTAGGTGTGCACATCACCATAAATCTGTCCTGGTCCACCCATGTCGATGCTACCACCAAGAAAGAACAACAGCGCCTATATTCCACAGGAAACTAAGGAAATTTGGCATGTCCACATTGACTCTTACCAATTATTACAGATGCACCAGAGTAAGCATCCTATCTGGCTTTTTAACAGCCTGGTATGCCCAAGAGCAACTGCTCTGCCCAAGAACATTGGAAACTATTGAGAATTGTGAACACATCCCAGTCCATCATGAAACCCCTCTTCCATACGTTGACTGTCTACATCTCCCACTTCCTTGGAAAAGCGGGCAGCATAATCAAAGCTCCACACCCATCTGGGTTATTCTCTGTTCCAACTTCTTCCATCGGGCAGGAGATACAAAAGTCTGAGAACACGCACAAACAGATTCAAAAACAGCTTTTCCCCGCTGTTGCCAAACTCCTGAATGACCCTCTTATGGACTGAACTGATCTCTTCACACATCTTCTCTACTGAGTAGTACTACAGTCCGGATGTTTCACCTGATGCCGATGTCTATGTATTTACATTGTGTATTTATGTATGTCCTATGTTATTTCATGTATGGAAAAATTATTCCGGATGCTCCAATTTCCTTCCACAAGTCCAAAAGATGGATTTTCACAGTAACTTCTTTGCAGTATTAATGTAAGCCTACTTGTGACAATAATAAAGATTATTATCTGTCTGGACTGTACGCAGAGCAATACTGTACCTCAGTACACTTGACAATAAATTAAATCAAATCAAATACTGGAATTCTTCAAGGATGTAACTAGTAGAGTTGATGAAGGAGAGCCAGAGGATGTGGTTTATTTGGACTATCAGAAAGCTTTTGACAAAGTCCCGCATAGGAGATTAGTGTAATATTGAAGCACATGGGATTAAGGGTAGTGTATTGAGATGGTTAGAAAACAGGTTGGCAGACAGGAACCAAAGAGTAGGACTTAATGGGTCTTTTTCAAATTGGCAGACAGTGACTGGTGAAGTACCGCAGGGATCGGTGCTAGGACCCCAGCTGTTTATAATATATATTAATGATTTAGATGAGGGAACAAATGTAATATCTCCAAATTTGCAGATGACACCAGGTTTGGTAGAAGGGTGAGCCATGGGGGAGGGGAGGATGCAGAGATCCTTCAGTGTGATTTGGACAAGTTGAGTGAGCGGGTAAATGAATGGCAGATGCAGTATAATTTGGATAAATGCAAGATGGTCAACTTTGGTAGCAAAAATGAGAAGGCAGACTATTATCTGAATGGTCATAAATTAGGAGATGTGAATGTACAAAGAGACATGGCTGTTCTCAAGCACCAATCACAGAAGGTAAGCATACAGGTACAGCAGGCAGTAAAGATAGCAAATGATATGCTGACCTTCATTGCGAGAGGATTCGAGTACAGAAGCAGGGATGTCTTGCTGCTATTATACAGGGCCTTGGTAAGGTCACACCTGGAATATAGTGTTCACTTTTGGTCTCCTTGTCTGAGCAAGGATGTTCTTCCGGTAGAGGAAGTGCAGCGAAGGTTTACCAGACTCATTGCTGGGATGGTGGGGCTGAAGTATGAGGAGACATTGAGTCGGTTAGAATTGTATTCGTTAGAGTTCAGAAGAATGAGGGCAGATCCCATAGAAACCTATAAAATTCTAACAGGAGCAGACTGTGTAGATGCAAGAAGGATGTTCCCAATGGTGTGATTATCCAGAACCACGAGTCACAGTCTGATGATACGGGATAGACCATTTTGGTCAGAGTTGAGGAGAAATGTTTTCACCCAGCGAGTGGTGAACCTGTGAAATTCGTTACCACTGGGAGTAATTGAGGCCAAAACATTGTGAGTGGGATTCTCCGTCAACTGACGCCGAACTCGGGAAAGGCGATCGGGCGGAGGTTTTGATGCCAAATATGTGGCGGGCGCCGGGTGCATGCCAAATCGCAATTCCCCGGTCAATACAGCGTCAATACGTTCCACTCTGCATGTACAGTAAATACACTTTGCATATCAGTAGCAGGACTGACTCAGTATTCTCTGGGACCTCTGTGATTCTCCGCCTCCACCAGCAGGAATTCCAGACGGCGAGGGTCACTTGTACTTTCAAATATCGTAAAACAGTTGCCGTGGCTGCTGAGGGGATGAGAGGGGGTACGGAAAGCATCCAACATCGCCCTAGTGGGTCGACAGTTGTGCTACTGGCCGGGGCTTGTGGGGAGGGGCTTCTGCCAGGGCTGGGGGGCCAGGAGGTGAACTGTGGGGCCGGGGTGGGTGTGCATGGAACACCATTGTCGCAGCCTGCAAGGCAGCCATGCATGCAGCCATGAACGTAGTGCCCTGGATCGTATGGGTGTCTCCCCAGGGCACCCCCTGGGTGTCCTCTGGTCCCAGACAACCCATCAGCAGTATGGGCACGCTCCTGTGCAACCAGTGCCATCTTGTTGGTTGGGATGGTGTGTATTGGGAGTGGTGTGTATATTCGGCTGCAGCTTGTCAGCCTCCTGAGTGTCAATCCCGAACCTGTCGAATCCGGCACTGCTGCTCATTGGATTTGACTGTGTTCCAAGTGGCGCTGGTGCTAGCCCCTCAACAGTCGCTGAATTGGTCCAGGTGTGGAGCCAGTTTTGCTGTTGTAGAAGTCCACGAATCGTGCCCGGCGTCGACAGATAGGGCGCGATTCTCCGCAACGGCCGACCCCGGAGTGAAACCTGGAGTGTTTCACTCCGGCGTCGGAGGCCGCTCCTCGCCCCCTATTCTCACCCCCCCCCCCCCACCCCCGGGGGGCTAGGTGCGGCGTTGCAATAAACCCGGCCGCCGGGCCTTGACCCTTGCGTTAAAGCGGCGCGCCGAGAATGACGCGACCGGCGGCGCCTAAGTGACGTCAGCCACGCATGCGCAGGTTGGCCGGCTCCAACCCGCGCATGCGTGGTTGCCGTCTTCCCCTCCGCTGCCCCGCAAGACGTGGCGGCTTGATCTTGCGGGGCGGTGGAAGGGAAAGAGTGCTTCTTTCAGAGACGCCGGCCCGACGATTGGTGGGCACCGATCGCGGGCCAGTCACCTCACGAGCACGCCCGTGGTGCTCGATCCTCTCTCAGCCCCCCACAGGCCCCACACTTACCTGTCGCGTAATAGGCTATTAAGTTGGATGATCAGTCATGATCATAATGAATGGCGGAGCAGCCTCGAAGGGCCGAATGGCCTCCAACTGCTCCTGCTTTCTAGGTTTCAATAATTTTTGACATCAGACTAAACCAATTCAGTGAATCCAGCACTGGGGAATGGGCAGTGAAGTGATGATGACACCCTATAAGAGCTGCCGTGAAAATCAAAGAACACTGTACACCTCTGACCTCCACATTCAGGCAAGATATTAAAAAACGTATCTCTTTGGTCACTGCTTTCCAGCAGGTGGATTAAGGATTGCTGGTAAGGCCAGCTATGGCCGATGACCATGTCGGCCATGTTTTTTCTGAATGTATCCGATCTGGTGCTGGCTGTGCTCACGGTAGCTCAGCTTTATAAAGCCAGTCTCAAACTGTTGTTAGACCCCATCCCTATCCCCCCATTTGCAGGTGCAAATATTCCAAATGCCTATTTCAGTCATGGGCCCTGTATACCTCTTTTACTGCCTGTGCCAATGTGGTGAGCAGCACATTTTCCTTTCTAACATATTGCATGTTTTGGTGTTTATTTTGCAGCTGAAGTATAGGCGCCATTGAATTTCTAGAACATGGTTTAATTTGAAATAAAACCAATGCTTCAAGAGGTTTCCACAATCAATAATTGGAATATCTTTTCATTATATATTCGTGTCAGAATTTTGCTGAGAACTGAGTCAGTAAACACACATGGTCAGGTCTCTTGCTGGGCTGCAAATGGTACATGATTTATCTGGCTGCATAATACAACCGTCCTTGTGGGAAGGCATATTTGCCACCAATCCCAGAATCTACCAAACAGGAAAGAAAAATCATTCAAAGAACGAGCGGAGCTAAATTCCATACCTAGAGTATTTTACACCAGTTTACGTCGGGGGTTGAAATGTTTACCAATTGGGTGCATGTTTCCTTAAAATCTTACAATTCCAGGATACATGTAGAAACTCAGCAAAGGATTTAGACACGTGACATATTGTTGCAGTGGGACAGCTGGCTGTGGTCAAATACAGTGCAGAAACTTGGCATCTGTCAGCTTTACATTCAGCTCAGAAGCAGCCTCGGTGTCCGTCCCTCCAGTTGGGAGCTGTTGGTGCAGGTATCTAATCTGAAATGGCACGCTTCCAGTCACAGCTGTGACTTCTCTTTACGCTCACATTTGCATTTTCATTTGCTTTTCCAAATGTGAATGGAAGTCTTTTGTTCAAATATTTCCTGCTTCGTTCCATAGAAATTGATTTTCCAAAAGCCAGCGTTTGCAATTTGAGAAAAATCCTGGTTGGGGAAAAAGATTGAAAATTTCATGGTTATCTTATCTGCTGAACAACCTAATAAGCACTCAAAACCCTATTCCTGTAGATAATAATAAGAATCTTTATTAGTGTCATAAGTAGGCTCACATTAACACTGTGAAAATCCCCTAGACGCCACACTCTGGCGCCTGCTCGGGTACACTGAGGGAGAATTCAGAATGTCCAGTTCGCCTAACAAGCACGTCTTTCGGGACTTGTGGGAGGAAACCGGAGCTCCGGAGGAAACCCACGCAGACACGGGGAGAATGTGCAGACTCTGCACAGGCAGTGACCCAAGCCTGGAATCGAACTCAGGCCCCTGCCGCTGTGAAGCAACAATGCTAACCACTGTGCTACCATGCCACCCAGTAGCCTACATTCATAAATATCCTCAATATGTTCTGGGGCAATCTTTTTCTTTGAACAGCTGAACATCACACCCATCACCATCTCTGAACCAAACCATTTAAGGGGAGTTCGCGTCTGTCTTTCTTTATGCCAATAACCATGTATCTAGAGAAGTAGGTACAGAATGTCATCAGCCAAGACTTGAGAAATCCTAAGGACCATCGTCATCCATGCCTAACCCAAATGGCGCTGGCCATTTGCCATCTGCACTAACGTTAAAGGAAGGTGCCACTTATAATAGTCAATACGCCAGTTATCTTAGGCAGTTCAATTTGCTTTCAATATCTTGTTAAAAGTTCAATTAAGTCCTGTTAACTATTCATCTCAGTTGAGTGCCTCGATCCTGTAATGCCATTGTTTATATCTGGAGTGTGGTGAAGTAGTGGCTGAGGGATTATATATATTCACTGACCATTGCCCGAGCTGCAAGATATACCGTATATACTCGCGTATCATGCGACTTTTGAAAACCTAAATTGTAACCTAAATTTGGGGGGTCGCATGATACGCGAGATACAAAATTTGCGGGTGTGAAGTGCTGGCCAAGATTAGGTTGTTAGGCTGTTAAGCAGACCGTATCCATTTATGGTAAGTCAAATAGTACCCAGTAGTTAATGAAACTATTATATTTATGAAATATAAAACAGGAATACATATGTAGGTTAATTAACATTTAATAAAATAAAAACACTATTAAAACAAACCATATTGTCTTTAAATGGCTTATTAATGGATACGTCAAGTGGCTGAATGACGCTAGTCAAGCCAGCTGGAACGATTGCTATATCGGTGTTCGATTCGCGAACAGCTTTCACAACAGAATCCACTCGATGTGACCTAAACATATCCCACACAAGTAAACTTTTTTGGCGTCGTAAACCACCTGCTCTTGATTCCCAAACTCTCTTCAGCCAAATCTTGCAGCCATTATCGTTCATCCATCCTTTTTCATGGACATGGACAATGATACCATTTGGAAGTTTCAGTTTGGGCATTAATTTCCGTTTAAAGATAACCATTGGAGGAAGTTTCGTCCCATCTGCCATACACGTTAGTACAACTGTAAAATGTGTGTTTTCATGCCCTGTAGTTTTGATAAAAATACTTTTCTCGCCGACTTTATTAACGGTTGAGTTTGATGGCATATCAAAATTCACGGGTGTCTCATCCATGTTTACAATGCACAATAACTTATAGGTGTTAGCTTTGCGATGTTTGATTACAAATGTTTGAAAACTAGTCACTTTTTCTTCTAATTCTTTTGGGAGTTTCTGTGCAATTTTTGTTTTTCTTCTTAACACAAAGTCATGTCTTTTCATGAACCGCGTACACCATCTGGGACTTGCAGTAAACACACAAATGCCCATTTTTCTTGCTTCTCGTAAAGCATAAAGTCTTATTTTAGATTGTGTTATAATATAACCATTTTCTCGATTTTCGGACACCCACTTTGATACTTTATCTTCTAACTGCGGCCAATGACATTTCGACCCGCGATTTGCGCATTTATAGGAAGGAGTTTCCTTCAATTTTTCTTTTTGTTTTCTCCAGTTTCGGACACTGCTTTCTCCGACACCAAACAGCTTTGCAGCTTTAACGTTGTTGCTTTGTTCCGCTTCGGCAACAACTTGCAGCTTCAATTTGGCAGTATATTTCTTCGCAGATCTTTTCTCCATAGTGGCTAAGGGTAGAATGTATTCGATCGTTATTATGTGTTACGGTACTTGTTACGTGTCAGGTAACTGTTTATTATCGTGATTAGAAACAGCAAAACAGCTGTTTCTCATTCAGTTGTTTACGGCGGAAAGCCTAGCCTAGTGTCATCTGGTATCTCAAAAAATTGACTCGCATGATACATAAGATATATGATAAAATCATGTTTTGGGGACGAAAATTTAGGGGTCGCATGATATGCGAGATCGCAGGATACGCGAGTATATATGGTACTTTCCATTTGTGTCCTCCTAATAAATATAATTTGGGATTAATAGATGTTCTGTCTGGGTTATTTAGAAACAACACAGTGCCAGTAATCAGCAGTGAGTATCTTTAGTGGTGAATCTGGTTACAGATGTGTCCTGCACAATTATATTGAGTGTTAGGTGCATAGAATTTGATAGGAATTTGAAGCACAGAAACAGGCCTTTGACTGGAACCCTGCAGTCAGTGCTGTAAACAGAGATTTCCTGGAAGAAGAGCCAAATGGATGTTAGGTAGCGGTCAGTATTTCTATCTAACAGTCAGCAGCTTAAGAGTCTTTAAACTTTTGGCAAAACAAGAACATAAACCAAGCTGATAATAACAATAATCTTTTTGGGCATCACAATGGCGCAGTCGTTAGCATTGCTGCCTCACATCGCCGAGGTCCCCGATTTGATCCCGGCCCTGGGTCACTGTCTGTGTGGAGTTTGCACATTGTCCCCACGTCGGCTTGGGTCAACCCAAAATGATCTGCAGGATTGGCCATGCTAAACTGCCCCTTAATTGGTAAACAAATATTTGAATACCCGAAAAAAATTATTAAAATAATAATAATCTTTACTGTCACAAGGAGGCTTACATTAACACTGCAACAAAGTTACTGTGAAAAGTCCCTCATCGCCTGTTTGGGTACACAGAGGGAGAATTCAAAATGTCCAATTCACCTAACAGCACGTCTTTCGGGACTTCTGGGAGCACCTCGAGGAAACGCACACAGGCACAGGAAGAACATGCAGACTCTGCACAGACAGTGACCCAGCCGGGAATTGAACCTGGGACCCTGGTGCTGTGAAGCAACAGTGCTACCCGTGCCAGTAAGTACAATGTATGATGTACAGTAAGTAAATGTCTCTTAAAGGTTTAAGTACAAAGTACTGTTAACTGTTTTTATTTCACACTTCCATACTTTGCGCCTTCACCATCCACCACAGTGTGGTGGTATGGATATGAGCGCTGCCATTGGTGCAGAGCACTGGCTTCCCATTGGCTCTGGCTGGTCATGTGCCTCTCGTCCGATTGGTTGGGACTAGTCATGTGACTGCTCTCCAATTGGTCGAGAGGCAAGTAGGCCCCGCCTCTGAGGCAGGGTATAAGTACCCAGAGTTCTCGGCGGTCGGCCATTCTCTGTAGTCGACCACCGGGCTAACAACTAGCTGATTAAAGCCACAGTTCGGGTCCTAAATGTGTCTTGAGTCGAATTGATGGTACATCACACATATATCAGGCAAATTGTACCAATGCCAATCTGCCTGCAGAAACCAGTGAGTGCTGCATCAATAAAGGTGCTGCTGGAGTTTTACTAGCTACCAACAAAGAACAGAATAAATCGACAAGCAGCTTGTCCTGTAGGAGCATTGATTTTCAGGATTATCTGAAGTCAGATGGGAAGAAACGCAGCCTCCACTGACAGGTCCATCTTCCCCAGTCCCAAAAAAGATAACAGGAAGTCTTTATGAGGAAAAAAAACATTGAGGTCAAATTTAATAGCTGTGTGATGTTCTTCTGATGTTTTGATTAATAAAGCATACTTTAAAACAGAAAATTAAAATAAAATCAGCTGCAGATTAAGGTTTCAGGTTCTGGGGAATGTTGGTGGCGTTCCCAGTTTAAAACATATTAATCACCTCACCCTCTGATGTTGAAATATCTCTGATCTGTGTAATTTGGCATGACTCCAATTGATTTTTGGCACCCAATCGTGTGTTTGTGCACAGTATTCATCTGATGAAAGTGCAGGAAGCTACAGCAGTTGTTGCGATTTCGCTGTGATGTATATTTTTTTAAACATTCCACAGACCAGCCAATAAATCGATTCCCAACAAATAAATTATTCAACACTTAACTAAGAGTTTTGGCATGTTTACCTGAGGAAGCTTCAGATGGTGCAGACAAACTAGGAGTGGCACGGATTTGATCTAATGTAACCTCTTCCTATTTTAGTAAAGAGACAATGAAGAGAATTCATTTAAAAAATGCATATAGAGGGCACAGTTCTCCCAAAGAAAGGCTAAGTGTCACCTCTGTCAGGATTCTACCGGCTGGGTCGGCGCGACTCCAATCCCGATCTTCCCGCATTTGTCATTTTTTTGGAGGGAGGTGCCTTTTGCACTAGAACTTAGAGGGACATGATATCAGCCCCCCCCCCCCCCCCCCCCCCCCCCGCAGCCCCCCCCAATTGCCGGCTTCAGGACACCCCCCCCCCCTGCTCCATTATGGGGTTGCCATAGGTCCTACCTATTCAGGCCCCTTCTTGGCCCCACCCTTTGACATTGCTCGATTGGCACTGCCAAGTTGGCAGTGCCAAGGTGCTGGCGGCAGTGCCAGGGCACTGTCCTTCCATGTTCCCGACCACCCAAGGGCTACTATGGCTTCCAGACACCCGGCATGGTCATCAAATCTGGTCTCCATTTGTGGAGACCAGTAATGATTCCCGCTAGCACCATGTCACACCGCCGGGTGGGAACATTGCACGTTCCCGGGAACTTCGGTGTCAAGCTAACTTTGCATATTAAAATCTGTTTAAATGAATGGCAATGAGGACCACACCCTTGCTGGGCATGAACCTGATTACATCTGCTTGGAGGGCCTAGGAACATCGCAAAACGTTTTGGCACCCGGAGCAAATCCCATTTCAGGCCTGTCCCTGATTTCTCCCGATTTAGCAGGATTTATGCTGGTTGCAACGCAGCAGGACAATCGCCCCGAGAGATTCAAAATATTTTCACTAAACCAAGTTCTACCTCTAATTTCATGGGAATTCATGGGAATTCCCCCTCTGCACCCTCTGATCCAGATTTCTAGACTATTCAAGTTTGTTTCACTGGGAGTTTCAATGCTAATTTGCATTAGAATACAATGGGCGGGATTCTCCGACCTCGCGCCAGTTCGGAGAATCGGTGGAGGGGGCGCGATTCACGCGATTCACAGTGATTCTCCGGCCACCAGAGAATCAGCACCGTTGGCGCCAGCGCGGCGACGGTCGGGGGGGCCGCTTTAAGCAGTCCCCCCCGGCGATTCTCCTCGTGCGATGGGCCGAGTGCCTGCCGATTTAGGCCAAGTCCCGACGGCGCCGATTCCGTGTGGTCCTCCCAGCGGGACCGCGATGTTCATGTTGCGGGAGGTGGCCTGGTGAGGGGGAGGGGGGATCTGACCCCAGAGGGACGTCCACGGTGGCCTGTCCCACGATCGGGGCCTACCGATCGGCGGGTGGGCCTATCCTGGTGGGGGCCTATGTTACTCTGTGCCGGGCCCCTGTAGCTCTCCGCCATGTTGCGTCGGGGCCGGCGTGGAGAAGGCAACTAGCGCGCATACGTGAACTCGCGCCGGCCGTAGCGCGCATGCGTGAACTCGTGCTGGCTATAGCATATCTGCGTGGACCCACGGCGCCTGTTCTGACGCCGGTATCGGCAGCTAGAGCAGCGTGAGGCTCTCCAGTGCCGTGCTGGCCCCCATGTGCGCCACAGGATCGCTGCTCCTAGGGACCTGTTGACACTTTCGTAAAATGCGACGGCATTTACAAAGGCCTCAACACTTAGCCTCAGGATCAGAGAATCCGGCCCAATATCGTTTAAGAATAAGAAGCTCTTATCTTGTATGGAAAATAGAAGAATTGGCTTATGTCCTTTTGGAGTTTGATATACTGCAAACCATTAAAATGGGTCGCCTGTAAAAAGAAAGGCTGTTTCCATACTTCTTTACAATAGCACTTTATTTTCTCGTTTTATGAGGTTGTTTAATCCTTTTCTACCTTACATTCCAAGAGGACATTTTAAAAATTATGACTTTTGCAGCTGTTAGAACTTGATTTTCCCGTATTAACCCAGATTTAACTCACGCAACAATGAACTCTCGCTGGACACAATCCATCGAATAGATATACTCAGGATTTCTCCAGGAGGTTTACCTATTGACAAAGACTGGTAAGAAAGCCCTAGCATTTCCTTCACCTGGGAAAAGAAACCAACATGGGTTTGTAATTTTAGTTTTCATATTGTGGATTTAAAAGCTTGAGTTAACGGTAGTATCCTGAATTACGATATTAGCATTGCAGTTTTTCTCATGGCAAACTGTGAAAATTAGTTGTAACTTCACTTTAACTCATTGCCTCTGGCTTCACCATCTTTCCCAACATTTCCAAGTAAATGAGCTCCTGTGAATCTCCACATCCCTGCCGAAAGTCAATTAGCTATGGGTAGTTTCATCCATTCAAAATTGCCATTATAGGTCAAAGGAGAGCATGATGGGAATAGCATAAAATGGCTCACTGTCTATAAAAGTGAAACCAAACTCATACATACGAACAGAATGAACCATGGTTCTGCTGTTGCTGTCAAACTACCAGTTAATTAGAAAGTGAATACTATTAGGACACACAATTAACCCTGCTTCCAGACAGCAAATGAAAGGGTGCTATCAAAATGAAGCTATTGGCCCCATGGAAGAATTTTTCCTCCTTGCCTTCTTCCAGAAGAAGATGGTGCTCTGGTGGTTGCCTAGTTGCCAGCAGCAGCACAATTAGCTCACATCTTCCATGGATCCAGATATAACTTGGATAAGGAATATTGGGCTGGATTCTCCGCCGTATCATGCCACATTTCTGTTTCAGCACACCAGCGGGATGCTCTGTTATACCGGTTGGTCAGTGGGGTTTTGCATTGTGGGGCAGCCCCACTCCATTGGGAAACCCCCGGGCTGCCGGCAAAACGGAGCATCCCGCCGGCGGAGAATCCAGCCCATTACCTTGGTTGTCTGACAAGGCGAAAGCTCTTATACTGCAAACCACATCACTGTGCACACCAGAGCCACACTCCACCCCCCACACACAAATCCACTCCTCTTTAATGGTTCAGGATTTTTTGACCAATTTGTCACAGGTTTTGAAAAAGACGTGTTTCAAACATTGCGCTTCAAAAGCATAATGTAGGCCTGCGAGTGGAAGAAACAGTCTGAGGCGTGAGCTAGCTTCGAATTTGTTTCTTCTAAGACAACAAGTCTGTCGTCTCTCAACCATTGTTTGGGAGGTTTTTTGATTTGCCTGCCTGTGAGCAGTCAGGAATACCACAGAAAAACACACCCTAGTTTTACAACAGGTAGGTCGCTGAGGCACAAATACCCAAGAAAGGTGAAACTCACAACATCGGAATTCACAGGAGTTAGTCTACTTAAGTCAAGCAAGATGGCATAATCCCTTTTTAAAGTTGTTACGTGAAGACAAATTGCATTCATGGAACTAAGTGAGTCAAGTCAGTATCATTGCCTTGTGCATTGAGCTGACTGGTGTTTTGGAGCTCAATGAATCAATCCAAGCCTTACCTCATCCAATGTTATCTCAATCCATGTTTAGAGAGATTGGAAAAATGCACGTGTGAAAGGCATAAAGATCAAATTGAAATCATAAGAGGACTTTACTGTTACCTCCCTGGATTATGTGATCATAATTGTGCAGAGTAAGAAGTCTTACAACACCAGGATAAAGTCCAACAGGAAGGAGCTTTGCTCCGAAAGCTAGTGATTCGAAACAAACATGTTGGACTTTAACCTGGTGTTGTAAGACTTCTTACTGTACTCACCCCAGTCCAATGCCAGCATCTCCACATCATAATTGTGCAGCAGCTTGAAGGATCGTCCAGGAAAATATGGTGCTCTGACCGTTTAAGGAACAACTGATACCATTGAACCCAGGGAGATATCCACTGCAGATTTCAAATTTCAACAGTGCCAGCATATCTTTCCTCCATTGTTCTTCTGTACTTTTGCATATCTTTCCTCTGTCTTCTCCCATCATTTTTTTCTCTAATCTCAGAACACGTTTTCTTAATGAAATAACAATGTGTGGGATAAGAGCGCTTCTTCAGTAAGCCTGGGAAAATACAGGGTGGAATTTTGCACTCTTTGCACAGAGAATCTAGAGGCACGTTTTTCTGCATCATGCTGGTAGGCGGGTCCTGATGGAGCCGGCAACACCGACTCCACAGAGATCAGAGTGCTCCGTAAAGAATACTCCTCTCCCCCCTATGAATACGGGTAACCCCCTACCCCCACAAGCAATGAGGCAACCTCCCTCCCCATGGATAAGGGAACCCGTCCCCCAGTAGAGCTCCCCAGAGGGTCTGCCTGGCACTGCCCCTGGCAGTACCATCCTGGCAGAGTGATCTTGGCAGTGCCAGGAAGTGCCAGGGGCAGAGCCAGAGCACTGCCTGGACATTTCCCTCTCCCCTGGGGGCTACACTTCGCCTCCGACAGGTTTCCCTCAACTGCTTCACGTTTTTCAAAAGTCAGGAGGCCTAACCTCAGTTTTGCTCTTGATGGACAACCAGCCGTGATGTGAATTTCTCAACTTCATTTTGCAGAACTTAAAGGTGTTCAACAGAGGAATACAATTAACAGGGGAGTTATTGTGTGGTGATGGCACATTGGTGATGTGGGACTTATTAATGTAGGGGGAAATATGGCGGGGAAGCCCTTTAAATATATCTAAATAATTTTAAATGTTTTTAAATGAGGTCCTTGTCCTTTTTGGGTGGAGATCTCGCCACCAAGAGTTTCGTTTCAGCAGTCTTGCAATATTTTCCGTCAGCAACACCATTTTCGCCCACAGCGGATTTCGCCATAAAATCTCGTCCACGGAATGAGAAGAGAATATTTAACCTATTGGCCATCTTCCTTCCAATAGTGCATATCCATAAGAATATCAGAATACCCTTGAGAATGTTCTGCCATTCAGCAAGATCATGGCTGAATATATCCTTTTTGAAATAAATTTAGAGTGCCCATTTTTTTTTTCTAATTGAGGGGCAATTTAGCGTGGCCAATCCGCCTACCGTGCACATCTTTGGGTTGTTGGGGTGAAACCCACACAGACACTGGAGAATGTGCAAACTTCACACGGACAGTGATCAGGGGTCTGATCAAATGTATCTTAACTCCAATCACCTGCCTTGCCTCCATATCCCAGAGTAAATGGCACTGCTTTTGATGGGATAGAAATCTATGAAATGTCTTCTGAACCTTCAAACACAATCATGTGAAAATCAAGTTGGCAACTAGTTTGCATTACATTGCAATTTTTGCAACACCATTCTCTCACCCAAATGGTGTGATGATAGAATCCATGAGCAGAATGTGACCCTCGTGATCTGAATCCGACAACTTTCACTTGCTACCTCACAGAAATCATGGAGCCTGACTTTAACAATTAGCCCAGCTTGCTTCACCTTGCTTCCTGGAGCTTATGTAACATTCCCACTGTTTCTACTGTCTCTGCAGTCTCCTGAAGAAAAAGTCAAAACCAAGTTTTCTATTTACTGAAGCAACCAGGAGTGGCATGGTGGCGCAGTGGTTAGCAATGCTGTCTCATGGCACCAAGGACCCAGGTACGATCCCGGCCTCGGGTCACTGTCCGTGTGGAATTTGCACATTCTCCTCATGTCTGTGTGGGTCTCTTCCCCACAACCCACAAAGATGTGCAGGGTAGGTGATTGGACACGCTAAATTGCCCCTTAATTGGAAAGAAAGCATTGGGAACTTTAAATTTATAAACACGACAATACTGAAGCTATGAACCAAAGTTTTTTTTAAGAGTTAACCAATTTACAAAACAAATTTATTAGGCAAATATTAAATACATTCATATCCCTTCAACTTCTTTAAACATGAATTGAATTAATACTGGAAGAAGCAGTGAACAGATCAAAGATGGTCTATGAATACATAAATAGGTAGTCGCTCTCCTAACTTTCTTTTTGATCTCTTGAATTATGAGTTCCATGTTTTTTTTAAATTTAGAATATCCAATTCATTTTTTCCAATTAAGGGGCAATTCAGCATGTCCAATCCACCTAGCCTGCACATCTTTAGGTTGGGGGGCAAAACGCATGCAAACACGGGGAGAACGTGCAAACTCCACATGGACAATGACCCAGAGCCGGGATCGAACCTGGGACTTGGGCGCCATGAGGCAGCAGGGCTAACCCACTGCGCCACCATGCTGCCACATGAGTTCCGTGTTAAGCATGCCCAATGTATTCCTCGTGGAATTCCATAGAATGGTCAAGCAGCAGAGGACTCAATCAAATTATGCAACTGAGGAGGTCCCCTTGTTTTATACTCTCAATTTGTTTGACAGTAAGCACTTCGATAATTGCAATTAAAACAACAATATTGGTTTGACCTGTAATGAGACTGCAGATTCTCAAAAAACATCCTTCAGATTAAATCACAGAGTAAAGGAAGACTGCATCAGGATAATGAGCAGGTAAACATGTTGTTGAACTTGAAATTCCACAGATGTTGCCCAGGTCTGGGGCGGACGGGGGTGTTGATGGAGATATTTTGGGAGGGAGGAGGTGAAGTTATTCTTGAGGGGAAGGGGAGGGGTCTTGAACACATCAGCAGTGGGCAGTGTGTTTTATATGGACCTAGGAGGAGGTCTTTAAGAATTAGTTCATACTTGGCAAACTACATGGAGCATACACGACACAAGCATCACATGCCTTTACTTAAGTGTTGCATTTGGGGATATACAACCGGCCTGAGACCCCCAATCTGCCCACTACACTAATAATAATAATCACTTATTGTTACAAGTAGGCTTCAATGAAGTTACTGTGAAAAGCCCCCAGTCGCCACCTTCTGGCACCTGTTCAGGGAGGCCAGTACGGGAATTGGACCCTCGCTGCTGGCCTTGTTCTGCATTACAAGTCAGCTGTTTATCCCACTGTGCTAAACCAGCCCCTGGTAAAGAACCTTAATGCACATTTCGGACAATTCAAAAACACCCAAGTTAATATAGCTTCCTGAGTTTTGGAATCATCAGATCATGATGAGAAAGTCGGGAGGCCGAAACTCAATTTTACTCTGGATGAACGAACAGCCATGACTTGAATCTCTCCGCCTTCATTTTGCAGAGTTTATAGATGTTCAACCGAGGAGTCCAATTAACAGGGAAGATATTGTGTGGCACAGTGAGACTGGGAATAAATAGCTGAAACAAACTAAGGGAGCTAATCATATTTATCATAAATTGTTGATAACTACACTGGTAACCTCACCTGTGAGATGCTTGACTGGGTGTGGTAAATTTCTCAAAAGTAAATCACTGAGGGACAATGACGGCAGGACTTATTATCCCAAAGGTTATTAGAGCTATTATGTGATTAACAAAGAATCCTCACTTTGTACCCTACATTTACTCTATAATAGCCTATCGGTAAGGGATTGGTGTTGATTGCATAACCCGCAAAGCCTCTGGGCAATAGGAGCATTTACAGGCTTACACTGAGGATTTATTTTGTTCCAAAATAGCATATGCCCTATGTTCCATTTACCAGAAGACCTGTAAAGGGTTATAATGGCTCCCACATTAGCAATTTAGCTGCTTCACTTTTAACAAAAGGAACAAATGTGCTATGCAGTTTTAAATACTGTTTTCTGAGACATTAGGAATTACAGTGTGAAGTTACTACTTTTAAGCTTCCAGTGCAGATCCTCACTCACCAAGACTACATGCTGCGAAATGGTATTCACATGCATACCTTGCTCATCTATCCTGGCAGCAAGTTATTGAATTGTGAAACACTAACAGAAAGCACAAACTCGTATAGTCGACATATAAATCATAATTGCTTGCCATGGTGAGAAATGCCCATTTATATCAACCCTGTTCTTTTTATTGCCTGATGATTAAAATTTTCCCTTAAATTCCATGAGCCAAACCATTGATGCCAATTGTAAGATTCCAAATGTGTAACAATGACGTTACTCTCACAGTGCTTGGCACTGTTGCTTCACAGTACCAGGGACCCAGGTTCGATTCCAGGCTTGGGTCACTGTCTGTGCGGAGTCTGCACGTTCTCCCCGTGTCTGCGTGGACTTCCTCCGGGTGCTCCGGTTTCCTCCCACAAGCCCCGAAAGACATGCTTGTTAGATGAATTGGACATTCTGAATTCTCCCTCCATATACCCGAACAGGTGCCGGAATGTGGCGACTAGGGGATTTTCACAGTAACTTCACTGCAGTGTTAATGTAAACCTACTTGTGACACGAATGAAGATTATTATTATTAACCACTATGACGACGGTGTTCGAAAGTAGAATCACTAAAACAGCACAGGTTAATCATCTAAGATATTTCCTCATTTTGTTCATGATCTGTAGTTATTTTGTTCATGCATTTTAAAATTCTCCTATTTTACTCTTTTAAAATCAGAAACAATTGCTAATTTTCATCCTTTGATATTCCCCAATTTCCAATGTACTTGAAAATCTCGGCCTGGCCCCCTTCTATTTCCTCCGTTTAATATTGCTGGATATTTTCCATTGGGACCTGCTACACTATTAGCCTCCAGAGTCCCCAGTCTCCAAATAACTACTTCCTGGCTAATCTCTGTTTTTGTTAAATACATTGTGGGTACCCTCGAGAACCTGATTACTGGCTCCACAACCTTACTTTGTTTCGCTCTGTGAATACTGATGAAAAGAATGATCACAAATGATAAGTGAAGCCTTGCTCTGGTGCCACTATATTTCTTAACTGATTCAAATTATCCTGTAATACCATGTTGCCTATGCATATAACAAATGAGAATTTACTGTTCTTACCAACTTCTTTTTAAAATATCCTTTTATTCCCCTGATTGCTTTTTAATAGCCCTTCCTGTTTACTTCTATTTTCGATATAATTCCACTTCCCCAATCTCCTAAATCTTTTTAAGATTCCCTTTCATACACACTTTAAATATATATCTGACCATCTGGGATATGGTGCTGAGATTATCCTCCTCTTGGCTAAACTTGCTTCTCCCTTTTAGGAATATTACCAAAATCAAAGCCACAGCAGTATATTTTTCTGTGCATAAAGTTATGGAACTCTTTTTTTTTGCAGAACTGCCATTAAAAACCAATAGCTTTTCCTTTAACTTTTCCTACAAGTGAAAATGAATGCCAAATGTGATTTTTTTTTTTAAAGCAGACTATTTTAGATTAATTATGAATCCAAGTTCACGCCAAAGGTAGGTTTGCTGAACAGATGGGCAATGTGCCATTTTGATCTCCTCTCCATTGTATCTAGCATCCTCTTTCGGAACATGCTAAACACTTAATACCACATTTGGCAGAACTCTGATGCTGCATAGGATCATGATTAAATATCTCTAATGTTTCTTGTGTTTCAATCTTCAGCTAATAGAGTTAAGCAAGGAGAACTGATTGGGCATGCTAATATTATGCATAAATTGCCTCCGAATTGCATTTTTGCCTGTAAGTGATTTCACTCATTCATAAAGTGCAAGAATAATAAAAGTGGATTGGGAAAGAAAGAGGTTGGTAAGGATGTGCTAACTATCCGTAATGTGCCGCGCAAAAGGGGTGCATATGGGATGGGTTAGTGGGTTGCTTATTTATGATTGTAGTGCCAACCAGGCACCCTGGCAGTGCCCCAGCAGTACCACCCTGGTATGGCCAGCGTGCTGGACTGGAGTGCCAAGGTGCCCGGGTGCCAGGTTGCCTTTGTCAGCAATCAGGCAGGGGACCTCAAGAGTTGGGGTGGGGGGGGGGGGGGGGGTGTTGCGCGTTTTACTGGAGTGTATTAACACGCCTCCGTTTAAAGGCCATGTGCTTAACACTGCTATGGCTCTGTGTATGTGATTATGCTCAGGAGTCGCCAGGTGCCGTATTTAGACACCTCACAAGTATATCAAGGTCAGGTTCAAAGTAATAAATCTGTACACCGATTAGTAAATCCAAACGATTGATATTTATTATGACAAATATAATAAATACACACGCATATGCATACGCTAAAGAGACTAACTTACTTCTAATACTAAACAACTAAAATACTTATCTAGACAGGAACAGGCAAGGTCAGGGAGCAAGGCCTTCGTCCCGTTCTTGGTCTGCAACTCTCAGGTACTTAAAGTTGTCAGGGTCTAGCAAAGTCTGGATCCCGTAGCGATCATCGTAGTAGCACTTACAGTTCGATGGCTGATGGCTCAACGGCTGGTGATGGAACTGGAGTCAGGATGCGATGTATCAGCAAAGCGATGAGCCAAAAAAACAGACCGAACCATGTGCGGGGTCTACTTTTATAGGTCCCCCAAAGTCCGTGCCCCTTCGGGGCGGTCTTTTGCCTGCCATGTATCGATTGGGCCTTTTCCCAATCGATATCTTCCAAACCCCCCAATCTGAGGGTCGCTTCTCGATGGGTGGGGCGGTACCTACGGTTCTTTGTGTTGGATACTATGGCGCCGTTCTGTCTGGGCGTCTACTCAAAAGTATCCATTCATACTTAAATGTTTCTATTGTGCGGGCCTGGATCTGGATCACCTCATTACTATGTAGATCTTGTTGCCATTTACACCTTTGGCTGACACTCTGCACCTGGCCACAAACTGGTTTCTGTACGTGCAGAATGCTAATTAGTCTTCTGCAAACTGCTTGTCCTTGCTAAGACTGTTTTCTCCCTGCAGCCTTAGCAGTTCTCCATTTTGTAGCCCAGTGTCCATCTTAGGTGGCTACAGGAGGGGGGCTCAAGAACCCCATAAGAGAAACGGTGGGTGCGCTTGGGCGTTCTGGAGTCTGTGGTGAGGTTGCTGAGGGGGTAGAAAGATTGGGGCGGCATTCAAAAATGGCATCCAATCTGTGAATATTCTTCCTGCACTGGCGAACTGAGATTCTCAGTACAGGAAATGATGTAAGTGCGTCCTCGGCTGGGCGTTCTTCGCCGAGGCCAAAAACGTGGCGCTGCAGGCATTGAGAAACACCTCACGTCACCTAATTCTGTCCCGTTAAATTGCAGCCATAGAGTTTGATTTACACCCCTGCCAGTGTGTTAGAAGGTGGGGAAGCTTATAACATGCAGCTTGTGGCCTGCCTGCCATCTTACTAACCACCTTTCTCCAGCTCTACCAGGCACAGGGGAGGCCCACTCGCTCTTGGGCTTATTGAGACCCTTAATTGGCCAATTGATGGCCACTCTAGTGCCTCATCTGGACCCATCACTATTTTACCCACAGGACAGAATGAGCCAGGCCAAGCAGATAACTTGGCCTGGCAACCTTTACTGGACGTGGTGGTGTCAGGCAATAAAGGGAGATACCTCCTTTACGGGGCCTCCATACTCATCAGGGGAATCCACCAAGGTCATACCATCCCCGCCCCTTTAACAGTGCCGCACAATCTCTCGGACCCACCTCTCTGAACTCTCCTTGCAGGGCCTGTCAGCCGGGCTCTACTGATACCTCTGACCTAGATTCAGTCAGGGTCCCATAACCTCAGAATTAGTTGCGGGGCGGGATCAACTTTTTTTTAAAATGCTGCCCCACAGCAATAACACACTGCCAACAGCCTAAACAAGCAGAGAGTAGGACTGCACCCCTCAGTGGGAGGAAGTGCCACCCTCAAGAACTGATGGCCAATCTGATTGAGCAACAGCTCTAACAGGCCCAGCAACATCAGAGCTCAGTCATGTGCGCTCCTGGACTGCAAGCACAACCCCAAGCTTCCAGTTATTTGTCATTTTAATTCTCCACTTTGCTCCCAGACTGACCTGTCTGTCCATGCCCTGCTACAGTGTTCTAGTGACGAGAGCACCGTATCTTCCGACTCGGAATTCCACAGCCTTCTGGATTCAACATTGAGTCCAAAAACCTTTGATCCTAATCTCTGCCTCCATTTTGTTCTATGCATTCCAAATCCTCCCTGCCCTGCTTTTTTTTAGTTTTGCTGGGTTGATCTTCATCTTCTTTCTTTGTCACTTCATGTAGCATTCAGATGGTTTTATGTAACAATTGACATATCATTTGGACATGACTTTTGTTTCTTCACTATATCCATTACCATTCTCTTTGGCTGTAGCATCGTTAAATTTTTTTTTGTGAGGGCCACAAAGAATCCAGCACAAGTTTGTAGAGTCAAACAGAAAGTAACTTTATTTACAACAATATAGCAGCAGCAGCAGCTTACTACTCTAGCTTAGTACCACGCTGGCCAGCTCTATTTATACAGCTACTACTATTAGTGATTGTCCTGACACCCCTCATTGGGGGAGCTTATACTCTCCAAGAGTCATGGGATAACCAATTGTCCCCAGCCAATAGGATTGAGGCAGGTTATAACACTTTTGTTATTTAATCTTTCCTGCTGGCCTATAACAGGTCTTCTCCTTTGTTCTTCCTGTACCTCTCCCCACTTCCATTGATTTAAAAACTCTTACGTTTGCTTCAGGTCAAAAGACAGCTATATGAAACATGGGGCTAAATTCTCCGTTTCTTTTTTTAAATAAATTTAGAGTACCCAAATTTTTTTCCAATTAAGGGAAATTTAGCGTCACGAACCCCGCTACCCTGTGCACATCTTTGGGATGTGAGGGTCAGACGCACGCAGACACAGGGAGAATGTGCAAACTCCACATGGACAGTGACCCAGGGCTGGGATTCGAACCCAGGTCCTCAGTGCCATAGGCAGCAGTGCTGTCCACTACACCACGTGCCACCCCGGATTCTCCATTTCTGAGAGTAAGTGCCGACACCGGCGTGGGATCCGTGTGTTTCATGACTGGCAAATCGGCGCGGGCACCTCGCCGATTCCGGTACTGGTGAGACGCTAAACATTCTGGCAGCTGTGTTGTAACCATTAAGCTGCCAATCAAAGTCTAGTTAAAGATACTCACTGTGGAATCGAATGAATGCCAAGCATTTCAAAGGATCCTAGGGAATTTCAGGCTCTTGAAGTGCTGTGGGCTTTCTAGGAAGGCTTTGACACTTCAAAAAGCAACAGTTTTACAATCATTGGGCTGAGGAAGCAGATGTGAGGAAAGAGAAAGTCTTGTTGACTGAAATCTTCAATGAAATATCTGATCTGCTCTGTACCTGTCTGGCAGAGCAATTCAGAGTGAGAAGACCACTTCAGCATTTAAACGTATCAGACCAGGATGAATAATTTGAACAGAGAGCTGCCTGAGATCACTATGCTAATCATGATCTTCAAGTTTCCCAGAAGGGGCAGTCCAGACATGGGAACCCTATCCTGGGTCCTGGCGTCCGCCACTTACCCACAGTCCTAGCCCACCCAAATCCCAGAATCCTTGGGGGACCCTCTTTCTGCAGCCTGGCAGAGGAACAGGCAGCACTAGGCTAACCTCCTAGACCTCTCTCAGGGTCCATCGCAACAGGTGAGAGTGTCACTAAAAGGGCGTCAGTGCCTTGCTGCTGGGTGGTATTGCACCATTGGCGATGCCAGGGGGTGGGGACTGAGGGGGAGGCCTTGAAGGGGAGGGGGACCTGGAGGCACGGGGAGGGGGGGTGCCTGAAGGGAGATGGGGCAGGGGGGGTAGCTGAGAGGGTCAGATGGGGGTTTATAATATAATAACCTCCATTGTCACAAGTATGCTTACATTAACCCTGCAATGAAGTTATTGTGAAAAAACCCTAGCCGCCACATTCCGGCGCCTGTTCGGGTACTCAGAGGGAGAATTCAGAATGTCCAAATTACCGAATAGCACGTCTTTCGAGACTTGTGGGAGGAAACTTGTCGGAGGAAGCCCACACAGACACGGGGAGAACGTACAGACTCCATACAGGCAGTGGCCCAAGCCGGGGAAGTGAACCTGGGACCCTGGAGCTGTGAAGGCATAGTGCTAACCACTGTGATACCGTGCAGCCCATTGAGTGTTTGTGTCACCCTCATGCTGTATGATGTGGGGGGGGGGGTGAC
Organism: Scyliorhinus canicula; assembly: GCF_902713615.1. Classification (NCBI taxonomy): domain Eukaryota; kingdom Metazoa; phylum Chordata; class Chondrichthyes; order Carcharhiniformes; family Scyliorhinidae; genus Scyliorhinus; species Scyliorhinus canicula. The sequence goes on from NC_052153.1 coordinate 153,250,374, forward strand.
CAATTATTTCTGTGGTAGGGGGAAGGTTGCCTCTCCTTGCTGAGGGGTTGAGGGTGCTCACCTTGTCAGCGGGAAAGGGTGAATACTTGTGTTGTGGGAGGGAGGGGGGCCTGCCTCTGGACACTGGGATCGGGACACCTGTTCAAAATGGCCGCCCAAGACAGGGAAGGGAAACCGGCACACTTGCCGCCATGCATAAATTTGAATGGCAGAGTTATGGCGAGAGCACCTGGGCAGCATTCCTCGTGGCAGCAGGGACCAGTCCTGATTCTCCGCTGGCAGGAGAAGTTAGACTCCAGAACAGAGAACCCCACTATATTTAAATTTTTTTAAGATCGGGCGCCATTTTAAAAGGGCGCTATCAGGCTCCATCCCGCTGGCATGACAGATGCCTCCAGCATTATTTTTACTAAGTGTTGAAAAATATAAGAAAAATCAGATCTGCAGCTGCCAAGCTGCACACATGTTTTCTCGCCGGCTCCAGCACTTCGGGGGGAAATAAACACAAAGTTTTGCCCAGATTTCCAGCACCCTAAGTATTTTGCCTCTGTTTTGTGCAAGACAAAAAGTAACTCTCCACTGAGGTGCACAAAACCACAAAAAGTCTGTTAACGATAACAAATACCATTGATTTGAATTAGATTTATTATCTTTCTTATCGTATGGACTGAACAATGCAACCTATTGTATCCGATGCAAATGATGTTCATGGAACAATTTGTGTTTGTTCTTAAAGAAAACATTTGGATTGATTGATGCTTCAAATTGAAAGAGAGTTTTTGCTTTGTTTATACATTCAAGACCAATATGACTCTCCGAAGCGTCATACAGAGCCGAAACATTAACTCTCTTTCTCTTTCTCCACAGATGTCGCCAGGCCTGCTAGTTTTTCCAGAATTTTCTCTCTTTATTTCAGATTTCCAGCATCCGCAGTATTTTGCTTCTATTTTAGTGGTGACGTTCCAATTGTTTTTAAACATGCTTGGGAAATGGCCGCCATTGCACGCATTTATTGCACAGCCCCAGTTGCCCTTCAGGTGCGATGGGGTTTCTTGGAACGCTGAAGTGAACCGTGCAGTGAAATTACTCACACAACATTGTTTGGTCGGGAGTCCCAGTGTCAGTAAATGAATGACAGTGAATATTAAAGTCAGAATGGCTTGCGACTTCAAGGAGAACTTGCAGTTGATGGCATTCACAAACACCTGCTGACCTGTCTTTCTAGGTGGCGTATGTCACAGGTTTAGGAGGAAGACTTGGCAAATTGGTGCAGTACATCCTGTGGCAGCCTCAGTACGTCAATGTTGGAGGGACTGGAAGTCTAGGTTGGGGCATGGAGTGTCGGATCAAACAAATCACCTCAATTGAAATCTTGATATCAAGGCCCTTGCTTATACGTGACCGCATCGTGGATGATTGCCTTTGCATCATTGTGTTGAGGGATATCGGAAGCACAAGTGAGGACACTTCCACCAACTGAAATGGTTCCCCTGGCTATAACATCCACCGTCTACCCTACACAAGCCGCCAAAGGTGGCGGTGTATCCGTTTCTTCAATCCTCATCACCAAATCTCACCTTAATCTGTCCCCAGCATGCATGGCTGAGGGTATCAGCAATGATATGGCAGAGACAGGCGTGCTGGAGGTAGGTGCTTTATGTGTTGGAGAGGAAATGGATGAAAAGGTTACCAACAGTGCATTGTGAGATAGTGGCCAGTAGGGGGAATGGAATTGGTCTGAAGGGAATAGAGTTCATGGCAGGGAGGCTGATAATGCCGACTTGTTTTTCTGCATTGTTTCATGGGATCTGGGCGTCGCTGGTAAGGTTACATTTTTTGCCCATCCCTAATTTCCCTTCGACTGAGTCGTTTGCTCGGCCATTTCAGAGGGCATTTCAGAAACAACCGCATTACTGGTGGGTCTGGAGTCACATGTAGGCCAGACTGAGTAAGGACGGCAGATTTCCTTCCCTAAAGAGCATTAGTGAACCAGATGGGTTTTTAAACAATCGACAATGGTTTTACCTGTTTTTAATTCCAGATTTATTGAATTTAAATTCCACCAGCTGCCACCATAGGATCTGACCCCATGACCCCAGAGCATTGGCCTGGGTCTCCAGATTACTAGTTCAACATTACCGCTATGCCATCACCTCCCTGCAAACTGACTATGTCCTTCTCATGCAGGAGTGGTTGTTAAATATCGATGTTTGGCAGTAGGCGGTGGAGGAATCAAGGGATGTGATTCGGCAATAAAGCTGAAGTCAACAACAATGTAAAACCTGACTCCATGGGTCGGATATTCAACTGGCCGCAGAGGTGGGATCCAGGGCAGAGAAATCCCCGTAGGAGAGAGGTATCCCTGTTTCCTGTTATCTTCCCGCCTGTGGGCCACGTTAAAGGTGACTGGGCCAAATGGAACAACCACTACTCACTCACAAGCAACGGGTGACCAATTGAAGCAATTAAGAGGCTGATTAAGGAATTTTCCAATTGGGTACTGAGCCACCCACACTAGTTCAAACATTTTATTCTTAGTACCCAATTTATTTTTTCCAATTAAGGGGCAATTTTAGCGTGGCCAATCCACCTACCCTGCACATCTTTGGGTTGTGGGGGCGAAACCTATGCAAACACGGGGAGAATGTGTAAATTCCACATGGACAGTGACCCAGAGCCGGGGTCGAACCTGGGACCTCGGCGCCATGAGGTAGCAGTGCTATCCACTGTGCCACCATGCTGCCCTCACTAGTTGAAACATAACCAGTGAAAGGACGCAGCATCCCAGTGGTAAACCATTCGTTTGCGTGCTCTGTAATAATGTAAATGTCCCTTGTAGCTACTGGTACAGAAAGGTGGCCATAGCTGTGGTGGCAAGTGCCCATTGGAGGAATCTCCCCTCTATTGATGGTCTGGTGACTGTGGCCATTTTTAATTTCAATCTTGTAGAAGTAATGAGAGGGCACAGTCTCTCTCCCTCACATGCATCAGTAAAGTGCAGCAGGGTCAGTACTGGAGGGCCTCCTATTGGCTCTCCAACATTGGGAACGCACCCATGTCCCTAACTGGACAGCAATTGCACCCTTGAGGCATTAATTGGCCACTCCTAGGGCAGAAGGGAGGTGCAGTGGTTAGTGCTGCTGCCTCACTGCGCTAAGGTCCCAGGTTCGATCCCGGCTCTGGGTCACTGTCCGTGTGGAGTTTGCACATTCTCCCCGTGTCTGTGTGGGTTTCATCCCCCACAACCCAAAGATGTGCAGGGCGGGTGAATTGGCCACATTAAAATTGCCTCTTAATTGGAAAAAATTAATTGGGTACTCTAAATTTTTTTTTTTTTAATTTTTTAATTGGCCATTCCTTGGAAATTTGTGTCTGGTAAATGTTTCTGAGATGGTGCAGGGTGGGACCCACGTTAGATCCCAGCATTGGGGGGACAACCCTAAAATAAAAGTCCCGCCCTATATCTTCAGATAATGTCACTGAGGGGGACCAAGGGAATGAGAAAGATAAGGGGACGAAGGTTCAGTCCTTGAGGGATTACCAGAGGGAACGGCCTGGGGAAGGGATGGAAAAGTCATTTCAGGAGATTCACTGGCTATGACTGGACTGGATAAGCATCGGAATCACTTGGATGGACATTGGAGGAGGAGGGTGTGGTCAGGAATGTTAAGGGCTGCAGGTAGCTCAAGAAAGACAAAGTGGGCGTAGTTACCACAATTACAGTCACAGAGGGCAATAACCATTGACTTTCATTAGGGCCATTCAGTGCATTGTCAGGGACAACAAGAATAGAGAAATATTAACATTGATTGCGGAAAGACGGCACAGGTTTAGGAGCATATTCAGCAACTTTTAAAAGGCAAGGGAGATTGGAGAACAGGTGGTATGTTAATATTTTGAGGCAGGGGTGATGACAGCAGATTTGAAAAGAAGTGGATCTCAATAGAAGGAACTGTACACCATAATAGCAAGCATGGGGTCCAGGAAGGGATGATGAGTGGTTAGCTGACAAGCAACTGTTGTTAGAAGCAGAGAAGTAAAGAGATTTAGAGGATACTTTAAGAGCTTGAGCCTAAACCGAAGTAGGTGCAGCAGTGGTGGGTGAAGGAAGTGGGGATTCACACGAAGGTGAAGAGATCATGGAGAGTTGTAAAGTTGAAGGGGTTTGAAGCTATAGATAGGGGTGAGGCCTGGAAAGGATTTGAGCACCAGAGTAAGGATTTTTAAATCATGGTTAACTAACAATGTGGAAACGGAAATGGAAAGAGAGCAGAAGGTGGGTCTCACAGACAAGATGAGCATGGAGAGAGTATGTGGTGTTATAAGAGAGAAGCTAGGAAAGATTCAAGTTCAAGGCTATGGTAAGGGGAATGCTAGAGGAAGCTTTGTTTGAGGGGGAGGAAGAGATGCAGCAGAATGGGTGGTCTTAGCTTAGGAGCAAAGATGTGCATGAGTTCCTCACACGTACATTTGGAGGTGAGGTTAAACAGGGCAAGGGATAGAGACTTGCAGAACTCTTCTTTCCAAACTCACATCCTAACTCACACCAAGTTTCATTCACTCATTACTCCTGTGCATGCTAGTCTATATTAGCTCCTGGTCAATTACAACCATGTTCTTAAATCCCTTATTCTGGTGTTCAAATCCTTTCAGGGCCTCACCCATGCCTATCTCTGTAACCTCCTCCAGCTCTACAACAGTCTAAGATGTCTGCGCTTTTCCAGCTTTCTGTGTTTCCCCATTTGTAAATTAGTAAAATTGTGAGGAAAGGGTACTTCACTCCACGAGCGATGGATCCTCACATTAACTACATCATTTTACTAAAGCTAAACATTAATTGTCTACTCCCCAGGGGATCTTCTTTATATAAACAATTTTATGTTAGCCTAACTTCACATAAACAATATACATGGTTGTAATGAATGATGATTCCATTTTTACAATGCTTTAATTGCACCTCTGTAACCAAAGCATCTGCTTGTTTTGTAATCCAGGACTAAATTTTAAAAATCTCCGGCTGATGCATACACATATTAACCAAAGCTTTTTTGTAAAACGCATTTTATTCAAACTTGTATCAAAGTAGGTTACAGCAAATAAACACCCCGGGAAACATTCTTCCCAACAATCAACTATACAGTTTGTGCAGATTTTCCTCCTTTTTCACCCCCCTCTCCCCATCACCACCACCCCCACCCCCCCCCCCCCCCCCCCCCCCACCCCACCCCCCCCCCCCCCCACCCCCCTTGCGACAAACAGCTCCTCAAACACGGTCACAAACATCCCCCACCTTTTCTCAAACTCCCCTGCTGAGCCCCTTAACTCATATACTTATCTTCTCTAACCGCAGGAAGTCGTACAGGTCACCCAACCATGCTTCTACCCCCGGTGGCGATGCCGACCGCCACTCCAGCAAAATTCATCGCCGTGCAATCAGAGAGGCGAAGGCCATGACATCGGCTTTCCTCCTCTCCATGAGCTCCGGCTTCTCTGAAACCCCAAATATCGGCCCCAAAGGGTCCAGGTCCACGCCCTCCTCCACTGTCCTGGCTAAGACCGCGAACACTCCCGCCCAGAATCTTCCCAATTTCACAACCCCAAAACATGTTCGCATGATTTGCTGGCCCCCACCCACACCTCTCACACACATCTGCTACCCCCTGAAAGAACCCACTCATTCTCGCCGAGGTGAAGATCAAGGAGAAATGGGAAGCGGAGTTGGGAATGGAGATCAATTGGGGAGTATGGAGTGAGGCACTGCAAAGGGTCAACGGGATCTCCTCTTGTGCAAGGATGAGCCTGATACAGTTTAAGGTGGTGCACAGGTGCATATTAACCAAAGCTTCTAATTGTTACTGCGCCAAATACATGTAATACAATATATATCTGAAATTCCTACATTCATCCCACTTTCTTTGTGCCCAGTATGACTCCAGCCAATGTAAAGTTTTCCCTCCAATTGGCATTGACTTCAATTTTATTAGGACTTCTTGATGCCGTAATCACCTGTGGAATTCAGATCTTTTATCCATGTTTGGCTGTAATAATATCTGGAGTTGATTGGCCCTGGCAGAATTCAAGATGAGCATCAGTGAGAAGTTTATTGCTGAGCAAGTGCCGCTCGGTAACACCTGGTTCATCACTTTGTTGATGATTGAGAGTAGACTGATGGGGCGATTGGCCAGATTGGATTTATCCTGTGTTTTTATGGGCAGGACTTACCTGGGCAATTTTGCACATTGTCAAGTAGATGCCAGTGTTGTTGATGTGCTCAAACATCTTGGGCAGGATTCTCCAATAATGGGGCTTTGGCCCCACGCCCGCGAGACAACAGGCGCGAATCACTCCAGACTTTTTTCTAGAAAGTCCAGAGTGATTCTCCATTTTTAATGGGGCTAGCAGGGCTCCTGAGTACTCCACGCAGCTCCGGCTGCCGATATGGGGCCCTGACTTCCGGCCGCGGGTCTACGCGACATGGTGAACCCACACAGCGGGCTGGCGCCGAAGAAGTAGGCCCGCCCCAGATCACGTGCGCCCACCAATCGGTGGCCCCCGATCACGGGCCTGGCTGTCGCGGAGGCGCCCCGCCCCCCCCCCCCCCCCCCCCCGTGATGGGTCCCCCTGCCCCCCACCAGGATGCCCACCGCAGCTGTGACACCAAGCTCCTGCCGGGTGGAGCCTTACGTGAACCACGTAACTGGCGGGAACTCGGCCGGTCGTCCGCGGAGAATCAACGCAGGGGCCTCTTTCAACGGCCCCCGACCGCCGCCATGTCGGCCGTGCGCTGGAGAATCACGTGAAGGCATCGGACTCGATCACGGATCAGACACCCCATTCTCCGCCCCCGCGCCCAGCACGATTGGGGCACGGAGGCTCGGAGAATCCCAGCCCTTGGCTGAGGAAGTGGCTAGCACGGGAGCATAATCTTTTTTAGCACCACAGCCAAATATTGCTGTCTTCAGTGCCTTCATCCGTTTCTTAATCCGACATAGTTTGAATGAAATTTTCTATGGACTGGAATCTGAGATGCTGGGGACCGCAGGAAGAGGCCATGATGGATCGATGATGATACAATTATGCCTGAAGATGTTTGCAAATGCTTCAGCCTTGCCTAATACACTGACCTGCTGAGCTCCTGCATCATTGAAAATGGAAATGGAGCCTCTGCCTCCAGTCAGTTGTTTAATTGATCAGCACTGTTCACAATTGGATGTGGCAGAATCTATGTCTGTTGGTTGTGAGATTGCTTCATTCTGTCTGTTGCGTTCTGCTGTCACAGTTTAGCTTGTAGTCCTGTGTTGTAGCTTTGCCGGCTTGATTAAGAATGGCTGGTGTTGCTCCTGTCATGCCCTCTTGCATTCTTCACTGAACCAGGGTTGATCCCCTGACTTGGTGATAATGGTAGAGTGGGGGATATGCCGGGCTATGAGGTTACAGATTGTGCTTGAGTTCAATTCTGTTGCGACTGATGACCCGCAGTGCCTCTTAGCTGCCCAGTTTTGAGCTCCTAGATCAGTTCTTCATCTATCCCATTTGGCGCAGTGGTAGTGTCGCATAACTTGATGGAGGATGTCCTCAATGTGAAGACATTACTTTATCTCCACATCGACTGCGCGGTGGTCACTCCTGCTAATTCTGTCATGGTCAGATGTATCAGCAACAGATAGATTGGTGAGAGTGAGGTCAAATAGGTTTTTCCCTTTTGTTCTTTCTCTCGCCACCTTTTATCTTTTCTTGCAGGCTTGAACATCCTCCGAGGCCCGTGCAGACCTTTTGACCCGACCTGACCTGACCTCCACGACCTGGAAGTGGATCGGGCCCAAACCGGATGTGAAGCCCCGACCTCGATTTGGAGCCGACCCAACCCGGCCTAACAACCGACGCCAGCCCCGGATCGCCTGGCCCAGTCCCCGGAGCTCCCGACCCGACCCCCGACGATGAGACCCGGCCCAACTCGACCCCAAGAGACCTGCCCAGCGACCCGACCCGAAGAGACCCGCCCAGCAACCTGACCTACCTGGAGATGAAAGAAAGAAAAGTCCACGTGGAGGCCCGTCCAGGCCTACTTCAAATCCCAACCCAGGAGCGCCCAGGGAGGGAACAGACCACGGGACCCAGCCCAACCTGCCTGAGGAAGCACCTGCCCACGACCCAGGACCCCTGAAATGGAGACCCTGCGCAAGGACGCGAACTCGCTGCAAGATATTCCCGTACCCGCAGAACGCCGGGACCCATCCGGATGGCAAACATGTCCCCCAGCAACCCCTCTACCTCAACCAGCACCCGGAATCCTGCCAGACCAGACCCCGGAAACATAACCAGCGCCCTGGTCCCCACCAGCGCCCTGGACCCCACCAGACGCAACCACCTACCTTCCACAAGTTCAGACTTCTCCCATCGGATCCCAGGATCAGCCAGCCGCAGCCATCGACCGAGGAAGAGAGGGAAACGTGGCGGTCTGCAGGTTAGACTGAAGCAACGTGGTTTACCCCTCTCCCCAGCATACTCCTGGCAAACATCCAAGTGATGAAAAACAAGCTGGATGAACTTAACGCCAGACTTACCTCTCAGAGGGAAGTAAGAGACTGCTGTGTGCTCTGTTTCACAGAGACATGGCTCACCCCCGCCTCACCGGACTGTGCCATGCAACCTGAAGGCTTCTCAATTCACCGGGCGGACCACACAGTGTCATCAGGCAAAGCAAAGGGTGGAGAGGTTTGCCTCCTTATCAACTCCTCCTGGTGCTTGGATGTGGCGACCCTGGTGACCTACTGCTCCCCGGACCTGGAATACCTGACCGTGAAGTGTCGCCCACACTATCTTCCACGTGAGTTCACTTCAGCCATTATCACAGCGGTCTACATCCCACCCCAGGCAGAAGTGAGGAAGGCGCTGGACGAACTGTACACGGTGATAAACAACTACAAAACAAAATACCCGTAGGCCTTGTTCATCGAGGCTGGAGACTTCAACTAAATGAAATGAAAAAATGAAATGAAATGAAAATCTCTTATTGTCACAAGTAGGCTTCAAATGAAGTTACTGTGAAAAGTCCTTGGTCGCCACATTCCGGCACCTGTTCAGGGAGGCTGGTACTTGAATTTAACCGTGCTGCTGGCCTGCCTTGAACTGCTTTAAAAGCCAACTCTTTAGCCCTGTGCTAAACCAGCCCCTAATAAGGCCAACCTCAAGAGTGTACTGCCAAAATTCCACCAGCACATTTCCTGTTCCACCAGGGGCGACAACACTCTTGACCATTGCTACTCAAAAATCAAGGTTGCCTACCGTTCCTTCCCCCTGACTGCACTTTGGAAAATCAGACCATAAGACGGTGCTCCCTCTCCCGGCATACAAGCCTGGACACGGGTTCCCGACCTTTGAGAACCCCGCACGGTTGGCGACTTGGCCCAATAGGGGCGGAGCAGCTGGGGAGGGCCTTCAGGTGGCAAACTAATGCCATCCCAATGGCATGCGGCGCACGACACAATTATGCCATTTTTGGGGGGGGGGGTGGAGGGTACAAAACGTGTGTCAAACGATTTCAGCCCCCGATTTCAGCGTCAAAAGGTATTCTCCGATCGTAGATTACGAAATCGGCATTGGGGAACACAGAATCCCACCGAAGGTGTTTGAATGTATAGAATCATAGAATTTACAGTGCAGAAGGAGACCATTCGGCCCATCGAGTCTGCACCGGCTCTTGGAAAGAGCACCCTCCCAAGCCCACACCCCCACCCTATCCCCATAACCCAGGAACCCCACCCAACACTAATGGCAATTTTGGACACTAAATTCATCATGGCCAATCCACCTAACCTGCACATCTTTGGACTGTGGGAGGAAACCAAAGCACCCGGAGGAAACCCACGCAGACACGGGGGGAACGTGCAGACTCCACACATACAGTGACGCAAGCCGGGAATCGAACCTGGGACCCTGGAGCCGTGAAGTAATTGTGCTAACCACAATGCTACCGTGCTGCCCACGTAATAGGTCAATGTATCAATGCAGGTTTCATTAAAAATTGTGGGCAACTATAAACACTGAAGCAGGTAGTGGGCATCATCAGTATCTGCCGAGCAGATACTCAATGTTCAAAGTACTTTATTTAATAACTGATTCATAATTTCCTTTGTGGTTGGTGCGCAGGCTAAATTAAACTGCACTATTTCAGACCAAACATTCACCTTGGAGAGGGTTAACATTCAGTTAAGGTGTGATATCCTTCATGGTCGCACAGTTTGCTGACACTCACTGACTCCCACATAAAGAACGGCCAGTTGGTGAGATTGGGAATCTGCCAACCATCAGCAAGACCAAAGTATCGGCTGTGACCAAATCTGTGGCAAGCTGCCACCCTGAAATCCGTTTTGAACTATTCCATTTGCAATCTGAAAAATATCATTTTTAGCATCATGAACTAGAATTCTCCTTTAATGTAGAAACAATGACAACATGCTTCGGCTGATTTTCATTTCCCCTTCCCCCACTTCCCCCCGACATCAACTCATTGGATATAAATGTCCTCAAGTTGATACTATAAGCATCTGACTACAAAATCAGTTTTATCCAATTAATACACTGACCTTTCACTCACACTAATGTCTGCAGGAGAATCCAGTTATTTGCCACAGTGAATGAATTCAATTAAAAACCATAAATAAATCAATTTCCGGCAAACCTATAAAATTAGCTTCTTCAAAAATAAATATTCCTTAGTTTTGACATCTCTGCTGTTTGTTAAGTCAGCTGTAACAGAAGATATTTACCCTAATGGGGAATTGGCTTCCCTACTTTAATGAGGCCGTGCATTCATTTGAAATGCGGCAAAATCCTCGACTCTCTCACTTGTGACCATGACTTCATAAAAATCAATGCCTCTCAGACATCCCTTGTTCTGACATTTTTCCTTTTGTTTTGTTTCATAAAGCCGTTGTGAAGCACCGAGGGATGTTTTACTGCATTCAAGGTCCTGTGTAAGGCATGTTGTTTAAATTGCTGTTTATAGGTAATCCCTGAATAGTATTTTGTATTGAATCATCTTCATTTCATGAACAGGAATAAAGGGCTTTGGGTAAACATTTCCAATTTGTCATACAATCTGATCATAGGATTCTGCATATACTGCCAAATTTCCTGTGGTTGAATCACAGAAACTGGGATCTGTAAGGGAGGGAGACGGCTTTTGCACTATGTTTATAGTTTCATGTACATTGTTTATTGTGTTGTTGTTATAATACCAAAAAATCCCTCAATAAAATGTTTATCAAAAAGAAAAAGAGAACTGCGGCCTAGTCAGGTGAGGTGCTAAAGCTACCACAGAATTTACAGTGCTGAAGGAGGCCATTTGGCCCATCGAGTTTGCACCGACCAATGGAAAAGAGCACCCTACTTAAGACCATGCCTCAACCCTATCCCTGTAACCCAGTAACCCCCCCCCTAACCTTTTTTTGGACACCAAGGGCAATTTAGCATGGCCAATCCACCTAACCTGCACATCTTTGGAATGTGGGAGGAAACCGGAGCACCCGGAGGAAACCCACACAGACAGTGACCCAAGCCGGGAATCGAACCTGGGACCCTGGAACTATGAAGAAACAGTGCTAACCACTGTGCTACCGTGCTGCCCCTCTGAGGTTTGGCCACCTCTGGCATAAGTTCAAATTAAATAACACATACCAGTCTATTTTTTTCTATTGGCAATTCCTTGGGTTCAGGGGTGACTCGCTTCCAATCCGGTACGAGAGGGCTGAGATGGCCGATAAATCCAATCTCCATCCTCTGCAAGCTGTGCAACAGGTGTTGCCTGGAGGATCAGTTTGATGCATTGTTTGGATGTTTCTGCACTCTTTCTGCCTCCTTGACTTCACCTCTGCATGTTCCTGATGAAGCCCGGGCAGGATTCTCTGATCCTGAGGCTAAGTGTTGACACCATTGTAAACGCCGTCGCGTTTCACAACGGCGATTCTGACCTCTACAGGGGCCGAGCACGGCACTGGAGCGACCCACGCCACTCCAGCTGCCGATACCAGCGTCAGATGGGCACCGCAGGTCTGCGCATGTGCAGTGCGACCAGCGGCAATGCGCGGATGCGCAGTGCGACCGGCGTGATTGCGTGCATGCGCGGTGGCTCCCTTCTCCGCACCAGCCCCAATGCAACACGGCGCAGGACTACAGAGGCCGGCGTGGAACAAAAGAGGCCCCCAGCGCGAGAGGCCAGCCCACCAATCGGTACGCCCTGATCACGGGCCACGCCACAGCGGAGGCCCCCCCCGGGGTCAGACCCCCCCCCCCCCCCCCAACCAGGCCGCCCCCGGATGGATGCATGCTGAAGACCCGCCGGGTAAGACCACACATGGACAGCGCCGGTGGGACTCGGATTTTTTATGCGGTTGCTAGTCCCCTCCCAGGCGGAGAATCGCCACGGGGACCACGTAGAGCGGCCCCTGACCGGCACCGTGCCGACTGCGCCGGCGCCAATAGCGTCGATTCACCGCTCTCTGGAGAATCGGCGGACCGGCGTCGGTGCGGCATCATGCGATTCGCGCCCGGCCGGGCAATTCTCCAGCCCGGCGTGGCCTGAGAGAATCCCGCCATCCTTGTTCGGTGCCTTTCCAAAAGAATCTTCTCCTCCTTCTGACTGGGGGCACCCTCCCCTCAAACCCAGAGCCCTCTGAACCTCTTCCCCCCAACCTCCTCCCCCCCATCATCCACCAACCCCCAACCTCGCCCCCACTCCCCACTTGCCTCTCCCATGAGACACCAAACGCCACCTCCATCACGAACCACTCGGCCTTCTCTAACCTGCCCACCCTGGGACCTTGACCGTCACCATATCTTCTGGCTCCGGCACTTAGGCTCAGGCAGGAGTCTAAATCTAGTCAGGGGTTAAGCTTTTACCTTAAGAACTTTTTTAAAAAATAGTTGCCTCAATTGAAAACTATTGGGAACCTCAAGATGAAAACGTGGCATTTCTAAATCAAATTATTGGTAATTTGCTGAATATCTGCGGGAACACAGTTAGTGTATATAATAAATACATGGTTTAAATGCAGTATCACCAGAAAAAAAATATTAAAGTAGACCTAATGCTGAATTATCACATTTTGACGATAATTTTGTCAGTAAAGCCACCTTTAAGACAAACCTTTAACTTAAGATGTGTGGGATTAAGACAATTTTTTTGCTATTGATTTGCGTAATAGAAAAAATCTGCTAATGGCACATTCAGAATAATTTACCATCTCAGCTATATCAGAACAGTAACGGTAGCAACCATAAAAGCATTGCCTGCATGGTGTAGCTATCTCACTCAAAAAGGGTCATTTGGAAGGCAATAATGTTTTTCATTAAAAATAATAATTTGCAACTGTAAAATACAGCATAATGATTAGCATTTTATCCCCACAGTAAAAACACAGCTCTTACTTTTCTTGATGTAATGTTTTAGGCTTTTTTCATGACAACTGGATCCAACTAGAAAAGGTTGGGAGTCACAAATGTCAAATTAAAGAACCACACATGAGGGCAGCATGTGGTGCAGTGGTTAGCAGTGGGACTGTGACGCTGAGGACCCAGGTTCGAATCCCTGCCCTGGGTCGCTATCCGTGTGGAGATTGTAAATTCTCCCCATGTATGCGTGGGTCTCACCCCTTCAACCCAAAGATCTGCAGGTTAGGTGGATTGGCCACCCTAAATTGCCCCTTAATTGGGAAAAAAAAATAATTGTGCACTCTTAAAAAAAAATGTTTTTTTAAAAGAGCCATATGCAGCTCCAGAGCCACAAGTTGCAGACCCCTTGGTGTAGTAACCACAGTATAAACCCGCCATCAGAAGGTGCAGGGATTTTATTTTATAATGTTTGGAATTATAGAAAAACCTGCATTGATGCACAGAGCGCTGCGGGACAATTCAAAGCCCCCCCCCCCCCCCCGAAGTTAGTGGTTTAGCTTGGACTGCAAATGAAATGCTAAACAATAAACATGCAAAAGTCTTCTATATCACTCGTGAGAAATCAGCTTCTCCCGTAAAAAAATGCAAACAAAACTTGCTCCTCATAGTCAAGAATTCTTTTGTCTAGATTTTTTTAATACACTGAGATAATTATCACAGCTCACCTTATTTATACAGGATTTCAACGCTGCAGATTGATTTTTTTTTACCTATCTCTTCAAGGGCTTATCTCACGTTTCCATGGTGACAAGCAAATATGGAGATTTCACTCTCATGTGACACTTTGACATATCAAAAGGCTTATCTTTGCAGTCAAACTCACTGCACTGAATAAATGCACAGTGAAGCCACTGCATATAATAATACATTGGCATTCCAGAGGGAACAAGCTTTTTCCAGTCTCTTCCAATTTGTCTCTCCCAGAGGCAATAATTCATTTAATGGTATAGCTCTCCTAGATAACTGAAGTCCACCATTATCTCAAAATGTGTTCTTCACAAGATTCTGGGCTGCAAGTGAGGTAAGGTATTTGGTCATGGAGTTTATCTCACTGAAGCTCAACACTGTTCTCATTAAATGTTCATACATATACAGGGCCAAATCCTCCAGTCGCTGGATTGTTGGAGACCGGACATACCCCACAATAAAAACACTGCTCTGACTTATTTGACTTAATTGTTTTTTAAGCTTTTTTAGTCCTCGTGGACCTCCCTGGGAATTGCAAGGCAAGTTTCAACTTCCGATGGACAATTCCCCTGCTCCCCAGGACCATCCACGAGTATCTCAGACTCTAATTTAGAGTCGTAGACTTTGGACATTTTGGTGGTACCTTGACAGCTACCCAGGAAATGTTAGACAGATTCAGATCTAGCCTCACATCTGGATAGCTACACACCCAACACACCACAAACACCCCCTAACCCAACCCCCAATTAACCCCCTGACCCTCCAGCTAATTCCCCCAACTCAGACCCAACTGCCCCATTGACCCCCAACTTCCCCCGACCCCCAACCTGACCCCATTGGCCCCTGACCTTCCGACTACCCATCCGACCAATCCAACCAGCACACAACTACTTGACTTCGCTTCCCACCCCTCAACCCGGCTACTCAGTTCACCCAACTAGCCACACCCTGCCTCAAACACTTACCTGCCTCACTCACCTCAAACACTTTCACACCTCAGCCACCTATCCACTACTCAATTACCCACCTATACATTCTCACACTCACCCATTCATCCACTCACTCATCCAGTCACTAGCCTTTAAACTTACCATACGGTGACGAGTGCCATAAAAAGGGGATGTGTCCTGTCTTCCCGCAACTGCACTCCGACAACATTCCCGAGGCATGCCGCACTGCGCATCTCTGTGAAAGCCGGCAGAAATGCAGAACAACATCAAGTCGGGGGAATTTCTGAGCTCAGAAGCATAACCAACCATCTTTGCCATTAATCAGTTCCAGCAAAAGCATTGAAAATAATCCAAATCAGAAACTATGGCCACATTGTACCCTCCTGCACCTGGGAATGTTGAGGCATAATTTGGCTGGCAGAGTCAGCACAATCTGTATGAATTGGTACCACATTGCATGATACCAGTAGCCACTAAGTCATCAGAATTTGCACACAAACTCCAAGAGGACACTCCAGTGCAGTACTGAGAAAATGCTGCATTATCAGAGGTGCCATCAGAGACGCCAAACCAACGTTCTGTCTATCCTCTCAAGGTAGATGTAGAAGATCAGCTGGCTCCATTCCGAAAATGAGCAGGGCAGTTCTCACCAGCGTTCTGAGCAGAAATTATTCCTCAACCAACATCTAAAACAAACAGACTATCTAGTCATCGTCACCTTGCTGTTTGTACGAGCTTGCTCTGTGCAAATTGGCAACTAGGGGTTTCCTGCAAGAGTGGCTATTGATTTACAAAGCTTGTCATTGTCTGTAAAACGCTTTGGAGGTGTGTAAGGCATTATATAAAGGCAAGTCCTTCCTTTTTAAACAAATGATTTATCCAGCCATTCTGCTTTTTAAAAAATGCCCTGATTTTGAGAAACCAGTAAAACTGGGGCTGTGCATCTGCGCCAGCAACTTAGAGTCGGATCAGAACCAATTTCTGTGAAGCACCATTGGCATCAACTTGCAGGCATTGGGCAAGATCAGAAAATCACATCCTCAACCACTCAATTCACAAAGTACCCATTTCTCAAGGGGGCCAATCCAGGAGGCCATCTGTCATGTCAGGCAATCTGCAATCACACGCAGGAATGAGGGAAGTGCCAATTATATATTTTCAGTGGGATAATACCTTGGTCCTTTCTTCCTAGCTTTAACTAGGTGCCAGAATACCACTGAGTGAAAAAAGTCCCATTGCCACTCATCTGGCCATCAGGGCTCCTAATGAGTAGGAAAGGGTTACAGTCAATTAGTGTTCAGGTAATAAGCACATCATTCTGTTCATCAGTAGCTGTCACCAGAGGGTGTGACATCCCATGTTGCCAATGCTATTGGAAGGAGAATAAATACTGGCTGGATGGTTGTTATGAGAGTGGAACTCTCTTTTCATTCATGGTTCATCCATCACCACCATCGCCACGCCGGAAAAAGCCAAAAGGCCCTTCGACAGCAGAGGAGCATCCCATGTTGGTCACTTCTGCTGATCTTTGGCCGTCACCTCCATTTTCAAGAATTAAATATTGGCTGGAATTTTCCAAGCCCTATCAAAGGAGAAAGGCTGACAGAATGGTGTGGGAAGGTGTTGGCTATGTGGCCAGCCATTGGGAGGGCAATTGAGCCAATTAAGTAGCCAATTAAGGGCCACTTCCTACCTATGCGGGCATTTGCCCATTTTATGGAGGGGGGGGGGAGGTGCCGGGTGGGTGGAGGAATTGAATTGGGATACTGCCCCCTGAAACCTGGCTGCTCCAAGGTGGGGGTGCTTTGGGTGCTTCATGGCCCGTGGAAAGGCACCCACCCTCTTTGGCTGCCATGGTCACACCCACGACAATAGTGTAGCTGGTATTTAATAAGCAGCCCCATGCTGATCGCTGAGACCACTGGGTATGGGAGGTGGGGCAAACACCGGCATGGAGTGTATGAATACCAGTTAGGGGTGGGTGGTATGGCATATGTTGGCATGAGGATCATGGGTAAGACCTTTAAAAATGACCTTTCAAAAGGTTCTTCCATCAAGACTATGGTTCTGCGGGACTATGAACCGTGACTAATTGAAAGCCTGGGCTGACTACATGAAAATGACAGAGGGCTAGGAGATGCCCATCCCCACAATGGAGACGGCCAAGTCAGGATTGCAGGGTGTGGGTTTTTGCACCAGCTCGCATCCTTATCCCCCACTGACTAAAATTGAAGGTGTCAGGAATAGAAAGTTGGATACTGGCTGTCATTTTTCAGGCTCCGTAGAGTGTCCCTGACGCCATGAAAATCCAGCCCATTATTCACAGTAAGATGAATTCATGGCCGGAACATTTCTGCCGCTTCCTCCGGAGGGATCCTCCAGTCCTGCTGAAGGCAGCAGACTTTTGAATGGCCTGCCACATTTTCCAGTCCTGTCCTGCCCTGCCACAATGGCATGGGGAAACTCTGCCCAATGTTATTCCAGGGATTTACTTAAGCACTGATGCACTATCAATTACCACAAAGATGAGACTAGTGGAATAATCGAGGCTTTATTGAGCAAAGATGTTGTGCCTCCTGTAGCTGAAACCAGAATGGCTGCAACACCGGCAAGCACACACATTTATACGCCACCTACTGGGCGGAGCCAGCAGGCAGGGATTTACCCATGTACCTCTAGTATACGTGTCTTACCGTAATACATATAATACTGGTAGTGGTGACTACCACAAGCACATACTAATGTCAATGATTAATTCATTGAAATACAAACATTCCCCTGCAGTCATCCTTAGTATGAAGAGATGATTTTGCTCGGTGGGATGGCAATGGGATTTGAATGCAGTTGCTGACTCTTAGCTGCTTAAATATGCATTCCAAAAGAACTAAACCACGCATAATTAGGTTATTGCTAATCCAGTTCAGCAATAATCAGTTTGAGAATTACAATTTTCTGGCATTTCTAGCAAATGTGTTCACCTCACTACCTTGTGGATTCTGAACACATGCCAGAAGGAGAGAACAGTTCAGACCATTACTCTTATTTCCCGTCTTTACTGTTTTTTACTTCTGGGGCAAACCTGCCATCTCTCTCCGTGCTGGTGCCTTGTTGACTGAAGCAACTTTTACTGTATCAGCTTGAACTCCCTCTCATCAACAAACTACCTGAAGAATCAGAAATCTCATAACTCATTTTATGCTGAGCCTCTTGAGCTTGTATATAGAACCATAGCATCGTAGAATCATACCGCACAGATGAGGCTCTTTATCCATCAAGCCCGCACTGACAGAAAAAAACCTACTCTAATCTACTCTCATCTCACTTCCCACAGCCAAAGCAGTTATGCAATCAGTTGGCAGCTCAGACTGGTTGCCTCTCTTCCCAACAGAGTAGCAAGAGGCTTTTGTCCCTCTGTGCTGATTGTCCCTTTAAGGGCAGCACAGCAGAGTAAGGGTCACTCAGAGTGTGGAATCACCCCATGATGAGTGAGTGTCTGAGGCAAAGAGACATTTTGGGAATTAGCTACTGCCATGTGGCTGATGTACAATTCTTATTAATAAATACCTATTATTTCAACTAATGGCAGCACGGTGGCGCAGTGGGTTAGCCCTGCTGCCTCACAGCGCCGAGGTCCCAGGTTCGATCCCGGCTCTGGGTCACTGTCCGTCTGGAGTTTGCACATTCTCCCCGTGTTTGCGTAGGTTTCACCGCCACAACCCAAAGGTGTGCAGGGTAGGTGGATTGGCCACGCTAAATTGCCCCTTAATTGGAAAAAAACGAATTGGGTACACTAAATTTTTAAACAAAAATTGTTTTTAATTATTTCAACTAATTAAATCTGCAAAAGTGCATCTTTACACACTCTGACACCACTACAACCCTGATCCAGTTTCTGGGATTGGAGTCACTTAATCAGGTTAACATGGTCCGTGTGGCAATCACATCACCAACAGTCAGTCTGCTACCACTGCAGAACCAGAGTGCCTCCACGGCACCATTTGAAGGGGAAAAAGATATCATTGATGAAAATTGCTGCTGACTTTTTCAGACTTAGCTGAGACCAAAGTCTACAAATGTAGGCACTAGGACTTCATCCAAAGACTTCAGGGCCATTACTGCCGCAACACAATACTACCATCTCCTTTGTAAGGCAGTCACAAGGACCATCACCTGCTGTGAACCAAGGCCCCACCCTGTGTTGGCATGGGCCAGAAAAGGGCAGCCAGTCATATTCCTTGTGAGATTGGGGGGAGAAAAGTCCAAGTATGGGACAGCACAGTAGCACAGTGATTAGCACAGTCGCTTCACAGCTCCAGGGTCCCGGGTTTGATTCATGGATTGGGTCACTGCCTGTGCGGAGTGCACGTTCTCCCCGTGTCTGCGCGGGTTTTTTCCGGGTGCTCCGGTTTTCTCCCAGAAGTCCCGAAAGATGTGCAGATTAGGTGGATTGGCTATGCTAAATTGCCCTTAGTGCCCCAAAACGGTTAGTTGGGGTTATGGGGATAGGATGTAAGTGTGGGCTTGTGTAGGGTACTCTTTCCAAGGGCCGGTGCAGACTCGATGGGCTGAATGGCCTCCTTCTGCACTGTAAATTCTATGATTCTATGTGTGAGGAGATGGCAAAGGGACTTGCATCTCCATTCTTCCACTGCTTTCTGAAGCTGCTTGTCTCAAAACAAACATCTGGCTACTTAATAACATCTGTGGACGTGTTAATTTTCAACAGCTGGAGAAGGTAAAGGTTCAAGCAGTAAATCTTAGAGCAATACGCTTCTACTGCTTTCACTGTACAACTCCCTTAGGAAGTGAAAATCTCTCATTTAAAAACTCAAACTCTCAGCCTTGACTTCTCTCCGGAGTCTCTTCATCATTCGTCTTTCTTCAAAATCTGTTTTTTTATTAGTGGGCGAGCAAAAAGTAATCCAATAATGAATTGTTGGAACTTTAGTGGGAAGAAAAGGTCTGCCCTCACCATGCAGTCTGAGTGATTCTTTACAGAAACTATTCATACTTGGCAATTGAATGGTAGTAATTTAAAAACGTACAGGGCTTGAGATGAGGAGACATTTATTCACTCAGAGGGTTGTGATTCCTCGCAATTGTCTCCTCCAGAGAGTTGCGGATACTCCCTCGTTAAGTATCTCCTCTTGCGACTTCCAGTGATGGCGGGCGGGAGGCAGCCACACACTGGAGGGCTCTCGCTCGGGAATAGGAATTTTGGGATTTTAACGCCCGGTCCTAGGGGCAACGGAGGCTGAAAAAGCTGTGAGAAGGCACAAGGAGGAGAAATGTCCAAGCTTGGGAAAAAAAACGGCTGTGAAAAAGGGGGTTAATAAAAGTCCGCCGGTGAGTGAAAAGTCAGCGCAGGAACTGTAAGGAAAGCGGAGGCTGGAGCACCGGGGGAGGCCGCATCGCTCACAGCAGAAGAAATGACCAAAGTGCTGGTTGTGGAACTTGAAAAACAGTTCACAAAACACATGGAAGCAATGAAGAAGGAGATGGGGGCGGTATTGAAAGTGCTGGTGGAGGAGGCGATTGCCCCGGTGAGGGGGCGGTATCAAGCACAGCGGCGGAGGTGCGGGAGCAAGGTGAGACACTGAAGGAAATGGAAGAGGCATTATCGCAGCACAGTGATCAACTCACCTCGATGGGGTGCTGAAGGTGACAGAGACCCACAAGGGTCTGCAAGCCAAAATGGAAGACCTGGAAATCAGATCCAGGAGGCAGAATCTGAGGATCGTGGGTCTGCCCAAAAGGGTGGAAGGCCCGAGGCTGACGGAGTATTTTGCCACGATGTTGGCGGAGCTATTGGGGGAGGGGGAACGATCCCTCTCGATACGAACTGGATCGGGCTCATCGGTCATGGAGGCCTATACCAAAGACGAGAGAGCCGCCAAGAGTAGTAACTGTGTGTTTCCATAGGTACAGCGTGAAGGAGAAGGTCCTGTGCTGGACAAAGCAGAAGCGGGTGGTACAGTGGGCTGGAGCTGGTGTACACATAGAACATAGAACATAGAATAGTACAGCACAGAACAGGCCCTTCGGCCCTCGATGTTGTGCCGAGCAATGATCACCCTACTTAAACCCACGTAACCCGTATACCCGTAACCCAACAATCCCCCATTAACCTTACACTACGGGCAATTTAGCATGGCCAATCCACCTAACCCGCACATCTTTGGACTGTGGGAGGAAACCGGAGCACCCGGAGGAAACCCACGCACACACGGGGAGGACGTGCAGACTCCACACAGACAGTGACCCAGCCGGGAATTGAACCTGGGACCCTGGAGCTGTGAAGCATTTATGCTAACCACCATGCTACCGTGCTGCCCCACGGTATACCTTCGGCCCTCGATGTTGTGCCGAGCAATGATCACCCTACTTAAACCCACGTAACCCGTATACCCGTAACCCAACAATCCCCCATTAACCTTACACTACGGGCATATGTGTACCACATATACCAGGACTTTGAAATGAAATGAAAATGAAATGAAATGAAAAAAATGAAAATCGCTTATTGTCACGAGTAGGCTTCAATTAAGTTACTGTTAAAAGCCCCTAGTCGCCACATTCCGGCGCCTGTCCGGGGAGGCTGGTACGGGAATTGAACCGTGCTGCTGGCCTGCCTTGGTCTGCTTTAAAAGCCAGCAATTTAGCCGAGTGAGCTAAACCAGCCCCTTTACGGTGGAGTTGGCGAGGAAGCGGGCTGCCTTCAGCCAGGTGAAGAAGGCACTGTGCATCAGCAAGGTGCAGTGCAGCATAGTATATCCAGCTAAGTTGAGGGTAACCTACAAATCCAAGGACTTTTATTTTGGGATGGCGTGAGTGGCGGAGGAGTTTGCAAAGGCTGTGTCAGAATTGAGAAATGGGACTGAGAGTGGGTCATGTACCGATGTAGCCTCATGTAACTTTATTTTTTCACTGCGTGTTGGTGTATGTACTAAATGAGTCGACGCTGTATATTTGGACAAGGGAAGAGTTGGGACTTTCATTTGCAATGATGGTTGTTTGGGGCTTGGGTGTGTATGCTGGGGTTGTGTGCTGAAGGGGATTTCTTGGTTTTCCTGGGACCGGACAAGGGGGAAGGAGACTCGTGCGGGGGCCTCCATGCCGGCCAATGAGTCTAGCCGGGGTGAAAAGTTGGGGGAAGGAACCGAGGTTGGGGGGAAGAGTTTACAAGAGGATGTGGAGGGGAAGAGTCAAGGAGGAGGGATGGTGGGGTGTCTACAATTCATGGGTGTCATTCACGGTACTCTTTCGGTGATTGGATGGCATTGAATATTGGGGGGGGTTGGGGGGTGGTCTATATGTGTCAACGGTGACCAGGGGCGATTCCTGATTCCTTTTTTCTTTTTTCCTCCTTGGGAGGTTTAGTTTTATTTGATGCTTATATTATCAGGTGGGCTGTTGTTTGGGGGTTGGTAGGAGGATGGGATCGTTGTTGGTAGGGGGATTGACATTGTATTCGTTACGTTTACTGTTTGTTGGTGAGGTGTAAATTCTGAAGAAAATGTGAAAATGGAGAATAAAAATATATTTTTAAAAAAGTATCTCCTCTTGTTCGTCATTCGAACAAGACGACCATGTCCATCATCTGGGATGTTTGGTAGGTTTCAGATGGGTGACTGTTAAGACTGATCTGCGCGTGGTTAGCAGTGCAGCACCATGGCAAAAAGTTGTTGCACTCACCCTGAATTCTCTGGCGAACTGTAACTTTTGGGCACCGCACATGAGCAATCAGGTAAGTTCCTGCTGGCACGAGGCAAGACTGGAAGGCCTGACAGGATGCTGGTGGGCTGCTGTTTTAATGTGCATTAATGAGCTGCAAATGAATGCTGATGCCATTTGTGCCACCTGCAGCAGGATGAGTGGGAAAACTTCAATGAGATTTTACGCCGGTGGACTACCGACTTTTTTACTCCTGCCAGATTCACCATGCCTGCCCACCACCAAATCTGCTGTGGGCTGGATGGGAGAATTCCACCCATTCGGGGCAATTCTCCCAAAAAATGATTAACGGCCAAGATTCTCCAGCCGTTCGCTGGAGGAGGGATCCTCTGGTTGCGTAGAAACACAGCCCCACCCGCTGGTTTCTCGGCAACATGGGGTAGCTTCAATGGGAAATCCCATTGACAGCAGCAGAAGCAGGGAATCCCGGCACCAGAGAATGGTGCACCGCCACCAAGAAACACGCAGCTGGGAGGCCGGAGAATCCAGTGTCAAGCAGGAAAACCTGTGAGAATCTCATTGGTTGTTCTGACGCAATTCTGTTCGTACTCTACCCACAGTTGGGCTGGGATTCTCCTATCCGAGTTCACCTCCACCACCTGCTCAGCCAAAACTCTATTCACTGCAGCGGGACCAGGGAATCTTTAGCTATGATTGACAAGTCCGTCACCACATCAAAAGCAGTTAAGTGCTTTCTGCTGAGAAAAAAAAGGAAGTGAAAACACGTAACTCCTGTATGTTTATAAACTTTGTGATTAGATTCACAGCAGGGTACTTGATAAGCAAGATGAAAATAAACAATCCTGACATCTGGCTATCTGGAATATATTACCCTGTCAATTACAGCCTATTAAAAGCTATTTCTCTTTGAATGTGCATCAGCTCAGGGAAGACCTCATCTACAGGCTCAGCATCAGGCTGGGATGCAGCTGGGCTCTGGCCCTCCAGCCTCAGGGCCTCCAGAGGACGACGGCCAGGGGCAAGAAAGGCAACGGGACATGATGAGCAGCTGGCTGCCTCCACCACAGATGTGCATCCTTAGGGCACACTTAGACTTAGCAGTAGAGCTAGGAGGGCAAAGCACATTGAAGATCACTGATGACACCAGGGGAGGGGGTGGGAGGATAGGTAGGGGGTGAAGGGGTTAGATTGGAGAAATGGCACCATCGGGAGTTTGGGGAATTGTAAATCACAATAAACAACCTTGTAGACAACCAGTATGACGCCTCTGTAACTTTCTTCCACAGTGCTTGCTGACCTCCGAACACTTGGCCCATCTCTCCAGGCATTCACCCCCTCCCCAAGGCAGTCGCCCACCCTCCGGCCATGGACATGTCGCATCCCCTGGGTTTTCGGATGTTGGCTGCTCCGTGTGAGGTGTTGCCTCCCGCAGTGTTCAAGCACAATGTCCAGCTATCAGGGTGTGATCGGTAATGATTCCCGCATGCTATATGGACACCCACCCATGGGAATCCACTTGGATCGTGTGACGTGTTCACCTAACCACGATTGCCAACACCCTATCAGCAATAACACTCAGCCGCATGGGGGTTATTGGTGGTCGTTGGGACAGACAGGCAGTGACAGGAGTTGCCCCTGGAACAGGTACACACAATCCAGGGGTTGGCCTGGTGATGCCGAGCACGGTTGCCCCCCCCAGTTGCCCCCCTACCACCACCTCCCGACCACTCTCCCATGGCGGCCCACTTCAGTGGACGGTTCCCCACGGCCCCGCCGATCACAGGGTTAGCAAGCCCAGCGCCCCAGGGCTCTTTGCCTGTGAGCAAAGATGGCTACTCACCTCCTCGGCTCCCCACAGAAGCCCTTGTACCAGATTCACGTTTTTGAAAAGGAGTACTAATCGACGCCAGCGTGACCACTTGCTGGGGAGGCTGCTGAATTGACAGAAGGCCGTTGGATATGTAGTGGCTCTCGTTAATTGTATGGAAATAGGGCTTAAGTGATGATAATTTGTTTCTCGCCACGTTACGGCAAGATCCCGATTTTGCCTACAGGAGTAGGCTGGTTGCAATGCAAACTCTTTGGCGCCTGGTATGATTCTAGTTTTCTGCCTCTCCCGCTGGAATCTGGCTTTGATTCGCTCGAGCGAGAGAGCAACGAGGCCAGGGAATTGTGCCCTTAGTGTCCAGGGATATGCTGCTTAAGTGTAGTTACAGGGTTGCAGGGATAGGGTGGGTGCCTGGTTACGGTGCTCTTTCAGAGGGTCGGTGCAGACTCGATGGGCCGAAACTGTAGGGATTCTATGATTTTATGATTCTCAAAAGAATTTTTGAAGGTGACCCAAACGTGTATGTGAGCCTGAGCAATATACAAATATTACGTTATTTACCCCAACTAATCAGATTAACATCCCAGTAACTCCATGAACAATAATGTACACAGTGGCTTGGAAAAATTTGTATCTACCCGAAGATTAAGGAGATACCAAAAGGAAAAAAAATCTATTTGGCCTGTCCGCAGTGTGGGAATCAAATCACCTAAAATGATTTGAGTATTAGTCAAACTTACCTCAGGAACAGTTGTATGGAAATAAGATTGATTAAATATTACACTTTTCCAGGAAAACAAATTGCCCACACGGGCAAAGAAATATGTGGGCTGAATTCATTGGCCATGGCTGTGTCTCTGGAAATAGCCCAGAATGCCGGTGGCAATCCTACAGCAGCCATTTCAAGGAGCCCATGCAAAATGAAATG
The DNA here is from genome assembly GCF_902713615.1 of Scyliorhinus canicula. Lineage (NCBI taxonomy): Eukaryota > Metazoa > Chordata > Chondrichthyes > Carcharhiniformes > Scyliorhinidae > Scyliorhinus > Scyliorhinus canicula. The sequence goes on from NC_052153.1 coordinate 153,275,914, forward strand.
TCAGTCAGGAATTAAGTGACTCCCCATCAGATAGCCAGCAGCTGTTCAGCTCCAGCAGCACCTCTGGAAAAGGTGGGCACTGCTGGGCATGCAACAGGCCCCGAAGCAGCAGCCTCATTGGAGGTCTCAGAGGACAGGCGAGTGGGGTGGGCTCACCAGGGCCAGTCAAGCAGGCCCCAGCAATTAGGCAGGAGGGTTGTTGTGGAGGCCAGTGGGAGAGGCCGTTCCAGCAGTCCTGGGGCTCAAGGTGTCCAATTAGGAGGCCTCTCCTGTGGCTTATGCTGTTCCACCAAGTAGAATGCGAAACATTGTGGCATCAGGCCTTTAAGTGGCCATGAAGGAGCTTCCGGTAGCCTTTCATTTTAATTCTCAAAGTTGCTATAATACTGACATCTCTGTCCTTGGCCAGCTGCGCTGTTCCAGTGAAGTTCAACATAAGCTTGAGGAACTGTAACCTTTCTTGCCCCATTACTATTCCTTTTGGCCCTGGAAGACTAACTCTTCTGCTATTCAATCTCTCCAGTCTTCTACCCCATCATACACCTCCCTTTTGCCATTGTCCCACCTACCACTTTCTCAAATTACATATGACACAGAAACAGGCTATTTGGCCCATACAGTCCATGCTGACAAATATGTTCCACTCAAGACTCTTCCCAACTTTCCTCATCGATATCTAGCATCATAACCATCTCTTTCCCTCTCCCTCATAGACTTGTTTGAATGCATGCATACTATTCTAGGGCATGATTCAGCGGACGTAAAACAAAGTCCACTATCGGACATGTTTAGTGGATGTTTCTCAGAGGCTGCAGCGCAATGAAACACCCCACTATTCAATGGCACTTTGCCAGGTCTTTTGGGCCTTGGAGGGGTCTCTCCCCACCGAGGCTGCATTTAAAGAGAGTTCCTTCTGGCCAGCTGATCTCACCAGCAGGAAAGGCTGCAGATTGGGGTGCCAATTTGTCTGGTAGCCCACATCTTTCTCCCCCCCCTTTCTGCCTCCCGCCCATTATTTTTGCCAGGGTGGCAGTGCCAAGGCACCCGGATGTCAGTGGGAGTACCTTGCCCAGAGCCTGACCACCTGGGGGCCTACGATGGCCTGGGAGACCTCCCAAGTGCCATTACGCCTGGTCCACATTTGATGAAAAAGCATCGACCTGAAATTTTGGGCGGGTTTAATGTCCTCTCCCCTCCAGTTTGGTGATGGGGGTATTTAATTACAGGGGATGGTGGTGGATGGGAACTCCCCCACCACCCTGATGAAGTCCATGGTGGGAAGGCCTGCGATTGAGGCGCATAAGTAGCCAATCAAAGCCCACTTAAGGGCCTCATTCCCTCCACTGTTGATGTTAACGCAGCAGTGGGTGGATGGCTCACTATGCAGGGAGCACAACAAGCAAACCCTCACATGACTCTTGGCATCAGGAAGAGAGGGTCCACTGAGAGTTACCCCCCTTGCCCTTGCTGACCCGCGCACCATCACTCAATGTGGCCTGGGATCCAATCTTAGACCCCCAGTGGCACTGCCAGTAAGTAGGGCTGCTGGTCTCTAATTGGCTGGCAGATCTTGGCCGCGTGTCTTCTGCACCGGGGGGTCCTTGATTGAAGGGAAGGGTAGCTGTTGTCTAATTGAGTGCCTGAGTGGCATTAATATAATCAGCCTTCCCTAAAGGAAATGAAATGAAATGAAAATCGCTTATTGTCACGAGTAGGCTTCAAATGAAGTTACTGTGAAAAGCCCCTAGTCACCACATTCCGGCGACTGCACAGGGTTCTCTCTGGCTCTCCAGCCAGCCAGCGAGATTCCCCACGCCTTCGTTACATACTGCCCATTAACTCTGTGTCTCTCTCTCTCTCCTCAGGTGCCAGCATTTTCCGTTTTTATTTTCAAATAAGAAAAACCCTCTTGAAGGGAAAGTAAAAGAGAGGAGATTACATCATTGAACAAAGCTGTTGAGAGGCTTATGCTCCGAAACAGCTTTGAATTAGCAGGGATGACAGAGAGATTTCACACAAATGACCAGCACTTAAACAGATGTAATCAAACAATTGATTGTACCTGCTGCCTGGTGCAGTCATTTACCACTCTACAGGAAAATGAAAACATCAGTCACTCCCACGGAATAATCTCCATTACACAGCTGATGATTAATTTCAGGACAATTAAGTTCTGTGGGGACCATTTTCACACCATTTCAAAAGCCAATCAAGGGTTCCGTTTTTCTGGAAGGCTTTTTCATCATTCTGCAATCAAGAAGTATTCTTGGCAAGCTCGTCATCTGCTTATCATCTTTTGTCTGCATTAAAATGTTGCACATTTCACTCCCCTCAGGGACTATCATTATATTTACCAGACAACAAAGGCTATTCGGAGTGTGGATGGGGGGAGGGGAGAGCGTACGTGGAGCTTTTTAATATGTACTCGACCGGTTGATCTCCCGTGATTTTGCTCACAATTTTTTGCTTATAAGTCCAATCACTACCTCGATCAAACTCAGTTGTCATTGCAGACACCTTTTGCATTTTGTCTCCTTTTCTTTCCCCTGTCTGCATGCTTCTCACACATTTTCCCTGGATTTCCCTACATCTCTATCTTTGATGATAGGCCACAATCTTGCCTGACATCTTTCTCTGCTTTATTCTAGATTTCTATCATATCAATTCTGAACGTGTGTCTCTGTCCCCTTGGTACATCTTTCACTTTGGGTGCGATTTAATGGGACAAAAACAGAATCCTGTTATGAGCACGCTGAGCAGGGTGTTTCCCAGCACCTACAGCACCGAGACCGACCCCTCTATTTAATGGGGCTTTGCCTTTATTTTTTGGCCTCTTGCGTGGAACACCCCACCGAGGCTGCATTTACACAATTTCCTGCACTGACGAGCACACCTCGCCGCCCTGATCTTTTGAGCCCCCCCTCCCCGCCATCAGCCATCCCGCACTACACTCAACGTACGTCTTAGGGGGCCCTTGAGCCTCCCTTACACAACCTCTTTAAGGGCAAGGCACACTGGTGCCCAATCCCTAGCTTTCCTACTGGCAACTGGGCACCTTGGCACTGCCAGCCTGGCACCCCAGCAGTGCCCCTGACAGCCTAGCAGTGCCACCCAGGCACCCAGGGTGGCACTGCCCGTGTGGTAGTGCTAAGGCGCCAGGCTGCCAGTGCCAAGGTGCCCAGGTGCCAGCAGGAGTGCCAGGGTACCACCCTGCCCAAAACCTGATTTTCCAGAGGTCTCTGATGGCCAGGGAACCCCCTCCCCCCAGGTGCCATAACACCGGGTCCACGTTTGCGGAAACCACAAACTAAACGATGCCCTGGCGAGGCCCCCCAGTCGAGGCCATTAGTTCCCGGACCCTGGGAGAATATAGCGCAGACAATATGGTTCATTTAAAAACATTCATCTGGATCTCGCCCAATGAGGGCGAAATCCAGATCACGACATTGCATTAAATCTGAAGGCGTTTCGTATGTCGTGAGTCTCGCCACAGGCTGCGCGTGAGATTCAATGGCCTCATTCGTCACCAGGTCGGAAGTGACAAGGCCATTAAATCTCACCCTTTGTTTCTGGCTTTCTGTGTGTTGTTCACTTTACATGTCTTTTACACACTTTCGCTTCCTTTCTGCATGAAAGCATCTTTCTCATTCTTCTCAAGCGTTTTCATTCCTGAGGCAGGTGGGCAGGGTTGGGGAAATTCCCGATTTGGCCCACCCACCTCCGGAGAAAAAGCCCCGAATGCTGGACTGTTGTTCAGTGTGGGTGAAGGTGAATGTTAGGGCGAGGCCCGCTACCCTTGGATAAAGTTTGAGTGTAAGGGTGGCTGTAAGACCTGATTCAGTGTCCTTGTTATTTGTCCCAGTTAAGTCAGATGCTTTAGCTCTTACTCCACACACTCCTTCACCATCCCACCATTACCCATGCCCCCACCCACTCCCATGGCCTCTCAAATCTTCCATGCCAACCTAAGCCCCTCGATCCAACTCTCCATGACCCTTCATACCCTCCATGCCAACCCATAACCCCACCCAACCCAACCCCTTGACCCCTTTTAACCCACATACCAATGTACTGCCCTTCTATCCACTATGTCAACTTACTGCCAACTCTTGGGCAGTCCTTCAGGGTCGAGGATGACTTGCTTCCACTCCACTGGGGGTGGGGGGGTATCACGGCTGCTCCATAGACCATGAGCTTGGTGCTGGATTTGAGGTCTCGGTGTTCGAACACTCTGTTCCTCAGGCATCCGAAGACTGCACTGGGGCATTGGAGTCAATGCTAGATTTCATCATCAATGTCTGCTCGCACCAAGAGGAGGCTTCCGAGGTATGAGAAATTATTCACATTGCCCATGGGGTCACTGTGGATCTTGATGGTCGGTGGGGGGGAATGTTTTGTGTGGCAGGAGTGGGCTGGTAAAGAACCTTTGTTTTCCGAATATTTGGTCTGAGGCCCTTTCTCTCGGATTTCACGGTGAATGTATCGACAATGGTTTGTAGCTCGGTCTCTGAGTGTGCGCACACACAGGCATCATCTGTGCACTGCAGCGCGATGACAGAGATTGGGGTGGTCTCCGTTCTGGCCTGGAGGTGTCAGAGGTTGAACAGTTCCCCGCTTGTCCGGTAGGTTTGCTCCACTCCAGCGGGTAGCCTCAGGGTGGTGGGGTGGAGTGTTGCTGCAAGGAAGATGGAGAAGACCATTAGTGCGATGACGCAGCTCTGATGGACCCCAGTTTGCACATGTATTGAGTCTCTAGTGGTTCTTTAGTGAGGATTACAGCTGGCATGTCATCGTGGAGCAGGCAGAGAATGGTGATGAATTTCTGCGGGCAGCTGAATTTGAGCAGGATGTTCTACAATCCCTCATGGTTGACAGAGTTGAAGGCATTTGCGAGATCGAAGAAGGCCATGTACAGAGGTTGATGCTGCTCCCTGCACTTTTCCTGGATTTGTCCCATGCTGAAGATCATGTCCATTGAGCCTCTTGATTGGCGGAAGCTCAGGGAAGAGCTCTTCAGCCACTGGGGAGGAGGCAGTTGAGGAGGATTCTCACGATGACCTTTCTCGTGGAGTAGGGAAATCCCTCTGTAATTTCCGCAGTCAGACCTGTGTCTTTTCTTGAAGATGGTCACAATAAAGGTGTCTCTGATATCATCCAGCATGCTTTCTTCCTTCCAGACAATGGTTGCGGATTCATGTCAAGAGTGCCTCTATGCCGCATTTTAATTCCATCTGAGCCAGAGGCCTTGTTGTTTTTCAGATGTCAGATGGCTTTTCCGACCTCACGGTGAGGTGGGGTTGCACTGAGATGGTGGCGGGTAGCATGTTGGTATCAGGAGCACTTATGTCAAAGGCTGTATCTTGGTTGAGGAGGTCCTCAAAGTTCCCAGCAGCTGTTGACTATCTCTTTGTTCTTGTTGAATGCTTTTCCGTTTTTGGCTCTATGTGGAGTGAGTCTCTGGGTACTCAGACCGTGGATGGTTTTAATTACGCTGAAGAAGCAGCGCACATTGTGGTTGTCAGCGGGTTGCTGAGTTTCATGCCATCCATGACCCACCAACTCTTCCCTTACATCTTCCATGCTAACTCACCCAGTATTCACCATTAGCAGACCTCAGGAACCATGTTGAGATGAACAAAATTCTCAGTATCTATTACAGACTTCACTATACAAAAATAAATCATTGATAAAAGTACATTTAATATATTTAAATTCTTCAAGTACTTAATCCCATATAAAAATGAACATTTGTATTCACAACCTGTGGTAGTCGGTATTAGGGGTATTACGGTACCCAGGTTGGTGCTGTAAGACCATTGGTGTGGGAGGTACCTGAGACAGCAATATTATTGGTGAAGCCTGCTTGCTGTGTCTCCCTAGCAGCTGCATTCTGTACCTGCGCTGCTGGTGGAAACATCTAGTCCAATAAAGCCTTCAATTGTCGTCCAATCTCGCTTCTGGAGTCATTGATCGAGCATCACAACCCTCTCTTAATAATCTCTTGGAGCTCTCATTAAAACTGTGAATTTACAGCACACCACCCCATCCCCACCTCTATGATAATGATAACCCTCAGGCTTGTGTCAACAAACAGCTATTGAAATTGCAGGCACCATTTTTTTTAAACTCAGAGACACAGCAGGCTGTTTCTTTCAAATCTTAAAGGGCAGTGGAAGGAGAGATAGAAGAACACCCAGAAATTAGAAATAAAATAGTCAATGATCAGCATGAATTTTAAAAGAGAAATTCTTGCTTGACCAAAACTTATTGAAGTTTTTTGATAGAGCTTCAAGAGAGGAAAGATAATGACAGTGCAGTAAATCTAATTTATCTGGATTTTCAAAAGAGCTTTGGTAAGAAAAGGCGGGGTGGCACGGTGTTGCAGTGGTTAGAACTGCTGCCTCACAGCACTGAGGACCCAGTTTCGATCCCGGCGCCGGGTCACTGACTGTGTGGAGTTTGCACATTCTCCCTGTGTCTGTGTGGGTCTCACCCCCACAACCTAAAGACGTGGCAGGGTACATAGATTGGCAACGCTAAATTCCCCCTTAATTGGAAAAAAGGAATTAGTTACTCTAAATGTATTTTTAAAAATTTAACTAAAAAAAAGTGGCAGAATGGAATGCGAGCTGGCTTCAGAAAAAAAAAGAGTTGGAGTATGGGTCGCTGGAGATAGGAAGTTCTATGGGCAGCACGGTAGCACAAGTGGGTAGCACTGTGGCTTCACAGTGCCAGGGTCCCAGGTTCGATTCCCCGCTGGGTCACTGTCTGTGTGGAGTCTGCACGCTCTCCCCGTGTCTGTGGGTTTCCTCCGGGTGCTCCGGTTTCCTCCCACAGTCCAAAGACATGCAGGTTAGGTGGATTGGCTATGATAAATTGCCCTGTGTGACTAAAAAGGTTGGGAGGGGTTATTGGGTTATGGGGATAGGGGGGAAGTGAGGGCTTAAGTGGGTCGGTGCAGACTCGATGGGCTGAATGGCCTCCTTCTGTACTGTATGTTCTATGTTCTATTCCAAATGATCAGTGTTGAGACTACTGCTATTCACAATGACTAATTTGGACTTTGGAATCAAAGGAGCAACTGTTCAAGACTCGAGTGGAGTATAAACACCAGCAAAGACTGGTTGGTCCCAGTGGCCTGATTCTCTGCTGTCGATCCTCAATTCCACAAAAAAAGGCTATTTGATTAATGGAGCAACTAGGTCTTTGGCTGTATTTTGAACCTCCAACTCCTTACCCGAACGGAGACGAAAGAAGGCAAAAGTAACATAACAGCGACACTGGAAATCTGAAATAAGAAATTGCAGAGATGCTGGCTGACATGCTGTGTGTTATCAACACTTTCTGCTTTGACTCCATAAGAAAGGATGTTCCCAGTGGCAAAAGGGTCGATAATCAGGATTTAAGGTGATTGGTAAAAGATTGGCAACGTGAAGAAACGTTTCCTTTCACACCATGAGTTGTGATCTGGAGTACACTGTCTGAAAGGATGGCAGATTCAATTGGCACATTCAAAATAGAATTGGATAAATAATTTAAGGGGAAAATTAACAGCATGACAAGGAAATGCAGGGAGTGGGATTAATTGTATGACACAAAGAGCTGGTACAGGCACCGTGGCCTCCATGGCCTCCTTCCAGACCATTCCATAGTTCTATAAAGGATTGTGCCAATGATGCAAGTTTCTTTTCCTCCTTTTCAGATGTACCGTCGCAAGCACACAATATTATCCAGATTGGCAGCGTTGATGCAGTAAGAAAGTAAACAACTACTGGGAGGGTTTAAGCCACAACCCAAGAACAACCGGTTCACCCTGCTGACTTCATGATTCGGAATGCTAGTTTGTGAGGTGATGGCACTAAACCATCATTGGCAGGCTTACCAGCGGCAAACAGTAAATGTCATTGTCACTCAAGGAAAATCAAATCCATTGTGTTAACAATACTGTATAGAGTTGGCTTGAATGAACTAAGATGTTGATGTTGAGTAAAATTTGGATTTGCTGACAGCTGTGAACATCGCTTTTTATGAACCCTTTGACCATCTGTTTCTTATTGTCCCACGAGATTCCCTTTTAATCCCAAAGCTTTCCACGATCTCCACCAGTGATATTTTATTTAAATTAGGGTTGGAAGGACTGGATAGTTGGGTAATTCATCAAAAATTTGGGCCAATTAGAGCATCATTAACTCGGACTGGCTTAAGTGGTGGTAGGTGGTAGGCAAAGTAATGGAAAGGGTACTGAGGGATAGGATTTCTGAGCATCTGGAAAGGCATTGTTTGATTAGGGATAGTCAGCACGGATTTGTGAGGGGTAGGTCTTGCCTTACAAGTCTTATTGAATTCTTTGAGGAGGTGACCAAGCATGTGGATGAAGGTAAAGCAGTGGATGTAGTGTACATGGATTTTAGTAAGGCATTTGATAAGGTTCCCCATGGTAGGCTTATGCAGAAAGTAAGGAGGCATGGGATAGTGGGAAATTTGGCCAGTTGGATAACAAACTGGCTAACCGATAGAAGACAGAGAGTTGTGGTGGATGGTAAATATTCAGCCTGGAGCCCAGTTATCAGTGGCGTACCGCAGGGATCAGTTCTGGGTCCTCTGCTGTTTGTGATTTTCATTAACGACTTGGATGAGGGAGTTGAAGGGTGGGTCAGTAAATTTGCAGATGATACGAAGATTGGTGGAGTTGTGGATAGTGAGGAGGGCTGTTGTCGGCTTCAAAGAGACATAGATAGAATGCAGAGCTGGGCTGAGAAGTGGCAGATGGAGTTTAACCCTGACAAGTGTGAGGTTGTCCATTTTGGAAGGACAAATCTGAATGCGGAATACAGGGTTAATGGTAGGGTTCTTGGCAATGTGGAGGAGCAGAGAGATCTTGGGGTCTATGTTCATTGTTCTTTGAAAGTTGCCACTCAAGTGGATAGAGCTGTGAAGAAGGCCTATGGTGTGCTAGCGTTCATTAGCAGAGGGATTGAATTTAAGAGCCGTGAGGTGATGATGCAGCTGTACAAAACCTTGGTCAGGCCACATTTGGAGTACTGTGTGCAGTTCTGGTCACCTCATTTTAGGAAGGATGTGGAAGCTTTGGAAAAGGTGCAGAGGAGATTTACCAGGATGTTGCCTGGAATGGAGAGTAGGTCATACGAGGAAAGATTGAGGGTGCTGGGCCTTTTCTCATTGGAACGGAGAAGGATGAGGGGCGACTTGATAGAGGTTTATAAGATGATCAGGGGAATAGATAGAGTAGATAGTCAGAGACTTTTTCCCCGGGTGGAACACACCATTACAAGGGGACATAAATTTAAGATAAATGGTGGAAGATATAGAGGGGATGTCAGAGGTAGGTTCTTTACCCAGAGAGTAGTGGGGGCATGGAATGCACTGCCTGTGGTAGTAGTTGAGTCAGAAAATTTATGGACCTTCAAACGGCTATTGGATAGGTACTTGGATTAGGGTAGAATAAGGGAGTGTAGGTTAACTTCTTAAGGGCAGCACGGTAGCATTGTGGATAGCACAATTGCTTCACAGCTCCAGGGTCCCAAGTTCGATTTCGACTTGGGTCGCTGTCTGTGTGGAGTCTGCACATCCTCCCCGTGACTGCGTGGGTTTCCTCCGGGTACTCCGGTTTCCTCCCACAGTCCAAAGATGTGCAGGTTGGGTGGATTGGCCATGACAAATTGTCCAAAATTCTATGATTAACCTAGGACAAAAGTTCGGCGCAACATCGTGGGCCGAAGGGCCTGTTCTGTGCTGTATTTCTCTATCTATCTAAAAGGAACAGATGGATGTGAGAAGTGACACCAATACTTTTGCCCCTGTTAAACAAATTTTGCTTGTCATTTTATGCCGTACACAAAGAAATGCTTAGCACAGAAAGGGTGTAATCATCATTATGAAAATTACAACTTAAACAATATAAAATCGACTGCAAGCATTAACACTGATGAGGCCCATATTTCATTAAGCATCTGTATGAAAATAATGGTTACAGCAGGGAATTAAAGTTCTGGGACCAATAATCTCTATAGAGCAATGTAATTAGATGGATAAGGCTCATTTTTTGCAATGCAGTTCACAATAGCAGGGACAATGCGTGCTAGTTTTTCTATACACTATTACTAACAATTCATAATGAGTAGTTTACAGCATTACATAGCGGATTGAACGGCATGTACAGATTCCCCTTATTATTCCAATGCTATTCTGATTAAAATGAGCAAATTGTTTAGGATTAGATTCTGGTGGATTGATTTTCATTTCTCATGTAGATGAATCTCTTTTCATGTGAACACCTCAGTTGCCAGCACAACATTTGTTTTTGAATAAGCACAGCTTAAAACAGTGCAGTAAGGTAGAATGTACTACTAATATTTCAGCCGGTATGATCACGAGAGAGCATTTAGGCTTTCTTCCTAAAAAGGCCACAGAAAAGTCACAAGCAACATCTCCGAAGCCAAATAGATGAAAGAAATGAAGTGAAATGAAAATCGCGTATCTTCACAAGTAGGTTTCAAATGAAGTTACTGTGAAAAGCCCCTTGTCTCATTTCTAATTAGTCTAATCACACACCTATTTTGTCCCCATTTGGCAAAGGATTTTTTGTCACCTTTCAAAGACAGCGTTTGAAGTGGAACCTCCACTTGGACTTGCCTCAAGCCAGAGTTCTACTGTGTTTACATTGAAGCAGAGCTTCAGGACAAAGAACTGAGTCACACAGACGGGGTGTGTGGCAGAGAAGGCAGCTGCATGATGCTGCAGCTGAAGTTCAAAGACCTGACATCAATAAACTGCCATCTAGCAATCCACCAGAAGTCCAATGGCAGTGGGTCAGCTGCCTGTTTATATCTGCCCTTGCAATTAATGGCAGTCTGGAGCCATTAGCACTGCATTTACATTACATTGACTCCAGCTTTATTCATTCTGAGGCTGAGCCATCTCCATTTGTCTTGTATATTTAGTACAAAGTGCACCTCATGTCCAGACTCCAGTCATTTCTTCGAAGCACTTTATTCTGAAGCTGAATCACCGCTCAATTGATGATGGACTAGCGATGGTTACATTTCTTGTTATCGTTCATTTATAACCTTCTGGTCAAAATGGCACATTTCTCATGGTTTATGACTAAGAACAAACTGACACAAGATCAGCCAGAAAAGTGAAACTATGGGAAATTTCCAATCCAGCAATACAGAGAGAACAATTCTGGTTACTATTTGCACTTACTATTACAGTAATGTAGAGATGTAAAACTGACCAATATTAGAATCACCTCCTGTTAGATAGAGTGAGCAGTGAACTGGCTCCCCTTTATTCAGCCGCCTCGCAAGGTCACAACAAAGGTTTTTTAAAATTTATTTTTCCCAAGTTTGCCTTTTCCAATCCAAATGTATTTACTTTTTGAGAAGGAGCCAATAAAACTAGGTTTACATGACTTAAAAAGAGGGCAAGTTTATTAGTTACCAAACCTGTGGGCATTGGACATGTGGAATGCCAGTGGACATTGCTGTTGAATGAATACCTCACAAATGTCTTCACCCAAGAGAATGAGGAGGTTGATACGGAACTCGGGGAGAGAGGCTGTGAAGTTCTTGAGCAAATTGTCATCGGGAGTGACACGGTATTGGAGCTGTTGGCAAGCTTAAAATTGGGAAAACCTCCAGGACCAGATGAATTGTGTCCCATGATGCTGCGGGACGTGAGGGGAGAGATTGCAGGGGTTCTGACCCAAATTTTTAATTCCTCTCTGGCCTCGGGGAGGTGCCAGAGGACTGGAGAACAGCTAATGTGGTCCCACTTTTTAAAAAAGGTTGTAGAGATAAGCCAGGGAACTACAGACCAGTGCGTCTCACATCAATGGTCGGGAAACTATAGGTGAAAATTCTGAAGGAGAGAATCTATCTCCAGTTGGAGAGGCAAGGTATGATCAGGGATAGTCAGCATGGCTTGGTCATGCCTAACAAATTTGATTACATTTTTCAGCATGTGACCAAGTGTGTAGATGAGGGTGGTGCAGTTGATGTAGTGCAGTTTGACAAGGTTCTACATGGGAGACTTATAAAGAAGGAAAATGCACATGGGATACAGGGTAACTTGATAAAGTGGATTCAAAATTGGCTTAGCAATAGGAGACAGAGGGTGATGACAAATGGCTGCTTTAATGACTGGAAGCCAGTGTCTAGTGGAGTACCACAGGGATCTATGCTGGGCCCCCTATTGTTTGTCATTTACATAAATAACATAAATGACTATTTGTGGGATTGGATCAGTAAAGTTTGCGAATGACACAAACATTGGCCGGGTGGTTAACAGTTAGGGTTGACTTTATTGCGTTCTGGGAAGATATAGGCGAGATGGTCAAATGGGCTGAAAAATAATTTAAGCCTGAAAAATAATGTGACAAGGAAGTATTCAATGAATGGCCTGCTCCAAGGAACAAAGGGACCGTGGAATGTTTGTCCATAGATCTCTAAAGGCAGAAGGGCAGGTTAGTAGTGTGTTGAAAATGGCATATGAGATGCTCACTTCTATCAATTGGGGCACAGATTACAAAAGCAGGGACGTCATGATGGAGCTGTATACAACTTTGGTGCGGTTACAACTGGAGAACTGTGTGCAATTCTGGTCGCCACATTATACAAAGGATATGATTGGATTGGAGGGGGTGCAGAGGCAATTCACCAGGATGGTGCCTGGGATGGAACATTTAAGTTATGAAGAGAAGTTGGATAGGCTAGGGTTGTTTTCGCTGGGGCACTGGCCGCAGAAAAATACATTTCACTGTACATGTGACAATAAATAAGTCAATTCAAATGAAATCTGAAAGGGATCTGATCGAGGTGCACAAGATTATGGGGAACGTGGACAGGAGAGTATAGGGAACAGCTGTTCCCCTTAGTTGAAGGGTCAGCTATGAGGGGACAAGTTCAAGGTGAGGGCAGGAGATTATGGGGTGACTAAAGGAATAAGATTTTTACCCAGAGGATGGTGATGGTGTAGAACGCGCTGCCTGGGATGGTGGTAGAGGTGGGTTGCCTCACATCCTTTAAAAAGTACCTGGATGGGCAGCACGGTGGCGCAGTGGGTTAGCCCTGTTGCCTCACGGCGCCGAGGTCCCAGGTTCGATCCCGGCTCTGGGTCACTGTCTGTGTGGAGTTTGCACATTCTCCCCGTGTTTGCGTGGGTTACGCCCCCACAACCCAAAGACGTGCAAGGTAGGTGGATTGGCCACGCTAAATTGCCCCTTAATTGGAAAAAATTAATTGGGTACTCTAAATTTTTTTTTTTAAAGTACCTGGATGATCACTTGGAACGTCATAACATTCAAGGCTATGGGATAAGTGCTGGCAAATGGGATTAGATAGGCGGGTCAGGTGTTTTTCATGCGTCGGTGCAAACTTGATGGGCCAGATGGCCTCTTCTGCAATTCTGTATTCTGTATTCTGTAATTCTGTGATTCCAGAAAGAAATTATAAAAAACACAATTCTACAGACACAGGGTCGGAAAAAGGGGGGGGGGGGAATCCCATCCCGCCGCTCCAACGTCGGCTGCGGCGCCGGTTTTTGGGCGGGGGCGGGGATCACGCCATGTCAGTCGGGGGCCACTGGCAGCAGACCCCCCCGGCAGTTCTCCAGGCCCCGATGGGCCAGTCCAGCCGGCATGGCGGGACCTGGCAGGTAAATTGGCTGCTGCGGTCCTCGGGGTGGCGCGAGAGGATCCGGCCGCGGGGGGGGGGAGTCCCAATGGCCTGGCCCACGATCGCCCCGATCCTATCTGCGGGAGGGCCTGTGCCTTGGGGGCACTTCTTCCTTCCTCACTGGCCCCTGTAGGGCTCCGCCATGGCCGGCGGGGAGAAGACACCCCCCTGCGCATGCGCCAGAATACGCTGGCCGGTCTGCGCATGTGCGGAATCACGCCGGCGGTCCTGTGCATGCGCTAACTCGCGGAGTCCCTTCAGCGCCGGCTGGCGCAGCGCCATCCCCTCCGGCGCCGGAAGTGTGGAGAATTCCTCTATTTTCAGTTGGCCTGATGCCGGAGTGGTTCGCGCCGTTTTTGACGCCGGCATCAGGCCATCGTGCCAATCATGAAGAATCCTGCCTACAGATCTCAGAAGTAAGGAAATATAAGTCCAAATAAAATTTTTATTAAATCCTCTTCTTGTCTTTGAGGCATTGGTTGTTGAATGGCGTGGCTGTCTGAAGTTAGTTAATTTCCTTTAAAATCAAGGAGTTGAGTTGAAGTTCACGGGCAGGATTCTCCGACCCAGGGGGGGTGGCGTGAATCCCGCCCCCGCTTGCTGCCGAATTCTCTGATGCTGGGGTTTTGGCGGGGGTGGGAATCGCAGCGCGCCAGTCGGCAGCTGCTGGCAGCAGCCACCCCGCCCCTGGCAATTCTCCGGCCCGCGATAGGTCGAGTGGCCGCCGTTTTCGGTGGGTCCAGTCGGCGTAAATCACAACAGGTCCATACCGGTGGCACCTAGCTCCACAGGCAGCCTGCAGAGTCCTCGGGGGGGGGGGGGGGGGGGGGGGGGCATCTGGTCCTGGGAGGTGCCCCTATGGTGGCCTGGCCCACGATTGGGACCCACCGATCCGCGGACGGGCCTGTGCCGTGGGGGCACTCTTTCCTTCCGCACCGGCCGCTGTCAACCTCCGCTATGGCCGGTGCGGAGAAGAACACCCCTGTGCATGCGCTGGGATGACGCCAGCACACGCTGGTGCTCCCACGCATGCGCCAACATGCACCAGCCGTCGGAGGCCCTTCGACGCCGGTTGGCGGGGCGCCAAGCCCTTCAGCGCCGGTTGGCATGGCGCCAAACACTCCGGCTCCGGCCTAGCCCCTGAAGGTGCGGAGGATTCCGCACCTTTGGGGCGGCCCAACGCCGGAGTGGTTCACACCTCTACTCGGCGCCAGAGTGGCCCACTCCGCCGGTGCGCAGAGAATCCCGCCCCAGGTAACTGCACTTTGCTGGAGATAATCTTAGCTTCAGGGAGAAAGAAATTCCCTTACTGCTTCTTCCAGTAGTTTTTACAAATGACTTTGATGATTTTTCTCTCTGCCTGGCTTGGCAAAACCAGTTCTTAAAACACCTGCCTGTATATTCCACTAAAGGAATTTGATTAATATGTCTTGCAGCCATTGTCATAGAACAAGTAATCACATTTTTGAGCTTTCATCCCAGAAACTTTTGGCCCATTTCAAGATGGTAGAATCCAAACGGAAATGGGGTTATTTTGTCCTCCATAGGAGGTTTCGAATGTCTGTTGGGTAATTGGCTGACTAACAGTGATCATTGTCTTGACAGAATTATGGTTGATTAAACTCCAGCACTTTTCATTTTTAATGCCTTCCTTTCAAAAGTCCATTTGAAGTGCACTTTGACATCCTCCAGGTGTGAAATTCCATGCAACATGTCAATGCAATGCAATCCGTATAGGAACTTTCAAGAAAAGTGGTCAACTTACAACACTAAACCTCAGTCGACTGGTGTTAGCTATCTTTGGTCGGTGTCGTCTCTTGTTTTTTTTAAAATGTCCTCCTTAATTTGTTGGATATGTTTTTGGTTAGCTGGCGAAGTTATAGGTAGAGCTCGCTCAACCACAATGTCCTGTTGTCCCCTTAAGTGTCACCTTGCCTGGGCAAGCATTGTTTAAAATATATATTGATTGTTGGGATATGGGTGCCACTGGCAAGGCCAGCATTTGTTGCCCATCCCTAATGGCCCTTAGAGCAGCCATGAACTAACCACATTGCTTTGGGTCTGGAGTTCCATGCCAGCAGGAGCAGGGAAGGACAGCAAATTTTCTTCCCTGAAGCACATTAGTGAACCAGATGGGTTTTTTAATAACAATTTAATGACAACTTCACATTTGCTATTACTGAGACTAACTTTCAATTCCAGATTTATGTTAATTTAATTTAAATTCCGCCAGCTGCTGTGATAGAATTTGGAGCCCTGTCCTCGGGGTATGATTCTGGGATTCCGGATTGCTAGTCTAGCCACATTATCATGATACCACCGTCTCCGCTTATTTTTGGCAGGTCCAGGCATTATCTTGTGGAATAGTTATATATTCCTCTCAAGCTGTTTGGTGTTAAGTACTCAAGGTACATGAAGACTCTGGCCCTCAATCTTTACAGGCTTTCATTGTCCCAATTTCCGGACATTGTTGGGGGGGAGATTGTTGGAACTTCCAACAAATAGCGGCAACGATGGGGTCCTGACCATGGGAGTCTGACCTGATCACGAAATGGGACATCCGATGGTGGGTTCAATAGCAGTCTAACAGGAGCAGCTGGTGGTGAGGGTGGGTGAACAGATGGTGGTTATGGATCCAATGGTGGTGGGTAGAAATAGACGGAGATTGGTGGGGACAGATCATGGAGAATGGGGGCAGTATAAGCCTACTTGGGACAACACAGATTATTATTATGGGTTACTGGGTAATTTGTTGGGCCTGGAGATAACATTCCTGCTCTGTCTGACCCCAAAACAGTACTACAGAGACTCTGGGGACTGTGGGTAATATATTGGCATGGATTGAGAATTGGTTAGCAGACAGGAAACAAGGGGCGAAATTCTCCCCTACCCGGCGGGGCGGGGGGTCCCGGCGTAGCGGAGTGGCACCAACCACTCCACGTCAGGCCTCCCCAAAGGTGCGGAATTCTCCGCACCTTTAGGGACTAGGCCCGTGCTGGAGTGGCTCCCGCTCCGCCGACTGCCTTTGGTGTCACCGAAAGGCCTTCGCCGGTCGGCGTGAGTCCGCGCATGCGCCAGAGCGTCAGCATGGCAGATGAGGGAGAGAGAGGAGGTAGGACATGGAGAGGCGCGACTATGGGCTGCTGGGCCAGACACTAGCTGGGTTGCCTGTGGTGGGGGGAGGGGGCTGCCAGGGCCGGTGGGGGGGGTGACGTGACGGGGGAATCGGCCACGTGGCCGGAATGATCCCCCACGGGTCTGGGCGGTGTCCAGGCACGGACTGCCATTGCTGAGGCCTGCAAAGCTTCTTGAGGTGTTAAGCTTCTTGAGTGTTTTTGAAGCTTCACCCATCCAGGCAAGTGGATAGTATTCCATTACACTCCTGACTTGAGCCTTCTGGATGGTGGGCAGGCTTTGGGGAGTCAGGAGGTGAGCTGCTCACCATAGAATTCCTAGCCTTTGACCTGCCCTGTATTAATGTGGCTAGTCTGGTTCCGTTTCTGATCAATGGTAACCCACAGAATGTTGATTCTTTTTTTAATAGACAATTTTATTGAGGTATTTTTGGCATATAAAACAGCAACATTATACCGTAGTGTAGAAAAAGCAAATAAGACACAATGCAAGCATTGGCTCCCCTCTCGCAAGAACCTGCCTAAGCAACCCCCTACTCTACGCTACCCTAACCAGCACCCCCCCCCCCCCCCTCCCCCCCCCCCCCGCTGACGATTAATTCTCTGCGAAGAAGTCAACGAATGGCTGCCACCACCTCTGGGCAAACCCTGCCCTAGGATGTTGATTGATAATGAAATGCAAATATATTATAATGAGGTTCCCAACCTTGAATGGTGGGAAACATGGCCCGCCACTGATGGGAGGGGTCAATCGTGGTAAACTATCACCCCGGCGTAAAACACGACAGCGGCCTTCTCATAATATTTTCTGCTCCCATCACCAAATCCACCTGACATTAATGGGAGTGGTAAATCCCAACCAATGCTTCTGTGTTTCTATGTTTGTCTCGTGGATTCAAACCTTCTTTCAGCTGTCTGAGACTCGAGAAACTCAGTGGAAGTTACTTCAAAATAGAATGTGTGGGATTCTCTGTCGCCCCACGCCGAAATCGGGTGGAGAATGGCTCCCAACATCAAAATCGGGACTTCGCGATGCTCCGCCCCCTCCAAATCAGCATCATCAGGACGCGCACCCTGTCGGAGAGCCATCATCCGGCCCACCCGCAGTGCTCCATTCCCGATAGGCCAAGTTCCCAGTGGCGCGGGGCACATGTGGGAACAGTCGGGAACCTGGCGTGCCGACTGTGAATAGTGTCCAGCGACGCCACACTCGGCCAATATCCGTGCCGCTGGCCGGGGGGCTTTTGCTAGGGATTGTGGGAGTGTTGGGGGGAGTGGTGGGGGGTGGCCAGGAGGTAGGGTGTGGGGTTGGGATGGGCGAGTATGTTTTCCGATGTGACCGGTGTATGTGTGGGGGTGTAGGTGTGCGCGGCTGCTGCTTGTCAACCCTGCGCATGTGCGGCCAGGGTCCCGGCTATTCTCTGGCCGTTTTCCGCGCATTCCACAGGTGTTCCACGCAGCACCAGTGCTAGCCCCTAACTGGTATTGGAATTGGTGTGGGTTTCCCGCCGATTTTCCTGTCATGGAACACCAGAGATTCTCTGTTGGCACTGGCACTGAGCTTCAGAAACGGAGAATCCAGCGCAATGACTTTTAAAATAAAGGCAGTTGGGCGGCACGGTGGCGCAGTGGTTAGGACCGCTGCCTCACAGTGTTGTGGACCCGGTTTCGATGCCGAGCCGGTTCGCCTTCCGTGTGGGGTTTGCACATTCTCCCATGTCTGTGTGGGTCTGACCCCTACAACCCAAAGATGTTCAGGGAAGGTGGACTGACCACGCTAAATTGCCCCTTAATTGAAAAGAAAACAATTGGGTACTCTAAATTTATTTTAAAAAATAAAAAATAAAGTAAAGGCAGTCTCTCATAACATGTAGATAAAAGCAAATTACTGCGGCTCCTTGAATCCGAAACAAAAATAGAAAATGCTGGACAATCTCAGCAGGTCTGACAACATATACGAAGAGAGAAGGGAGCTAACGTTTTGAGTCTGGACGACTGGATGTGCGTGTTAGGTGGATTGATCATGCTAAATTGCCTCTTAGCGCCCAATGGTTAGGTGGGTTACAGGGATAGGTAGGGCAGGTATTGGGCCTGGTGGGGTGCCCTTTCAGAGGGTCAATGCAGACTTGACAGGCCAAATGGCCTCATTCTGCACTGTTGGGATTGTATGATTCTATGATTTCCGTTGTTTATTTATATAGCTCTACAGGAGTACACATTGGGCGCGATTCTCAGCGACTCACGACACCCCGCCTGGCACCCACCGCGATTCTCCCACCCCCCGCTCGGAGAATCGCTGCTCGCCGTTTTTCACGGTGACCAGCGATTCTCCGGCCCAGATGGGCCGAGCGGCCTGACGTTCCCGACCGGTTCATGCCGGCGGCAACCACACCTGGTCGCTGCCGTCATGAACATGGCACCAAAGGTTAGTTTGTGGCTTGTGGGGGGCGGAGAGGGGAATGAGCACCACGGCCGTGCTCGGGAGGGGACTGGCCCCCGATCGGTGCAAACAGATCGTCGGGCTGGCGTCTCCAAGAGATGCACTCTTTCCCCTCTGCCGCCCCGCAAGATCAAGCCGCCACGTCTTGTGGGGCAGCGGAGGGGAAGACGGCAACCACGCATGCGCAGATTGGAGCCCGCCAACCTGCGCATGCGCGGCTGACGTCACTTAGGCGCCGCCATCGCGTCATTCTTGGCGCGCCGCCTTGACGCAACCGTCAAGGCCCGGCGGCCGAGATTTACGGAGTGCGTCTCCTAGCCCCCTGGGGGATGGGGGGGGGGGTGGTGGTGAATAGGGTGCGAGGAACAGCCTCCAAGGCCATCGTGAAACTCGGCCGAGTTCACGACGGCCTTCCCGATGCCGCACGGGAGCGGAGAATTCCGCCCATTAACTCTGACCTACTTCCTCTTTTAAGCAAGTGTTCTTTCTAACCACAATTTTATTAAAGAGGCCTTTGTTCCTGGAAAGAGCATGTGCTGGGCAGCACTCAGACAGAGCACCTGCTCTGAATTGCACATCAGCATCGCTCCGAGCACCAGCGGGAAACACCCCCGATTCCCCGCTGGCGGCAGCACCTAGACTCAAATACAGGAGAATCGCGGCCAATGTTTCTAATTATGAACATCACAATGTTTTACATGCTCATTAAATGCTATAACATCAATGGTCTGGAATCTGAAGTAAGATAATGGCAGTGGCTTAAAGTGGAACAGGAAGTATTATAACACTCACTTTTCCAGGTTGAATTTCAGCAAGATACACACCTGCATTGAAATGGTAAAGTTTGGAGAGGTTTGCTCTCCTCTGTACTGCAGCTTTCCAAAGGAATTTGTTCAGTTCTTCATCTTGTTCCAAATTATCCGCCGAGCAGTAACATTTTTGATCTTTGCCCTTCTGATTGCCTGAGGCAATGGTGTATAAATACCTGCCAATGGTATACAAAAGTAACTGTATCTTTGAAGTTAATAGTTCTGGGAAATGCTGGCATTTCAGTTGTGGATAAGTTGAGGTAAAAATGGAGTCGGGCAATGCTGTGGAGGTTGAAGCAGCTCTTTGTGAGGGAGAAGATATCAGGATATCCCCCTGCTGGTGGGATTTCTGGTAGGGGAGCCATAAAATTCCCCGCGTGGCCTTTCCACCACCCACCCGCCCCGACCCTGTCCGCAATGGTGCTTGGGGTGGGTAAGTCCTCGGGCCTTTGAGGCTGGCAGAAATGCTTAGGGGTAGGGATGGAGCCTGGCAGATATTTTACATCTCACAATATCTTGTGGAAGACAGGTAATTAAAAAAAAACATCCTGGTCAGTGTCCTTTAGGATTGAACATTACTTCCCAAAAATAGCTGGTTGGGGTTCTGTGAGAAATTGTGTCAGAAATTAAAATTCCAAAGCATATCACAGGAGCCCAACCCACCCCAAACATACACTCTTCCAGTTTTAAGGGAGATGAGGGAAGCATGGCAAATCAGCTTGTGAGAAGTGGGTTTGTAATTTACATCGTATGAGAAAATGCTGGACAATCACAACAGGTCTGACAGCATCTGTGGAGAGAGAAGGGAACTAATATCTAGCGTCTAGATGACTCTTCATCAAAACTGCACATCTATGGACTGTGGAAGAAAACCAAAGCACCTGGAGTAAACCCATGCAGACACAGGGAGAATGTGCAACTTCCACACAGACAATCACCCGAACCTGGAATTCAATCCGGGCTCAAGGCACTGTGAGGCAGTAGTGACTCTTCCTTTGAAATTGCCTATGCTGTCAATGAAAAGCTTGAAAAGGTAATGGTTCATGAAATTGAATACAGACAATGCAGTTCAAAGCTTTTTTGGCTTCGAAGCGTGTACAGAGGCTTGAAAAAGTTAAAGGGCAACTAAAATGACAGTGATAAAAGCACTTCAAAGGTTTACACCACTTTAAAAGGAAGACTTCCAGCTTGTTCTGACAAATCATTGATATTGGCATGGTAGAGAAAGTTTAAAAGTTTTAAGGCTGCAGAGTGATCCCTTCAATTTCTCCTGACAAATCATTGATAGTGACATGCTGGGAGATTCCAACGTATCAGAGGGAAGACTTTAAACAAAATTTGACATGCTGAAAGACGGTTTAATGGTTTTCAAGGCTGCAGAAGACAAGCCAAACGGGCCCCATGCCAGGAGAGACCCCTGATGTGAGCCCCTCCAGCACAACCAAGCACCCCCAACCCCTGCATCCCCTGAAGGTCCCACTCAGCAGCCTGGAGGAAAGTGTTAGGAAGATACTCATCCACTTGACCCCCCCCCCCTTGGAGTGTAAGGTGCCTGGTTCCCCCTTTATCAGATCTTGCAGCAATTCACGACACCGTGTTCACCCGGCTAAGGAGGCTGGAGCATCCCAGGAGGGCGGTGAATCAGGCTTCCGATAATTCCATTCAGATGAATGTGAATGAGTTTTAGCATGCTCTATCCTGATCTGGGCAGAACCTGATTGGGACTGGCAGAACCTGATTGGGGCTGGCGGGAACCAGGTCGCTGCTGGTGGAGCTGGCTGGCAGTCTCACAACAGGCGTGGCACCAGGGGAGAGTCCCATTTCTGCCCTCGTGCCCGAGTCAGCGGACCACTGCAATTTCCACCTCTAACCAGAGGCCCCAGAATATCCCTCCATTAATTTTGCCCTCTTTCATGTTGGGCATTTTATAGGAAGTAATTGCTTCTCTTTTGCAGGAATCTGAGTCTGTGTTCACGGATGTGGCTGCAAATTATTTTTGGAGTTCAGTTCATCTACAACGGATGCAATTCTCCCAAACCGTTTCCAAATGTTGGCAGGAAACGCAGCGTGATTGCTGCCAGGTTGGTCGGCACGATTCAGATCGATCGACCCACACTGAGAAATACTTTTGGAGGGGGGGGGGGCAAGTTTTGCTCCAGCACTGACGGGGGTGGGGTCTAGACATGGCAGCAAACCCAGCTTCACAGAGATCGCAGCGCCGCAAGCTCAAAGTTTTCAAAAAATAAATTTAGAGTACCCAGTTATTTTTGTTCCCAATTGAGGGGAAATTTAGCGTGGCCAATCCACCTAACTTGCACACCTTTGGGCTGTGGGAGTGAAACACACCCAGACATGGGGTGATGGTGCAAACTCCATACAGACAGTGACCCGAGGCCGGGATCGAACCCGGTTCCTCGGTGCCGTGAGGCAACAGTGCTACCCACTACGCCATCGTGCTGCCCTATCTCAAAGTGACAGTAATGGCCACCCCCCACGACTAATGCCGTGGTTCCTTCACCACTGCCCTCGCCAGCATCGGTCCCTTCCCCCCCGCCCCCCCCCCCCCCCCCCCCCCTCCCACCCCCACCTCCTGCACAGGATCACTGGCATTGCAGCTCTCCGAATGGGTTTCCCTTCAGCAGCCCTCCACTCCCCAGTTGTCAGTACCAGGAACCCCCCTGCCCAGCTGAGCAATGCCCAGCTTTGGCGTCACCAAATGTCCCCCTTCATGCCTCCCTTCTTGCCCATCAATCTTGCACTCCCTTAAGACACCCTTCAGTCCAGCCCCTTTTTAGGACCCGCCTCCTTTCAGACCCCACCCCTTGATGATGTCAACGTGACACTTTCCCTGGCACCCTGTCACATTGGCAGTGCCATGACACTGGTCTGCCCTGTGCCCGATGGTCTGAGAGCTACAATGTCCTCAGACCCCCTCCCCCAGCATGGTCATCACGTCTGGCCTCCGGTGGTGTAGAGCAGTTGTGATTCGTGCTGGCTTCACATTACGCCGGCAAGTGGGGGAACGAGGTCATAAACCAGATCACATCAGCTGGAGTAGGCCAGGAAAATCGCCCCCTGTTTGGCTCCGTTTTGGGCCTCTCCCACTATTCTCTTGTCACAGCAGGCTTTGTGCCGGGTGCAATTCGCCCACTAGGTGTATTTATTTCATTATTGGTGATGGGTTATAGCTGCTACTGTACAGCAATGTTCTTGAAATTAATTTTTAACGTATATTTTGATTGAAGTTTCTAATTTTTTACAAATAATACAACAACAAAAATTCAATGCACAACTGGGACATTACAGAACAAGAATTATTACAAATATGAGAACAAGTAAGGCAGAATGAATTTAGAACAACAGACTTTATGAACTAGTGCCTCTATTTCAACACCGGATCAATTTAAAGACATGGGGGGGAGGGGAGGCCATGTGATGCGGGTGCGGGAGTAGCTGCTTTTCCGTAGGCTCGGGCACCACTCACTTATGGCCCATCATTATCTGAGCATGAGCATGGCAGAACTGAGTGGTGCCATTGCCAAAGTGTAGGTGGTGGATACAGGTCTTCATGGGTGGATCCGAAATGCGGGAGGGGCATTCGATTACCATTCCCTTGTTCACCTTCTTTTCTTCTCCTTGTTCCGGAGAAAATATCCAGATGATAACGACAATATGACCATAGGTTACCCTGTGGGTCCTCAGCCTTAATGAGAAACGACCCGTCGAACTATTGTGGTCGTGGTTCCTTTATTTTTCTTTAGTTATTATGGCAGGGGTTCTGTGTTGTTGACTATATACTACTTTGGCAGAGACAGATCTTTTATCCATTAAAGGAGCAGTTTGGGGATACTCTGGTATCTTTGGTGTGAAGTGAGTTGGAGGAGGGAGGTAGTAGCCGATTGTGGCAAGAAAATATAGTCTTATTATTCGCTGTGTCCTAATTAATAATGACAAATAATCTTAAAATTTGCTCATGGAAGATACAGGGCATCCATCACCCTATTAAAAGGAAAAAGATCCTCTCCTTTCATAAGAAGGAGAAAATCCTTCTAGGGGCTTTTCACAGTAACTTCATTGAAGTCTACTTGTGATGATAAGCGATTATTAAATTAAATTAAAATCAACATAGCCTCATTACAGGAAACTCTTTTGGATGATAGGGAGAATTTAAAATTGAAGCGAGAGTCAGTGAGCCAGGTTTTCTTCATATCCTTTTCTTCGAGATAGGGTGGTGGTAATCGCCATAAATAAGCATACCCGTTTGAGGTGCTGCAACCCAACTCACCACATTACCCCTTCCATCCCAACTCACCTAGTATCTTGAGACAGTTTCTTGACAGCTTTGACATTTCCTGGACATCTTTGACAGTTTTAACATTTTCTGAACAGGTTTGACAACTGGACAGCTCTTTTTCAGTTCCTTGAAAGCTGGACAGATCCTTGACACCTTGGAAATTCCAATGGGTTTGTGCATAAAAAGTGCATAATCTTGTTAATTTCTTATAATCCCAAAGCGTGCCTTACCTCTCCCTGTTACGGTACTCAGACCAGACCACAATTTATACTAGGAAAACAGACCAGACCCCAACAATCTTTTAGTTTATAAATTGTGAGGAAAGGATACTTTGCTCCTTGAGTGATTTCACTGAAACCCAGGGATCTAGGGCTAAACAGCTGGCTTGTAATGCAGGACAATGCCAGCAGTACGGGTTCAATTCCTGTACCAGCCTCCCCGAACAGGCACCGGAATGTGGCGACTGGGGCTTTTCACAGTAACTTCATTGAAGCCTACTTGTGACAATAAGCGATTATTATCTTTTATATTACAACAAACGTCATTATTATTATAGATCATAGAATTTACAGTGCAGAAGGAGGCCATTCAGCCCATTGAGTCTGTACTGGCCAAGGCAGCACGGTGGCACAGTGGTTAGCAGTGCTGCCTATGACGCTGAGGACCCGTGTTCGAATCCCGGCCCTGGGTCACTGTCCGTGAGGAGTTTGCACATTCTCCCCGTGTCTGCGTGGGTTTCGCCCCCACAACCCATAAAATGTGCAGGATAGGCGGATTGGCCACGCTAAATTGCCTCTTAATTGGAAAAAATAATTGGGTACTCTAAATGTTTTTTTAAAAGAGTCTGTATTGGCCCTTGGAAAGCGCACCCTACTTAAGCCCCATACCTCCACCCTATCCCCTTTATCCCCGTAACCCAACCTAACCTTTTTGGACACCAAGGTCAATCTAGAATGGCCAATCCACCTAACCTGCACATCTTTGGACTGTGGGAGGAAACCGGAGCACCCGGAGGAAACCCACGCAGACACGGGGAGAACGTGCAGACTCCGCACAGACAGTGATCCAAGCCGGGAATTGAACCTGGGACCCTGAAGCTGTGAAGCAACTGTGCTAACCACTATTATTGACACAGAATTAACCCCATAGCATCCAATTAAAAACAGCTTTTCAATTTGCAGTTAAATAGTTCTAAAAACAGAAAGGTCTTTGAGTTTACTTTCCCATCTACTTTGAAAAGTTCAGTTAAGCAAAATCCACATACAGTTCAAAAGCCACATATTAATACAGTTCACACTCTGTGGTTTACAGATTCATTCACAAAGTCCTTGGGAGAGAAGCTTTCAGAAGTCAGTCTGAGAAACAGAACAGAACTCTAAAAATGAAACTGAAAACAACAGACACAGGGCAGGGCTGAAAACAAAACTAAAACAGACCCAGTCCCTCCTATGAGATCACAGCCTACTCGGCTGTTAACTATATAATTCCAACTTTAGCAGACATATAGGGCTGTATTCTCCATTTGTGAGAGTTCTCCCGCCAGAGGTGAATTGCAATTGGTTTATGGTCCCATTGGAGGCGCAAACCGGCAAGCAATTCCATATTCCTTCCACACAAATTTATGTATGACATGGGATTCCCGAGGGAATCCTGATATTGGGCCACCATTTTGAGCGGGCGACCTGATAGTGAGGTCTCGCGGCTATCCAGCCCGCCGCCCTGAACCAGTCCCACCCACAGGCAGAGCAGCCCCCCACCTTCGGATAACCTGGGTGCCCCCCAACCCCTATTAGGAGGAAGATTTGGAGGAAAATGTACCCGTTCTGAATAGTAAGTTCGCGGATAACACCAAGGTTGGTGGAGTGGTAGGTAGCGTTGAGGATTGTCAGAAGATACAGCAGGACATAGATAGTTGGAGACTTGGGCAGAAAAATGGCAAATGGAGTTTAATCCGGACAAATGTGAGGTAATACATTTTGGTAGGTCTAACATAGAGGGGAAATATACCGTAAATGGCAAAACACTTAGGAATATAGAAAGTCAGAGAGGTCCGGACGTGCATGTCCACAGATCTTTGAAGGTGGCAACACAAGTAGACAAGGTAGTCAAGAAAGCATACGGAATGCTTGCCTTCATCGGATGGGGCATCGAGTATAAAACTGGCCAGTCATGCTACAGTTATATGGAACATTGGTAAGGCCGCACTTGGAATATTGCGCACAATTCTAGTCGCCACACTACCAGAAGGATTTGGAGGCTTTGGAGAGGGTGCAGAGGAGGTTTAACAGCATGTTGACTGGTCTGGAGGGTATATGTGGAGACGCTGAATAGACTCGGAGTGTTTTCATTAGAAAGCTGGAGGTTGGAGGGTGACCTGATAGATGTCTACAAGATTATGAGGGCATGGCTAGAGTGGATGGGCAGGCACTCTCCCAGGGTGGTGGGGTCAGTCACAAGGGGGCATAGGTTTAAGGTCCGAGCGGCAAAGTTTAGAGGAGATGTGCGAGGCAGGTTTTTTAGGCAGAGGGTGGTGAGTTCCTGGAACACGGTGCCAAGGGAGGTTGTGGAAGCAGATACATTGACGGTGTTCATAAGGCATCTTGACAAACATATGGATAGGATGGGTATAGAGGGACACAGCACAAGGAAGTGCTGAGGGTTTTGGCGAAGAGTGGTATCATAACCGGTACAGGTTTGGAGGGCCGAAGGCCCTGTTCCTGTGCTGTATTGTTCTTTGTTCTTTGTTCACTTTTTTCTGTGTCAGATTCACTTCCTACAATTACTGCCAACACTGCACACCTTCCTTTAAGAGGCGCAGGCTAGCTTTAAGCAGTGCAGTCGAGCTTTAAGTTGTGCCCAGAAGTTACAGTTTTGCTTCCACCCCCACTGACTCACATGGTCAATGAACAGAGCAGATGGAGCTGGCTACGTGTAGCAATCATTCAGTGAGCAGGTGGCATAAAGTTGGCGTGCTGTCGGCATCACATTGAACGGGTGGGGGTTAATAGCGCATTGCAATCTGCCCATGCTTGTTTTCAGGAGCCTTCCAATTTAGCTCCTCACATCTTCCAACTCACCATCAGAAACAGTACGGGAAATCTACGATTCATTTTTTTCAAAAATTCCACTAACTGGAAGGAGGACGGCGGAAATTTTTTTTTGTCGATGTGGGGGGCTCAGAATGATTCATGAATGCAGATGTTCTACAGCATTTTAAAGATTCAAAAACAAGCAATCCCTTTCTCCTTTTTTGAGAAAACACTCAATCATGTAACACTGCCCATTAAAACAACATCAATGAGGTTACATAAACATCTCTCAGAATAGTGGCAGCATGCCCTTGCTTTGGGTGTTTATGTTCTCCAGGGAATGGATATGCGGCTGCACTAATGCAAAGTCTCTTCACTCACCTGACAAAAACACAATCAGTTTGTTAATGCAATGAAAGCCAACCTAATGAATAACCAACTCTCCAAATACCTTCCACAATGGTTTCTATTTAGACACGTGAACATTCCCTTCTCCAGCTGCTTATTAGGCCTAACGACAGACGAAGCCTGTCGTTCATCTCATTGTTATACCCATCATTGTTTGCTGGAAAATCTTTTCATTCTGATGAAAACTCTTCATTTTTCCTCAGGAAAAAGCTCAAGGAGGGGGTTAAAACCCTAACAAATGGACAGACAGATTCTGCCAGCAGGAGGTTAACAAGCAGATGACAACTTCTATCAGTGAGCTCTGCAGACTGAGAGGCAATCACTTATGGCAGTGTCAGGCCTTGTGTCAAGCTCTTTGCCCCTCTGCATTATCACACAATAGGAAGGGATGTCAGCTTTCAGGAAAGAAACGTCTACTTGAGAAAATCATACACAAAAGAACAAACACAAATCACTAAATAACTATCGTATATTCTTGTATGTACTGTGTAATTGTATCTTAGAACTATTGCAATCATATGTGAAAATCAGCAAGCTGGATGTGCTTTTATGCTAACATCTATAAAGAGTGAGCCTTGGTACTGTAAACTTGGCTGCGAGTACGACTATTGCTGTAAAATTTTGTATAATTTGCCTGGTCGTGCAATTTGCATCAGTGTTCTCCTCTTGACTAGAGGTTTTGAGTTCAGATTTTCAGGCTCCTGATTCTCAAACCTACTCATCGAGCAAGTTTGGTTTGACTAACCAGACAAAATGCAGCGTGTAGTTATAATGCAGCGTGTAGTTATCCTCTTGCAGTGGCATGAAGCCAGTGGGACATATGGAAAATCTGGCTAGAGGCTCAAATTTAGCGATCTAGCCACACTTTAAAAGGTGACTATTAATTTAATTAAGCTGCTGGCATCTTGCCACTGAATCAGGGATCGTAGGTTTGAGTCTCATTCAAGAACCGGAAGACATGGAGGGTGAATTTTTCCACAGACGTTCTCACAATTGCCCATTGTAGCGAGTGGAAGAACCTAATGAAACACCAGAAAACCGGTGTAAGCAGCAGCTACTCGGTCTTTCTGCTGTTTACACCATTTTTCTGAAGATATTCCACCAAAGTTGTGGGTTGATTACCAAAAGATCCCAACCGGGCGTCATCCCATTGTTGAGGCTGATCTTGCAGACCGGTTCTGAGAGACTGCAGCATCGTCAGAGATGCCATGCTTCATGAGTGAGGTGAAGCCAGGGATGGCTGCCTTTTAAGATGTAAAAGATTTCCAAGTTTAAAAAATCCACAGGGAGGCAGATTCTAGCATAAGTGCCAGCCAGCACACACCCAGGATCTCCGCCGCAAAACCCTGCCTTTGTTTGCTGGCTTGGAGGAGATCTCCTGTTTTTTTATGTGAACAGTGGGGCTCACACCGTCTAGGTGCACACTTTGCCCCGTAGGATGTAGAATCCGGCCCAATCCATGCCTTTCCTTTGTGACATCAATGTGTAAAGTACTATATATTATCCTGTCCGTCAAAGTCAACTCTATTCACTGATCAGCTTTCAAAATAAAAAGACCAAACCTCATCAGGAAAAATATTATGTGTAGAATAGGTTAACATTTGAAATATATCTTATTGCTCAAAGTGCGGGGTTAGATTTTATTTTTCTAGAAAGGTCAGCCACTGAATTTCAAATGTAATCTCAAACATACAACAATGGAGATACCAGCTGTCATGGTCCACTTAGTTTCCATTTTTAAAATGTCACCCAATTCACCCGGTCCCTCGGAAGGGATGGGCCCCCATTTGCGATGGGCTCCCCAGCAGCAAGACCCCATGGCAGAGCGTGAAAATCTCAGCCATGATCTGCTGTTTGCAATGAAGGGTTAATTATCTCCTGTGGGGGCAGCACGGTGGCACAATGGTTAGCATTGCTGCCTACGGCGCTGAGGACCCGGGTTCGAATCCCGGCCCTGGGTCACTGTCTGTGTGGAGTTTGCACATTCTCCCCGTGTCTGCGTGGGTTTCGCCCCCACAACCCAAAGATGTGCAGGTTAGGTGAATTGGCCACGCTAAATTGCCCCTTAATTGGAAAAAATAATTGGGTACTCTAAATTTTTTAAAAAAGAAAAAAAAAAAAAAAAAAATTATCTCCTGTGCCCGTAGCCTCTGGGACTTCTCCAATCGGCTATGGACCTGCCAGAGTGACCGCCTCAGGGCGGCCCGGGTGAGTAAGCGCCACTGTGCCCCTGGCACCAACCCATGTCCCACACACCCGTAACCCCATCCACCACCCCCCCCCCAACTAGGAGGGCGGCCGAACCCCTACCCTATACCACATGCCGGCACCCATACCAGCCGCCATTGCCAGGTATCCTGGTCACTGAAGCCACCAGTTACTCACTCCCTGGGCTGTATGTGTTGGACTCTTTAACACCGTGTGTTTTCTGTTCCCCCGCGCCCTCCCAGAAGGCCACCTATAACCACTAGTATTGGGGGAAGACAGGAAGGGGACCACCGGTTATGCGGCCACTCACTGCAGCAGAACAGTAGGCCCCGGACGTGGTCGGCAGCCCGAGGAAAGGGCAGTCTCCGGGGTGGAGATTGGCCTCGGGCGAGGAAGTGAGAACTCACTGAGCTGCGGTTCCCCGTGGCACGTGTCACCACACCCAAACACCACCCATTCCACGCCCACACCACTCCCACACCACCCTCACACCATCCCTACACCACCTTCAACCCCACACCAGCCGCACACCACCCCATCCACATGCCACCCTCCCACCCCTTCCCCAGACACCGCCATCACTGCCACTGCCTCCTGCCCGCGGTCTAATCATGCACCTTGTCTTGTGTCTTGCAGGACCTGCTGATGATGGGGTGGACCCTTCTGGTGTCCGCCGCCCCCCCTCCACATCCACAGCCAGAGCCCCGGGTGCCGAGCAGCGACGAGGATACCAACATGAACGGGAGCATATACCCAAGACCCAGGATACTCCCGAGCCCGAACCAGGGATGACACGGATTTCCCATCACAGCTGTCTCCAACACACTCCACCATCCCAGAGACACTCATCTGCACTTTAGTGAAGAGGCTCCTGGGACACTATCTAGTGCACACCACACATCCCATCCATTGACTCTGTCTGCACTTCCCGCTGCCTTGGGAAAGTGGGCAGCATAATCAAAGACCCCTCCCACCCGGCTTATTCACTCTTCCAATTTCTTGCATTGGGCATGAGTTACAAAAGTCTGAGAACACGCACTAATCGATTCAGAAATAGCTTCTTCCCTGCTGTTACCAGACTCTTGAATGACCCTCTTATGGACACATTTTCTCTACTGAGTAGTACGACACTCCGTATGCTTCACCCGATGCCTGTGTCTATGTATTTACATTGTGTATTTTGTGTTTGCCCGTTTATGTATTTTCTTTTCAAGAATGACCTGTCTGAGCTGCATGCATAACAATACTTTTCACTGTATCTCGGTACACGTGACAATAAACCAAACCAAATATGCTCCGGTACAACAAATGGAGGCAGGAACTCCCGAGCGGGCGGACGGTCAGAGGGCGGGCCGACACCAGGACTAGCTGTCTTCCAGATGGGTTCCGGCGCAGGTGCAGGAGTCCAACTGCCTGTAGGAGCAGGAGGTGGTGCCGGCCTTGCATGCCACCCAGGCCAACACCGCAGGGGTGGCGACCTGGTGGAGGCCTTGGGGCAAGGGTTTCATCCATGGATCAGCATGTACTAGGCCTGGGGCAATTTGTTCAGGCAGTGGCCGAATCCCAAGACAGGGCTGCCCTCTCACAGACAGCCATGTGCCAGACCCAGCTGGACATTGCAGCGGCGCTCCTGAGCTTGGCCCAATCACAGCGAGCCATGGTTGAAGGTGTTGGCGGCATTGCCCAGGTGCAGGCCAACAGGGCACAAACACAGAGGGAGGTGGCTCAATCCCGGAGGGAGATGGCACAGTCACTGGCTGATGTGGCAAGGCCCAGAGGTGGTGGCATATTTGCAGCATGATATGGCGCAGTCCCAGACTGAGGTGGTCCACCCCCTATACTCCATTGCCGTGAGAATGCAGACCTTGGTCAAGGCAGCAAGGAGGCTCCATGGCTGGCAGCGCCAGGTGGCGGGAGAGCCTCAGGGCATGGCTCCGCTCGCACCCCTGTCTCATGGAGTAGCCCAGGGGCCATCGGGCACCCTGATGGAGGAGGAAGTGATGGGACCTGTGCCGGTGACTCCAGCAAGGGAGGTGCCCAAATATCGCAGCATCTCGGACTCCTCCCTCCTGTCCCTGGCCCATTTGGTGGGCAGGGGCAGTACAGGGTGGCACCACACCACCTGGGATACCGGAGCAGCAGCAGGACCCATCCAGGCCTTGTCGCCCTGGAAGATGCGTTCCAATGGGGACCCAGGTCACAGGGCAGCAATCACAGCAGGCTTCTTCCACCCCTGATGTACATCTTGATATCCACCTAGACGTAGCGTTAGGACCTATAAGGCCAGAAAAGTAGACACCAGTTAAGTTGGCACGGGTGCAAGGCACAGTGTAGTGATAGGGGCTCGGGCTCGGATCTGTATATACATTTTCGCATTAAACATCTGTGCACATTGTTACAACCTGCCTTGGTGCTCTTTCAGAAAGGTGTGCGGGGGGGGGGGGGGGGGGGGGGGGGGGGGCTGGCCAGAGAGGATGCGCGGGTAGAACGGGGGGAATTGACAGACGTTGTGGATGGGCTTGGCTCAGGGACTTCAGTTCAACCAGCGCTCACCACTTCGGTGTCCCACCCCCCCCCCCCCCCCCCCCCCCCCCCCCCCCCCCCAGCCCCCCAACACCCCTACATCCCACCTCCACAACTGCAGAGAATCAATGGAACCATGTGATGGAATGACCAGCTCACATGCAGGATCTACCAGGTGGACGGTGGAAAGTGTTACCCTGGGCAGGAGTCAGACGTTGTCAAACAATGCGGAGCAGCAGTGCTCATCACAGAGCGGATTGTCATCATCCTCCATCCCATGGAGCAGATCCGCTGTGACTGCCAACCCAGGATCCGCAACCCGCAGTGAGGCAGGGAGGAATCACAGAGGAGGTTGCAGGCGGTCAGCCGGGGGAAGTGGGGGGGGGGGGTTCTGGAGATAGGAGGTGGTGTCCATGACCCTGGCCAGGCCCGCCCCCTCCCCCCCCCCAAAGTTGGTGAAGCTGGAGGAGATCAGATCGTCCCCTTCGCGTTGGTCCGGGTGCACAGCTGTTGCGCCATTTTTTCTGTCGTAAAACGCCACGGTTCGCACGTTGGTGTTCGCACTTAGTCTTAAAATTGGAGAATTCAGGGCAGCACGGTGGCGCAGTGGTTAGCGCAGCTGCTTCACGGCGCTGAGGTCCCAGGTTCGATCCCGGCTCTGGGTCACTGTCCGTGCGGAGTTTGCACATTCTCCCCGTGTCTGCGTGGGTTTCACCCCACAACCCAAACATGTGCAGGGTAGGTGGATTGGCCATGCTAAATTGCCCCTTAATTGGAAAAAAATTAATTGGATACACTAAATTTTTTTTTAAATGTTTCCACAATCACCAAATTTATCAGTGACCAGAGTGAAACTGGCATTGGTTACTGTATAGATCAACCACTCAAAACCTGATGCATCTGCACCATTGTAGGAACACTTATTTGCAATATTTGAATAAGCCATTTGTTTATTTTCTCATAATATCTAATAAAGTGAAATTGATAAAGATCAGGCAGCACTGTACCACCTTAATCTGGGCCTCGATCTGTATTTGATATGAGGTATGTGGGGTGGGGCGGCTCAGCTAGTTGATATAATGGATTCGACTAGACTAGTTACACACATTGTTCAAAGAATTAAATGCACTTATTAGTAATCAATATTGGAATGAATGATTGCATACGTGACAAGATTAGTCGGGTGGGGTTCTCCGATTTTAAATTTTTTTTTAGATAATCCAATAATTTTTTCCAATTAAGGGGCAGTTTAGTGTGGCCAATCCACCTACCCTGCACATTTTTGGGTTGTGGGGGCGAAACCCACGCAGACACGGGGAGAATGAGCATTGTCGGGGGGGGGGGGGGTAGGGAGGGGGCCAGATTTTGTTGGGATGGAGAGACTCAGAGCCTCCAAAGTCAGGAGTGCGAGTCAGCGACATGACAGGGTATCACAGGCTGGAAAAGAGGTTCAACCCAGCAGTGCCAAAGGACAGGGAACTTAATATATGGGTAATCAGGAGATAGGGCAGGGGGTTAGTAGGATATGTTATTTTAATGTTGTTGCGTGTGTCGGCCCACTCGGTTTAAGAAATGTTAAATTGTTAAACTGTGAAAATTACAAGTGCTTCAAAAAAATATTTCCTAAAAAAATATAAAATCAGTGGCCATGCACACAATCGCGTGGAATGGCCACTGCAGGGACTATTAAATCCTTTTGCCTGAATTTGTGCCTCTTGACTTGACACCCCTGACTCCCTGGTGCCAGTGCTTTTCATGTACCCATAGCCATCAGTCCCTTGCCCCCTTGCCCCTTGCCCCATTCTCCATGGCCTCAACTAATTACAGAATGGTGAGCGTATGCAACAGTACTACACCTCCAAAGTATTTAATTGGCTGTAAAGTGCATCCAAACATCATGAAGTCATGTACAGTGCTATATAATTGCAAGTTCTTTCTTCTTTTCTATTCGTTTCCGCCCATTGTGAGAGATGTACCCTGAGCACCAGTAAATAATGACCTTACATTATCTGGTGGGGTCAGCTATCCTTACACAGGCGAACCGAGTGCGGTATCAATGGTGTGAAGCCGAGGCCACATTAATGCCTCTCTTGTCTTCTGCGGCTTCAGTAACATGTTGGCTAAGAGTTTCTGGCAATTACAAGGACTCCTTGCTCTTTGATTTCTAGTTGTTACTGAAAGTGAACTGCGTAGGCCTATGGAGTGCATGACTAGTCAATCTGGATTAATGGGATTTGGATTGATTAAAACCTTTTTCACCATGCTTACTAATTTGAAGCAGTTTAAGATACCATTTCCCCGCACTGATTTAAATTCCTTTAGATGCATTATGGTTGGTGAATGATACAGCACAATTGGTGACATCACCTGCCTACTAGTCAGACAGCAGCACAAAGCCTATTAAGCCGTTTTTAGTGGTGCTTTGACAAGCCCTTTCTCTAAAAATGAGGCTATTGTTAGCAAGCTACAGAGGAGGTGGCGAGAAAAATCAGAGGGCAACCGCCCTGGTGCACAACACTGAGAAGATGGGAGGGAAGAGGAAGGAACCCTTTCAGTTGATCTGTTTCGCTAACAAAAGCTGTTGATATCTGCACTGATTAAAGAAAAACGTGCTGTGCACAGAGTCCAAAATTCCGGGACTAAATTGGGATTAGGTTACAACTAGTGTACCGAGTAATCTACTTCAATGAACGTGATAAATATTTCAGGCACTTTCCAAAGAGCTAAACCTCATTAAGATACATTTTCCAAAGATGAATCACGACCATAATTACCATTTGCTGTGAGGAGGCTTTTTATTATTAATCAATCAGGTTTTATTGATGGCAAGGTATCTGTGAAGAATTCATGTTTGACAATTCACTTTCAAGGGAGTTAAATCTTGCCAGATTCCCCCTTCATGTCCCAAATGTTTTCTACCAATTTATGTATAGCTGGCATTAATATTGCATGTGAATGTCACAGCCTTATAATGATTATCACTCATTGAATAAAAACTGGCTTCCTTTCCTGTAAAGATCTAATTTTCTATACCAGTGGGGAGCTCTGACCAGCAGCCGTTACTATCAAGAAATCAGGAGGGCGGCGGTTATATTTATAGCTGAACCAATCTTTTCAACTAGGATCAGAGTTATTTCTTTGCTTCCTGTTGTTGTGTAGTTCAGGGTTGTTCAGTGTTTTGAACTGCGGAGTTTTTTGCCAATCGGTTTTTCTCTTTCTTTTCCTTTTATTTATTTTCAATTTTCTTCAATGTCTCAATGGAATTCCGATTGCTCGTGGCTAAAAGGGCGGATGGCCAGTTTTCCTCAGCTCAGCATCAGTGCTGCTTGGCGGAAGTCATTCCAGCACCTCTCTAATGCCTAGGCGATCAGGGGTGACAGCCTCTTGTTAAGAAATGTGAACATTGGGTGAGATTCTCCAGTCTCCGACGCCGAAACCACGTTCGGCGATTGGCCGGAGAATCCCTGTTTGCGCCGAAATCGGGGGCGGTGCTGCTTTTACGAGGCTCCGCCCCCCCAAAACGGTGTACTCACTGAGTACGACACACGTATTGGGACTGCCTCAGGACATCACCTGAGGCCCTTCCCCGATGCTCACCCCTGATGGGCCGAGTTCCCGTCGGCATGGGGCGCGTGTCCTATTTTGTTTCGGGAACCCGGTGAGGTGGCTGCGGACTGAGTCCAGCGCCACCACAGTCGGGTGGGAGCCGTTCCGTGGGCAGGGGGGCTTTGGTGGGGGCTGGAGGACCTGGTGTGGGTGGTCCAGGGGTAGCGAGCCTGGTCAAAGGGGGGCATCATTTGGTTATTTGGTAGGCCGGGTCAGCACGCGGCCGGAACCATGTTGCATGGCCCGGCAATTCTCCGGCAGTATCCGCAGCTGAAGCTGGGGGTTCTACGCTGCGTGCCTGCTAACCCCCCACCAAATGGAGCATCAGTGCAGCTTTTGCGCCATTTTTTCGGGCGTAAAACGCCACTGTTCCCACGCCGGCATTAGCACATAGTCTCCCAAACGGAGAATCCAGCCCATTGTCTCTCCTGGCTGTTTTCCAGGCGTAGGCCAAGAACCACAAGTCCCGGCATGTCCACCGAGTTCTGGCACATGCGCATGTTCAGCCCAGAGTTCCGGGTTCCTCAGGGCTATGATCGAGATTTACACCTGCATGTTGATGATGGTGCGGAAATCCAATCACAGGACCTGTGGTGGTGGGAAAATGCGAGCCCACGTGACTGGGTGTGTTGGAAGGCAGAATAAGAGGCTTCAGGTGACAAAAGTGCTGCTTTTGAGAATCTCCATAAAATGAGGGCTCAGGAGAGGTCTTGGGGAGTTGGGAAGGCTGTGGGCTCCATGTTGGAAATGGTTCGGGCTGAGAAGAAGCCCACGGAGCCATTGGTAGCTCAGTGCGTCCAGGAGACTGGAGTTCAGAGAAACCCAGGGGTGGAGCAAGCTCAGTAAAGCCGACAATCTTTTAAAGAGTTGAAATTTGCCAGTAATTAGTTTGCTGAAGTACAGCTTTGTGAATCCCGTGGAAGGCAGTTTCAGGGGAAGAGATTGAACATCAGGAGGTGTGCAGTCATTGAGGCAGTCTGAGTCAGTGAATTTTTAATAAGTATATTTTTATTCAGCTTTTTCAATTTTATACATACAAACCAATAACAGGTAATAACAGATGCCCCCCCAAACCCTCCCCCCAGAAAACTAAACTGAACCCCACCAGCTCACACCCCAACCCCAACCACCTCTCACTAACAGCTAACGGTGACCAACTCTTTAAAGTATAAAATAAATGGCTGCCATCTGAAAAACCCTTCAATTGCTCCCCGCACGGTGTGCTTAACTTTCCTGAGGTACAAAAATTCCAGAAGATTCCCCCAGCCAGACTGAAGCACTGGGTGGAGAAGCTGACCTCCAAGTCATCAGCGCCCGCCTTCGAGCAGTCAGCGAGACAAAGGCCAGACCATCAACCCCCACCCCAGTCTGCAACTGCGGCAGGTCCGATACTCCGAATATGGCCCCGAGGGAACAAGACTTCAGTTTCAATCTGTAGGATTGCCAACACAGTACCCAGAACCCCACGAGTTTAGGACATGACCAGAACATGTGCACATGGTCAGCTGGCTCTCTCCCACAATGCTCACACTCATCCTCCACACCGCAAATATCCTACTCATCCTGGACTTGGCCAAATAGTACATGTCCACTACCTTCAACTGTATCAGCCCTAAGCTCGCACATGTTGACACTGCATTCACCCTATGCAGAATCTCACACTGCACCCCATCCTACAGCTCGGACCCCAATTCCTCGTCCCACTTGACCTCAACCCCATCCAAGGGTGCTGCCTCCTCCACGATAAGCCTCCCATAAATCCCAGAGGTATTCCCATCCTCATTCCTGCCAATGACAAACTCTCTTCAGCAACGAGGAAGGTGCACCACAGGGAATGTTGGGAAGATCTTCTTTGCGAAGTTGTGCATCTGTAAATATCTAAACGTATCTGCCCTTGAAAGTCCAAATTTCTCCGCCAACTCCCCAA
Organism: Scyliorhinus canicula; assembly: GCF_902713615.1. Classification (NCBI taxonomy): domain Eukaryota; kingdom Metazoa; phylum Chordata; class Chondrichthyes; order Carcharhiniformes; family Scyliorhinidae; genus Scyliorhinus; species Scyliorhinus canicula. Next base: position 153,313,989 of record NC_052153.1, read on the forward strand.
GGCTCGCAAATCGGCGCTCCGAAAACAAGTCCTTCACCACAGTAACCCCCTTCCCCACCCATCCCCTAACCTAGCTTCACGCCTCACTGGCTCAAATATGTGGTTCACACAGAATGGCACCAACTTTGATTTGAAAGGGCAGCACGGTGGCGCAGTGGGTTGGCACTACGACCTCACGGCGCTGAGGTCCAAGGTTCAATCCCAGCTCGGGGTCACTGTCCGTGTGGAGTTTGCATATTCTCCCCGTGTTGCGTGGGTTTCGCCCCCACAACTCAAAAATGCGCGAGCTAGGTGGATTGGCCACGCTAAATCGCCCCTTAATTGGAAAAAGTGAATTGGGTATTCTAAAAAACATTTTTGATTAAAAAAACTTCGATTTGAAGTGCTGCCAAAATTGTCTCCGTATCTTCAGTGTGGAGGCCACCACCGCATTCCCTGGGTACTTCCCTGGAGAAAAATGTAGCAAAGCCATCAGCAAAACCCTTGGCCCCGACCCCTACACAAACCTGACTCCAGCCGCACCTATAAAGCCTCAGGATCCTCACATCATCCCAGCACCTTCTCAGTGTTCGCCGGCCAATAATAATATATTAGACTTGGCAACGCCAAGCTCCCAACTACTGATCCCTCTGAAGTACAGTCTTTACGTTATAAGTTTAACTCTGATGTGAGAGACCATGAAGTGGCTGTCTCAGCCTTCATAGCCAGGTTTCGTCAGTTTGATGAGCCTGCAGGTGTGGGACCGCACTTAGCGACATGTTGCACGACCGGCTGGTTTGTGGGACCCACGAACGTACTATCCAGAAGAAGCTTCGGGTGGAGACCACAATTACATTGGAAAAAATGATTGAGATACCTCAGGTGATGGAGTGTGCTATAAAAAGGTGCCATTGTGTTTCAAAACGTGACTGAAGGGGAGGTCAACCAAGTTTGGGGAGGGGGGGGGGGGGTGTTGCTGCCGCGAGGTCTGTTGTAGGACCAGAACCCAGTGAGTGGGAGGGATATAAGGCATTAAACCGAATCTGGAGTGGACTGCTATCGTTGCAGGGGGTGGGGGGGACCATCCCCAGGAGATCTGCCATGTTCGGGGGTTTGCAACCAAAGGGGCCATACTCAAGCATGCTGCTGCGCGAAGTGAAGTGTGCCAATGCAGAAACAAAACAGCAGCAGTCTGCAGCACCACTGAACATAGTGAAGAAAACTCTGAAAAAGAGCATGCAATTCATTGCTTGAATGCTTTCCAACTGAATAAGATGGCTCCGATTGAAATTATCTCAAGGATAAATGGTAAACGCCTTGAAATGGAAGTCAACACCAGGTCTTCGGTTTCCGTAGTGGGTGAACAGGGCGTGATTCACTGAAAAAATGTCTAAGTGTAGTAGCAAGCGGGAACTGCTGTAAGTTTCCCGCCACTCAGCCCGGTTAGGCCGGCACCGCACTCCAACGTTAATTGATCCACTTAAAGCGGTCCCATGGGCTTCGTGTCGCAAATCATGGCTCGCCAAATGATTTTCCGGGACAGCCCTCGGCAGCCTCCCTCTAACAAAATACAACAACACTTAAACTGCTCTTGCACAGCCAACCCCACTCAGCTCACAGCCATGGTGCCAAGATGACCAGCCCCACGATTCGGTGATGTAGACCTGAGGAGACCCCTAGCTGCAATCGAGACCAGGAGAGATGCCCTGTTCCTCCTGGGGTTGCAGGGGAATAGCCACAGGGCAGCCAGTGCCACATGGGAGAAAGGGCACCGGCCTTCAGCTCGGGCTGTGCCACCAAGAGGTTTGGCACCCAGTGCCACAAGAAGGTCAACAACCTGCACCGGGCCGCACAGGTGAGTTGGCACTGGCACCCCCCCCCCCCCCCCCCAGCCCCCTCCCATGGGAATACGCCTGATACTGCCCCTGCACAGCACCGTGCTGTGCCCTAGCCTACCCATGTCACTCATGCCCTCCCCCAAACCTGTCCCCCCTCCCCCAATATACAATCCAAAAGCTCTCCCCACTCCCCCAGGGCATGGCTTTCGGTCGACCAACCAGGCTTCGGAGGTGGCATATTTGGCACTTGCAGCTGATCGGGACGGACCATACAACCGCCCGAGGCTCCGGCTGCCAGGCACAGGCAAGAGCCTGGCACATGCAGCTGGTCAGCTACCCAACGGTTCAAATCTACCCTGTGACCTTTTTATTAGACAGTGCAACAATAGACTTATAATTTGTGCTCATTGACTGTATTTAGTTACTCCTGATATCGCAGCAAGCAAGATTTACAGTGGTGTCAAAAGACTGGCAGTTTAAGGGACGTTATGATGGCTTTAAGAACCAATTGAATGTATACAGTACAATGTTGCAGGCACAAGATAACAATATAAATATGCCTGCACGTAGCACTGATAAGAAAATCTGGAGAACATCAAGGCAGATTTTCCTAATGGACGTCCTTATCTAGCACAATGAAACAAAATGAACTAAGCATATATTTAGAATGAACAGGCTGAGTGCTAGAATCTGAATAAAGAAAACTACTTGTCAACTGCTTGTAAAGGGTTTTTTCCTAGGGTAAAAAAGCCTTAACAAAGGAAATAAGATCCATTTATCTTAGCACAAAACACATTCCTGAGTCAATTACTGTTTCCCTTGTGATACCAATCCACTGTGTAACATTGCCAGTGTTTCCTTGAACGTGACTGAAACTGTGCATGAATCGACCACCCATCAAATCTCATCAAAAATCTATTTCTGTTTAAGTGAGTACCTCTGAGTTAATTATTGCTGACTATAATATTTCTCTGCTGTAGACACCATGAAACGCCACCAAACAGCAACCTTCAGGGTTCACAGGCTGGAGAAGCTATGACTTGTACAAAGGCATGATTCAAAGAGATGAATAGATCTCTGAGGAAATGTTTTAGGCACGCACATGGATCAATTAAGATTTCAAAGAAAAATAAATTGATTTAAAGAAAAACCATCAAAATCCAATTTGCTATTTTTAAAATGAAACATATAGGCTAAAAATGTATTTCCGCCCATTTTCGGGCAAAGGGCTACAATTCCAGATCTGCCCCATCCCAGTCCCATTAAGGATGGACAGCACTTAAACTTTGTGCTGCCTTCTCATTTGCCTGGTTGTAGTGTCCAGCAAGTCCCAAACTGCTGGCTGGACGAACACTCAACAGGGGCCTATACATACATTGCCAGCACATGTTCCAGGTTACCTCCTGCTCTTAAAGTCAGTTTATCTCTCTTAAAGGAAGTTGCGGAAACTGCACTATTGTAAGGATAATGTCACTGACTGCCAGTATTGCAATAGTTTATTATTAGAAGCTGAATAAAGTGGAACACTAGGTACTTTCAAATTTGAAGATTTGAGCTGGAGGCCTTAGTGATGGAGGTCGACATGAGGGCAGAGGCCATGGGCCAGATTTTGACATCAGATCAAGAATCTGGCAGCAAAATCATTTCCAGGTCCCAACCCTGCATCACATCAGAATTAAAAAAAAAATAAATTTAAAGTTTCCAATTCTTTCTTTTCCAATTATGGGTCAATTTAGCGTGGCTACCTATCCTGGACATCTTTGGGTTGTGGGGGTGAGACTCAGGCAGACATGGGGAGAAGGCCAGGATCGAACCCAGGTCCTTTAGCGCCATGATGCAGCAGTGCTAACCACTGTGCCGGCCATACAATACAATCTTTCAAGACACAGGCCATAATGGGGTGAGTTCAGCAGCCAATTAGTGGCAGCAGGAGCGGCCTGGGGGTGGTACGTTGTGACAGAGGGTAATTTTAAAAATCAAACAGCAACCTTGACTGAGCTTGCCATTGCCTGGAGGAAGTGAGCAGGGAAGAAAACAGAAGGCCAGAAGCCTCACAGCTCACACAAGTGCGCAAACTTATCATCCTCAAGTACTCAAACCACTCACCTCAAGTGATGGCAATTTTGTGTCACTGCATGAGCGCTTCAATTTGACTATTCCTTATTTATACAAGATTTTTTATTAGTAACCACAAAGAACAATGGATCCCCACCGTGCACCTGACAGTTGTGCGCTAACATGTTCCAGACCATTCACTCTTGCCATTGTTAACATTGAAGATTGAATCCTCCAGCCTATTAACAAGTTCTTCTGTGAGCTTAACAGCAAGTTAATTGAAGGCGGGCAGGCTGCCTGCTCCCCCTCCCCATCCTCCCATTAAAAATTTCAAAACTGGGGCCGAGATCCCAGGTTCGATCCCGGCTCTGGGTCACTGTCCGTGTGGAGTTTGCACATTCTCCCTGTGTTTGCGTGGGTTTCACCCCCACAACCCAAAGATGAGCAGGCCAGGTGGATTGGCCACGCTAAATTACCCCTTAATTGGAAAAAATGAATTGGGTCCTCTAAATTTATTTTTAAAAAATATTTTTTTTAATTTCAAAGCGTCGGAGAGGCATTGGACAAGTGACACACCATCTGAATTTCAATGTGCCCCACGGGGCAGAAGAGTATTGCGGGGAGGGGGAAGATTTGCAGGACCTTAAGGAAAAAGAAGTAAAAAGGATAGGTCAGCTGACAATGCAGCATTCCCTCAGTACCGGACTGAGGTGTCAGCTGAGATTCGACGCTCAAAGCCGTGTATTTGCTCTTATAGATCATAGAAGTTACAGTGCAGAAGGAGGCCATTCGGCCCAGCGAGTCTGCACCAGCTCTTGGAAAGAGCACCCTACCAAGCTCACACCTCCACCCTATCCCTATAACCCCATGACCCAGTAACCCCACCCAACACTAAGGGCAAGTTTGGACACTAAGGGCAATTTATCATGGCCAATTCACTTAACCTGCACATCTTTGGACTGTGGGAGGAAACCGGAGCACCCGGAGGAAACCCACGCACACGTGGGGAGAACGTGCAGACTCCACACAGATAGTGACCCAAGCCGGGAATCGAACCTGGGACCCTGGAGCTGTGAAGAAATCGTGCTAACCACTATGCTACCGTGCTGCCCAAACCCACTTTGAACCCACTGCTTTCTGACTCAACAGTAGATTTGACCACTGAGCCAACCTGACACTCACAAACTACCCTGAATTTGGTTCCTGATCAATTGCTGATTTCAGCCAGCATAGCAGTAGAGAGGCCTCAATATCTGCTTAGAGGCGGGGGGGGGGGGGGGGGGGGGGGGAACAATCAGGCTGCCCACTCCTGACTGCTGTCCATGGATTCTGCTGGACATTGTGTGCATACACAGGGTCAGGCTTCACTTTGATGGTTGAATGATTCACAGAAATTCACTAATCCAGCTTCCAGTTGAAGAATACCCACTTGACCAAGACTCATTGATGGATCTTTACCCCAGCAGGAGTCGATCCTTACAGAGACATACAAAAATAAAAGCAGAGGTGGGGTGGAAGGGATAAGCAAATTACTACTTGCTGCCTACTGTGTGCAAAAATGTATCCAGTATTCCATTAAGATGACCTCTCCTAATTAATAGCATTGCCAATTGATTATTTTTTCTCTGAAAAATGAACAACTAAAGTCGATCTACTTTAAAAGCTTTAAAGTTGATCTTTTAGACAGAACTACCAATGGCCCAAACACGGAGATCTAAGGAATGAGAGTATCCGAGTTCAAAGTTCACAATGACCTACATTTGTACTGGAACAAGCAATGAATAGGATGAGTGAGAAGTTTCAAGCTTGAGCTTCCTCAGAATCGCAATCCGTATCGGATTGCAATTCCAATCCCAACTTCTTACCCGAAATATCCAGACCCTCCAGTTCAGGCCGGGCAAGATGAGGGTAATGTCGTGCGTCACCGGAGCCTAGCATCGAATGCAGTTCTGGCAAAGGAAAGGAAGTCTTTTAATGGCACTAGCTGCTGTAAAGCAGCTGGGTTTAAATTTCTACTGCAGGGTAATGTAAATATAAGGTAAGTGGGTAGAATTTGGGGGTTAGATGTAAGGGTTGGGTGGGGAGGGTTAAGGAGGTGGTGGAGTCGGGAGGTGCAGGCTGGGGTATTGGGCCTGGTTTTGGGCGGCCAGGTTGGACCTTGTGGCAGAGGTTGGGCCTCAGGCCTCGTGAGGGGTGAGGGGGTTAGATTGGGCCCCTTGTTCAGGCAGGTGCTAGATCTCGGGGGGGGGGGGGGTTTTAGATTTAGCAGGGGGGGGGGGGGATGTGGGAGTCAGGCCTTCGGGGGTGGGAAGGTGAGAGTCAGGCCTTCGGGGGGTTGGGGAGATGAGAGTCAGGTCTTCGGGAGGGTGGGGAAGTGAGGGTCAGGCCTTCGGGGCAGGAGGTGAGGGTCAAGCCTTCGGGGGGGGGGGGTTGGGGAGGTGAAGGTCAGGCCTTCGGGGCGGGAGGTGAGGGTCAGGCCTTCGTGGCGGGAGGTGAGGGTCAGGCTATCGGGAGGGCGGGGAGGTGAAGGTCAGGCCTTCAGGGGAGGTGTTTCTAGCTTTAGGGTGGGGATTGTTCCCATGGCAGTGGGGGGGAGGGGTTCATGGGGGAGGTAATTGGGTGATCAAGGTGGACTCTTGGAGGGTTTGGGGTGAATGGAAAATCCCAATGGAGGGTTGTGTCAGAGTTCCCTGAAGGTTTGTGGGGTGGGTTGAGTCCTCCGCGGGGAGGGGGGGGCGGTGTGGCTCTGTGCAATAGTTACCCAGAGGTTCGAACAGGTTTTAATTCTTCTAACTTTTTCTGGGTGTGGTAGAATGACTAGGGGTATTACGGTACCTTAGAAATTAGATGCTATTGATGCAGAGGACTCGCTGCCCGTTGGCCCGGGTAAGTCATGTGCCTCTCAGCCGATTGGCTGAGAGGTATGTAGCTCCACCTACAAGGCGGGATATAAGAACCCGTGCTTCCTGGCAGTCGGCCATTCTTCTGTACGTCTGCTGCCGGGCACACATCTTGTGCATTAAAGCCTTTTGTTTGGATCTCATCTTCGTCTCAATTTAATGCACAAGTTTTAAATGATGGAGCTTTGTATCAAGCCGGAGTGCCTTCGAATCAGCCCACACGCAGCTAATGCAACAGCAGCATTTAAACACTGGCTGGCGTGTTTCAATAGTTACTTGAGCACAGCCGAAAACTGCCCGACGAGGGAACAAAAACTGCATATCCTCCACTCGTGCAGTGTACACGCTCATAGAGGACACAACAGACTATAACGCAGCTATGGACTTGCTCAACGGACATTTCATCTGGTCGGTGAACCAGGTCTACGCACGGCACTTGCTGGCCACGGGACAGTAATTCCCTGGTGAGTCTTTAGACGAATTCTACCAGACCCTCCTTGTTCTGGGGAGAAACTGCGCCTGCCCACAAGTTTCTGCGGCCGAGCACACCGAACTTTTAATTAGAGACGCTTTCGTTGTGGGTATTCAATCTTCCCAGATCCGCCAGAGACTCTTAGAGAAAGAAACTTTAAGCCTCACCGAGGCACGGGCCCTCGCCGCCTCTCTAGATGTCGCTACTCGCAACGCCCGTGCGTACGCTCCCAACCGCGCGGTGGCCCCCTGGGCAGCATGGAACGCGACCCCCCCCTCATCTCCGCAGACTCAGAACCCCCTCAGGCCTGTGCCGCAGGGCGCCCCGATAAATCCACGGGGCCCCGCTGCTACTTTTGCGGCCAGGCCAAGCACCCCCGCCAGCGCTGCCCGTCCCGCACCGCAACCTGTAAAAGCTGCGGCAAAAAGGGCCATTTTGCGGCCGTTTGCCAGTCAACGGCGGTCGCTGCAGTGCCGAGCAGCGACTGCGGGTCCCCCCCCCCCGCGCTCCTCACGTGCCCCGCGTGACCCACGGACCTCGCTGCCCCCACCACCCACCGCCACGAGTGATCACCGGGCGCCGCCATTTTGGGCCCGCAACGCCATATGCGATCCCCGGGCGCCGCCATTTTGGGCCCCCGACTCCACATGCGATCCCCGGGCGCCGCCATTTTGTTCACCCCCCACCACGTGCTGCCGGCGGGCGCCGCCATCTTGGATCGGCACCAAGGACCCCGCAAGTGACCACTCGCTGCTGGATGACGACTACGACGATGGCGACCACGAAGATCCTTCACAGCGGCCACGAGACGAGCTGCCTGTTGGACTCCGGGAGCACGGAAAGTTTTGTCCACCCCGCCACGGTAAGACGCTGAGCACTTCCCGTTTACCCGGTAAAACAAAGAATCGCTCTGGCCTCCGGTTCGCACTCGGTCCAGATCACAGGGTGCTGCATAGCGGACTTCACGGTCCAGGGGAGGAAGTTTAAAAACTATAAGCTCTTCGTCCTTCCCCACATCTGCGCGGCAGCACTCCTGGGGTTAGATTTCCAGTGCAACTTCCAGAGCTTAACATTCAAATTCGGCGGCCCTATGCCCCCCCTTACTGTCTGCAGCCTCGCGTCCCTCAAGGTCGATCCCCCATCCTTGTTTGCAAACCTCACCCCAGATTGCAAACCCGTCGCCACCAGGAGCAGACGGTACAGTACCCAGGACCGGAACTTCATCTGGTCCGAAGTCCAAAGGCTTCTGAAGGAAGGTTATCGAGGCTAGCCCGAAATCGGTGGGCCTCGGTGGGCCCCGATCGCGGGCCAGGCCACCGTGGGGGCAGATCCCCCCGCGACCCCCCAGGAACCATAGAGCCCACCTGCCCGCGCCGCCTGGTCCCGCTGGTAAGGGACCTATTCTAATTTACACCGGCGGGACCGGCTACAGACTGGCAGGACTTCGGCCCATCGCGGGCCAGAGAATTCGGGTGGCCCTAGCGGCCATTAAGTCGCGCCAGACCCCACCATTCTCCGAGGCGGGCGGCGCAACTCAGGCCGGGTCAGTTTTTGGGGGGGCGGGAGAATTGGGAGGACGGCGGGGACGGGATTTAAGCTGACCCCTGGCGATTCTCCTATCCAAGCGTAGTGGAACAATCGAGGCTTTATTGAGCAAAGATGTTGTGCCTCCTGTAGCTGGAACCAGAATGGCTGCAGCACTGGCAAGCACACACATTTATACGCCGCCTACTGGGCAGAGCCAGCAGACAGGGATTTACCCATGTACCTCTACTATAAGGGCCTTACTGTAATACATGTAATACTGCTAGTGGTGACGAACACATTCACCCCCTGTTAAAAAAGAGTCCGGCGGGGGGTGGTGGAAAACATTACAAGTTCAGTCTGTCGGGGGCCTTGACCCTCCCCTGCGATCGCCTCAGTCCTGGTGGTGATGTGGGCACCGACTTGGTCACCTGTGACTCCGGGAGAGTGTTGTCCTCGTCTTCGTCACCCCTGAGTGGAACCAGTGGGAGGACGGATCCTGCTGGGGTGGGGGCTGTGATGAGGTTTGCTGGAGGAAGGGTGAGTGGCGTAGGGGTGAATGAGGCAACCGGGGGGGAGGGGTGGTGGTGATGTCAGGTCGGGGGCCGTGGGTGGGGACCCAGCGGCGGGTGCCAGGTCCCGGAGGGAGACTGTGTCCTGGCGCCCGTCGGGGTGTGCCACGTAGGCATACCGCGGCTTCACGTGTAGGAGGTGGACTCTTTTGACCAAGGGGTCCAACTTATGGGTCCGCACATGCTTCCGAAGGAGGACTGGTCTAGGAGCAGTCAGCCATGTTGGGAGCGAGACCCCGGAAGTGGACTTCCTGAGGAAGGCAAACACATGTTCGTGAGGGGTCTCGTTAGTCGCGGTGCAGAGGAGCGATTGGATGGCGTGGAGCGGGTCAGGCAGGACCTCCTGCCAGCGGGTGACCGGGAGAGTTTTAGACCGCAGGGCCAGCAGGACGGTCTTCCAGACCGTCCCGTTCTCCCTCTCCACCTGCCCGTTTCCCCAAGGGTTGTAGCTGGTCATCCTGCTCGAGGCGATGCCCTTGCAGAGCAGGAACTGATGCAGCTCATCACGCATAAAGGAGGATCCCCGATCGCTGTGGACGTAGGTGGGGAAACCGAACAGAGTGAAGATGCTGTGTAGGGCTTTAATGACCGTGGCAGAAGTCATATCGGGGCATGGGATGGCGAAGGGGAACCGGGAGTACTCATCGACCACGTTCAGAAAGTACGTGTTGCGGTCGGTGGAGAGGAGGGACCCTTTGAAGTCCATGCTGAGGCGCTCAAAGGGGTGGGTGGCTCTATCTGGCCAGTAGAAGTGCGGCTTGCACTCTGCGCAGACTTGGCAGTCTCTGGTGACAGTCCTGATCTCAATGGTGTAGGGCCGGTTGCGGGCCTTGATGAAATGGAAGGACCGGGTGGCCCCCGTTTGGCAGAGGTCATAGTGGAGAGCCTGGAGTCAGTCCACTTGTGCGCTGGCACATGTACCACGGGATAGGGCGTCAGGGGGCTTGTTGAGCTTCCCCGGGCGATACAAAATCTCGTAATTATAGGTGGAGAGCTCGATCCTCCACCTCAAGGTCTTGTCATTTTTGATCTTGCCCCGCTGTGTGTTATTGAACATGAAGGCAACCGACTGTTGGTCAGTGAAGAGAGTGAATCTCCTGCCGGCCAGGTAATGCTTCCAATGCCGCACAGCTTCCACAATGGCTTAGGCCTCCTTTTCGACAGAGGAGAGCCGAATTTCGGAGGCATGGAGGGTGCGGGAAAAGAAGGCCACGGCCTGCCCGCCTGGTTGAGGGTGGCGGCCAGATCTACATCCGATGCATCGCTCTCGACCTGAAAAGGGAGGGACTCGTCGACCGTGTGCATTGTGGTCTTGGCGATGTCTGCCTTGATGCGGTTGAAGGCCTGGCGGGCCTCAGCCGTCAGGGGAAAAACTGTGGACTGAATGAGCGGGCGGGTCTTGTCCGCTTAATTAGGGACCCACTGGGCATCGTAGGAGAAAATCCCCAGGCATCATTTCAGGGCCTTGGGGGAGTGGGAGTTCCATGATGGAGCGCATGCGATCGGGGTCGGGCCCTCGAACTCCATTTTCCACGACATAGCCAAGGATGGCTAAGCGGTTGGTGCGGAACATGCAGTTCTCTTTATTGTACGTGAGGTTAAGGAGTTTGGCGATCTGGAGGAATGTTTGGAGGTTTGTGTCGTGGTCCTGCTGATTGTGGCTGCAGATGGTGACGTTATCTAGGTACGGGAAGGTGGCCCGCAGTCCGTACCGGTCAACCATTCGGTCCATCTCTCGTTGGAAGACTGAGACCCCATTAGTGACGCCAAAGGGAACTCTAAGGAAGTGATAGAGGCGACCATCTGCTTCAAACGCAGGGTATTGGCGGTCCTCTGGGCGGATGGGTAGCTGGTGGTAGACGGACTTCAGGTCCACTGTGGAAAAGACCCAATACTGCGCAATCTGATTAACCATGTCAGATATGCATGGGAGGGGGTACACATCGAGCTGCATGTACCGATTGATGGTCTGACAGTCGTCAATGACCATCCTGTGCTTCTCCCCAGTCTTTACTACTTCCACTTGGGCTCTCCAGGGGCTGTTGCTGGCCTCAATGACCCCTTCCTGCAGAAGCCAATGGGCCTTCGACCTGATGAAGGTCCTGTCCTGGGCACTGTACCATCTGCTCCTGGTGGCAACGGGTTTGCAGTGAGGTTCGCAAACAGTGAAGGCGGATCGACCTAAAGGCACATGAGGCCGCATACGGTGAGGGGCGGGGTAGGGGTCTGTCGAATTTTAAGGTTATGCTTTGGAGGTGGCACTGGAAGTCCAGGCCGAGTAACAGGGCAAGGCAGAGATGGGGGAGGACGTAGAGCCGGAAGTTGCTGAACTCCACACCCTGGACGGTGAGGCTCGCGATACAGTACCCCCGGATTTCCACGGAATGGTATCCGGAGACCAGGGAGATTTTCTGGGTGACGGGGTGTACCGCAAGGGAGCAGCACCTTACTGTAGCGGGGTGGATGAAGCTCTCTGTGCTCCCGGAGTCAAAAAGGCAGGTTGTCTTGTGCCGATCGATCTTCACCGTCGTTGTTGCTGTCGGGAGGTTGCAGGGCCGGGACTGATCCAGGGTGATCGAGGCGAGATACGGCCGATGCTGGGTGGTCCCGAGCTGATCAGCGGTGGCAGAGGTAGTGGCAGGAGATGAATGGCCAGACAAGCAGGGGTCCTGAGGCACCGTCAAAAAAGGCTGCCGAAGATGGCAGCGCCCATAGGGCGCACATTGCGGGCGGCATAAAGATGGCGGCACCCACGGGCCGCACGTGGCTTGCGGTGAAGAAGATGGCGGCACCCACGGGCCGCACGTGGCTTGCGAGGAGGAAAACGACAGCGCCCCTGGGTCGCATGCGGGGGTGTAGGAACGCAGGGCCTGGAAACCGCAGCGATCAACTGGGCCTGGCAAACGGAAACAAAGTGCCCCTCTTTTCAAACATCCATTGCAGGTCGCGCTCCACGCCGGGCAGCATTGCCTGGGGTGTTTGTTCCAGAGGAAGATTGTGAGGAATACTTTCCATTGTGTCTGGTCTCTGTGGCTGTAGAAATGAGCTCTTGGGGCGGGGAATCTTTGGAAGGGATAGTTTTCAGGACCGAACATGGTCTACATGTTTGCGCTGGAGACGACCCTGGGCTTGCACCTGGTAAGAGATAGGGCCCGTTTGGCGAAAGATTACGCCAGGGACGCACTGGGCACCACCAGCAAAATTCCGGACAAACACTGGGTCACAGGGCGTAAACTGCCGAATCGGCCGATGCCGAGAAAAACCATGTCCCTGCCGTTCTAGTGTGCGGCGTACTTTTTCCCCAATGTCTGGGAAAACCATGTCATTTCCCCCATGTCTGCGAAGTCTCCGGCCCATTAGTAGTTCTGCGGGAGCTACCCCAGTCACCGCATGGGGGGTGGGCCTATATGAATACAAAAAACGAGCCAGTCTCGTGTCCATCGACCCGGAAGATTGCTTCTTTAGGCCTCGTTTGAATGTCTGCACTGCGCGCTCCGCCAAACCATTTGAAGCCGGGTGGTAAGGGGCAGTGCGGATATGGCGTATGCCATTCATCTTCATGAACCTCGCAAACTCCTCACTTGTGAACGGAGTGCCGTTGTCCGTGACCAGCACCTCGGGGAGGCCATGCGTACTGAAAGACAAACGCATCTTCTCCATTGTTGCGCAGGACGTTGTGCCTCCCACCTTATGCACCTCTAGCCATTTAGACTGGGCGTCGATTAATAGCAGGAACACGGATCCTTGAAAAGGGCCGGCGAAATCCGCATGCAAGCGCGCCCAAGGCCGCCCTGGCCATTCCCAGTGATGTAGGGGCGCGGCCGGCGGAAGCTTCTGATGCTCCTGGCAAATGGAGCAGTTTTGGGCCACCTTCCCAATGTTGGTGTCGAGGCCTGGCCACCAGACATAACTCCGGGCCAACATTTTCATTTTGGTCACACCTGGATGCCCATTGTGCAAGTCTCTCAGTATCAGATCCTGTCCTTTTTCCGGGTCAATCACACGCGTCCCCCACAAAAGAATGGCGTCTTCCACGCTGAATTCGGACAGCTTGGAGGAAAATGCCCGCAACTCGCCTGGGAGCTGTCTATGCTGCCCACCATACAGGACTATGTGCCAAACCTTTGACAGGACTGGCTCCGTCTGGGTCCACTCACGGATCTGTGATGCCGAGACAGGCAAGGTGTCCATGAAATTTAGGGTTGCAACCACCTCACCGGTCGTGGGGGTCGACATGGGGCCGGTCGATAAAGGCAATCGGCTCAGTGCGTTGGCATTCCCTATCTGGGTTCTAGGTTTGTGCTCCAGAGAATACTCGTATGCAGCGAGCAACAAAGCCCAGTGCTAGATCCGTGCGGAAGCAATGGGCAGTATTGGCTTATCCGCTCTGAAAAGTCCCAGCAGAGGCTTATGATCAGTGATGATAGTGAAGTGGCGGCCATATACGTACTGGTGGAAACGTTTCACCACAAAGACCACTGCCAGGCCCTCCTTCTCGATCTGCGGGTACTTTTTTTCCGCTGCAGTCAATGTGCGGGAGCCAAAAGCTATCGGCCGCTTGGTCCCGTTCTCCATCTTGTGGGACAGGACGGCCCCAATACCATACGGGGATGCATCCTATCTTCGTCGCCAGTTTTGTGAGGGCCACGAAGAATCCAGCACGAGTTTTCAGGATACAAAGAAATAACATTTATTTACAATAACATATATGTACAACAGCAGCAGCAACGTCCCTTGCTGCTCACTCCTCTCTCTCTGCTGGTTCCAAACGGCTATTGCAGAAAATACGGAGGCTGGGGATTGAGGGTGATTTAGAGATGTGGATCAGAAATTGGCTAGTTGAAAGAAGACAGAGGGTGGTGGTTGATGGGAAATGTTCAGAATGGAGTTCAGTTACGAGTGGCATACCACAAGGATCTGTTCTGGGGCCGTTGCTGTTTGTCATTTTTATAAATGACCTAGAGGAGGGAGCAGAAGGATGGGTAAGTAAATTTGCAGGCGACACTAAAGTCGGTGGAGTTGTAGACAGTGCGGAAGGATGTTGCAGGTTACAGAGGGACATAGATAAGCTGCAGAGCTGGGCTGAGAGGTGGCAAATGGAGTTTAATGTGGAGAAGTGTGAGGTGATTCACTTTGGAAAGAATAACAGGAATGCGGAATATTTGGCTAATGGTAAAATTCTTGGTAGTGTGGATGAGTAGAGGGATCTCGGTGTCCATGTACTTAGATCCCTGAAAGTTGCCACCCAGGTTGATAGGGTTGTGAAGAAGGCCTATGGTGTGATGGCCTTTATTGGTAGAGGGATTGAGTTCCGGAGCCATGAGGTCATGTTGCAGTTGTACAAAACTCTAGTACGGCCGCATTTGGAGTATTGCGTACAGTTTTGGTCGCCTCATTATAGGAAGGACGTGGAAGCTTTGGAACGGGTGCAGAGGAGATTTACCAGGATGTTGCCTGGTATGGAGGGAAAATCTTATGAGGAAAGGCTGATGGACTTGAGGTTGTTTTCGTTAGAGAGAAGAAGGTTAAGAGGTGAGCTAATAGAGGCATACAAAATGATCAGAGGGTTAGATAGGGTGGACAGCGAGAGCCTTCTCCCGCGGATGAAGGTGGCTATCACGAGGGGACATAGCCTTAAATTGAGGGGTAATAGATATAGGACAGAGGTCAGAGGTGGGTTTTTTACGCAAAGAGTGGTGAGGCCGTGGAATGCCCTACCTGCAACAGTAGTGAACTCGCCAACATTGAGGGCATTTAAAAGTTTATTGGATAAGCATATGGATGATAAGGGCATAGTGTAGGTTAGATGGCCTTTAGTTTTTTTTTTCCATGTCGGTGCAACATTGAGGGCCGAAGGGCCTGTACTGCGCTGTATCGTTCTATGTTCTATGTTCTATGTTCAAACTGACCAGCTCTATTTATGCAGGGAGTCTGCTAATGATTACTCCGCCCCCCTCATTGGGGAGGCTCATACTCCCATAGGATTGTGGGATTGTCATTAGTCCCCAGCCAATGGTAAGCAGGCAGGTTATAACACCGTTGTTCGCACCCTCCGCTATCGGGGAACAGGTGGTAGGAGGGCGACATCGGCAGGACCGGGAGATCCCACTGGCGGGAACAGCCAGAAAATCCCACCCTAACTTTGTTTATGATCTTTTGGCTTCTAACATCATATGTGTTACACCATTCTTATTTCACATTTATGTCAAGGTGTGTTGACTACCAGGAAAGTTGAAGAACCACATCATTTGAAGCAATCGTCATTCAACCAAATTCCTTCCACAGGGATTTGCATCATGGGGATGAGAATCCCCTAATAGTGCCCAAAAAATCCAGATTGCTCATTTTATGTTCAAATAGGAACTGAGAGTTCAATATGTTATGAGACATGAGGCGTAGTCATGGAAGAATATGAAGTTTACTGTACATAAAAAGCTACTGACCTTCGCGATCAAACTCACTTGTTTTGCTTAATTTATCCTTGCTTTTATTTAATAGACTCTTTCATTCTACCTTTACCTTCAGTTATTTCTGCCAGTTTGCAAGATGTTTGACCACATTCTAAGGTTTCAAATTTGCAAGTAATAAAACCTTGCAAGATAGTTAAGTGCATCTGAAATGTCAATTTATTGCATTACATCAACACACATATGGCTGCAGAACATATGGTCAGGAAGGAGTTATCTTTAAAAGGATCTTTAAAGAACGTGAGTTCCTGTCATCCTCCCCTTTCTATCCAGACATCCAAGCCTCCGTGTCTTACATCTGCATGCTATTTACCTGTGTGCATTACAACATTAAAAAGCATACAAGACTGTGTTGAGTTTTATTCCTAACAAATACACATTCCGGTGTCATTCCATTCCTATTTACCAAATTAATTCATCTTATTGAAACAAACTACGTTTTAATGGTTTAATTGAGTCATAAGCTATCTCAAGCATCTGCCTTCCATTAAACAGAAATCGTAGACAGTGGTTTACTAGACATCAGCTACTGAATGGTACCAGTTTTGCATACCCAATCATTCTATGTGCGTGAGTGCCTTCTTTTCTAGTAAACCTCTACTTTGAAGTCATGTGTCTGCTTTAGGCCAACAACGGTCTCTGGGAGAAATAAATAATGACTCACACATGGAACGGATTGACTGTGGTTTTATTTGCGGACTCCAAACCAAAATGTTAATATCATCCATTCTTCACAGAAATCAGCAGTAAAGTAAAACCTTAGCACGATTTTAAGGTTCTCGTCATTGAATTCTGGAATTTAAAACCGGCATAGTGACGGGATTCTCTCAGCCCAGTGCCAGGCCGGAGAATCCCACAACCGGCGCGAATTGCGCCACGCCGCTCTGACGCCGGCATGCGAGAATCGGCGCCATTGGCGCTGGCGTGGTTGGCTGAGCAGCCATCGTAAAAAAAGCCGAGTCCCACTGGCGCCATCCACACCTGCTCTCAGCCGGCGGGAACTCGGCGTGGAAGGGTCGGGGGGCGGCCTGTAGAGGGGGGGGCTCCGATGTGGCCTGGCCCACGATCAGGGCCCACCAATCGGCAGGCCGGCCTCTCTGGCTGGGGGCCTCCTTTCTTCCGCGCCGGCCCCTGTAATCCTGTGCCATGATGTGTCGGGGCCGGCGCGTTGAAGGAAGCCACTGTGCATGCGGGCATTGGCGCTGGTGCCACTGCGCGTGCGCGGATCCCGCGGCGCTCATTTGAAGCCAGGATCAGCAGCTGGAGTGGCGTGAACTATTCCAGTGCCGTGTAGGGGCCAGAATTGCTGATCCTGAGGCTGTGTTGACGCCGTCGAGAAATACGACAGCGTTTCCGATGGTGTCACACTTAGCCTCAGAATCACTGAATCCCGCCCAGTCTGTCCAAACTGAAGGTGAGCTGTGTCTAACCAACCAGATTGTAATCAGGTTGGGTTTCTTGCCTGGATTTGCACTTATTCACATAGTGACAAGATGTGAAAGGCAAAGTTGAACATCAGCTACTGATGTCATATGAGTTCAGCAGTTGCAAAGGATGTGAAGAAATATCCAGCACATTTTAAAACGCTTCCCATATGGCTTATCAAATATATATGTATTTTTTTCAATTAAGGAGCAATTTAGCGTGGGCAATCCACCAATCCTGCACATCTTTGGGTTGTGGGAATGAGACCCACGCAGACACGGGGAAAATGTGCAAACTCCACATGGGCAGTGACCCGGGCTGGGATCGAACCCAGGTCTGTGGTGCTGTGAGACAGCAGTGCTAAACACTGTGCCACCATGTTGCCCACTGCTGATCAAATATATAAAGTGATATTGAACTCTCTAGACCAGCTGGACCTCAGCTTAAATTCCTAGGGTGGAATTTTATTCTCCTCCCAAAGGTTGGATGGAAGGAGAGGGACTGTTTTATAAGGCAGGGAGGCGCAAGGTCAGAAAATCCCAACAGTTTCTTGACTCACCACAATTAAATCCAGGATGGGAAGGCCCATGGGAGGCCTTCCTGCTCAGAAGCCAGTTGAGGCCTACATAAAGGCCTCATTCAGGCACCACTGGTTTTTAATCAGTAGCAGTCAGTTTGAACATAGAACATACAGTGCAGAAGGAGGCCATTCGGCCCATCGAGTCTGCACTTACGCCCTCAAATCCACCCTATCCCCGTCACCCAATAACCCCTCCTGACCTTTTTTGGTCACTAAGGGCAATTTATCATGGCCAATCCACCTAACCTGCACGTCTTCGGGCTGTGGGAGGAAACCGGAGCACCCGGAGGAAACCCACGCAGACACAGGGAGAACGTGCAGACTCCACGCGGACAGTGACCCAGCAGGGAATCGAACCTGGGATCCTGGCGCTGTGAAGCCACAGTGCTAATTAGTTGTGCTACCGTGCTGCCCACAATGTGGGCACATGCCTGCAGCCTGAAGAAAGTAGTCCTTTCTAATTGGGCAGCGCATATCCAACAAAGATACCCACCAGAAGCCTTGCCTTCCACACAAGAAGACCTCCACCTCCCCTAAATACTAACTCCCTACCCTCCTCTGCCTCTCTGGGGCTTATCTTTCTGGTCCTGATGAATTTGCCCCACTTACTCTTTTCCTGGGTCTTCAGTGGCCTTTGATTGGCTGTTAGCCATGGGAGGCAGGAGGTTCCTCCTGAGGAGAGTGAACATCCCAACTTAAGTGTCTACATGGTATTGAATCACTCAGAGAAGGTCCAGAACAGCCACAGCAGAGGCGCCACCAGCTCTCCAGCTGTGGGCGGGCCCACCACCGTGAGCATTAAATTCCACCTCTGGTTTCTGCTCTGTCAGTTTCTTAGATGTCACTGCAACCTAAACATCTCAGTAGTTTGTCTTCAATGTGGATTCTCCGGAATCCGGCGGGTGGGCCGTACTGGCGCCAAACAGAGGCGTGAACCACTCCGCCGTCAGGCCGCCTGGAACGTGTGGAATCTTCCACACCTTCAGGGGCTAGGCTGGCGCCAGCGGGGTTGGCACCACGCCAACCGGCGCCGAAGGGCCTCTGCCAGCAGGTTTGAGTTGCCGCATGCGCGGGAGCACCAGCATGTTCTGGCATGATCCCAGCACATGCTGCGCAGGGGCGTTCATCTCTGCACCAGCTATGGCGGACCGTTACAGCGGCTGGCGCGGAGGGAAAGAATGCCCCCACGGCACAGGCCCGCCCGCAGATTGGTGGGCCCCGATCGCGGGCCAGGCCACCGTGGAGGCCCACCCCGGGGCCAGACCCCCCCCCCCAAGGCTCCGCAGGCTGCCCGCAGAGCCAGGTCCCGCCGGTAAGGACCTTGTTTGATTTATGCCGGCGGGGCTGGCCAAAAACGGGCGGTCACTCGGCCCATCGCGAAGCGGTGGATCGTCGGGGGGGGGGACACTGCCAACGGCCCCGACCGGTGCAACTTGATTCCCGCCCCCGCCGACAAACTGGCGCCGGAGAATCCAGCAGCCTGTGTTAGGGCTGGATTCACGCCGCCCCCGCCGATTCTTCGGCCCGGCGGGGGTGGTCAGAGAATCAACAATATTTGTGACTAAAACCAGATCATGGGAATACAAGAGGCAAGTAGAAGAATGGATAGCAAACTGGCTATAAAACAAGAAAAACAGAGAGTTGGGGTTAAAGGGAGGTAGTCAGACCAGCAGAAACGAGGAAGGGGTACCACAGGGATTGGTGCTGGAGTCACTGCTCTTCAAAATTTACATAAACACAACTTGGGAACTGGGGAATCAGAACTATCATTTCAAAATTCAAGAGGGACTGGTTTAGCTCACTGGGTTAAATCGCTGGCTTTTAAAGCAGGTCAGCAGCACGGTTCGATTCCCGTACCAGCCTCCCCAGACAGGCGCCGGAATGTGGCGACCAAGGGCTTTTCACAGCAACTTCATTTGAAGCCTACTCGTGACAATAAAGCGATTTTATTTTTTTTTCAAATTTGGGGTTGACACTAAATTGTGGGGGGGAGGCTGTCCCTGAGAAGGGCTGTAACAAAACACAAGAAACCATTTATAAACTTGCAGGACGGGTGAGTAATTTTCAAATAAATTTCCATTTGACCACTTTGATGCCGCACATTTTCATGGAACCAATAAGGAGGCCACATTTTCTTTGGAAAATAATGCCCACGTGGGACAGAGGAGAAGAGAGATCCAGCAATTCACCACCATCACTAAAAATAATGGTGAAGGCTAATAAGGCCATGAAAATCAAACAAAGAGCTGGAGTTCATTCCTAGAATGGAAAAGCAGGGAAGTTACATTAAACTTGTGTAAAATCTTGGTTGGTAATGTGAAGAGTTCTGGACTGCATTTGATAAAAACGGTATGGAGGCACTAGAGAAGTCTTACTAGCTTGATAGCAAACTGAGAGGTTATATCTATAAGGATAGATTCAAACAGCTGCACTTCTTTCGAAACATGGGGCAGGATTTTCCGGCCTCCGATCACGTGTTTCTCAGCAGCGGGAGACGGCGTGCCGTTCGCTGGCAGCAGGATTCTCTGTTCCCACTGCAGTCAATGGGAATTTCCATTCAAGCCGCCCCATGCCACTGGGAAACCAACAAGGTAAGTGCATTGTCGGCAGTGAACGGCCAGAGAATTCCAGCCATGGAGACTGCAAAGGGGCTTGATAGGATAAGCACAAGAACACAAGAGTTAGGAGCAGGAGTAGGCCATACAGCCCATACAACCCGCTCTGCTGTTCAATACAATCATGGCCGATCTTGGGCTCCAACTCAATTTTCCCACTCTCTCCCCATATCCCTTAATTCCCTGAGATACCCAAATTCTGTCCGTCCCAGCTTCAGGTGTATTCAACAATGAAGCATCCACCACCCTCTGGAGTAGAGAGCTGCGCTGGATCACAACTTTGTAAGTGTTTGGGGACTCTCCGGATGCCAACTTAGCAGGGTTAGGGAGGTGGAGGGCAGGGCTTGAGATACCATTGGGGGAGATACCTTGAGGTGCAGGAGGCCTCTGATGGACCCAGAGAGGCCATTAAGGAGGGACACCACCCATGCCTGCCAGCAGTCCACACAGGGAAGGCTGGCCACTTGGAATGGGTCTCCCCACTGCTGGGTCAATCCACTAGGTGAGGAAATGGCCTCAAGAACATGAGAAAAAGGTGCAGGAGTAGACCATATGTCCTGCCACACCTACTCTACCATTATATATGACCATGGCTTCACCTTCCCCCCCCCCCCCCCCAAAAAATCCTTTGATCTCTATAGAGGCCAAAGTTCTGCCTACCTCAGCCTTAAATATATTCAACAATGAAGCATCTATAGTCCTCTGGGGTAGAGAATTCAAAAGAGTCACAACCCATTAAGTGAAGTAATGTCTCCTCATCTCAGACCTACATTTTTAAAATATTAATCCGTGGAATTTGGGTGTTTCTGGCTGAGCCAACCTTTATTGCCCATGAATTGAGTGGCAGTTAAGAGTGGTGTGGAGTCACATGTAGGCCAGACAATGTTACTAGGTAACAATGGTAGATTTCCTTCCCCAAATTACATCAGTAAACCACATGGGTTTTTGCGACAATTAGACAATGGTTTAATTAGACTTGTAGTTCCAGATTTTATTGAAATCAAATTTACCATCTACCATGTCAGGATTCAAACCCAGGATCCTAGAGCATTACCATGGGTCTCTGGGTCATCAGTCCAGTGAGAATACCACTATGGCACCACCTTCCCCTTAACCTGGGACTGTGCCCGAGTATTTTAGATTCCCAGACAGTTGGAAACAACCATAGACAAGGCTTGCGAGGGGGACTAGAACTAGTGGCTAGAAATGTAAGATAGTTGTTCATAAATCCAATGGGGAACTCAAGGAGAAACCCCTTAACCCAGAACATTGTCAGACTGAGGAACCCACGACCAAATGGGGCATTTGTGGCATAAACATTTACATTTAAGAGGCACTTAGATAAACACATGAGAGAAAAGGGAATTGAAGAATTTGTTGATGGTGTTAGAAGGAAGTCACGCCTTGGAGATCTTTCGGCCAAGATTCCACAGCAAGATCCCACAATCAGCAGTGTAGTAACAACTAGATAATCATTTTTTCCTGATATTGCTTGATGGATATTGGCCAGGACACCGGGGGGGGGGGGGGGGGGGGGGGGAGCGCCTCTGCCCATATTCCAAATATTGTCATGGGTTCTTAAATATTCATCTGAGAGATCGGTCCTATGTTCTATGTCCAATCCAAAAGACAAAAGTCCCATCATTGGTGCCAAGTCATACATATGTGTACACTGCCATGTTCATGTGCTCAGCAAACAGGGGAAGTTACACTCACAAGGGACTGTAAAAGAATTGGCAGCACAGTACAAGTAGAATATATGTTGTTGCGATGACATGTGGGCGTCATGGTAGCACAGTGGTTAGCACTGTTGCTTCACATCACCAGGGTCCCAGGTTCGATTCCCACTTGGGTCACCGCCTGTGCGCAGTTTGCATATTCTCCCCGTGTCTGCGTGGGTTTCCTCCTGGTGCTCCAGTTTCCTCCCACAAGTCCTAAAAGACTTGCTTGTTAGATGAATTGGACATCTGAATTCTCCCTCTGTGTACCCAAACAGGCACCGGAGTGTGGTGACTACACCCTCGTGCCATCTCTGATGCTTTTTTTCATATAGTAAGAAGTCTTACAACGCCACGTTAAAGTCCAACAGGTTAGTTTTGAATCACTAGCTTTCGGAGAGCAGCTCTTTCATCAGGTGAATATACATCTGGACAAAAAGAAGCTCTGCTGACATGTCACCTCATCAGAAGCACCATTGGGCTCCAATGAGGAAATTGAACCAGAGCACGTGAAAAATTAGAAAAATCCACAGGGGCTGGATTCGTATCAGTCATCTGCACAGGGTTGCTGATCAATCAAAGCTGAGTTGCAGTGGGGGCCGGTTTGAAATAAAAGGAATGCACGTACTGTTTGACAATCAATGAAATGAAAATTGGGTAGTTCCCAAAAGCAGGCAACCCACTCCACCAGGAAAAATGAAAATCTGCACTATTGTGCTTTGTTCAGCTGATTTCCATCATGTACAATCTAGACATTTATTGCTCATTATTTTACATAATTTTCTCAAATTTCTTCTGACTGCCATTTAATATGTTCATAAAAAACAAAATGTGTTTCTTCTTTTCGTTGACTTGGCCCGAATGATTCTTGAATACCAATAATCAATAGTCAGTTCACACTTTCTACCAGTCTCGCACCACCCTTGGCTATTTTATTGACCGTTCCACTCAAATTAGCAGAAGAAAATTTGACGCAAGATGATTTGGAGCAGAAATTACCCGGCCACAGGGTGGCAGGGCGGCGCAGTGGTTAGCACTGCTGCCTCACAGCGCCGAGGACCCGGGTTCGATCCCGGCGACGGGTCACTGACCGTGTGGAGTTTGCATATATTCCCTGTGTCTGCGTGGGTCTCACCCCCACAACCCAAAGATGCTCAGGGTAGGTGGAGTGGCCAGCTAAATTTCCCCTTCATTGAAAAAATGGGAAAAAAGAAGTTGTCAAGCCGCAACTCATAATCAAGAGTCAAAATGGTTCGTATTGAAAAATTCAAGAATCAGTCTTCACACAGTGAGAGTTTCATCTCCAAAGGGACATGGAGAAGACAGACAGAGAGGTGAAGGATTAAACAAAGGCTTTGGTGTTTGCATGAAATAATCATTAACCCTTTTGTCACTGCTGTGGCAGGATGTTTTGACAACGTAAACAGATGACCTAATGTAGAGTGATAACCCGGGAAATGTGCCCTTTAGAAAGGAGTAATAAAGTAACTAATTGTTGCCTCAAGTCAACAAATGTAAAAAAACATTCACAAATTGATCCTTTAGGAGTCATAAACACACATTAACTCAAGAGGGCTGAGTACTTGTTTCTATGCTGTGTGAACATGCTAACAGTGAAGTACTGTGCTATTTTCTCATTATGATTCTGCTTAGCTTTGAAGAAGTGGAGGAAGCTACTTTTGTGTAGTTGATGAAAATAGGGTGCCTCACTAGTGAGTATGCATTACTTTTTATGCACCTTTCAAACAATAAACAATAATTAGGTTTATACAGCATGCAGAAACATGCCCAAGACGTTTGCGGAGGTGTAATCAAATGGACTCAGAGTCGGGGAAATCAATATTGGAATGGGTGATCAAAATCTTGTGGCGGCGATGGGGAGGGCTAAGGGTAGTGGAAATTCGCTTGGAATGCCTTCTGGCCCAAAATAGACAGCAGCGGAAGCATGCACCAGAAGGCAGAGGCTCATTTGAAATTGGGTCTCGATCAGGCCTCATCGCTATATTGCTAACAAGCTGCAGATGGCAATCAGTATTCCAGATTGGCAGCTCTCCACCTGCACAAAGATAACTCGGATCGGATGTATCTGCAAGTGCACTCTGAGACGTGGGACGAGTGAGCTGGTGAGGAGGGGGCTTTGGAGGTAATCCAGAGAAGGTTCACCAGATTGATTCTGGGTATGGAGGGGTTTTCTTATGAGGAGAGATTGAGTAGGTTGTGCTCATTGGAGTTTCGAAGAATGTCAGGCAACCAATTTGAGACATAGAGGATTCTCAAGGGGCTTGACGGGTTAGATGCTGATAGGTTATTCTCCTTGTGGGAGAGTCTAGGACCAGAGGGCATAACCTCAGGGTAAGGGGTCGCCCATTTAAGACAGAGATGAGGAAGAATTTCTTCTCTCGGAGGGTTGTGAATCTGTGGAATTCTTTACTGCAGAGAGCTGTAGAGGCTGAGTCGTTAAGTGTGTTTAAGGCAGGGGCAGCACTTTGGTGCAGTGTTTAGCATTGTGGCTTCACGGCTCTGAGGTCCCAGGTTCGAGCCCGGCTCTGGGTCACTGTCTGTGTGGAGTTTACACAGTCTCCCCGTGTCTGTGTGGGTTTCGCCCCCACAACCCAAAAGATGTGCAGGGTAGGTGGATTGACCATGCTAAATTGCCCCTTTATTGGAAAAAATGAATTGGGCACTCTAAATTTATAAACAAAAAGTGTGTTTAAGGCTGAGATAGACAGATTTTCAATCAGTGAGGGAATCAAGAGTTATGGGGATATGGTGGGAAAGTGGAGTTCGGGATTATCAGATCAGTCATGATCTCATTGAATGGCGTAGCAGACCCGAGGGGCTGAATGGCCTACTTTTGTTCTTACGTCATATGGTCATATGGTCTTATGGGTCGAGCAGGGCCAGCAGTTATTTTCAGATAATTCAGTTAAGACTTCTGGAAACTTATCTCTTTTGGTGGCTACCTCCACTGTCATGTGGCCTCCTGTAGAAATGATTATGCTGAACACAGCAAGCCCAGAGCTTGCTGCAATTACGGCAACCCAATTCTAAACAGGCTATACAGGTCCCTATTTGGTAAATAAGCAGTTTAAACTATTTTAATTAATCCATTTCCAATTAGAACAAGGGAACTGGAAAAAAATCAGTGCAATAATCGAAGTATCTGGAGCTTAAATAATTAATCGTAATGAGCTTCATTATCTATAAAACACGTAAACCAGGAGATGTTACTGTGGAGTCTAAATTAATGAAACCAGAATGACCATGGGGTAACTAAATAATTTATCCGGAGTAAAATGGCTGACTAGGATGTACCTGACTGCTGGCAGATCATTCACTTTTCACAAAGCAAAGGGTAATTTATTTCCAACTTAATTGTGTCTGGCCTGAGGCTTAAAATAATTAGCTGAGATCCCTGCTGATACTAAGCCATACTCCCTAATCACATAGGGTTGCACAGAAGCATTGTCTGGTATCTGTTAGTTGTCTGTTTAACTCTTGTGGGTTTAACAGTGGCACAACTTTTATTTATACAGAGCCTTTAACATATAGCGAAACATATTGTCACAGGAGGATCATCAACAAGATTGGACACTGAGCCACATAAGGAGACATTAGGGCCAAAGAGGTAGGGCAGGATTTTCCGCACAACCGGCTACGTGTTTCGCGGTGGCGGGGGCGGTCCGTTATTGGCCGATGCCAGGATTTTCTGGACGCGCCATTGTCAACGTCCACATGGTGCCAATATGTTCCTTGCCAACCTGCCCCATAGACACAAAACGCTGCAGGGCTGAGAGGTAGCAGATGGAGTTTAATGCGGAAAAGTGTGAGGTGGTTCACTTTGGAAGGAGTAACAGGAATGCAGTGTACTGGGCTAATGGCAAGATTCTTGGTAGTGTAGATGAACAGAGAGATCTCGGCATCCAGGTACATAAATCCCTGAAAGTTGCCACCCAGGTTAATAGGGCTGTTAAGAAGGCATATGGTGTGCTAGCCTTTATCAGTAGGGGGATTGAGTTTCGGAACCACAAGGTCATGCTGCAGCTGTACATAACTCTGGTGCAGCCGCTCCTGGAGTACTGCGTGCAGTTCTGGTCACCACATTATAGGAAGGATGTGGAAGCTTTGGAAAGCGTTCAGAGGAGATTTACTAGGATGTTGCCTGGTATGGAGGGAAGGTCTTACGAGGAAAGGCTCAGGGACTTGAGGTTGTTTTCGTTAGAGAGGAGAAGGCTGAGAGGTGACTTAATAGAGACATATAAGATAGTCAGAGGGTTAGATAGGGTGGACAGTGAAATTCTTTTTCCTCGGATGGTGATGACCAACACGAGGGGACGTAGCTTTAAATTGAGGGGTGGTAAATATAGGACAGATGTCAGAGACAGTTTCTTTACTCAGAGAGTAGTAGGGGTGTGGAACGCCCTGCCTGCAACAGTAGTAGACTGGCCAAATTTAAGGGCATTTAAGTGGTCACTGGATAGACATATGGATGAAAATGGAATAGTGTAGGTCAGATAGGCTTCAGATGGTTTCACGGGGCGGTGCAACATCGAGGGCCGAAGGGCCCGTACTGCGCTGTAATGTTCTATGTTCTATGTTCTAACGAGGGCAAGTGAGACTTCTTTGGGAAGAACATCCCGTCCTCTGGTGCTGCCGGCTAATCCGCATGGATGGCAGCTCCATCAGCGGCCACTGCCAGCACTGAAGGAGAAAATGAAGACCAGGACCCATAGACCCCCAGAAGAGGAAGGTCTGGGTTCTTGAGCCCGGAGGGTTTGAGTAATATAAGGGAGAGGTGGGTGGAGATGGGATGGGTGTACGGGAGGAAGCCGGTAGGAAGGAAAAATGGGAGTTCGATCGAAGGGAGGCCACCCCATGATCGGCAAAGGGCAGCCCCCAAAGAGTGACCCCTCCCCTTTCCTTCCCACCCTTTAAGGATTTGAGTGAAAACATTGGCCTTACCACTCTCGCCTGGCGGCCCACAGCAAACATTTTATGGTGTGGGCTGAATGTTAAAAGGGTCCATCTTTTTGATAAGAAGCCTAATTGAAGGGCTGCACGGCGGCCTAGTGGTTAGCACAACCGCCTCACGGCGCTGAGGTCCCAGGTTCGATCCCGGCTCTGGGTCACTGTCCGTGTGGAGTTTGCACATTCTCCCCGTGTCTGCGTGGGTTTCGCCCCCACAACCCAAAAAATGTGCAGAGTTGGTGGATTGGCCATGCTAAATTGCCCCTTAATTGGAAAAAATAATTGGGTAATCTAAATTTTAAAAAAAAAGAAGCCTAATTGACGTGGCAGCACGGTGGCACAGTGGGTTAGCCCTGCTGCCTCACCGTGCCGAGGTCCCAGGTTCGATCCCGGCTCAGGGTCACTGTCCGTGTGGAGTTTGCACATTCTCCCCATGTTTGCGTGGGTTTTGCCCCCACAACCCAAAGATGTGCAAGCTAGGTGGATTGGCAACGCTAAATTGCCCCTTAATTGGGAAAAACTAATTGGGTACTCTAAATTTATTTTTTTTTAATTAAAAAAGAAGCCAAATTGACCATTGATTATTCATTTAAGTTGGGTGGGAAGGCTGCCGATTTCTGTATTATGGGGGTGAGTTTGGGGGTGGCTGGGAAGGTGGTGGGATAGATGCTTGCATGCCTCTTCCATGGGAAACAAGCCCATCAGGGTCATGCAAAATGCAGCCCAAATACTGAGTGGGGGGGCGGTTGAAATTGCCATGGTTGGTCACCCAGTAGAAAGCTGCCAAGGAACCGACAGTTCAATATTTTAACCCATGCTGCTTTCATGCTTTTCAGACTGGGAGGTCACTTTTCAGAATTCAGTCCCCTTCCTGATGACATCAGCTGGCAAGCTTTTGATGAACTAACACACACTGGGAGATTACATGTAGGTTGTCATGAATAATAATGCTATTTTCTGGGTGTCACAGGAATCTCACCTCAATCTCATCAATGTTGGACAAAAAGTGAAAACCTAAATGAGCCTGGTCTGAAAACTCTCTGGAAAGGGATGATGCAGATATAGTAATCCAAGAGGAATACTGTGGGATATTTGGCGAGATAATCACAAAGAGAGAGGAAATACTCAAAGGGTTGAAATCCTTAAATGTTGATGAGCTATCAGGGCCAGATGGATTGTTTCTGAGGGTGCAGTAGGAGATCAGGGAGGAGACAGTAGATACTCTGAGGATGATTTTCCAATCCTCACTACATATAGGGGACATACAACTGAGTGGTTCTTACTGCTGTCCCACATTGTCCATCCCCCTGCCATTCTCTGCCATATAAGAAGTCTTATAATATCAGGTTAAAGTCCAACAGGTTTGTTTCAAACACGAGCTTTCAGAGCACTGCTCCTTCCTCAGGTCCACATCATTCATCGCCATGTTATCGAGTTGGAGAAAGTCATGAGCATCCTGTATAACCCTCTTCACAGTGTCTTGAAAAGTCTACCAAGAAAGCACTTAAACTCACGCTGACCATTCCGGGAAACAGCAAGAAATATTCATGTAGCTGGAATCAAAACCAGCAGCAAGAGCCACGCAGTTGGACTGGACTTAAGCGTCCATGATATTGTCCTCAGGGTGGCATTTATCTATGTCCGTGATCTTTGTACAGTGGCTTCAGGACCATGAGACAGGGCTGTATTGCACAGTAGAGTAGACTAGTGCCACAATTACTGTGCAACACGTTCTGCCTGTACTCCCTCATGACCTTCCAGGGAGTTTTCAGACCAGGCTCACTCAAGTTTTCACTTTTTTGCCAGTGTTGATGAGATTAGACCAAGAGGTCCAGACACACAAAATTGTTGGGAAAGGCAGCATTAAAAAAATCCTTACCTCGTCACTGACCCAACAGAAGTCTTAGACTTGGACTTTCCTCAAAAACAGCGCATAGTCAAGCCAATCCGCAAAGGACATGAATGATGCAGCCACCTGCTCCACAAATGGATGATCAGGGGCAGCCCAAAATGTAATTGTGGACAAGAGTCCCAGACCATGGAAAACATCACATCAACCTGCATACAATTCGATCTGTAGGTGGCACCTCATTTCTGGAGTCACCATCTGTGAAGACCATCAAATGGAAGACATCGCATAAGCTTTACCCATCAGGAAGAAAAATCTTTTCTACTGAGCAGGCAGCAAGGGCCAATGGAATCCTTTTTTATCGAAGTCTGCCTATAATGTAACTGATGGTCGAAGTGGAGTAGCAAAAGGAAGTGCTTCTGCAGTAGGAAGGCATCAAGATTACCACACCAAAACCTTGGTCACTGTTGTCACAGGCTCCCCCTTCCAGAACTTGAGCCCCGCTGCCCCCAATACAAGACAGCCACAGACGTCAATTCACTTCCTGCCTTCTTGTATTAGAACCATAGAATTGCTACAGTGCAGAAGGAGGCCATTCGGCCTAGCGAGTCTGCGCCGTCCCTCTGAAAGACCACCCTACATAGGCCCACTTCTCAGTCCTTTCCCAATAACCCCACCTAACCTACACATCCTTGGACACTAAGGGGCAATTTAGCATGGCCAATACACCTAACCTGCACATCTTTGGACTGTGGGAGGAAACCGGAGCACCCAGAGGAAACCCACGCAGACACGGGGAGAATGTGCAAACTCCACACAGACCGTCACCAAGGCTGGAATTGGGGCAGCACGGTGGCCTAGTGGTTAGCACAACCGCCTCACGGCGCTGAGGTCCCAGGTTCGATCCCGGCTCTGGGTCACTGTCCGTGTGGAGTTTGCACATTCTCCCCGTGTTTGCGTGGGTTTCACCCCCACAACCCAAAAATGTGCAGAGTTGGTGGATTGGCCACGCTAAATTGCCCCTTAATTGGAAAAAATAATTGGGTCATCTAAATTTATAAAAAAAAAAAAACCAAGGCTGGAATTGAACCTGGGCCCCTGGCGCTGTGAGGCAGCAGTGCTAACCTTGGTGCCACCGTGCTGTTCCTTTGGGCACACCATTGCTGGTCACTTCCGTTCCAGTTCAGCTCACCACCCACCCTCCCTAGAGTTCAAATCATGGTCAATACCTGTTGTTCAACTATTTAAAAATTATTGCAAAATTATATTGCAATGCCATGTTAATTTTCTGTGGTCGACAATTCACCTTGTGCTGTAGCATTGGAGGAGCGGTCCTTCAAAGATGCTGTCTGACTGCATCAGTGGATGAGGTGAACATGAAGAAAAACAGAGTCTCCATATTAATCTACTGACTTAACTCGTTATTTTTCTGTTTGCAGTTTGTGGGATGTTTCTGTGTACAAAACAACTGTCAACCAAGCTACAAAGTAATTGCTCCATATAAAGTATTTTGGAGTGATGTGATATTGCACATATGTGATATGCGTCTGCGTGTCTTATTCTTATGCCCATGAAAATATTATCAAGCATAGAATTAAATCACAATCAGTGCATCATTTCTTCCCTCCAGCTCAGAAAGCTGAGACAGACCTATTTCCGCTTTCAGAAGCTATATCATTGCTGAATATGCAGACGTTAAGATAGATGTTGGCAACCCAAACCCTGATGGATATAATCTGTATCCGTGTGATATGTTCTAACTGCCGCATTCCATTTCATACACCACTCATTTCTGGTCTTCTATTGCAATGTGTTATGTGTGAGTGACAAAGTGCTCTTTCAAAATGCTGTTCCACTTTTCTCCACTGATCTACAGGTTTCAGGACAAATCTACTGACCTTTGGACTGACCGATATTTCAAATGACAAAAAAAACAATAAAATTCTGTTATAGCTTTCAGAATTGAATTTAAAAGCTGTGCTATATTAATGAAATTCAATTTTTATTTGACCAATACAACAGGGAAATCATTTTTAAAAATCATGAATTCGGTACTCAACCCATCATCATTTTTCTGAGATGACTCTCATGGATTTATTTTTTATATATATTATCCCCTCTCCTCTTTCCTGATGATTGATTCCACCTCCTCCAGCCATCTTGAGGCACCTCTCTCAAGTGGTCATTATTCGCATGTAAACATTGGCACTGAGTGTCAGCAGTCCAGCAATCAGTGGGCATTGTCCTGCTCCCTGACCGAGGAACACTGACTCAACTGTAATATTGCTACCACCATCCTGCTGTGATCAGCTAACCACGGGCAAACCAGTGTCCAAGCCGATCTCACTTAATAAATTCGCTGAGCTGTCAGGAATCACTTATCCTTTTCACTTTGCAGCCTCAAACATTCTCAGTCCTGTACCTTAAACCGATTGAACTACTTTAACAGTAGAGATAGCACCTACTCTGTACAGATTGATTAGCCAGTGTAAAGACACAAATGTGGTGAAATCAGACTCCAAATCTGGCATTCTGAGAATCAAGGAACCTCGGTACACTTGTGGGCTGGTTGGTGATTTTGCTTGGAAGAGATATGAGCGTTGAGCGATATACCTTTAGCTGTTTTTGTGGGCAGCACTGTAGCATAGTGGTTAGCACGGTAGCATAGTGGTTAGCACAGTTGCTTCACAGCTCCAGGGTCCCATGTTCGAATCCCAGCTTGGGTTACTGTCTGTTTGGAGTCTGCACGTTCTCCCCGTGTCTGTGTGGGTTTCCTCCGGGTGCTCTAGTTTCCTCCCACAGTCCAGAGATGTGCAGGTTAGGTGGATTGGCCATGCTAAATGCCTTTAGTGTCCAAAAGGTTGGGTGGGGTTACTAGGTTACGGTGATAGGTTGGAATAGTGGGCTGCTCTTTCCAAGGGCCGGTGCAGACTTGATGGGCCCAATGGTCTATTTCTGCACTGTAAAATCTATGATATAAGCACTATGTTTGCCTTATGTATTTTTTTCATGTACGGAATGATCTCTCTGAACTGTACGCAGAACAATACTTTCACTGTACCTCGGTACACGTGACAATAAACAAATCCAATCCAGTTCAGATTACATAAAACCAGAATCCATAAACCAGTCTTTTTGTACTGCTGAGGATATCCTAGTGACAGGTTTTCTAGGTCTATAAAAAAAATGAGGGGGCGGCATGCGGCGCAGTGGATAGCACTGGGATTGCGGCGCTGAGGACCCGGGTTCAAATCCCGGCCCGGGGTCACTGTCCGTGTGGAGTTTGCACGTTCTCCCCATGTCTGCGTGGGTTTCACCCCCACAACCCAAAGATGAGCAGGTTAGGTGGATTGGCCATGTTAAATTGCCCCTTAATTGGAAAAAGAAAATAATTGGGTACTCTAAATTTATTTTTTAAAAATGAGTGTATAATAACTGGACATAGCAATTTAAACAACAAGAACCAACTCACAGGCCTACAGTTTCTTGACATTCACATTAAAACTATGGTTGTACCAAAATAAATATGAAAACATGCAACAAAATGCTTTCTTTTTCTACCTGGCCATTACTGTTTCTCATATTTCCACTAATGCTGACACATCCAAGAAAAAGATTAGGAATCATCAAAAGATATACAATGGATATGTCCCCTTAATAATCATTGTGGAGGTCAGCAGTCTGTTAACCTGTTTTCCTTTTCACTAAAATGCCCCATTTTATTTATTTCCGTGCTGTTCCCTTGGTATCCATTAAATTTAAAGCGCAGATGAGATCCAGCAAGTGGTACGGGTAAAGCAAGACTGCATTAAAAAATATTTGAATCAGTAATGGCCCACTGATACTCTTTAAAGGGATGTGCTGAATCTCAACATCTGTTGATCCCTAAGGGAACAATTTCTAATTCAAGAGACAGATTGATGCAAGTGCCGATGTGAAATTAAAGAGCGCTGTGTAAATGGAGCATATCAACTTGGTTCAGATAGCACAGATTAAATCATTATTATGGCTGGTACTTGCACATTTCTCTAAATGAAACCAGCCTGAAAGCAGGCAACATTCAAGACAAACAAATCTTTGAGGTTATTGAAGTCTGTGCGTAATACTGTACAAAGCACCAGGGTAGCAAATGAGGTCCCTTTCAAGCCGTTCCAGTTATACTTCAAATAGTCAATCAATTCTAACACATCGCTAACCTAGCATTTGCTACTCATCAATAATACATTGCAGATTTTGTTGCTAATGTTGGACTTCAGAACCCCAAAGAACCTTAATGAATGGAAAATCATACCATATATATTCCTCTTCCAAAACGAAATAATTCAATGGTTCAGTGAAATAATGAGTAGATTATAAAGCAATCCTCTCCAATACATTGGTTCATCCCAGTTTTAAAGTTATATTTTGTAAATTAACCTCTCAGAAAGAATTCTATTTTATTGAGTAAAATGTATTCGCTCCATATTATGCAGTTTAAAGGTATTTAAAAATGATAAGCCTGTCCCATCTCCATTTTTCACCATGCATTAACTTGCAGTGTAGTTTATTTCCATAGAGATAGGACTCTTGCTGGGGTGGAGATTTTCTTTTATAGGAGATAGATACCTGGTAATGTTAATCAGGGCCAGAGTCAGCTCTTGGCCTAGTTCAGTGGGTTAATAAAGAATTTTCCACTTTTGTCCCTCCAATTGATCTGGGCGTATATCGGAGCACCCGGAGGAAACCCAGGTCCCTGGCACTGTGAAGCAGCAGTGCTAACCACTGTGCTACCTTGCCACCCTTGTAGGCTAGGTGGATCATCATAAGTCTTGTTGATCAATTTTTGTATGTTCATATTTCATAACATTGCCGTTGAAATTTTCCCCCAATCTATTTCCCTCTTTAACCCTTCTTCCTCAATATTTGTTGCATTTTTCCAGGATGAGGCACTATAACACTTGCAGCCTTCTGTACTACATTCAAATGAATGTTCTTGTTATGTGCACTTAGACAAGTGAATGTCAATGTGTTCTTCAAACATGGGTAGAAACACAGCGGCTTCCAATCCAGTGTTCTCCCAGTGTTTACATACACGTGGTTTTTTTCAGAAGGAGTCCCCGGAGAATGATCAGGAAGGGGAACCATCTGCTAGTTAATTGTTATCCCTAGCCCAGGGGCACAGGGTCAATTGTGACATTCTTATTGGCACCTTCACTAAGGTCAGCTAATTCAACACAGATCAAACTGTGATGTTACCGGTTTATATGGTGCAGCGGTATAACTTTCATTTATTCATAAGTCACCTTGTGTGCAATTATATCTGATTTTGCCTTTCTATTTATTGGATTAGGTGAGGCCATATCATTCCTGGCAGTTTGTCAATAACAAAAAAGAAGGCTGGAAACTCATGGAAATGTAGCCATTCATGTACATTGGCGATAGTCAAAGCTGTCAAGATCAAAAAGACGTTGAGAGTGGAATTTACAATCGCCAAGAGTGACATGGCAGTCTCAACTCAGTGCATGTGCAAAACTTCATATATTTGTAATGGTAAATTTAAAGAAGGACACAATCTGAAACCAAGTTATACATCAGCTATCAAAGACTGTTAATTACTCCATGAACAAGTCTGGGTACCTCATAATATTGTGTAAGAAAAACATGGTTGTATTCCAGGGGCACAAAAAAGGAAATAGAAGTTTATCCCTGAAATATTAGCCCTGTAGAATTAAATCACACTAAAGATTTTTAATTGAAAACATTGGTAGCATTAAATTTTTGCCTGTCTTGTCGTAGTTACTAACTGTATTCTCGCTTTTTACTCCATTCCCTTATTTTTATTTGTATTGATATTTATTTTTGCCTAATTTCTAATTGCTGCACAGTACTCTAGGCCTGTATTTCTTTTTAAAAAAATAAGTCATATGCTTTTATTTGCTCATTTTCATCTCCTTCCTTTCCCATCTTACTCTTTAAATGGAACACACCGAGCCCACAAATTAGTGATGGTTTTTCAACTCATCAGGCACCACAAATCCAAATATTGACAGGATTTTATCATGACAATGACCAGATCAACTTTTAATTTGTTCTGTGGGATCAGAAACAGAACGTGCCAGCAGAGGCTCAGTTATCTTCTTGGCAGCCTGATTTTCCCAAATGAGATTACTTGTTCACAATGAGTGTTAATTCTTCATTGCACACAGATTAAGATTTTCAATTGATTATTTTGATCGGGGGAGGGGAAGGAGCAATTGCCCTGCTGATTGAAGTAAATGCTAATAAAACATAAATATTATTAATTATTAGCATTGATTTTTTTTTTGCTGGGGAGAGCCTGAGTGTATCCTACTACAGGACGGCAACCTTTTCATAATATTAAGCTTTATTGTCACAAGTAGGTTTACATTAACATTGCAATAAAATTAGTGTAAAAATCCCCGAGTCGCCACATTCCGGCTCCTGTTCGGGTACACAGAGGGAGAATTCAGAATGTCCAATTCACCTAACAAGCATGGACGGGATGCTCCCCTACCCAGCAGGGTGGGCCGTACTGGCGCTGAGGAGTAGCGTGAACCACTCCGGCGCCGGGCCACCCGGAAGGTGCGGAATCCTCTGCACCTTCAGGGGCTAGGCTGGGGCCGGCGGGGTAGGCGCCGTGCCTGCCGGCATCAAAGGGCACATAGTCCGTCGGGGGTGAAGTGGAGTCATAAGTTCAGTCTTTGTGGTGGTCCGATAGTCCGTGCTGACTTTCGCTGCTCCGGTGGTGGCGACGTGGATGCGGTCGGTTCCGATGGTGGTTTAGCTCACTCAGCTAAATCGCTGGCTTTTAAAGCAGACCAAGCAGGCCAGCAGCACGGTTCGATTCCCGTAACAGCCTCCCCGGACAGGCGCCAGAATGTGGCGACTAGAGGCTTTTCACAGTAACTTCATTGAAGCCTACTCGTGACAATAAGCGATTTTCATTTTAATTTTTCATTTCATATCCGAGAGCACGGTTGATTGAGCCTTCGCCCGCCTTCGGGGGGGGGGGGGGGGGGGGGGGGGGGGGGTTATCAGGGGTGATTAGGGTGATCGGTGCCGGCGCCGGCTGGGTGGGGGGGCAGGGGGCGCTATGGGGGGGGCGCTCTCGGAGTCGGCGGTTGGTGCGGGGTGGGGAGCGTCGGTAGAAGGGAGGGGTCGGTGGGGAAAACGTCGGGGTCGGTGGGAGAGCCGGTGGGGTCGGTGGGAGAGCCAGCGGGTACCAGGTCTCGCAGGGAGACGGTATCCTGCCTGCCATTGGGGTGCTCGACGTAGGCGTATTGAGGGTTTGCGTGCAGCAGGCGGACCCTCTCGACTATTGGATCCGTTTGGTGGCTCCTTACGTGTCTCCGGAGTAGGACTGGATCCGGAGTCATCAGCCAGGGATGAAGCGAGACCCCAGAGATGGACTTCCTGGGGAAGACAAACAAACGATTGTGAGGGGTCTCGTTTGTGGCCGTACAGAGGAGCGACCTAATGGAGTGTAGGTCATCGGATAGGACCTCCTGCCAGCGGGCGATTGGGAGACTCCTTGACCGTAGGGCTAGAAGGGCAGCCTTCCAAACTGTCGCGTTCTCCCTCTCCACTTGCCCGTTTCCCCGCGGGTTATAGCTCGTCGTTCTGCTCGAGGTGATGCCCTTGCTGAGCAGGTACCGACGCAGTTCATCGCTCATGAACGATGTACCCCGGTCACTGTGGATATAAGCGGGGAAACCAAACAGTGTGAGGATGCTGTGCAATGCCTTGATCACGGAGGCCGAGGTCATATCGGGGCAGGGGACAGCAAAAGGGAAGCGGGAAAACTCATCGATGACGGTGAGGAAATAGATGTTGTGGTTGGTGGACGGGAGGGGCCCTTTGAAGTCCACACTTAGTCGCTCAAAGGGCCCAGACGCCTTTATCAGGCGGGCCCTGTCTGGTCGATAAAATTGCGGTTTGCACTCCGCGCAGATCTGGCATGCCTTAGTCATGGCCTTGACCTCCCCTGTGGAGTAGGGTAGGTTGCGGGACTTGATGAAGTGGGCAAGCCGGGTGACCCCCGGGTGGCAGAGGTCATCGTGGATGGATCTCAGGCGGTCCAATTGTGCGTTGGCGCACGTGCCGTGGGACAGGGCATCTGGGGACTCGTTGAACTTCCCCGGGCGATAGTTAATATCGTACGTATAGGTGGAGAGCTCTATTCTCCACCTCAGAATTTTGTCATTCCTTATTTTGCCCCGTTGTGCGTTATCGAACATAAAGGCGACCGACCGTTGGTCGGTGATGAGGGTGAACCTCCTACCAGCTAGGTAGTGCCTCCAGTGTCGCACGGCCTCCACTATGGCTTGTGCCTCCTTCTCGACTGCAGAGTGCCGGATTTCCAAGGCGTTGAGGGTTCGGGAGAAGAACGCTACTGGTCTGCCCGCTTGGTTGAGGGTAGCAGCCAGGGCGATGTCTGATGCGTCGCTTTCTACTTGGAAGGGGATGGCTTCGTCCACCGCGTGCATGGTGGCCTTGATGATGTCGGCCTTGATACGGCTGAAAGCCGACTGGGCCTCAGCCGTCAGGGGAAAAAACCGTGGTCTTAATGAGTGGTCGGGCTTTGTCCGCACATCTGGGGACCCACTGGGCGTAATAGGAGAAAAGCCCCAAGCACCGTTTGAGTGCCTTGAGGCGACGGGGGAGGGGAAGTTCCTTAAGGGGACGCATGCAGTCGGGGTCTGGGCCTAGGACCCCGTTTTCCATGACGTAGCCGAGGATGGCGAGCCGGGTTGTGTGAAACACACATTTCTCTTTGTTGTACGTGAGGTTGAGGGCCCGGGCAGTCTGGAGGAACCTCCTCAGGTTTGCATCGTGGTCCTGCTGATCATGGCCGCAGATGGTGACGTTGTCCAAGTACGGGAAGGTGGCCCGTAAGCCGTACTGGTCCACCATTTGATCCATCGCCCTCTGGAAAATGTAGACTCCAAAAGGGACCCTGAGGAAGTGAAACAGCCGACCGGCTGCTTCGAAAGCCGTGTAGGGGCGGCCCTGTGGACGGATAGGGAGTTGATGATAGGCCGATTTAAGGTCAACCGTGGAGAATACCCAATACTGGGCGATTTGGGTCACCATTTCCGCTATGCGGGGAAGTGGATACGCATCGAGTTGCGTAAAGCGGTTTATGGTCTGGTTATAATCCACGACCATTCGCTGCTTTTCCCCGGAGCGGATACCAATACTTGAGCCGTCCAAGGGCTGTTGCTGGCCTCGATGACCCCCTCTTTTAGTAGCCGCTGAACCTCTGACTTGATGAAGGTCATGTCTTGGGTACTGTACCAGTGACTCCTGGTGGAGATTGGCTTACAGTCGGGAGTGAGGTTCGCGAAGAAAGA
The DNA here is from genome assembly GCF_902713615.1 of Scyliorhinus canicula. NCBI lineage: Eukaryota > Metazoa > Chordata > Chondrichthyes > Carcharhiniformes > Scyliorhinidae > Scyliorhinus > Scyliorhinus canicula. The sequence continues at coordinate 153,352,304 of NC_052153.1, forward strand.
GGGTGCCGCAACTTTGGCTGTCGCCAGGCTGCATACTGTGAGTGGGGGCAGGGGTCCGCCGAACTTTAGTTTCAGGCTTCTGTGGCTGTACTGAAAGTCCAGACCGAGCAGCAGGGGGGCGCAGAGGCGAGGGAGGATGAAGAGTTTAAATCGGGTGTATTCAGCGCCTTGAATTGCGAGGTCAGTGACACAATACCCCGTGATTTGTACCGAGTGGGACCCCGAAGCGAGGGCGATAGTTTGGGAGTCGGGGTGGGTGCGCAGGGAGCAGCGCCTTACCGTGGCTGGATGGATAAAGCTTCCGTGCTCCCGGAGTCGAATAGGCAGGGAGTGTTGTGGCCGTTGACTTGAACCCGCATCATCGAGTTCCGCAGGTGCTTTGGCCACGATTGATCGAGTGTGATCGCTCCTAGTTGCGGGCCGTCAGAGTCGAACTCACAAAATGGCCGCCCGGAGTCACAAGATGGCCGCTGCTGCCGGTCAAATGTGTCAGGTTTCGAAGATGGCCGCCGCGCAGCACAGGCCTGTAGCGTGGCCGAGTCTGGAGGGGATCGAGAGGGGTTCGCAAGGTCCGTGGAGTACGTACGGAGGTTACGGTGGGCCGTTTCGAGAGAAGAGGCGAGCGTTACCGTGCCCTGGAGATCCTTTGCGCCGTCTTCTAGGAGACGCTGCCAGATGTACGAGGACCTGATACCAGACACAAGGGCGTCGCGGATATGCAAGTTCCTGTGGTCTTCTGCCATCTTTGTGGTTGCAGTTCCTCGCGAGCGCAGTGAGTCTTTCCACGAACTCGTCCAGCGTTTCCCCGGAACGCTGGCTGCAGGTTGAGAGCAAATGTCTGGCTAGTAGGTTTTATGAAGCGTTTCTTCAGTATTTCGACCGCCACATCATAGGTCGTAGCGTTCTCGATCACAGCGAAGAGTCGGTGGCCCACCCAGCCATGTAGCAAACGCAGCTTGCGAGTGTTGTCAACATCAGTCGTTGAGGAGTCCAGATAGTCCTCGAAACACCGGAGCCAATATTAAAAAATTTCCGGGGCTTCCGGCAACCTGGCGTCCAGGTTGAGTTTCTCCGGTTTCAGAGTGCTGTCCATCTTGATGTGTCTGTAGATTAAATTGAGGCACCCTCAATTACGACGCGAGAGCGAGGTCGGTAATCAAAAGGCTTTAATCTACAGAGAACTGAACAGCATCCGAGAGAAGTGTGCTCACCACATGGAGCCTTATCCTATATACCGTTTCCTGGGGGCGTAGCCAGAGGCGGAGTCCCCCAGGGTTCCAAGCATCTTAAAGGGGCAAGGTATTAAAGGTCAGGTACCGTTTACAGCAGTTATTAATACCGTTCATCACAAAGTGCTTCGAAAGTTTAGTCATGACACAAATCAATTCCTGGCTTGCCTTGATCCACTGCAGTTCACCTACCGCTGCAACAGGTCTACAGCAGACACCATCTCCATGGCACTGCACTCTACCCTGGAACACCTAGATAACAAAGACACCTATGTCAGACTCCTATTTATCGACTACAACATCAACACCATCATTCCTACGAAACTCATCTCCAAACTCCGTGGCCTTGGCCTCGGCTCCTCTCTCTGCGACTTGATCCTGAACTTTCTAACCCACAGGCCACAATCAGTAAAGATAGGCAACAACACCTCCTCCACGATCATCCTCAACACCGGTGCACCACAAGGCTGTGTCCTCAGCCCCCTACTATACTCCTTATACACCTATGACTGTGTGACCAAATTCCCTTCCAACTCGATTTTCAATTTGCTGATGACACCAGGGTAGTGGGTCGATTTTAAACAATGATGAGACAGAGTACAGGAATGAGACAGAGAATCTGGTGAACTGGTGAGACTACAATAATCTCTCCCCCAATGTCAACAAAACAAAGGAAATTTTCATCGACTTCAGGAAGAGCAGTGGAGAATATGCCCTTGTCTACATCAATGGGAACAAAGTACAAAGGGTCGAGAGCTTCAAGTTTTTAGATGTACAGATCACCAACAGCCTGTCCTGAGGCTGGCCAACACTATAGTTAGGAAAGCCCACCAACGACTCTACTTTCTCAGAAGACTAAGGAAATTTGGCATGTCAGCTACAACCCTCACCAACTTCTACAGATGCACCATAGAAAGCATTCTTTCTGGTTGTATCACAGCTTGGTATGGAGCCTGCTGTACCCAAGACCACAGGAAACGACAAAAGGTCCTAAAATGTAGCCCAGTCCATCACGCAAACCAGCCTCCCATCCATTGAGTCTATCTATAATTCCCGCTGCCTCAGAAAGGCAGCCAGCATAATTAAGGAACCCACGCACCCTGGACATACTCTCTTCCACCTTCTTCCGTCAGGAAAAAGATACCAAAGTTTGAGGTCACGTACCAACCGACTCAAGAACAGCTTCTTCCCTACTGCCATGAGACTTTTGAATGGAACTTAATCGTATTAAGTTGATCTTTATTCTACACCTTGCTATAACTGTAACATTATATTCTGCAGTTTCTCCTTCCTTCCCTATGTACGGTATGCATTGTTTGTACAGCATGCAAAAAACAATACTTTTCACTGTAAACTAATACATGTGACAATAATAAATCAAATCAAAGATCAGATAGTTTATTGAACATTCAAGCTAGGGAGACATTCCCTTTCATCACATCTATTCCCTCAGCTCTATGTTTTGAAAACTTCCTCCTGCCTAGTGTCAGAACCTTCCCAGAAAGCCCTCAGCACTTGAAAAGCTTTAAAATCCACTGTGATCCTTTGAAATGCTTAGCATCGTTCAATTTCACAGTCTTTGCTTGACAGTTTAATGGTTTAAACACAGCCGGCTGGTGGTCTTTTTATTTATCTTTCCCTTCACACGAGTGTGGCGGCACGGTAGCACAGTGGTTAGCACTGTTGCTTCACAGCGCCAGGGTCTCAAATTCGATTCCCGGCTTGGATTACTGACTATGCGGAGTCTGCATGTTCTGCCCGTGTCTGCGTTGGGTTTCCATCGGGTGCTCCGGTTTCCTCCCACAAGTCCCGAAAGATGTGCTGTTAGGTAATTTGGGCATTCTGAAGTCGCCCTGTTTGTACCCGAACAGGCGCCTGATTGTGGCGACTAGGGGCTTTTCACAGTAACCTTATTGCTATGTTAATGTAAGCCTACTCGTGACTATAAAGATTATTCTTATTATTATGAAGTACCCTCCATTGATCCTAACCGCAATGAAGAACATTGTTCTAATTGACAGCTACTGGCCACTTCAAAAACACTAAATTGTGATTCTCCGACCTGGCGACGAGTCGGAGAATCCCCGGGGAACAGGAAAATGGCGCCCGACACCGGCTTCCCCATTCTCCGGCGCCGATTCTCGGGCGCTCGCGGGATTCCCGCCGCGCCAGTCGGGAGCCGTTGACAGCGCCCCCCAGGCGATTCTCCGGGCCCCAATGGGCCAAGTGGCCGATGAGTTTGGCCGAATCCCGTCGATGTGGGTTACTCAGGTCCCACACGGCGGGACCTGGAAGGTGATTGTTCGGGGGCCGTCTTGGAGAGGGGGCGGGGGATCCAGCCCCGGGGAGAGGCCCCCACGGTGGCCTGGCCTGCAATCAGGGCGTACCAATTGGCGGGCGGGCTGTTTCTGTGGGGGCCTATTTTACTCTACATCGGGCCGCTGTAGGGTTCCGCCATATTGCCCGGGGGGCGGAGAAGGGAACCCCCACGCATGCGCGGAAATACGCCGGACGTTCTGCGCCGGCTGGAGCTGCGGGGACCACTCCGACGCCAACCTAGCCCCTTAGGAAGGGGAGAATTCCTCACTTTCGGGGACCGTTGACGCCGGAGTGGTTGGCGCTGCTTTTCACGCCGGCGTGGGACATAGCCCCAGTATTAGAGAATCCCGCCCTAAGTTCTTTCACTTCCTCTTCTTTTTTTTATAAATTTAGTGTACCCCAATCATTTTTTCCAATTAAAAGGCAATTTAACATTGCCAATCCACCCACTCTGCAAATCTTTGGGTTGCGGTGGTGAAACCGCACAAACACGGGGAGAATGTGCAAACTCTACACGGATAGTGACCCAGAGCCGGGATCGAACCTGGGGCCTCGGCGCCATGAGGCAGCCGTGATAACCACTGCACCACCGTGCTGCTCTTACATATTTTTTAACCTAATGCGTGCTTGGTGAGGGGGGCGGGGGGGGGGGGGGGGGGGGGGGGGAGACCTGTTATTCCCATGGCGGGCGGGGAGGATGCCCCTCCTCAATGAGGGTTGGGGGGGGGTCAACATTTGCACTGTGGAAGGGAGGTATTGTATCTGGCCGCTAGTATCGGGGTGCTCGTTCAAAATAACAGCCCGAGACCAGTAAGCGCAAGTAAACCAGAGTGTTAACCACTACATTAAATTTTGCATTACATTGGTATGTGAATACCACTTCAGCAACACTCCTAGCTCCGGCATAACACAGTCCTGAGTCTCCACTGGCAGGAGAACTTAGTTTTTGGAACCCGATGTCTGAATTGCTGAGTATTTTCAGCATTTTCTGTTTTTATTTCAGATTTATAGCATCTGCCGTTTGTTGCTTTTGCATTGATGAAAATAAATGCTACCTTGCTTATACCAACCGCAGCTTATCAATCAGAGAAGATGTTGAATAAGAAGGAGGTAGAATGTAAAAAGGATGAATATATATGAGGACACTTCAATGGTTTCAGCTCCCAGCCTCAGCAATAATAGCGAGCACTGTCTGTTCCATTCGAGTAACGACATGAAGACTTGCCTGCTCGCTCTGATTAGCTCCTTCTGCCTCTCGTTATGCAAGACAGAGAGAAGTGGGTCTGTAAGTATTTGGGTGACGCGGTTGTGGGTGACTAACTGGCACTGGCTGGAATTTTCCGGCCGCTGTGATTCTCTTTTGCTGCTTTCAGTGCAACCCCGCCCACAGGTTTCACGGAAAGAATCCCGCCAACGGCGTGCTGCTGAGAAATATGCGGCTGGGGGATCAGAGAATCCCGTCCAGTGTGTACAAGCTGGGAGACGTAGACTTGAGTCTTGTAGCAATGCTGAGTGTGTGAATGTGAGGTGAAACAAGGTTGTTGAGAGGTAAATGGTGGAGCACTGGGATTTTCCGGCCTTCTGAGCCGCTGAGGTTTTCCTGTCCCGCTGAAAGTCAATGGACCTCTGAAGGTCCACCACGTTCCCCCGCAATGGGTCCTACCATGGTGGGGCCAGAAAATCCTGACTGGGTTGTGGGGATCTGAGCATTGGCTGGGACTAGTGGTACAGTTAATTAAAATGGCGTTGGAAGATGCATTCATTGACCTTGGCAAGTTGAATTTGTTGCAGCACTGCAATCAGATCCTCAGCTATCTGCCCTCCCAGTTCCTGTTGAGCATGTGTCTAGTAGCCTCCTTCTCTTCCCTCCCCTTCACCACTCACAATCGTGACCGCTCCCGATGCGCCAAACCAATCAAATTTACTCCCCCTTGTTTCTTTGAATTCTTCATAAACTTACATTTACAACTTGTGGGAGGAACCCGGAGCACCCGGAGGAAACACACGCAAACATTGGGGAGAACGCAGCACAGTGGTTAGCACAGTAGCTTCACAGCTCCAGGGTCCCAGGTTCAATTCCCAGCTTTGGTCACTGTCTGTGCGGAGTCTGCACGTTCTCTCCGTGTCTGCGTGGGTTTTCTCCGGGTGCTCCGGTTTCCTCCCATATTCTAAATATGTACAGTTAGGTGGATTGGCCATGCAAAATTGCCCCTTAGTGTCCAAAATTGGTTAGATGGGATTACGGGGATAGGGTAGAGGTGTAGGGATAGGGTAGGGTGCTCTTTCCAAGGTCCAGTGCAGACTTGATGGGCCGAATGGCCTCCTTCTGCACTGTAAATTCTATGATTCTATGCTACTCCCCCATTCCCATCCCCTATAAAGGAGGCAGCAGCGTAATGGCACTGTCACTGACAATCCAGAGACCAAGGGTAATGTTCTGGCGATCTGGGTTCAAATCCCATCACAGCAGATGCTGAACATTGAATTGAATAAAAATCTGGAATTAAAAGTCTAATGATGGTCATGAAGCCATTGTAAAAACCCATCTGGTTCACTAATGGGAAGGGAATCTGCTGTCCTTACCCAGTCTGACCTACATGTGACTCCAGACCCACAACAGTGCAGTTGACTCTTAAATGCCCTCTGAAATGTCAGTTAGGGGTGGGCAATAAATGAATTTTACAAAGTGGAAAATTGTGTTACTAAAATCTGATTAAATTTCATGAGCAGAAGTTACGGCGAAAGTGTTGTTGTGGAAGGAAGGCGGTGTTCCACTAAGTGTAATAGAAATATTCAAATCTTGTAAAGCCACAATGATCCCTCACACAGGGATTCAGAGTACAGTTGCACTCTGTCTATTCCTGTATTATTCCACACATATTGCGGCTTTTTTTCTCTCACTGTTTACTTGTACAGCTGCAAGGGCAACAGCTATAAAGGACATGAATAGCTGTCAAACTATTTGATTGAAGTTGCACTTACACATTCACATGCGTCGAACAGAGGAGTTTCAGTTAGGGATTTTTAAAACAAAACTCACTATACTTATTCCATGTTAAATTCATTTTAAAATCTCTTCATGCTCACAATTTTGCTTCTCAATAAGTTTTAATAATGCTTATCTGTGTTGCAACGTGTAGTAAATAGACATGATCTAACATTGTACACAGTAAGTGTTTTCTTTGTTCTGATATATTGTTGAACACAGGTCTGGACTCAGGGGCTAAGGCCACCAGCAAATTGTCCGAAGATGTAATCGGATCTTGACCTTTGAAAGCAGGAGAGGCCTGTTTCTAGTAGAAAGACTTCAGAGAAACCGGACCTCCTGTGTCCTTACTGGGAAGATGCTGAATAGAAACTTTGTTAGGGGCTTGGATTAGACCTCTTGCAGGCCTTCCACTCAAAGTATTCGCAAGGGTTTTCTGCTACCTTCTTCCAGCCCGGCAGGTGGTCTTAGCAATTTCTTTCAATCTAGCCAGAACACACAAGCAGCTCGGAATTCCCAACAGGTACAGGGAGACAGCACAACAGAAAATACTGCCTTTGAACCATCTGTCTATTACTGCAGCCCAATTACTTAACCCTCTTATTTCATTCCCTGGATTCAAAAAGCTTTCATGAGGAGCACAGTTACCTCCCTGTAATCTGACTGCAGCATTCATTGCTAATGCAGTTCCGTCGGTTAATGCTGTTTTGTTTCAATACTTGATCCTGAACATTTCCAAAAGGTGCTGTCTCTGGAAACTCGCATTTTATGTTTAAGGGCCTATTAAACCTTCAAAGTTTGCTAATCAAAAAAGACGTTTTTCTACAATTCTCCTGAAACTTAGCATTGACAGAGGTTTTGCAGATGTGTTCTAATTGCTGAGAGCGGCTTTGAGAACTATATTATCCAGCTGCAGGATTTTAATGGACATCATTCAACATGAGAAATGATTCTGTGCTATGAATGGACAATAGTTGTGATGTCCAGTATGAAATTAAATTTCTTCCTAAACTACTTAATGCCTTGGGGCATTGGATTTCTTGTTTTCTGTTCCCCCTGGTGGAATTTTCAGCCAGTTGGTTCTCATTGAGTTGATCCACCTCCGCGCCATCATTTCCTTCATATTCTGCTCCAGCTCATTGCACTTTGCCTAAGATCTACAGCAAACCCTTTCATTCAAGCAACTGTGTTTATTTTCTTCACTGGCCGGCTCATTTTTGCTGCATTCTCCCCAGGAGATCCTCAGCGAATGAACGGCCAGATAGAGCAGAACCTGTGACACCCGGGAACGTCCAAAATAGGAACCTCCAGCTCCTCAAAAGCAGCTTTGTGCTTCGTTTTATTATATATAACAACTGGAATACTTTTGTGCACTTCAGGACCCAGATAATGAACTCGAATATATTACATTTTTCAGGTCTGCCTGGGCTACCCAACTGCAAGGATTGATTTCCTGTTGTCACGTTTTGCCACACCTTGCATATCAATGGTGGGGGTCGCTGGGTTTAACTCAATGGCTAAATAGCAGTTCGTGATGCAGAACAAGGCCAGTAACGTGGGTTCAATTCCTCTACTGGCTGAAGCTATTCATGAAGGCCTTGCCAGCAGCACAGTGGTTAGCAGTGCTGCCTCATGGTGCCGAGGTCCCAGGTTCGATCCCGGCTCTGGGTCACTGTCCGTGTGTGGAGTTTGCACATTCTCCCCATGTTTATGTGGGTTTCGCCCCCACAACCCATAGATGTGCAGGTTAGGTGGATTGGCCATGCTAAATTTCCCCTTAATTGGAAAAAATGATTTGGTTACTCTAAAAAAAATTTTTTAATTAAGGCCCTGCCTTCTCAACCTCACCACTCACCTGAGGTGTGTTGATCCTGCGGTTAAATCACCACCAGTCAGCTCTGCCCCTCAAAGGGGAAAGCAGTCTATGGCGACTTTATCTTTAATGCCAATGATAAATTCTTATGGTCACATTAATGGAGAATACCAATGTGAACCTGTCATCTGCTTGTGCAATCTGACGAGCAGCTTCCCACAATTCTCTCAAAGTGCTTCCCAAATATGTTCCATCAGCCATTGTTTTATTTCTCCAGGAACCAAAATCTGTATGGATGCACAAAGTATGGGATGCATTTAATGGTTCTAAAGGAAAAGGCAGAAGAAAATAGCAAAGGCCCTAGGAATTGTTTCCCGGGGTTTTATTGAGGGCACTAGAAGACTGGAGAGTAAGTAGCCAATTTGACTGATTGTGCTCCTGCTCCTGTCCTAAATGGCCATTCATTACATGTGAGCTTGGAGAGAGAGGTTCAGCAGGATTTTAATTACAGCAAGGAAAGCTCACGGCCCAGCCTAATCCTTTCCTCATCCGTCACCCTCTCCAGTAAAAGATGCTGGTTACCAATAAAGAATAGAAATCATAGAATCAATGAATCATCGAAGCTTACAACAACAGTAGCAACTTCACCAGTGCCTCCAAACTCATGCCTACACAGGACGCTGCCTCCATCCTCTTCCATGCAGCTACCTCCCCCTCCATCACCCACCTACGAATCATTGCCACATTTGCGGCCCAGTAATACCCACACAGGTTGGGCAACGCCAGTCCACCCACCTCCCTGCCTCGCTCCAAGAATACCCTCCTCACTCTCGGGGTCTTCTGCGCCCACACGAACCACAAAATGCTCCTATTAACCCTCCTAAAGAAAGCCTTCGGAATCATGATGGGTAAACACTGGAAGAGAAACAAAAACCTCGGGAGCACCGTCATCTTAACCGGCTGGACCCTGCCCGCTAGGGAAAGTGGCAACACATCCCACCTCCTAAACTCCTCCTCCATCTGCTCCACCAGCCTCGTAAAGTTTAACCTACGCAGGGCCCCCTGCTGGCCCTCCTGGCTATCTGGACTCCTAAATATCTGAAGCTCCTCTCTGCCCTCTTCAATGGAAGCTCCCCTATCTCTTTCCCCTGGTCCCCCATATGCACCACAAACAATTCACTCTTCCCCACGTTGAGCTCGTAGCCAGAGAAGTCGCCGAACTCCCCCAGGATCCTCATCACCTCTGGCATCCCCCCGCCGGATCCGCAATGTACAGCAGTAAATTGTCCACGTACAACGGCAGCCGGTGCTCCCCCCCCCCCCCCCCCCCCCCCCCCACACACACACAATCCCCCTCCAGTTCCTCGATTCCATCAGTGCCATGGCCAGGGGTTCAATCGCTAACGCGAAGAGCAGGGGAGACCTGCCTCGTCCCCCAGAACAGCCGAAAGTCTCCGACCTCCTCCCATTCATCACCACGCTCGCCTCCAAAGCACTATACAGCAGCCTCACCCAACTAATGAATCCCTCGCCAAACCCAAATCTCCTCAACACCTCCCACAGGTAGCTCCACTCCACCCTATCGAAAGCTTTCTCCGCATCCATCGATGCCACTATTTCCGCCTCCCCGTCCGCCGCCAAAATCATTATGACATTAAGAAGCCACCATACGTTGACATTCAGCTGCCTCCCCTTCACAAAACCCATTTGGTCCTCGTGTATGACCTGGATGGGAGATTTCTTTATAATAAATTGAACAAAAATCTTATTTATGGATTCCAAATTAAGAGATTTTATATGTATAGAATGCAATCTTTGGTATTTATGCTATCTTATCCATCCAAAGAAGAAAGCCCAAAAAGAATCAATACCAATACAAAAAGGTAGCATGACGGCATCACCTAATAAAGAAGTTAATGAGAGAATGGAAAGGAGCTCCTGAAAACCAAAAGGTAGATCCCGAAAATCAAAATATAGTCCTCAAGAAAATTCTCAAAGAGCCTTGGGAAAATGAAATTATTTTGACCCCTGTTCCTGATCTTGACAATTGTCTGAGTGAAAACAAGTTCTCCTTAACTACCCTCTGGATCATTCGATGAATTGCAATCTCTGTGGCCCAGTTGGCAGAGAGAATGATTTTTCTGCCTGATGTTTTAACACACGCTGGATTTTAAGTTGCCTGGAGGAGTGAAGTCTGGTGCTGGCAAGTTCTGAAAATAGTGCACTCGAAAGGCATGGCACTCGTTCAGCACCTCCTTGATGTGCTGGCATTTTTAAAGAGAAGAGTAGATGGGGAAACCATCAACTCACACGCCTCCAATTCTGTTAAGCTCATTGATGAAATTGTCATCAAACTGGAGAGGGACAAAATCGCATTTTCAAAGTTAATAATGGCAAAAGCGAATGGTCTGGAACACTTTAGTGCACAGCTGTCAGGGACATAGCGACAAGCCATTATTCATCGAGGCTGGGGATGAAACACTTTGGGCAAAATTCTGCACCTTGACGACACCACAAACGTGAACCACGATTGAGGGGAGAATCGGGCATCCGGTCAAAATCAAGGTCCACGACCGGCGCTGATTCGGGCGCCATGCTCCTGTCCCTCGTTGGTGCCGATAATGAGGTTTGTGCCCCGTGCCAGCGGTGGCATTCAAAACCAGCATTGAATGAATTTAAATGTGATTAGCGGGTTGGACACAGTGTGCTCCACCCTTCCGCGATGCTATAAGAACATAAGAACATAAGAACTAGGAGCAGGAGTACGCCATCTGGCCCCTCGAGCCTGCTCCGCCATTCAATTAGATCATGGCTGATCTTTTGTGGACTCAGCTCCACTTTCCGGCCCGAACACCATAACCCTTAATCCCTTTATTCTTCAAAAAACTATCTATCTTTATCTTAAAAACATGTAATTAAGGAGCCTCAACTGCTTCACTGGGCAGTGAATTCCATAGATTCACAACCCTTTGGGTGAAGAAGTTCCTCCTAAACTCAGTCCTAAATCTACTTCCCCTTATTTTGAGGCTATGTCCCCTAGTTCTGCTGTCACCCGCCAGTGGAAACAACCTGCCCGCATCTATCCTATCTATTCCCTTCATAATTTTAAATGTTTCTATAAGATCCCCCCTCATCCTTCTAAATTCCAACGAGTACAGTCCCAGTCTACTCAACCTCTCCTCATAATCCAACCCCTTCAGCTCTGGGATTAACCTAGTGAATCTCCTCTGCACACCCTCCAGCGCCAGTACGTCCTTTCTCAAGTAAGGAGACCAAAACTGAACACAATACTCCAGGTGTGGCCGCACTAACACCTTATACAATTGCAACATAACCTCCCTAGTCTTAAACTCCATCCCTCTAGCAATGAAGGACAAAATTCCATTTGCCTTCTTAATCACCTGTTGCACTTGTAAACCAACCTTCTGTGGCTCATGCACTAGCACACCCAAGTCTCTCTGAACAGCGGCATGCTTTAATATTTTATCGTTTAAATAATAATCCCGTTTGCTGTTATTCCTACCAAAATGGATAACCTCACATTTGTCAACATTGTATTCCATCTGCCAGACCCTAGCCCATTCACTTAACCTATCCAAATCCCTCTGCAGACTTTCAGTATCCTCTGCACTTTTCGCGTTAGCACTCATCTTAGTGTCATCTACAAACTTGGACACATTGCCCTTGGTCCCCAACTCCAAATCACCTATGTAAATTGTGAACAATTGTGGGCCCAACACGGATCCCTGAGGGACACCACTAGCTACTGATTGCCAACCAGAGAAACACCCATTTATCCCAACTCTTTGCTTTCTATTAATTAACCAATCCTCTATCCATGCTACTACTTTACCCTTAATGCCATGCATCTTTATCTTATGCAGCAACCTTTTGTGTGGCACCTTGTCAAAGGCTTTCTGGAAATCCAGATATACCACATCCATCGGCCCCCCATTATCTACTGCACTGGTAATGTCCTCAAAAAATTCCACTAAATTAGTTAGGCATGACCTGCCCTTTACGAACCCATGCTGCGTCTGCCCAATGGGACAATTTCTATCCAGATGCCTCGCAATTTCTTCCTTGATGATAGATTCCAGCATCTTCCCTACTACCGAAGTTAAGCTCACTGGCCTATAATTTCCTGCTTTCTGCCTACCTCCTTTTTTAAACAGTGGCGTCACGTTTGCTAATTTCCAATCCACCGGGACCACCCCAGAGTCTAGTGAATTTCGGTAAATTATCACTAGTACATCTGCAATTTCCCTAGCCATCTCTTTTAGCACTCTGGGATGTATTCCATCAGGGCCAGGAGACTTGTCTACCTTTAGCCCCATTAGCTTGCCCATCACTACCTCCTTAGTGATAACAATCCTCTCAAGGTCCTCACCTGTCATAGCCTCATTTCTATCAGTCGCTGGCATGTTATTTGTGTCTTCCACTGTGAAGACCGACCCAAAAAACCTGTTCAGTTCCTCAGCCATTTCCTCATTTCCCATTATTAAAACTCCCTTCTCATCCTCTAAAGGACCAATATTTACCTTAGCCACTCTTTTTTTGTCTTATATATTTGTAAAAACTTTTACTGTCTGTTTTTATATTCTGAGCAAGTTTACTCTCATACTCTATCTTACTCTTCTTTATAGCTTTTTTAGTAGCTTTCTGTTGCCCCCTAAAGATTTCCCAGTCCTCTAATCTCCCAGCAATCTTTGCCACTTTATATGCTTTTTCCTTCAATTTGATACTCTCCCTTATTTCCTTAGATATCCACGGTCGATTTTCCCTCTTTCTTCCGTCCTTTCTTTTTGTTGGTATAAACCTTTGCTGAGCACTGTGAAAAATCGCTTGGAAGGTTCTCCACTGTTCCTCAACTGTTCCACCATAAAGTCTTAGCTCCCAGTCTACCTTAGCTAGTTCTTCTCTCATCCCCTTGTAATCTCCTTTGTTTAAACACAAAACACTAGTGTTTGATTTTACTTTCTCACCCTCCATCTGTAATTTAAATTCTACCATATTGTGATCGCTCCTTCCGAGAGGATCCCTAACTATGAGATCATGAATCAATCCTGTCTCATTACACAGGACAAGGTCTAGCACCGCTTGTTCCCTCGTAGGTTCCATTACATACTGTTCTTGGAAACTATCGCAGATACATTCTATAAACTCCTCCTCAAGGTTGCCTTGACCGACCTGGTTAAACCAATCGACATGTAGATTAAAATCCCCCATGATAACTGCTGTACCATTTCTACATGCATCAGTTATTTCTTTGTTTATTGCCTGCCCCACCATATCGTTACTATTTGGTGGCCGATAGACTACTCCTATCAGTGACTTTTTCGCCTTACTATTCCTGATTTCCACCCAAATGGATTCAACCTTATCCTCCATAGCACCGATGTCATCCCTTACTATTGCCCGGATGTCATCCTTAAATAACAGAGCAACACCACCTCCCTTACCATCCACTCTGTCCTTCCGAATAGTTTGATACCCTCGGATATTTAACTCCCAGTTGTGACCATCCTTTAACCATGTTTCAGTAATGGCCACTAAATCATAGTCATTTACGATGATTTGTGCCATCAACTCATTTACTTTATTCCGAATACTACGAGCATTCAGGTAAAGTACACTTATGTTGGTTTTTTTACCTCTGTTTTGAATCTTAACATCTCCAGTTTTATTCCTTTTGTTATTACTGGGCCTATTCACTGAGCTCCCCTCAGTCACTGTACCTTGTACTGTCGCCCTTTTAGATTTTTGACTATGTCTTCTCTGCCTTGCACTTTTCCCCTTACTTTCTTTTGCTTCTGTCCCTGTTTTACTACCTTCCAACTTCCTGCATCGGTTCCCATCCCCCTGCCACATTAGTTTAAACCCTCCCCAACAGCTCTAGAAAACACCCCCCCTAGGACATCGGTTCCAGTCCTGCCCAGGTGCAGACCGTCCGGTTTGTACTGGTCCCACCTCCCCCAGAACCGGTCCCAATGCCCCAGGAATTTGAATCCCTCCCTCTTGCACCATCTCTCGAGCCACGCATTCATCCTATCTATCCTGACATTCCTACTCTGACTAGCTCGTGGCACTGGTAGCAATCCTGAGATTACTACCTTTGAGGTCCTACTTTCTAGTTTAACTCCTAACTCCCTGAATTCCACTTGTAGGACCTCATCCCGTTTTTTACCTATATCGTTGGTGCCTATGTGCACCACGACAGCTGGCTGTTCACCCTCCCCCCAGAATGTCCTGCAGCCGCTCCGAGACATCCTTGACCCTTGCACCAGGGAGGTAACATACCATCCTGGAGTCTCAATTGCGTCCACAGAACCGCCTGTCTATTCCCCTTACGATCGAGTCCCCTATCACTATAGCCCTGCCATTTTTCTTCCTGCCCTGCTGTGCAGCAGAGCCAGCCACGGTGCCATGAACCTGGCTGCTGCTGCCTTCCCCTGGTGAGCCATCTCCCTCAACAGTATCCAAAGCGGTATATCTGTTTTGCAGGGAGATGACCGCAGGGGACACCTGCACTGCCTTCCTACTCTTGCTCTTTCTTTTGGTCACCCATTTTCTATCTCCCTCAGTAACCTTCACCTGCGGTGTGACCAACTCCACTTACCTTTGCTGATTTACCTCACTGCACCAAATTACCAAGCTCCTCTCAGGCAGAGGTCTCAGGGTGTGAATTGTTACAAGTATTTACAAATGTGGACTGGGCGTCATGGCTGCAGAAGGGGAGCAGAAGGCTAACTAAAACTTGAAAACCACTGAAAACTGTGGGAGGAAACCGGAGCACCCGGAGGAAACCCACGCACACACGGGGAGGATGTGCAGATTTCACAGTCGGGCAGCACGGTAACATTGTGGATAGCACAATCGCTTCACAGCTCCAGGGTCCCAGGTTCGATCCCGGCTTGGGTCACTGTCTGTGCGGAGTCTGCACATCCTCCCCGTGTGTGCGTGGGTTTCCTCCGGGTGCTCCGGTTTCCTCCCACAGTCCAAAGATGTGCAAGTTAGGTGGATTGGACATGATAAATTGCCCTTAGTGTCCAAAATTGCCCTTAGTGTTGGGTGCACTCAGATGCGCTGCTCCAGTGCAGAGGAAGCTGGGGATCAGCAGAACTCATGTCAATCAAAGGACACCTGGACCATTGCCTTTGAAACCCTCCCTGGTTCTCTGCCCCTCTCAGGGCAGAGGCCTCATCAGTGATTCCCACCCCTCAGGATCACCAGCTGTCTCCTCCTGGTGAGGCTGGTAGCTCTGACTGCCTCTGCTACCATCCCCCAGGCAGTGTTCAGGTGGGCAGGCTTAAACCCACGCTGGAGAAGAGGGTGTCCCTCCGCTCCTCACTGGTATGGAGCTGTGGGTCCACCTTGGACCCCCGACCTAGAGGGGCAGATATTCTCTGAGCCATCTTGGTGGCTGCAATGCGTCTGTGGTAAGTGGACTGCAGCTGGCAGGCTCTTTGACGCAAATTCCAGCCCCAGGGGTTAGAACGCCCGCTGGGCTGGGGATTGCTCGGAATTCGCGTCAGCAGTGTGCTGGCCCATTAACAGGTCCTGAATTGATCCACAAACAGCACCCTCATCTGGAACGCAAACTGCATGCTCCCAAACGGACAATTTCACTCTTTGTGTAAAATAGGATAGCCAAACTTTGGGGGCAGCAGGGTAGCATGGTGGTTAGCATAAATGCTTCACAGCTCCAGGGTCCCAGGTTCGATTCCCGGCTGGGTCACTGTCTGTGTGGAGTCTGCACATCCTCCCCCTGTGTGCGTGGGTTTCCTCCGGGTGCTCCGGTTTCCTCCCACAGTCCAAAGATGTGAGGGTTAGGTGGATTGGCCATGCTAAATTGCCCGTAGTGTCCTAATAAAAGTAAGGTTAAGGGGGGGGTTGTTGGGTTACGGGTATAGGGTGGATACGTGGGTTTGTGTAGGGTGATCATGGCTCGGCACAACATTGAGGGCAGAAGGGCCTGTTCTGTGCTGTACTGTTCTATGTAAACTGTGGTACTTATGCAGTGACACAAAGTTGCCATCACTTGAGGCAAGTGGTCTGAGTACTTAAGGAGCGAGCATTTGGACACTTGTGCAAATTGTGAGGCTGCTGGCCTCTGCTCTCCTGCCTGTTCCACAAGAGAAGAAGTTACGTGTTTTGAGTGGCTGACATTTTCAAATTCCAAAATCCCGCCAATTTCACTGCAGGAAAATCCCAAATAACCGAACGGCTCAACGTTCAGGAAACTATTTGAATCTCACTCTTTGTGATCTGTTGATTGGATTTTCCCTCCCAGTAATCGCTGTTGTTTGTCTTTTAACCTCGGCCTCCATCAGAAAGCTCCTGACACGACTAACTGAGAGCCAAACTTGCATCCGGGCCAATTAGGGCCTTTCCCTTAAAAAAATCAGTCGTGTCTCTGATGCCGACGCAATGCGAGTTTGAGATCCAGAAATGGTCCAGCCATCGGTTCCCGACCCCGGATTGAAAACCCAACCCCTGATCTTCACGGTTCGATACTACTCCACATGGCCTCATGACGTACTGAGTCAGAAGGGAAACTCGAAAATCCTCTTGTTCACAGGTAACTCTGAACATAATGAATGTCTCTTGTGGTTTTGTCAAAAGCAAAACAATCATTAAGAAACACTGGGGGCTGTATTGTCAATCTTACTGTGCTGAAGTATACATTTGTCATATTGACATTGCGGCCCAGTTCACAATGAGGCATCTGCTCAGCTGCAAGGTTTGATTCATATGCCTGCCTTCAGGAAACGTCCAAACTGTTACAGTATTGATTCCCTCCTAACAGCACAAATGGTTCTTTCTGCTCCACACAAATCAATACATCACACATTAGAGAAAAGTTTTCTCCAAAAGCAAATTCAAATAAATTGAATGTTTCAACTCTTCAATCAGATTTGTAAATAAATGTTTCCCCTGGCTGGAGGGTGGGGAGGGTCTGAATCAGGGGCACAGTCTCAGAATAGGAGGCAGGATATTTAGGACTGTGATGAGGAGGCATTTATTCTCTCAAGAGGGTGGTGAATCTTTGGAATTCTTTACCCCAAAGGGCTGTGGAGGCTCAGTCATTGTGCATGTTCAAGATTGATATCGATAGACTTCTTCATGTTAAAAACATCAAGCGATACGGGGATAGTGCAGGACAATGATGCTAAAGTACAAGATAAGCCTTGATCTCATTGAAAGGCAGAGGGCATTCAAAGGCTGAATGGCCTACTCCTGCTCCTATTTCTAATGTTCTTACGTTTTTATGCTTTTAGTGGTGACATTAAATCAGAATAGATCACATCACAATACTGAAATTTTCTGCACCCATTGCATACTGGACTCCGAAATCTGTTTGCCTTAATCAGAGTCTATGAGAGATACAGAATGGCAGCAGAGTATTATTTAAATTGTGATAGATTGGGAAATGTTGATGTATAAAGGGCCTTGAATGTCCTTGAACACCAGTCACTGAAAGCAAGCATGCAGCTACAGCAAGCAGTTAGGAAGGTATGTTTGCCTTCACTACAAGTGGACTTGAGTACAGGAGCAAGGGTGTCCTACTGCAGGTATACAGGGTCTTGGTGAGGCCACACCTGGAGTATCGTGCCGAGTTTGAGTCTCCTTATCTAAGAAAGGATATATTTTTCATTGAGAGAGTGTAGTGAATGTTCACCAGACTCATTCCTGGGATGGGACGATTGCCATATGAGGCACGATTGGGTCGACTGGGCCTGTATTCACTGGATTTAGAAGAATGAGAGGGCATCACATTGAAAAGTATAAAATTCTGACAGAGCTGGACAGACTGGATACCGGGACGTTGTTTCCTCTGG
Source organism: Scyliorhinus canicula (assembly GCF_902713615.1). Lineage (NCBI taxonomy): Eukaryota > Metazoa > Chordata > Chondrichthyes > Carcharhiniformes > Scyliorhinidae > Scyliorhinus > Scyliorhinus canicula. Next base: position 153,370,493 of record NC_052153.1, read on the forward strand.
CTGGGGGGGGGGGGGGGGGGGGGGGGGGGTGTAGAACAAAGGGTCACAGTCTCAGGGTGCAGGGTAGGGCATTTAGGATTAAGATGAGGAGAGACTTTTTCACTGAGAGGATGGTGAACCTGCGGAATTTATTGTGACAGAAGGCTGTGGAGGCCAAGTCACTGAATATACTTATGAAGGAAATAAATAGATTTCTAGACCCCAAAGGTGTCAAGGGGTATGGGGAGAGTGTGGGAGTATGACATTGAGATACATGATCAGCCATGATCATAGTGAATGGCAGAACAGGCTTGAAAGGCCAGATGGCGTTGTCCTGCTCCTATTCTCGATGTTTCTATGTTACTGTAGTGGGCATCCTCTTATTGGCACTTACAGGTCTTGAGCAGCTACTGCATGAAAAGCCAGAAACCTTCCAAAATTACATTTTCCTTGGAGTTGGAAGCAGTGGACCGTCTAACAATGCATCTCATTGGATCTACCAGTCTGTAGCTTTGCGCCCTTCCCGATCACCTCACTAGCGTCGCTAGGCCTTGTTGCTGCCTGAGAGTAAAAGAATGATCCCAAAATATTACCTGGTTGAAAGAATCCACCTTGGAGATTTTAGAAACAACAAGGGATGCTTTGGCAGTTTTTCCTCATCGGCAGATAGCATCCTCGATTATTTGCAGGTTGCTGTACCACAGTTTAATGCTATGATTTTGCCTACACAACAGGTTAAGGAGACAGTCCCCAAGATTACCTCAGCTGAAAATGGGGATTGAACCCAAGGCTGTTGATGTTATGCTGAACCACATAATAGCCAACTGAGTTAACCAGACTCCTGGGTTTCTACAGTTAACACCTTTTAAAGTAAGAAGTATTTCTCAGTAAAAACTTGTTCTTCAACGCTGAGGACCCGGGTTCAATCCCAGCCCTGGGTCACTGTCCGTGTGGAGTTCACACATTCTCCCGTATCTGCACTGGTCTCACCCCACAACCCAAAGATGTGCAGTGTAGGTGGATTGGCCACGCTAAATTGATCCTTAATTGGGAAAAAAATGAATTGGGTACTTTGAATTTATTAAAATAGAAAAAGAAAAAAAATTGTTCTTAACTGAATTCCTGTTATAAAAGGTCACACGGCACTATTCGAAGAAGTGCAGGCAAGTTCTCTATGACCAATATTTAGTGCTCAGCCAACATCGAGCGGGCCATCTATATTATTGCTGTTTTTGGGAGCATGTTGCGATCAAATTGGTTTCCTATAGTACCCCAGTGATCACAGTTAAAAAGTGCTTAATTGGCTCCAAAGCGCTATGGGACATCCTGAGGTCATGAAAGGTGTGATATAAATCCAAGTCTTTCTTTCTTTTATTTTCAACAGAGCACATCTTTGAAAGCCAAAGTAAATTGTTATTATTAACAGATGCTTCAGCGGAAAAATAAAAAAAAGTCTCAGGATTGAGATGATAGATCAGGCCCTTCTCATCTTCCAATTTTCCTTTTACAAACTCTGAGGTCCAGGTTCTGTGATTTGTGTTCATTATTGTGTTACCAGTATTGCAGGATGCAAAGAAAAGGGCTGCAGGCTCACCTTTGATCACTGGTATGCACTTCAGCTGAAAAGAAACAGATACAAGTGAAACATTTTCGTTGCCTTATTATTTATACTTTGGTCGAATTTGTTATGCTTAACAAGGTGAGGTGTCAGTGTTGAGCAATCCCACACTTTGGTTTTTTTGCACTCCTAGGTCAGTTATAGGTCAAGCAGATACAAAGTTCCCCTTATTTTGCATGGTTTGTTTTCTGTTAAAGCGCAGTAAAATAGATTGTAAATTCTCTTCTCATGTTGAAATATTTAGTCACAAACCCTAGGCGGGATTCTCCCATCCCGCGGCAGAGTGTCCACGCCGTCGTAAACGCCATCGCGTTTTACGACGGCGTGAACGGGCCGCTGCCAAGAGTAATTCTGGCTCCTACAGGGGGCCAGCACGGCGCGCTCCTGCTGCCGATCCCGCATGTGTAGTGGCGCTGGCACCAACGCACACATGCACAGTGGCGCCTCCGCCAACGCAGCATACGCGGTGGCCTCCTTCAACGCGCCGGCCCCGGCGCAACATGGTACATGAGTACAGGGGCTGGCAAGTAGGAAAAGAGGCTGGGGGACAGAGTGACTGGCCCGCCGATTGGTGGGCCCCGATCACGGGCCAGGCCGCTTCGGAGGCCCCCCCAGGGTCGGAACGCGCCCCGCCCCCCCAACAGGTCGCCACCCGACCCTTGCATGCAGAGTTCCCACCAGCTGCGAGCAGGTGTGGACGGCGCCGGCGGACCCGGTTTATTTTCACGGCTGCTCGGCCCATCCGGGCCGGAGAATCGGCAGGCAGGCCGCGTCGAGCCTTGAAATTTACAGTATACTGCGAGGCCTGGATAGAGTGGACGTGGAGAGAATGTTTCCACTTATAGGAAAAACTAGAAACAGAGGACATAATCTCAGACTAAAGGAGCGATCCTTTGAAACAGAGATGAAGAGGAATTTCTTCAGCCAGAGTGTGATGAACCTATTGTACACTTTGCCGCAGGAGGCTGTGGAGGCCAAATCACTGAGTGTCTTTAAATCAGTGATAGATAGGTTCTTGATTAATAAGAGGATCAGGGGTTATGGGGAGAAGGCAGGAGAATGGACATGAAAAAAATATCAGCCATGATTGAATGGTGGAGCAGATTCGATGGGCCGAGTGGCCTAATTCTGCTCCTATATCTTATGGTCTTAATATTAATGAGGCGAACGGTCCAATTTTGGGCTATTCAAGCCTCCTAGTTTGGGCTTACGTTTCAACTGAGCCTTTGAAACCGGACGCTGACAAATATCTAATCCTTTTGTAAAGCTCTTGGACAACTCAACCTAAGCATTTGAACAGCCACTTGGTGTAGGCACATGGACTTTTCACTTCTAAATAACTTCACCCGTTGCAGACTTTGCACCTCTAAACCCACGCAAGGCTTTTGACCACATGTGAAGCATTGTTAAATGCCTGAGGCACTACATTGTGGGAAGGATATCAAAATAATGGGAGGGATGTAGTGTAATAGACAAAGAGCGGGATTCTCTGACCGCGCCTGCCCGGCGACCGGAGAATCCCGCCCGAGGTCAGCGGACTTCTCCATTGTCCGCGTCCTGCCACTGGCATTCTTGCGGCGGGTGGAAGAATCCAGACCAAAGGTTCTCAGTGGAATTCTCCATCGGCGGGATTCTCCGGTCCACCGGCAGTGCATCCTGGGCTGGGATTTCCCAATGGTGTGGGGTTACCACAATGGGAAACCCCATTGGCCAGCTACGGGAGTGGAGAATCCCACGGCCGGCGGGGGGGGGGGGGGGGGGGGGGGGGGGGGGGGGGGGAGGCACCGTGCTGGAACACACAGTTCAGAAAACCCCTCTATAATTTTAAATCAGCCTTGAGAAATTGGGCTCTTTGTTACTGGCGTGTTAAGATATACAGGTAGTGGGCATTGTTTAATTGAGCACATAAAGCACTTATAAAGGAAGACTGCTGTGCCTCGTGGGCACTGCAGGGGTTCGGGTGCTTCACAGCCCTCAAAAGGACATTTTGACTTAATTGGATAAGTTTTCTTTGGAGTCTTGGTCCTGTTCCAGTGCCTATTTAAGGGGCTACCAGTTTAATTTACTTTGCTAATTTGTTAATTTGCCCATTTGTTTATTTGTAATGCTCAGAAGAGTATAAAGAGAGACTTTACCCCTTTGGGTAATGAATCTAATTTAAACTGCTAATTTGTTTATTTGCCCATTTATTTATTTGTCATGCTCAATAGTGACTGAGTCCATTTAAGGGTCTTTCAATTCGTTTGTTTGTTTCTTATTTAACTTATTTAATTCATCCACTCAAAAGTTTAGAAAGTGGCTGCTGGGACACGAGGTGGGTATGTAGAAGGCTGATATACTTAATCCTGCATTCTGTGAATAAACCCATTAAAAAGAAAGGTAGTGTCTATCTTTGGACTTCATCAACTGGCTTGGGAATGAAACATTATTGCTTTTCCCTTGAGCTGAACAGAAAAACGTTCAATACCATGAAGGTTATGAGGAGTAGATAATGGCAGACTGGTCAGCAAGACAGTAATGAGAGAACAAGGTTAATATCACAAGATGAACTCAAGGAAAGGTTGTCATGTTTTTCAACTCAAAGGATGGTTAGAATGTGGCATTCTCCACCACAAACTATGATTGCAAAAAAATTCATGAACTCTTTTAAAGTGAATTCGTTCCTTGAAAAGAGAAATACTGGGGTGGCACAATGGTTAGCATTGCTGCCTCAAGGCGCCGAGGACCCAAGTTCGATCCTGGCCCTGGGTCACTCTCCGTGAGGAGTTTGCACGATCTACCTGTGTCTGCGTGGGTCTCACCCCCACAACCCAAAGATGTGCAGGTTAGGTGGATTGGCCATGCTAAAGTGCCCTTTAATTGGAAAAAATAATTGGGTACTATAAATTTAAAAAAGAAGAGAAATACTTGTGGGGAGCGAGCAGGGAAATGGAATTAAACTAGGTTGATCACATGGAATGAAGCACCAGCGGGTTATATTGGATTGGATTGGATTTGTTTATTGTCACGTGTACCGAGGTACAGTGAAAGTTATTTTTCTGCGAGCAGCTCAACAGATCATTAAGTACATGGGAAGAAAAGGAAATAAAAGAAAATAAATAATAGGGCAACGCAAGTTATACAATGTAACTACATAAGCACCGGTATCGGATGAAACATTCAGGGTGTAGTGTTAATGGGGTCAGTCCATAAGAGGGTAATTTAGGAGTCTGGTAACAGCGGGGAAGAAGCTGTTTTTGAGTCTGTTCGTGCGTGTTCTCAGACTTCTGTATCTCCTGCCCGATGGAAGAAGTTGGAAGAGTGAGTAAGCCAGGTGGGAGGGATCCTTGATTATGCTGCCCGCTTTCCCCAGGCAGCGGGAGGTGTAGTTGGAGTCAATGGATGGGAGGCAGGTTTGTGTGATGGACTGGGCTGTATTCACGACTCTCTGAAGTTTCTTGCGGTCCTGGGCCGAGCAGTTGCCATACCAGGCTGTGATGCAGCCAGATAGGATGCTTTCTATGGTGCATCTGTAAAAGTTGGTAAGGGTTAATGTGGACATGCCAAATTTCCTTAGTTTCCTGAGGAAGTATAGGCGCTGTTGTGCTTTCTTGGTGGTAGTGTCGACGTGGGTGGACCAGGACGTATTTTTGGTGATGTGCATCCCTAGGAATTTGAAACTGCTAACTATCTCCGCCACGGCCCCGTTGATGCTGACAGGGGTGTGTACAGTACTTTGCTTCCTGAAGTCAATGACCAGCTCTATATGGGCTGAATGTCGTGTTTCCATGCTGGAACATTCTATGGGTTGGATTTCTTTTTGATTTTCCACCAGGGTTTGGGAGAAATATTGAGTAAATTGGAATGAAATGAAAAAAATGAAAATCGCTTACTGTCACGAGTAGGCTTCAATGATTGTGTGGCATTTTTACTTTCTCCCCGTGTGTGCGTGGGTTTCCTCCAGGTGCTCCGGTTTCCTCCCACAGTTCAAAGATGTGCAGGTTAGGTGGATTGGCCATGCCAAATTGTTCCTTAGTGTCCAAAGGTTAGGTGGAGTTACTGGCTTAAGTAAGATGTTCTTTCAAGGGCTGGTGTAGACTCGATGGGCCAAAATGCCTCCGTCTGCTCTATAAATTCTATGATTCTATGACTTCCGAGACTAAGTGTTGACGCTGGGACAGAATCGGTGGGCTTCTGCAGCAGCAAAATTGGCGGTGGTCTCGGAGCAATTCCGGAATTATTAATGGGCTAGCACCGGCGCCACGTGGAACACGAGTGATTCCAATGAAAAACGGTGTTGGATTCGCCGGAGTCGGGATTGACACTCGAGAGGATGGTAAGCTGCAGCCACATATTAGCATTCCACTCCCCACACACATTCATCCCGGCAAACAAGATGGCACTGGTTGAGCTGGAGCATGCCCAACGCACTGATGTGTCAGCTGGGGCCAGAGGGTACCTAGTGGGGTGGCCTGGGGGGACATCCATGCAACCCGTGGCACTAAGTTCACAGTGGGCAGTCAGCGGCATGCACAGCCGCATGGCTGCCTTGCAGGATACAGCAATGGTGTTCCGTGCCCGCCCATACCGACACCATGACCCATCACCTGGCTGCCCCCCCGCTACTCCCCCCGGCACTGGCAGAGGTCCCCCGGTTAGCGGCACAACTGTCAGCATACTATGGTGATGTTGGACACTTTTCATACCTCCTCTCTCCATCAATAGCCACGGCGCATGTTTCCTGAGTTTTGAAGCCACGAGTGAAACTTGCCATCGGTAATTCCTCCTGGCGGAGGCGGAGTATCGCAGAAGCCCTGGAGAATACTGGGTCAGGCCCGCTAATGATATGCCAGTGTCGTTTACTGTACGTACGGAGTAGATTGCACTGACGCCGTTGTTGAGGCACTGGAGCATGACATTCTGTCAGGCGCTCTGTGCCAGCACCAATATTGCCTCATGTGAAATTCTCTGCCCAAATGTGTTTCCCGATTCCGGAGTAAGCCGACAGAGAATCTCAACCATAATTTTGCAGTGAAGACGTGAATTTCTCGTGAGAATTTCTCTATTCCAATGTCATGAAAAGAAGAAGAAGATGTTAGAGTGAGACAATATGGAAGGTACCTCTTCCGTATCCACCCATGCCCATGTAGCAAAGTTAACAGATCACAAAGATCTTGCTTAGATTTTTTTGAACACCTATGTTATTGAAGACTGATCTTCCATCTGCCCAGAGGCTGTTGGGAGCCATTGCCAACCGTTGATGGAAGATCTTCTGCCCACATCCAGCAGGAATACAGGATTGTCAGTATCATTTAGAGTCACTGTTGCCTTGCATTTCACTGCAACTGGGTCCTCCCAGGCACCATTTGCCAACCTTCATCTGTATTAGTGAAGCAACGGCCCAGCACTACATCAAGATGTGCAATTCATTTAATTCCCAATGAAACCAAAGAAACAAATGGAGATTGTTATCTGGTTCGACAGATGGGCTTCCTACAGGTGCCGAGAGCAATTGCCCTGCCGCTCAAAATCCTAACAGCTCCATTAGTGTCCAGTTGGTGCACATAATGCCAGTCTTCATATCCAGCATGTGAGCCCCTAAAACCCATCAAGCTGTTGCGATAATTTTATCTTATAGCAATTTACCAATCCAGCTCTCCTGGCTCAGGTCCATGTATCAGGGTTGGTGATTAATGATGAATGCAAGCATGGCTCACAAGAAGGCAATAGTCAAACTCAAGTTCCATCCTGAAGCCTGTATAAATTTCATGGAGCACTAAGGTCTTCAAATTTTGCTGCTTATTAAATAACATCTCAGTGAAAGAAGGCTTTTTTGCTTCCGGAACTTGAAGTCTGATGATAAAGAAGATAAAGAAGGCTGGCGGGGCACTGCCAGGTGCCAGGCTAGCTGTGCCAAGGTGCCCAGATGCCAGGTTGCCAGGGATCGGACCCGGGGGTGCCCTGCCCTTAAGAGGATGCCCAAGAACCCCCTCAGAGGTATGTTGAGGGTCCGGAAGCCGCGGTGGGGTGGCTGAGGCAGTCAAGAGATCAAGGCAGCATTTAAAAATAGCGGCCCAATCTCTTCTTTCACTGTCTCATTTGGTAGAAGGGATGTTAAATCACACCTATCATTTGTCGCTTTCATTAATTGAAGCGTATTAAAGACTGCTCCAGCTCTCCCTCTCCCACTCCTGAATGACCCTGCATGAGGATCTGTGGAAAGCAGTGGGCTAGCAGTGGAGTACCATGGACAGGTGGACATCTGTTCTGCCACGGGCCTCCTGCCAGTGTTGAAGCCCCTTGCACTATGACTCTATTATAGGTGGAGACTAACATACCACAATGAATCATCTATCAAGTAATTCTTATATTTTAATGTGGTTTCGCACATCATCTTCCTTTTCCTCCCAGCAGTAGAAAGGTCTTACTCATTACCAGCAGTCAAGTCTAGAATCATAGAATCTATAGTGCAGAAGGAGGCCATTCGGCCTTTCAAGTCTGCACTGGCCTTGGAAAGAGCACCCGACTTAACCCTACACCTCCACCCTATCCTCATAACCCCACCTAACCTTTTTGGACACTAAGGAGCAATTTAGCATGGCCAACCCATCTAAATTGCACATCTTTGGACTGTGGACTGTGGAGGAAACCGGAGCACCCGGAGAAAACCCACACATACTTGGGAGAAAGTGCACACTGCACAGTGACCCAAGCCGAAAATCGAACCTAGGAACCTGGAGCCATGTAAATTTAGAGTATCCAATATTTAAATTTAGACTATCCAATTATTTTTTTCCAATTAAGGGGCAATTTAGCGTGGCCAGTTCACCTACCCTGCACACCTTTTTGAGTTGTGGGGGCGAGACCCACACAGACACGGGGCGAATGTGCAAACTCCAGACGGACAGAGACCCGGGGCTGAACCCGTGTCCTCATTGCCATGAGGCAGCAGTGCTAACCACTGCACCACCGTGCCACACCAAACTTCTTGTGAAGTTGTTTGAAATTTTCATGATTAGATCCAACATCCCATAACGCAGCCTCCAACTCCACCCCCCACCTCGTCTTCCCACTTGTGGTAAACCACTGTTGCACCTCTATTAGAGGATGTATGGTAGGACCTGTACTACAGGTGCGTTGGTAGTCCCTGAGTATAAATATGTGTGTCCTCCATGCTGCAGCCATTTTGCCAGCTGCTGTGGGAGGCCACACATCTTAGAGCAATAAAGCCTCAATTGTATCCAACTCAAGTTTTTGTGCAATTGATCGTGCATCACCACTTTCTCTTCACCTCCCCTTTTGGGACTCCCTCCCACCCAGAATGTTTTTAATAACCACATAGAGAATCAATTGTTCCACATATTTCATAGCTGATGGACATTTTAATGCAATGATATGCCAGTAGTACGAACACTAATAATATTTAGCTATTATGGATCTTGTCATACTGTGTACTTTCAAAAAAGCAGAGGGTCACCGTGAGGATGAAAGACCAGCTAGTCAAGCTCTATAAATGAGGAAAATTCAAGCATTTTATGGACCTTATTGAACATAGAGGTAATAGCATCAGTCAGCAGAGTTATATTTTTGCTTCACGAACTCTTTGAGGAAGTGATAAATTTATTTACGACGCTTATTGAAAGGATTTGGTAGACCTGGATTGTGCGAGATTGTGCGTATTTGACGAGGTTCTGCATCCGAGGTTTCTGAAGAGAATTGTGGCATATGGATAGCAAATTAACTAGCTGATTTGAAAATTGGCCCAGCAGTGAAAAGCAGGTGATGGATGATAAACTGGCAAAAATCCCTCTGGGAACTGCTAACCATTGGAGCTCGCGAAAGCTTATCCTAAGGCCTCTCATGTTTACGCTATTCATAAATGATAAAAGCAGAGCACATTAGTAACTTAAACTTCCCAATAACACTGAGCTATGTGGAAGGTGATCAGTGAAGCAGTTGACAATGGGAATACAGGAAAATACTAATCAGCAAAGGCCCTGCAGTCCATCTGGCTGCCTCCCAAAACTAATACCTTAAATTGGCCAATCCAAGGGAGTTAAGGAGATGGGCGATAGTATAGATCATGGAGACTTGGCAGGTACATTGACATTTGTTTGTTATTATTCAGTTGGATATAATGATAAAATATATTTTAGTTTTAGGCAAGGTGGGTTTAAACAGAACTCAGGAGGTCCAACGGACTCTCATAACACTGGTAACTCAGCTTTTGACACAACATTGTATTTATACATTTCAGTTGCTGGTGAATCAAAGAGGTCTGAGGTAATGGTATCCTTGCACTCCCACTCCAACTTGAATCCTGACTCTGTAGTTATATTGCCAGCTTAGCATCAGAATCACTGCCAAACTTGCACCTTTGGTGATCCATTAGTAGTAGTAAAGTTAAAAAGGGGCATTTTAAAGCATAACCATCCTGTAAAGCTTTGCATTCATGGCATATAGAACACTGTGGGGAAAAATTAGTTTGCGAAAGCGGCGCTATGCATACTACATCAATTCCCCGGTTCAAAGACAGCTCTGTGAGTTGCTACCTGTGTGGCCCATGTGAGTTACTTCACTGATATCAATGAGGAAGCCCATGCGGGCTGCAGAGGCCCATAGTACTGCCTGTTCCCAGGAAATGAATGGAAGTCTGCATAGCACTACTTAAAGCTATCCAAACTAATTTTTTCACCTTTGAATTCAAGCAGACAGCAATACGTTGAGCGTGATTCTCCCAAAAGGGAACAAAGTCTCCTAGCGAGCGCGTTTAGCTGCGTGTTTCCCGGCACGCGCGGTGCTGAGAAACACATGACTATTCAACACGACCTGGCTGAGGCTGCATATACCCCATTTTGTACAGTGGCGAGCTACAGTGGGGACACCATTTTTTAATGGCATCCTGATCTCTGAGACCCCAAAAACGATCCCCGACTTTCCCCCAGCACAAACGCAATTTTGGAGGGTCCCCGACCTCCACCCCCACAATACCTATGCTGGGCACCCCCAGCCCGATTGCTGTGCCCAAAAAATGTCAGCTTGGCACCTTGGCAGTGCCAGTCTGGCACCCAGGTGGCACCAGCCATGCCAGGGCACCATCCTTCCCAAAGGGCATGCAGCTGGAGACCTCTGATCCCCTTGGAGATCCCCATAAGTGCCATCCGTCTGGTCCACGTTTGTGGGGACCAGTGTTAAACGGCACTCGCCTGAGGTCTCCAAGGCAGAGGGGTTGAATCCCAAAGCCTCAGGTACCTCAGAAATCTGCACATTGGAGTGAGGCGTACTGCCTCGCTCTAATATGCAGATTTTCTAAAAAGTGATCCCACCCATTGTGGGATTCACATTGCAACGTCTCGCGAGATTTCACTGAATCTCACGAGGCGTTATGAGTCGGGTAGATCCGGCTTTCAACGGCCATGCTGCGCCGCAGCAAGCTGCTTTTCCAGCACAGTGTGACCATTGGACTGTGAGGGGACATGGTGGTGGGGTTGAAGTATTAACACTGAACTAGTAATCCAGAGACCCAGAGTAATGTTCTGGGGACCTGGTGCGAATCCTTCCATGGCAGATGGTAAAATTTGAATTCAATAAATATCTGGAATTAGAAAGTCTAATCATGAAGTTGATTGTGATGAAAACCCATCTGATTCACTAATCTCCTTTAGGGAAGGAAATCTGCCATCCTTACCTAGTCTGGCCTACATGTAACTCAAGACCCACAGCAATGTGGCCATCTCTTATCTGCCCTCTGAAATGGCCAAGCAAGCCATTCAGTTCAAGGGAAATAACACTCACCTGATCAAGGAGCTGCGCTCCAAAAGCTAGTGATTCCAAACAAACCTGTTGGACTTCAACCTGGTGTTGCAAGACTTCTTACTGAGCCAACCCCAGTCTAACACCAGCATCTCCACATCAAGGGAAATAAGGGATGAGCAATAAATGCTGGTCCAGCCTGTGATGCCTACATCCCATGAATGAATAACAAGTCCCACGAGTACTAGGTGTTGTTTTGCGAGGATTGAAATTTAACATTGAGGTAATGTTAAATTTCTATAGCATTTTGGTTAGGCCATAAGAACATAAGAACATAAGAACTAGGAGCAGGAGTACGCCATCTGGCCCCTCGAGCCTGCTCCGCCATTCAATTAGATCATGGCTGATCTTTTGTGGACTCAGCTCCACTTTCCGGCCCGAACACCATAACCCATAATCCCTTTATTCTTCAAAAAACTATCTATCTTTACCTTAAAAATATGCAATGAAGGAGCCTCAACTGCTTCACTGGGCAAGGAATTCCATAGATTCACAACCCTTTGGGTGAAGAAGTTCCTCCTAAACTCAGTCCTAAATCTACTTCCCCTTATTTTGAGGCTATGTCCCCTAGTTCTGCTGTCACCCGCCAGTGGAAACAACCTGCCCGCATCTATCCTATCTATTCCCTTCATAATTTTAAATGTTTCTATAAGATCCCCCCTCATCCTTCTAAATTCCAACGAGTACAGTCCCAGTCTACTCAACCTCTCCTCTTAATCCAACCCCTTCAGCTCTGGGATTAACCGAGTGAATCTCCTCTGCACACCCTCCAGCACCAGTACGTCCTTTCTCCAGTAAGGAGACCAAAACTGAACACAATACTCCAGGTGTGGCCGCACTAACACCTTATACAATTGCAACATAACCTCCTTAGTCTTAAACTCCATCCCTCTAGCAATGAAGGACAAAATTCCATTTGCCTTCTTAATCACCTGTTGCACTTGTAAACCAACCTTCTGTGACTCATGCACTAGCACACCCAAGTCTCTCTGAACAGCGGCATGCTTTAATATTTTATCGTTTAAATAATAATCCCGTTTGCTGTTATTCCTACCAAAATGGATAACCTCACATTTGTCAACATTGTATTCCATCTGCCAGACCCGAGCCCATTCACTTAACCTATCCAAATCCCTCAGCAGACTTCCAGTATCCTCTGCACTTTTCGCTTTACCACTCATCTTAGTGTCATCTGCAAACTTGGACACATTGCCCTTGGTCCCCAACTCCAAATCATCTATGTAAATTGTGAACAATTGTGGGCCCAACACGGATCCCTGAGGGACACCACTAGCTACTGATTGGCAACCAGAGAAACACCCATTTATCCCAACTCTTTGCTTTCTATTAATTAACCAATCCTCTATCCATGCTACTACTTTACCCTTAATGCCATGCACCTTTATCTTATGCAGCAACCTTTTGTGTGGCACCTTGTCAAAGGCTTTCTGGAAATCCAGATATACCACATCCATTGGCTCCCCGTTATCTACTGCACTGGTAATGTCCTCAAAAAATTCCACTAAATTAGTTAGGCATGACCTGCCTTTTACGAACCCATGCTGCGTCTGCCCAATGGGACAATTTCTATCCAGATGCCTCGCAATTTCTTCCTTGATGATAGATTCCAGCATCTTCCCTACTACCGAAGTTAAGCTCACTGGCCTATAATTTCCTGCTTTCTGCCTACCTCCTTTTTTAAACAGTGGTGTCACGTTTGATAATTTCCAATCCACCGGAACCACCCCAGAGTTTAGTGGATCTCGGTAAATTAGCTAAATTGCTTAAAATATTGTTGATACTTCCAGTCAATTATGAAGTTGAAGCAGTGGAGAAAGTGCACGATGTTACCCAAATTAATAGGATGCAACTATTCATTAAGATTGGAATTTTTGTGGAAAATGAAGGGATGAAGAGAAATGAAGAGAAAATGAACAGGTGCCGGAATGTGGCGACTAGGAGCTTTTCACAGTAACTTCATTGAAGCCTACTTGTGACAATAAGCGATTATTATTATTATTATTAAAGGAGACCTGATAGAATCACAGAATCATAGAATTTACAGTGCAGAAGGCGGCCATTCAGCCCATTGAATCTGCACTAGCCTTTGGAAAGAGCACCCTACCTAAGCTCACACCTCCACCATATCCCCGTAACCCCAACAAACCTTTTAGGTGGACACTGAGGGCAATTTAAGAACAAAGAACAAAGAAAGGTACAGCACAGGAACAGGCCCTTCAGCCCTCCAAGCCTGCGCCAACCATTTAGCATGGATAATCCACCTGACCAGCACATCTTTGGCTGTGGGAGGAAACCGGAGCACCCAGACAAAACCCACACAGACACGAGGAGAAGGTGCAGACTCCGCACAGACAGTGACCCAAGCCGGGAATCGAACCTAGGACCCTGGAGCTGTGAAGCAACAGTGCTAACCACTCTGCTACTGTGCTGCCCTGATTGAGATCTTTAAAATTTAAGAAATGCTTTTTAGGGTGAACTTGAATATCACTGACCCAACAGCAGAGTCATCTACATATTGGTTAGATACTAGTCAAGATTATAACACATCTGGTTTTCCGGGTGAAAATGGATGGTGGGCAACCTCGGAAAGAGTTTGCAGTGTTTTTAAAAAGCGTCCTTTCCAGGTATTAGAAAGCAGTCTCATTGAGTAATAAAATAAACATTCACTGCATTTAATTAGTTTAATTTCAATTTGAAATGCATTTGTATCCGTAGTACCATTTCAAAGAATTTATAACTACTTGGATCAGTCAATCAAATTGTAACTGACAGGCACCTGATTGTGATAATGATAGGTTACAAAATCAGTCATGCAGCATTAAGTGGCAGCTCTCAGCCCTATGTTAACAGACAGAATGAATTAGAAAGGACTCATTTTTTAGAACACTGCAGGCAGCTTTTTCTCACATTTAAAAGGAAATACATCTAAATGCCCAGGCAGCTTGACACTTCTTTTGAAGGTACTTTTGACAATTCTCTTCACGGTTCCAATGAGCTTTACAGTTCCAATGAGTTTATGCATTTTTATGCACATTCATGTCTACTTTTAGGTATCCCAAAAGGCATATTGCCCCTCCCAAAGGGAACTTTATCTCTCCCATAGGTACCCAGGGACCAGCTCCTAAAGTGTACCCTACACTCCAAAAAAGTCTGGTAACTTTAGACCTCCTCCTGCCAGACCTAAAGTGAACAGGTCATGTTTTGGGCATCCCACTAGCCAAAACCAGATCTCATTGAGTAAGCTGCATTTTAATATGTACAGTTGCCTCTGTTACCGACGAATGCTCTTTTTTCCAATTAAGGGGCAATTTAGCACGGCCAATCCACCTACCCTGCACCTCTTTGGGTTGTGGGGGTGAGACCCATGCAAATCCAGGGAGAACGTGCAAACTCCACACTGACAGTGACCCAGAGCAGGGATCGAACCTGGGACCATGGTGCCATGAGACAGCAGTGCTAACCACTGCATCACCGTGCTGCCCACCACAACAAATGATCTTAAGTGCTATTTCAGGGCATTAAGGGCTGGTTTAGCTCAGTGGGCTAGACAGCTGGTTTGTGATGAAGAACAAGGCCAGCAGCGCGGGTTTAATTCCCGTACTAGTTTCTCCGAACATGCGTCGGAATGTGGGGACTAGGGGCTTTTCACAGTAACTGCACACTTGCGACAATTAAAGATTATTATTAGTATTATTAGAACCCAACCATATTCCACTCACCAAGGAAAATGATGGAGACCACGTTCAGGGGCGGGACTT
Source organism: Scyliorhinus canicula (assembly GCF_902713615.1). Taxonomy (NCBI): domain Eukaryota; kingdom Metazoa; phylum Chordata; class Chondrichthyes; order Carcharhiniformes; family Scyliorhinidae; genus Scyliorhinus; species Scyliorhinus canicula. The sequence continues at coordinate 153,385,661 of NC_052153.1, forward strand.
TAAGATTTTCACTAAAACAGACAGTCTCTCCTTCTGTACGGAGATCTTGGCTTTTGGCTTGAGTTCTATTGGGTTGCAAGCATCGTATCTGTGGATTGCAGCTTGTCAAGATTGATTTTAAAAAAAATTAATTTAGAGGACCCAATTCATTTTTTTCCAATTAAGGGGCAATTTAGCGTGGCCAATCCACCCACCCTGCACATCTTTGGGTTGTGGGGGCAAAACCCACCAAACACAGGGAGAATGTGCAAACTCCATACGGACAGTGACTCAGAGCCGGGATCAGACCTGGGACCTCGGCGCCATGAGGCAGCAATGCTAACCACTGCACTGCCATGCTGCCCCTGTCAAGATTGATTTAATGTCACCATCATGTTATTTAAAAAGAATAATAATTTAGAGTTCTTTTTTCCAATTAAGGGGCAATTTGGAGTGGCCAATCCATCTACCCTGTAAATTTTTGGGTTGTGGGGGCAAGACCCATGCAGACAAGGGGAGAATGTGCAAACTCCACATGGACAGTGACCCGGGCCGGGATCGAACCCGGATCCTCGGCGCCATGAGGCAACAGTCCTAACCACTGTGCCACCGTGCCGCCCCTGCCATCATAGAACAAATAACATTACAGCGCAGTACAGGCCCTACGGCCCTCGATGTTGCGCCAACCTGTGAAACCACTCTAAAGCCCATCTACACTATTCCCTTATCATCCATATGTCTATCCAATGACCATTTTAATGCCTTCTGTCCTAAATCTATCTTCCCTCAATTTAAAGCTATGTCCCCTCACCATCCAAGGAAAAAGGCTCTCACTGTCCACCCCATCTAATCCTCTGATCATCTTGTATGCCTCAATTAAGTCACCTCTTAACCTTCTTCTCTCTAATGAAAACAGCCCTCAGTCTTCCCTCATAAGATCTTCCGTCCGTACCATGTTAAGTTGATGAGTTGAAATTTCCTTATCCTTGGGTTAAGAAATAAATCTGAAAGTTTTATTTTTACAATTTTAACTTCATTATTTGTCACAGTTAGAGTAAAGTTTGTATTTGTTTGTGACAGTGGATATGACATATGCGTCATTGGATAAAATAGATTTAGTGGACATCCTCGTTCTCTGCTTTCTTCTACTTTTATTTTGATTTGATTTTGTGTATTTAGGAAGGTCAATGTTGAGGAACTCAGCTCCTTCTCTTGTTAGCTGTACAATGTTAGCATCAAACACTCAAACTTATATTTAATTCCCTCTACTCTACCTCAGTGCCTGATGATGTGTTGGGTGCTCTGGATCCGTGGAACACATACAGGCCACCAACACTTAAAATAGTACAACACTATTTTATTAAACTATAAACTGTTGAACATACTATTACTGTGGGTTAACACGATGTTAGATTAACTAAAGACCTGTGCCTATCCTAACCAGTCTGTGGCAGACAAGGCATTCGTCTGAGGCAGGTAAATTGGAGGCCGCGAACGCTACCTGGGCGTCAACTTGGCAGACAAACCCTGCTGGGTATATGGAGTGTTGACTGACCTGGAGAGAGCATCCACAATGATGAGGTCCTTGCCTGGGGTGTACACCAACTGGAAGTCGTATCGCCGGAGCTTGGGAAGAATCCGCTAGAGGCGAGGCGTCATGTTGTTCAAGCCCTTCTGTATTATATTGACCAGCGGGCGATGGTCGGTCTCGACGGTGAATTGGGGAAGCCCGTAGACATAATCGTGAAATTTCACAACACCGGCCAGAAGGCCCAGGCACTCCTTTTCTATCTGCGCGTAGCGCTACTCCGTGGGGGTCATCGCCCACGACACATAGGCAATGGGGGCCCATGACGAGGCCTCATCACAGCAAGGAGGCTTTCGAGGAACCTACGATTTCAAACGGCAAGATGGCTTTGGTGACCGGTGCGTCACTTCAAGTTGGCATGAGCCGCTGACAGCAATGGCATTGCCATTGTAATCTAATAGTTGGCAGGCTGATGGCAGGATTGCTGGTTTGACACGAAGGCTTTGGAGGTCAGACCGCGCAATGAGATTGGCGGAGGCACCAGTGTCCAGGCGGAATAGTATTTGGGACCGGTTGACCGTGAGGGTGGCACACCACTCATCATCCGGATTGATGCTGTGTATCGGTAGAGGCTGGATTCTGTGCTTCGGGGTCACCCTGTTTTTTGTTATGATGCCGACTTGAAAAGGCGCCTTCGGGTCCTCGGTGTCAAAATCAGGTGACAGGTCTGAATCAGGCTCAGTGACTGTGGGTTGAATGGCCCGGACATCCCTGCGAGAATGGCTGGAGTGATGAAAGCTGGCAGGTTGAGTTGATTTGCATAAGGCAGCATTGTGGCCAAGTTTGCCACATTGCAGGCATCGTCGGGATTTTGCAGGACACTGTCGCTTTAAATGGGCGGAGCCACAGTTGCCGCACGCTGTTGCGTCAGTGTGTTCGTTGCGCCACCGTGCATGTGCGGTGCGATCATGCGTGGTGCGCGCCTGCGCATTACATTTGCTGCGTCGCCGTCCCCTCGTTCGGTGCGCCCAAGCGCGGGAGTCCACGAAATGGCCGCCCTCATCCAGTCTGAGGCCCGGGAGTTGTTTGATTGCTTGGACCCGTTCTGCCTCGCGGGGAGCATGCCGCGCCGTTTCAGCCGCTTGGATGTGGGAATACCGACTAGTGGCGTGTTCATGGAGCACGCAGGTCTCGATGGCAATCGCTAGGGTGAGTTGGTTTACCTTGAGGAGCTGCTGGCGAAGGGGGTCCGACTGAACACCGAAAACAATCTGGTTGCGTGTCATGGAGTCGGAGGTGGACCCGTAATTACAGGACTGCGCAAGGATGCGGAGGTGGGTGAGAAAGTAGTGGAAGGTTTTGTCCTTACCATGCAAACGCTGTTGGAAGACATAGCGCTCAAAACTTTAATTCACCTCGATGTCGCTGTGATTGTCAAACTTGAGGAGGACCGTCTTGAATTTAGATTTACCTTCATCATCGGCGAAGGTGAGAGAATTGAAGATGGGGATGGCATGGTCCCCGGCTGTGGAGAGGAAGAGAGCGATCTTCCTGGCGTCTGAAGCAGCTTCCAGGTCTGTGGCTTCAAGGTAGAGCTGGAATCGTTGTTTGAAGATGTTCCAGTTGGACCCTAGGTTGCCGGTGATGCGGAGCGGTGGCGGCAGGTGGGCGCTGTCCATGTTGCAGGATGGCTGTACGCTGGTGGAAGGCAGATCACTTGCAGGCAGGTCTAAGAAGTTCTAACACTTCACAGCATCCCGAATGAGCGGGAAAACTGATGCCCTCTGTCTTTATAGTGAGTGTGCTCTAACTGGTGATTGGCTGCGGTGTTATGCATGTTGATTGGTCCTACTGTATGTCCATCAGTGTGTGTGTCTGCACTATTATATACTGGCGTATGTTATGACACCTGAGTACATAGAAAGTGTGGCTCCACCCTCACCTCAGGAGAGATTATCCTATGGTACCGGGTTGGGCTGTCCACTTTCCACACCGACAATGTTATGGCTTTGTGAGCGAAATCTCAAGTAAAGTGCCAACTTGTGGATAGTTTGTGCCATGGGAATCAAATCAAAGTTGCCTACACACTTTTTATGTGACAGAGAGATTTTCATTTCATTAGACTGAGCTAGGTTACTGTACCATCAAGTTCCAGCACACCCATACCAGCCTCCCCGGGCAGGCGCCGGAATGTGGCGACTAGGGGCTTTTCACAGTAACTTCATTGAAGCCTACTCGTGACAATAAGCGATTTTCATTTCATTTCATTTTCATACTCTCAGTAGCAAAAATAGGTAGTAAAAACAAATTTAAGAAATGTTAAAGGACAATATGCATCCCCATAGATGTCATACATACATACACCTAAAAATTATACAACTTTGACTTAAAATTTACAGGCCATGCAGACACTTACATTGTGGTTGTGACCATGGCTACAATGCAATTTATTTTACTAGTTTTTATACATATTGATAATATGTACAAAATGGACATGATAAGGGCAGCACGGTGGCGCATTGGATAGCACTGCTGCCTCACGGCATCGAGGTCCCAGGTTTGATCCCGGCTCTGGGTTACTGTCTGTGTGGAGTTTGCACATTCTTCCCGTGTTTCCATGGGTTTTGCCCCCACAATCCAAAAGATGTGCAGGCTAGGTGGATTGGCCACGCTAAATTGCTCCTTAATTGGAAAAAATTAATTGGACACTGTAAAAAAAATTTTTCAATGGACATGATAGCCTTTAGCCACAATCAGTCTGTGTGAGTGTGCACGATAGCACAGTGGTTAGCACTGTTGCTTCACAGCACCAGGGACCTGGGTTCGATAGCACAGTGGTTAGCACTGTTACTTCACAGCACCAGGGACCTGGGTTCGATTCCTAGCTTGGGTCACTGTCTGTGCGGAATCTGCACATTCTCCCCGTGTCTGCATGGGTTTCCTCCGGGTGCTCCGATTTCCTCCCACAGTCCAAAGATGTGCAGGTTAGGTGGATTGGCCACACTAAATTGCCCTTAGTGTCCAAAATGGTTAGGTGGGGTTACTGGATTACAGGGATAGGGTGGAGGTGTGAGTTTAGGTGGGATGAACTTTCCAAGCACGGTGCAGACTCGATGGGCCGAATGGCCTCCTCCTGCACTGTAGATTCTATGATTCACTATCCAAAACTGGGAGGGCCAAAAGGCCTGTTCCTGTGCTGTAATTTTCTTTGTTCTTTGGTTTAGATAAAGGATCTGGATCAGCGCAGGCTGGGAGGGCCGAAGGATCTGTTCCTGTGCTGTAATTTTCTTTGTTCTCTTTGTTCTTTAAGACAAAGCAACCCGCTTGATTGCCACTGGACCCACCACCTTAATCATCCACGTCCTCCACCGCCGGGGCACAGTGACAGCAGTGTGTACCAAATAAAAGATGCGCTACAGCAATTTGTCAAGGCTTCTTCAACAGCACCCAGAGAGATGAGGGAAGCAAATACCTGGGAACACCATCATCTATATGGTGGCAGCAGGGTAGCATGGTGGTTAGCATAAATGCTTCACAGCTCCAGGGTCCCAGGTTCGATTCCCGGCTGGGTCACTGTCTGTGTGGAGTCTGCACGTCCTCCCCCTGTGTGCGTGGGTTTCCTCCGGGTGCTCCGGTTTCCTCCCACAGTCCAAAAATGTGCGGGTTAGGTGGATTGGCCATGCTAAATTGCCCGTTGTGTCCTAATAAATGGAAGGTTAAAGGGGGGGGGGTTGTTGGGTTACAGGTATAGGGTGGATATGTGGGTTTGAGTAGGGTGATCATGGCTCGGCACAACATTGAGGGCTGAAGGGCCTGTTATGTTCTATGTTCTATATGTTCCCCATCAAGTCACTCCCCATCCTGACTTGGAAATATATCACCATTTCTTCGCTGGATCAAAATCCTGCAACCCCCTTTTGAACAGTGGGTGTACATACACCACATGGACTTCTGTGGTTGTTCAAGAACGTGGCTCATCACCACCTTCTCAAAGGCAATAAGAGATGGGAATTAATATTGGCTTTGTCAGGGACACCCACATCCCATGAAAGAATAAATAAAATAGATGTCATGGCCTGTGCCTGAGCTTCCATTGAAATGTCGGGGGGTTTCTAACCCCATTGATGCCTTTGAGTGTCACTTGAGACTTCTGCATCAGAACCCCGGCACACACATTATTCTTTCTCTCTGGCTTGGTGGCTGCCCACTCTTACCCAGTGACTCACCACATGCAGATCCCGCCTCTACACAACCCTCTGAAGTGTACGCAGTGCCAGTCTCTCAGCTGATGGCTGCAATTATCAGATTAATTGATGATGTTTCTTCCTCAGTGATCTGTTCTTACACTGAGCCGTCAGCTTCAGCAGCACGAGCTGGCTAAGGGACAGTTCTTGGGTATCTGAAAACAGTAATGTACAAGGGAAGGGTTGGGGTGAGGGAAGTTGCAGTTGGGGGGGGGGGGGGGGGGGGGGGGGAGATGGTGAAAGTAAGAGGTGAATAATTGCACCATCTCCAACTTCTACCTCATAATAGATTGTGAGTTGAGGATTAAATATATTTTCAGAAGATGCGTTAATCAGGAACAGATCCTGATCCTGACTGGTTTTAGGAATGCCAGTGGGCAGGGAATGACATTGCTGGTATAGTTACTGGGATATGGGGCTGAATTTTACTGGGATGGTATAAGTCCTGTCCTCCAGGGCCAAAGGGGGCAGGAAACCCACCAGCCAGTGATAAATTCCTGGGTGGCCAATTAAGTAGCCAGAGCCAGCGTCACTGTCCAATTAAGGATGACAGTTTCGGCAGCACTGCCACTACAGGTGGCTATTGCTGGGACTGTATAATGATAGAGGCGCTTTAATGACTGGGTGCCCTCAAAGAGGGGTAAGTGGAGTTGGCAAATTCCAGGATGAGCAGGTGGACCAGACCCCAGCAATTGGCGGGGTGGGAGTTGGGGGGGGGGGGGGGGTAGTCGCAGTGCACCAGCAGCAGCTTCCTGCGACTTCCTCCATATTCCATTCAGTGTCCAAAAAAGGAGGCCACCCCAGCCCATCTAGGGCCCACTGGGCGGCTGCCATCTCAAACATTAAATGCTGTTTACTATTCTACAATCCACCACATCCCAGCTTGGGTTGACTTTCCTGCCTTGGCTTTTCACTCCTGCTGTTTTGCTGTGACCATTTTGTTTAATATCTTGGTTCCTTTCCCACACTTTCTTCCAGGACCCAGAGTCGCTGGTTCCCACGATTTCCAAAGACACTCGTGCCCACTGGCTCCATCCCTCCCTCGGATGACTCCAGCAAGCAAATGAGACATTGAAATCTTTCCCAAACTCTCATCAGGTTTTGTCACTTAGCTGTTGAGCATTCCACTGAGCATCCTGTCTTTGTGATTCCAATGAGCCCAGTCCGATCAACCATTACAATACGATCTGGGTTTTGAAAAGGCTGAGCGGAATTGGACATTGTAGAGGTAAGTAAATTAGCAGGGAAGAATTGAGGATGTGACTATAAAAATCCCAGCAAAAGTACAGATAAAAATAGAAGAAGTCACATGGAATGCCAAAATGTACAATTGAAAACAAACTAAAGCCATTAATGTTACATCAGTTAGAAACTGAGAAAAGGATCGAACGAATATCTGGTTAAGAATGGATTTAGGGTTATAAGTATAAGTTTCAATAGGGATCATCACCTACTATGTCTGACACAATGGCTTGTGAGCTCATGGAACAACAGATGTTGTTACCATGGGGCCTCACGGTAGCATGGTGGTTAGCATCAATGCTTCACAGCTCCAGTGGTCCCAGGTTCGATTCCCGGCTGGGTCACTGTCTGTGCGGAGTCTGCACGTCCTCCCCGTGTGTGCGTGGGTTTCCCCCGGGTGCTCCGGTTTCCTCCCACAGTCCAAAGATGTGCAGGTTAGGTGGATTGGCCATGCTAAATTGCCCGTAGTGTAAGGTTAATGGGGGGATTGTTGGGTTATGGGTATACGGGTTACGTGGGTTTAAGTAGGGTGATCATTGCTCGGCACAACATTGAGGGCCGAAGGGCCTGTTCTGTGCTGTACTGTTCTATGTTCTATGTCATGCTAAGAGAGGAAACCATTCAAGGATAAATAATCTAGTGTGCACGGTTAGCTAAGTATTCTGGAATTTTATTCAATTTACATTTGCTGGCAGGAAGAAGCTTTGCAGAGCCATTCTCCACAAGATTAAGTGGGGTTGGTGCAGTCGGTAATAGAAGACATTAAAGAAAATCTACCAAAGGAATAAGTTCCAACAAGATATCAATTGTCATAATAATGAAGGAAAAACACTGAATCACATCCGTAAAGATTGGACTTTCATTAAAGCCTGGGAGTTCTTTAAAACCGACACGCAGGCTCAAAGATGGCTGAGGAAGTAAAGTCAGTGACTGATGGGTGAAAATCTCAGAGACAATGGAACCACACCCTTTCTCCAGGCAAAGATACTTCTAAAACATCCCAAAAATAATTGCCATCTTCGGGGGAGACAGTGGGATATAATGTGAGATGACTATCATCTGGATTGGCCATGCTAAACTGCCCCTTAGTGTCCAAAGGGTTAGATGGGGATAGGGTGGGCGCGTGGGCCTAGGTAGAGTGCTCTTTCCAAGGGAAGGTGCCGACTCGACGGGCTGAATGACCTCCTTCTGCACTGTACGGATTCTATGAAATCTCATACATACTGTGAGTATATAGTCAACATGCTGTGAGTAATGTCCAGATGGAATTGGCCTTCCAGGAATATACAAAGTCTGGGATAAAAGCTGTGTGTGTGCACGTGCATGTACCGGTGCTGGGGTGTTTGAAGCAAAAAGCAAGCTGGCAGAAGCAGCAACAGCTTTTTGTGGGTATACATCTCTCTCTCTCTCTGACTGTAGAAGTAAGCCAAGTCAGAAAAGACCACAGCCGAAATGGAAATAGGGAAACTTCTCTGCCAAACTGCAGAACACCGGAATCTTGAAACTGACTATTCACCTGCTGAAGTCAGCAATACTGGAATTTTAAAACCGACCATTTGCCTGAAGTCTGCGCTACTGGAATCTCAAATTGCAATGGCTGCAACGCACATTCATCTACTCCTCATGCGTCAAGGACTATTTGGCATACCTCTTTAAAATTTACTTACTCCAGACTCAATTCTCACTATTCTGTTTGGGCGTGATCCAGCGGCCATGCTGCGCCTGGAAAGCAGCTCGAGAGGTGCAGCACTGATAACCGGGAGACCCTGCTCCTGGGATCGACCCAGCTCGCAATGCCTCGCGAGATTCAATGCGATCACGCGAGACGTTGCAATCTGAATCCTGGCCACCATGGGCAAGATCACTTTTTAGCATATTATTTATTTTATTTTTTTAAATTTAGAGTACCCAATTCATTTTTTTCCAATTAGTGTGGCCTATCCACCTAGCCTGCACATCTTTGGGTTGTGGGGGCGAAACCCACGGAAACACGGGGAGAATGTGCAAACTCCACACGGACAGTGACCCAGAGCCGGGATCAAACCTGGGACCTCGACGCCGTGAGGCAGCAATGCTATCCAATGCGCCACCGTGCTGCCCTTATCATTAAGTGGGCAGCACGGTAGCATAGTGGTTAGCACAATCGCTTCACAGCTCCAGGGTCCCAGGTTCGATTCCGGCTTGGGTCACTGTCTGTGCGGAGTCTGTACGTTCCCCCCGTGTGTGCGTGGGTTTCCTCCGGATGCTCCAGTTTCCTCCCACTGTCCAAAGATGTGCAAGTTAGGTGGATTGACCATGATAAATTGCCCTTAGTGTTGGGTGGGGTTACTGACTTATGGGGATAGGGTGGAGGTGTTGACCTTGGTAGGGGTAGGGTGCTCTTTCCAAGAGCCGTTGCAGACTCGATGGGCCGAATGGCCTCCTTCTGCACTGTAAATTCTATGTAATCATGTCCATTTTGTACATATTATCAATATGTATAAAAACTAGTAAAAGAAATTGCATTGTAGCCATGATCACAACCACAATGTAAGTGTCTGTGTGGACTGTGAATGTTGCGTCAAATTTGTATATATTGTAGGTGTATGTATGTATGTATGACATCTATGGGGATGCATATTGTCCTTTAACATTTCTTAAATTTGTTTTTACTACCTATTTTTGCTACTGAGAGTAGTGCTGGAACTTTTTTAAAATGTTTTTATTCTCCATTTTCACATTTTCCTTCAAAATTTACACCCCACCCACAGACAGTAAACGGTAACAAATACAAAATCAATCCCCTTAACAATAACAACGATTCCACCCTCCCACCACCCCAAACAACGGCCCACCTGTCAATATATGCATCCAATAAAACAAACCCTCCCACGGTGGAAACAAAAAGCAAAGGAGAAAAAGAAAAATGAGTCCGGGACCGCCCATGGTTACCATTAACCTATAGAGTCCTCCCCCCCTCCCCCGACACTCAATGCCATCCAACCTCTGAAAGAGTGCCGTACATGATACCTAAGAGTTGTAACACCCCCCCCCCCCCCCCAAACTCCTCCCCTCCACTGCCTCTTGTAAAACTTCTCCCCCACACCTCGGTTCCTTCCTCCCAACTTTCCACCCCGGCTAGACCCCTCGGACCCTGTTCTGCCAGGCTCTGATGGCAGCAGCCCCTCCCCCCCACCTCAATCCCGTTCACTGACCGGCTTAAACCGGCCAGCGTGGAGGCCCCCGCCCGGGGCCCATTCCCCCTTGCCGGGCCCTAGGAAAGCCCAGAACTCCCCGCATATCGACCTATACCCCAAAGAGCCCTCATTTCGAGTGAAAGTCCCATCACTTCCCTTGTCCAAATGTATACAACATTAGGTCCTTTAGCCCATACACCCGCACACAGTGAAACAAAAAAGAAGAAAATACAGTCATGAGGTTACATCGGCACATGGCCATTTCTCAATTTCTCAGTTCTGCCACAGTCATTCTGCCTTCGCAAACTCCTCCGCTGCTTCCGCTGTTCCAAAAGAAAAGTCCTTGAGCTTGTAAGTCACCCCCAGCTTCGCTGGATATACAATGCCGCACTGCACCTTGCTAATGTACAGTGCCCTCTTCACCCGGTTGAAAGCAGCCCGCCTCCTCGCCAGCTCCACCGTAAAGTCCTGGTATTCACGTATACCAGCTCCAGCCCACTGCACCACCTGCTTCTGCTTGGCCCAGCGCAGGACCTTCTCCTTCACACTGTACCTATGGAAGCACAGAGTCACTACCCTTGGCGGCTCACTTGCCTTTGGTACAGCCTCCATGAACGATGAGCCCAATCCAGTTCATATCGGGAGTGGTCCTCCCCCCTCCCCCAATAGTTTCGCCAGCATTGCAGCAAAATACTCAGTCGGCCTCGGTCCTTCAACTCCTTCGGGCAGCCCCACAATCCTCAAATTCTGTCGCCTGGATCTGTTTTCCAGGTCTTCCATTTTTCCTCGCAGATCCTTATTAATCTCTATCACCTTCTGCATCTCCTTCCCCATCGAGATAAGTTGATCACCGTGCTGCAATAATGTCTCCTCCACTTCCTTCAGGGCTTCCCCTTGCTCCCGCACCTCCGCCACTGCGCTCGCCACCGCCGTCGTCACCGGGGAAATCGCCTCCTCCACCAGCACACTCAAAACCCCCCTCATCTCCTTCCTCATTGTCTCCATGTATTTTGTAAACTGCCTTTCGAATTCCGCAGCCATCACCTTAGTCATTTCTTGAGCCGTAAGCAATGCGGCCTCTCCTGGTGCTCCAGCCTCCATTTTCCTTGGTAACCCCACGGTGACCTTTCCACTCCCCGATGGACCATCAGCTGTTTTTTAACGGCCGTTTTTTTGCTCGACATTTTCCTTTACTGTGCCTCCTCTGTGCCTCCTCTGTGCCTTCTCCCTGCTTTTGCCACCTCCGTGGACCCTGGGACCGGGCTTAAAGCCCCGAAAATGCCGTTCCCTAACGGGAGCCCTCCATTGTGCGGCCGCCTCCCGCCTGCCGTCACCGGAAGTCGTAGTGCTGGAACTTGATGGTACAGTAACCCAGCGCAGTCTAATGAAATGAAAATCTCTTCTGTGTCACATAAAAAGTGTTTAGGCAACTTTGATTTGATTCCAAATGAGTGTAGGCCCATGACACAAACTATCCACAAGTTGGCACTCTACTTGGGATTTCGCTCACAAAGCCATAACATTGTCGGTGTGGAAAGTGGGGGCAAAACCCACAGAAACACGGGGATAATGTGCAAACTCCACACGGACAGTGACCCGGAGCCGTGAGGCCCTGCCTCTGCTCCGTGAGGCAGCAGTGCTAACCACTGCGCCAACATGCTTCCCTGGGTCAATGGGTGTTCAAGGTGTGTCAAATGCAGATGAAAGTAGAGATCAGGTATTGAGAAGAGATCAGTGAGGGAGTCAGAAAGAGATTGGAGGGAAGGATGTGGCAAGTGAGGGAAAGGGCAGTATTTGTGGGGTGTCGGTTGGGGCGGCTGCGATTCGGATGTCAGTTATAGCGATGGGGAGTCAGTGATTGCGGGTGTTGTCATTGAGCTGGTGATCATTCGCAGGGTCTGTGATCACGGCGGCAGGGAGTGTGGGGGACAGGGGGGGCAGAGTCCTGGGAGTCAGTAAACACAGGCCTTGGCTAAGGGAAATCTGGTCGGCCAATATCAAGGTTGGACAGAGAATAAACCTGCAAAATCCAGCCCATTGAAATACTTAAATGAATATCCGGTCCCCTGAGAGCAGGTTGGCTGCCTATCTTCCACTTCCTGCACCCTTCCCCCTCCCCTTCCTCCTCCCCCTCATGCCACCCCTCCGTCCATTAAAACTGAAATGAAAAAAATTATAGTTTGAGTTCTAGTTTGAAATTGTTTTACATTTTAGCTTTCCACCGGACGCAAACCAATCTGTTTTTGGAAGTTTTTTTGTTGTTTTTTCTTTTTAAATTTAGAGTACCCAATTCATTTTTTTCCAAATAAGGGGTAATTTAGCGTGGCCAATCCGCCTAGCCTGCACATCTTTGGGTTGTGGGGGCAAAACCCACGCAACACGGGGAGAATGTGCAAACTCCACACGGACAGTGATCCAGAGCCGAGATCGAACCTGGGACCTCGACGCCGTGAGGTAGCAGGGCTAACCCACTGCGCCACCGTGTTGCCCGAGGAAGTTAATACCTTCCTGTTAACTCACTGTTTCTCCCTCCACTGTTGCTGCCTGACCTGCTGAGTATTGCATAATAGGGCAACACAAGGTACACAATGTAAATATATAGACACCGGCATCGGGTGAATTCAAATTCCAGCATCTGCAGTGTTGTGCTTTTGTAAAGGAATATGTTTGATGGCCTGAAATGGTTTTCACATGCACTATGTTCTTATTAGTTGGGTTCACATATACAGGTGACTAACCCACACGGCTGTATAGTGTTACTTTTATATGTCTAGGCTGCCTTGCCTGGATGCTTTTTCTTTCATGCAGGAGTGCCAGTATCCAAGACCTTTGTCCCAGATCTTCAGAGCCACTTTCAATCTGCCATCGTAACTTCACCATATGTAGAGCACAGATTCCAGTTAGCAGCAATAGCTGGATTTACGGTGAATCTCAGGACTTTCTTCAAAGAAATTCCAGACCTATCAGTTGTTTGCACTTGTCCAAAAGACAAAAATCCCGCAAGTAACCTCTTCACCTTACATACACCTGTACTAATGTTAAATTTGAGTTTTAAAGTCTACCTTGCTATGGGTCAAATGCCCAACCCATTTCTGCCCCATATCAAAAGTAGCAGGTGAAATGAAACAACCACCTAGGCGGACCACACCCAAGGATGCTTTAGCTGTGACAATAATTGGGGTAAACCGTCATCAATTTCTGGTACAAAACCTCTCCCCCCGCTGCCTTCATGAAAAAGTAAGGAAGAAACGGCAAAACGATTGTATGTCATTTCCCAAGCAAGGGGATGGTACATTTCAATGCGATTGAAATTATGTCATATATTTGTAAGAAAATGAAGTAACGTTTATCAGTGATGATGCAGTCCTTTATGTTTTAATTTGAAAGCTGTGGGAGAAAATGCTGGGACCAAGTTCTGACAGTAGGCAGGGAATAATGGCAGGTTTATTACCATGGCTTTGTGTTGTTATGTCCCATACCCCTTCCCCACCAGAGCAAAAATGAGCTCAACTGGTTTTTAACCAGGAAGCCTTAGTAATCAACTGTGACGGTTCTGCATTATGGGCTTTTATATTCTATCTCAGTATGACTCGTGTCATTGAACTATCGCAAACAACTACTGACATATCACTTGGCTATGAAACCAGATCTTGCGCTGTGGAATTTTAACTTGTCATATGTGGTTTTGTGTACAACTATTTGGCCATTGATTATTTGGATTTTTCTCGGTGCATATTATTATTTACTACGTTTAGAAACAAGGGACTGGGATATCTAGGACTGGGATCAAATTATCTCAGCATTCCTAGAGTGGGCAAGGGAGGGATAATCAGCCAGGATTCCCAAATTGATCCCTGTCCACCACTGTAAAATGGGCATGAGACAAGATCCAACTGTGGTACCGTTGCAATAAGATAGCCTATGACGATTAACTGTACATACAGAATATATGGTCTCTTGAGGGAAGTACCTAAAGACTGCTGTCATCTATGGAGCATGCCCATCAAGAGCCAATCTTAAGGCGAGAATGACAAAGTTGGCATAAAATATTTTAAAGATACATAATTTCATATATATGCTTTTTAAAAGATGATAGGGCCCTTCCTCAAAAGCAAAGCCCTTCCCCCACAGATTATCATCAGTTCTGAGGTAAAGGTTTTGGTTGCTAGGTAACAACAGAGTTAAATAGAAACTTTGTCCATCTTAGGTTCTGGAGCACGAGCAGTTACTTGCAACAGTAGCATAGGAAAGACTGACAAAGATTTCTAATTACAAAACACAGTCACAACGCCTTGTACATTTCAAATCCTCAAAAAGCTGGGAAATAACTGCTTATTTTAAGCAAAGCAATCAAAATAAAGAGATAAAGGGACCAAATAATTGTCTGTGACAATATCTTCCCTTCCAGATAAAGCACTGGACCACAGTACTGGCTAAATAACTCAATTCAGATCACTTAGAAGAAACGGCAACACAATTTAATTTCTTTTGAGTTCACATTGTGAAAAAAAATTACGTTTACAAAAATGGTACATTCCAGCCGTAAAAAAAAGGAAATGCTTACAGTAAATCTTACACTGACATAATTTTACATCACATACATCTTACTCTTGTTGGTGCAGACATTATTCATTTCTAATCATTCTCATTCAGACAGGTGTCAGCTCTCATGAAAAGGCCTTTATACAATTACATTGGAAATAGAAGAGTGCGCTTTGTTATGTGTTGCTATGGTGATGAGTGGACAAAATAGGAAGAACCTCCTTGTCTTACGCCAACTTTGTGTGTGCACTCTGCTGTGAATTGCATTCTGTTCAAACTGTGCAGTGTTTTTGCAGATCTGCAATAGTCAAACAGCAAGCAAAATTTCCACATCAATTCAAAAAGCAGGACCCCAGAAAGTTCCCTGCAGGGCCTGAGGCCCACCCTGCTTTTAGTTACCTTCTCTTATTCAAGGGCCTTTAGACTTCAAGAAATGTTACTAAAAATGGCCACTATTCCTGTCTCGGTGGTTGACAAGGTGCTGAATGTATTTCTTCCAACTGCACCATTAGTCAAAACATTGAGAAAAATGCTGCTTTTGCATATTTATAAGGAAATAGGAGTTTAAAAATACCCAGGTTTTTAGACAAATAACGTGCCACTAAACACAAGACACCCACCATTATATTATCATTCCACTTCAAAAACAAAACGTCTATATTACTCCCATTATTTAATAGTTATATTAATTTTATTGGTACCCTCCCTGCCCCATCTAATTTTCTCCAGTCCTCTCCTAAATGACTCATGTTGATACATGTTCACTGGTCGCACCTAGTCCCTGGCCAAAAATGGCTATTCTTCATGTGTGAACTTCAACCATGCAGTGCATGCATCATTACTGACCCTATATGGTCATCGCCCAATGACCATATTAAAACTTTCCAACAGGGATAACTGCCTAATGATCACAAGCAGGAATCATGAGTGATTGTCCACTCCCTAACCCAAGATAATTGAAAGTATCTTAACTTTTTTGATCACCCTTTACGTTATCTCCTGGTTGGCTCAATTCCAAAATGGGAAGTGCCTTTATAGGAACACTTACTTGTTTGATTTATATCCGATGTAGAGGCAAGGTAGTGAATCATTGAAGTACCATTTTACAGCCAGATTACATGGAAATGCATGTATTAAGTTTTGGAATTTCAGTGTTTTATGTGTGCTGACCATTTCTATAATCATTTCATCACAATAATGTTCTTCAAAAAAAGTTTACTCAAACGACATTACAATAATCAAATAGATAATAACATTTATAAATGAACAAAGATGTCACTGAATGCTTTTCTCTGACTTTCAGACACTGGCCTTATTCTTTTAACACTTAAATTGTTGAAACATGGTGCTTTACAAAAGGGCTTAGAAATTCTGATTGCTGAAGTTCACATGCAAAGAGTTAACATGCTCATATTGCATTTTGCAGCATTATATTGTTATGCAGGCATTGACCTGTTTACTTTAAATGGATTAACATCTGTCTAAAATCTGCCTACCATACGTAGGAATCTGGTGGAGCATGTTAATCCTTCAAATGTAAACTACACCAGTCAGAAATCCTTAACTAAATTCTACAAAATTTTGATATTCTAACCTAAATCTCACTCTCTCTCTCGTCTATCCTGTGCGTACCAGGAAAGGTTGACCCTTGGATCATAACAAAGGCTGCCTACAGCTTTGATCATTTTCACTGAGTGGTTCAAGGTAATTGTGAGTAATAAGGGACCACATTAAAAAATGGTCTGGGCTGGACAGAGTTGCCTAGAAGGCTGCACGCATGTACATGCTGAAAGATTAATTAGTACGCACCGAATAGTGTTGTTAACAGAGCCTTGGAAGTATTGGATAGTTTATTGATACATGGACATATGTTAAAACCGACACCATGCACTCTGGTGAACTACAGGCCTGGGAAAGTGACCTCACTGACTTCTGGCTTCTGTACCCATCTCATTTCCGATTGGAAATTTCCCCTTCCCTTCCATGCTGCTTTGCACTTTCCAGTTTAATGTGACAGAGAAAGGGTATGGTTTTCAAGAATGTGGGCAGTCCCCCCCAACCCCCTACTTCTGCTATACAAGTGTGCAAATAACTCGTTACTCTCTTTAACACAGAATACACATTTATGAACACTTGTCATTTCAATGTGCAAGCAACTTCATTGAGCAATAAATATCCTACAATCATATAATAAAGAAGGCAAACATAAATAACAGATTCTTATAAAAGCAGTATCCTCAACCCTCAGGTCATTTTTTTCCTCCTCTCTTTTAATAAAGTTGACCTTTAATGATTCAGTTGTATTTTTGCAGCTGACTCCCCACCCCTTGTCCACATCCTGAAGGATTTTGCCTGCCTGACAGCATGGGCTCCTGAAGCAGGGTAATTGCTGCCTCAGGCATTGCCGGCAACAATGTCCAGAGCCCCTGACCCATTAGTGAAAAGTTAGGAAGGCACAGCATTATCTGTATTCAGTCCCATATCCACATCCTTCACAATCTGCCCACGCCCTCACAGCTGGTGCCAGGATTTCAATTCTCATGCTACGAGGTGACAGCCATTTAAAATTTCATACAAAAAATGTTAAGAGTCAATAAAAAATGAGAAGTGTGGTGGTCAGTCTTAATTTTTGGAGGAGCCGAATAACATCACTGTTAGTTCACGATTTATCACCACTACCAATCATCAATCAGAAACTGCTTCATAATCATAAGATATGCAATGTGTGTATATGGAAACAAAATGTTTTCTTCATGTCACTAATAGTGGCCTGTTGAAGCCAATTCATTTAAGCTCAAACAGGTAAATAGGGTATGCTTTTCTCTTCATTTAAGTGGTGTTTCTTCACAGTAGACAAAATCTTCACATCGGGAGTCCTGGCATCTGTTCAAAAAGAGAAACAGGATTCTGTTATTGTTCGTATTTGACTTCAACAGTTCATCTATTCCAACAAAGTAATCATTTCATAGCCAAGTGAACTGGTGACAGAGTAATGACTGTAATTTTGCCTCACTAAATCTTTTATTCTTCGCCATATTCATTCGCAATTTATATTGTAGTTTTTGTGTTCAATGTAAATAGGCTCATATTGCTTGTGCTGCTCTGTAAGGTCAGATCACTGCCCAGGATCAATGGGGGAGTACTCCATTCCAGTGTTTTTATGGTCACAAGTGCAAACTTCCCATCAAAACACAATCTTCACGGGTCCAGCATCATTCCTGCACATTAGATTGTAAAACATTGAACAAACTGACGAATAGCAAATTCATGTTCTAGGCAAACCATGTGAGGTCACATTGAATTAATAGTCTAAGCTTAAAAAAATAGATTAAATCATTTATTGCACATTACTAGAAGCTTATTCATATATCCCGAAGGCATGATTCTGCATTATCTAAAATAAATCTTCTTAGGCCTGATAGCATGAGCAATAAATGAAATAATCACTGCTTTCACCCGAGAAAGTTCATCTTTGTTGTAGCAAACATCTCCAAGTGCATCAAGTTTAGGTTCCATTGATCAATGGAAATAAGACACCCATATGGCTGCAAGGACTCTCTACAAAAATACTTGGGTTCAGCCATTAGCTCAGTTCCTCACACTGGCAATAAAAATTATTTGTTATCATTGGCAAGTGTTGTTTTTTGCAAAAATATACTTTATTCGCAAAGTATCTGAAAGAACATTTCAAAATGGCCATCACACAAAGTGCAATATTCAGGTTCTTTACATATGTCATGTTGCACACTAAGGTGCTTTAAGAAACATTACATTCATTTCAAAATGGTCATTACAAATGGTGCAAAGATATTTAAGTTGCCGACGTAGATCAAGTTGTACTCTTGAGGTGCTTCAATACAATTGTGATACATGTAATATTCACAGTACTGTATACATTCAATGTAAGTCATACAGCCCAAGGAGGTTCTGTACAATTTACAGCCCCTCACTTCACAATGGCTGAAAGGTCTTACGTGTAATATTCACAGTATACATTTAATGTAAGTCATACAGCCCAAGGGGGTTCTGTACAATTTCCAACCCCTCACTTCACAATGGCTGAAAGGTCTTAGACAGCGACCTTCCCCCATTGCGCCTCTGCGGCAGCTTGCCCAAGCTTTAGTGTATCCCTCAGCACGTAGTCCTGTGCTTTGGCTACTAGATTGAAAGGCTCGATGTAAAGAATCTCAATTAGCAAGGGATTTCCCCAATCCCCACACCTTCTACTCACTTCACAAGGAGGACAAGGCTGCACCGACTAAATATTTCTAAACATCTAAATTGGGGTACGCCTTCTTTATTTTAATAGGCTGGATATATATGATTTGAATAAGATGAAATATTAATTTATGGTAACGGTCCAAAATATACAAAATGGAAATGCTAATTGCAAAAATATGAAATCTGAAGCGTTAAGATTTCTATTAAAAGAGGAGGTTGTATAGAAAATGAACTTAGATTTCTAAAGCAAGGATTAAATGAAAACGCATGGAAAACTCTTACAATCAGTGACTGAAAGCTGAAATGAAAGTGCTTAAACAACAAAGGTGAACCAATAATAGGAGAAATTATTATAACTAAAGACTGCACGAGTCCTTAAGGCCTGTGACAATCCCATCTCGCCTGTCATGTGGTGTAAAATGCATTGATTTAATGAGCTTTTATTAAAAAAAGAACTATAATAATAACTTCAAAAGTAAAATTGCACTTTTCACTAAGCTAGCAAAAAAAGAAAAAAAAATAACATGGTTAGAAAGATCACACACAAAAGTATCAAAAGAGCATTGTGGTGATTACAGGGAACATTCTGGATTGAACTACGAGATAAAATAGCTTTGCTCCATTAGAACGGAGTATAACATTACATATACAATTTTGTTTCAAAATGCTTGCTGCTCCAACCCTGAACTGTAACCAATGGGCTCCCTAATGTTTTAAGAAGGATGAATGGAAGCCTCTTGTCCTGTCCGGGTCACGCAAGTGAAAGCAAGAAATAGCCAACTGTGATTGCCATCAGCTTTTGGTTGCTGTTGTGCAAATCCCTATGCGCAATTTTCGTCTCCATCCCCTCGCACTCTCTTCTAGACCAAGGACAATAGACGGTTAATTTGACTTCAAAATGAGTCTGTTACTGATCCCCTCTGCCTCAGCCTGTCATTAAAAACCTGTCAACATGGCTTTTTTGGAAACGATCAGGTCATAATATCAGGAATGGGGGATTGATATTACATTAACCTTCCAACACATACCAATAAAAAGGATACTGCAAAGTTAATGCAGGAAATTTTATGCTTTTTATTGCTTCATCTTTGTTTCGCTTCATAACTTATTGGCTGCTAGCCAGCTTTATGACAGGCCATTATCCCGAGACTAAATAAATCACTGCAGAATGGCAGGTTCTCAGATTAAATTAAAGCATTTGTTTATACGGTATATAGGTAATCTAACTTGCTTTTTTTAGGATTAGTTGATCTTTCAATGATAATATTTGAGTACAAATGAATCAGTTTATGTTATTTTGCAAACATTGCTCCTGTCAAAGCACTTGCAAACCGGAAAGCCTTGCATTGACTCATCAGTCAGACACTGAGCAATCAACATCTGCATAAATCTGTACCAAAAATGATGGTTCCACCTTCAAAGGCACCACAGCCGCTCTTTTAATTCGGGATGAGAGCTGGACAAGCTGGGGCTGAGGCGGTTGGCAAACCATCCTAACCTCAGTAGGAAGAGTTCTAGGTGATTGAAACTAGCAAATGACCACAGTGTGGGAATGGAATGTTAAGACAGCAGGAGGCCACCGCTGAGGACTGAAAGCAGGTTCCAGGGCATTCAGGTACGTCATGGGGAAATGGTTTCACTGCTAGGGGTGGGAGTGGAAAGCTCCCAGGCAGGGAAGACTTCAGCCTTCCCTTAGGAGATGTAGGCCTGAACACGCCCACTCCGCTTGACAGGATATTCGAAAAGATTCAAATGACCCGCCTCTCCTAGCCCTGATTACTCTTTCCGCCAGGTCAGATGGCAAGTTAGCTACAAAGGCTTCCATACATGGGTCTCTGGCTAAAATAGTAGTTGTGCCCGGACAACGTGATCAGATTTTGACCTGCAAATTTGAAGGTAGACTCAAACACCTTTTATTATCTCACATGACTGTCCTGGAACAATGTGGGTTCATTTCTCGCTTGGCACCACAGCTTCAACATGAAAACGTCAAGCAGATCTCCCACTGGAGCACGTTTCATTTTAACTTGTTTTTCAACCATGTTCAAGCGCGACGGCTTATTTCACAAAATCAACTCTTGTTAATGAATTTAAGAACTCCTTACCTAAGAAACACTGAAGGATTGTACTTCTATGCAGGAAGGTGCTTCCACGTACTAACGAATGCTGTGGGAATTAATGAATAAGGTACGGTAGTGATGCTGTTCCATGTGTCCAAAGTGGGATCATAGCAGTCTAATGTTTTACACCTCTGAGTGCCAAAATAGCCTCCAACTACATAGAGTTTATTTCCAGAGGCGACGGCATGGCAGCTCATTCTTTTTGCAGTCACATCCCCCACCTTAGTCCATTGATAGGTCTCACTGTTAAACCTATATGCGGAACATGCCGAGAATTCAGTGTCCCCACCCATGATAAAAATTTGGTTGCCCAACACAGCCGCAGCTGTGTACCTCCAGGGCTGAGGGCAGGTAGCAGGCACAGTCCACCTGTTTTCACACGGGTCATAACATTGCACTTTGGGCAGTTTATCATGGCTCACACTAGTACCACCAAAGGCAAACAACCTTAGCTTGGCACTGACCACAGCTGCATTGCTGACACCTTCCCGAAGAGGAGCCACCATTGTCCACTTATTGGTGACTGGGTCATACTGCTCCACTTGTTTTAGAGAGACAGAGGGTGATGCTGGTTGCCGCCCTGTGGCTGCAGTGTGCCCACCGACCACATA
This sequence comes from Scyliorhinus canicula, assembly GCF_902713615.1. Lineage (NCBI taxonomy): Eukaryota > Metazoa > Chordata > Chondrichthyes > Carcharhiniformes > Scyliorhinidae > Scyliorhinus > Scyliorhinus canicula. The sequence continues at coordinate 153,407,324 of NC_052153.1, forward strand.
CAAAGAATGTTTCAACTCGGCAGATCCATGGCCAAACCTCGCAACAAGCATTGGAGCGGATTTGGACCATTCTTCGTGAAGAGTATCGTACACCCAAACATCTTTGGAGACCCCATTTTCTAACCCTCGCCCTCCAGTCACATATACTTTGCAGCCAATTGCACATGCACTAAACTCTTTACGTGGGCTGGGGATATCAGCTTTTGGAATGATCTCTTTTGCCTTGTGGTCTATTAGGTAAACTTTGTCACACATGAAAGTTTGCCCTCCAAGCAAGAGCAAGGAATGGCCAGTTTTGCGAGGTCTGGCACAAAGACTGGTCACCACTCCGTCGTTTTGTAAAATTTTTAATTTGCAGTGTATTGCTTCTTCGATTAACTCTTTACTCTTCATCTGCCTGGTTATAAGCTCTTCCATGGCTACATTCTCCATTAAGTAAACAGCTGGCAGGAGGGCCAATCGAACTGTTTGCAACAGTTCCGGCAAACAACAGTGGCGTCTATTCACGTCATACTTCACCCACTTTATGGTGGTCTCGTACACAAGCTTCTCATCCTCTGTCTCCAGCTCTTCACTGGAGAGAAGCTGCACCAATGTGTCCTTTGGCAGCTGCATAAAGTCTTCACTTTTGCTGACAGTTGGGAAGTTGCTGAGGCACATTCTCCAGGACAGCTCATAGAGCTTCGTGCAATGATGGGCATCAGAGAGCAGCAGCATTCCAAGACAATTGGTTGGATGTAGATTTTTCTCCAGGAATTCTGCACAAGCATCTCGAATGTCCTGGAACTGCAGCATGTCCCCAGCCTCCAGAAGGGACTCTGCATTTTCTTCATTGATAAGGACACGGGATGAGTAAGCATAGTCTAAGAGGAGTTCCAGAACTTCTGGGTGTATGGAATTATGGAAATTCACTTCATTATCTTTGCTCTCACGTAATCCTCCACTGAACATGGCTTCAAAATATCGGCTGCAGGCAGCAAGCACGGCCCTGTGGCAAGGAAAGGTCTTTTCTCCTGCATGGAGGAGGACATCCGTGAATAGCCTCTGCTGTCGTAGAAGATTCAGGTGTGTGAGAACACTGTCGGCGTATGTAGTTTTGTGGAAGAGGTAAATATTCATTGAGCCATTGCTGGCTCTTGATTTTCGATTCTCGTGCATGCTGACTGACATTCTCATCAAACACTGCAGGGAGAGAAAAAACAAATAAAGAAATCCAGTTAATTCGCTTTTGAAATACAAAATTTCCACCAGTTTATTTTATGCTATGTTTATGCAAAGAGAACTTTTCGCAACATTTACCACAGATCGACAATAAGCGATTTTCATTTCATTTTCAGATCTCTCAAAACTACCTCCCAATACCATCCTCCCTTTTCAGCCCAAAGGCAGAGAACTGCTTTGCAGTGACTGAATAAGTCAAATTCCAATTCAATTATTGGGGATTCTGGATAACCAGTGTTGTGGAAGATTGCATTCGACAATTCTTTTAGTTTTCTATGAAAACCAAAGGCCAAGTTTTACTATTAAGTGGGATTGTTAATCATGGACATTGGTTTAGAGTGAAAAGACCAGTTTCATTTTTATTACATTCTAGGGTTTTATGGTGTCTTCGGGATTGCATTTGACAATGTCTGAACATTGTGCAGGGAAAAACCTGTCCAGCCTGTTTACTGCCCACTTCCAGAGTGTGCCATCTAGTGGGTACTTGAAATAACGATGAAAGGCAGGTGAAGTCTGCATTCACAATCTAATGGGACACTGCTAAAACTATAATTATATAGTGCTCACTGCTGACACCAGGATTCCAATATAAAGTGGCAGTGAATGTGTAATTTGTGTATTATGTCTATTTGGACTGTACACACAGCGAAACAATTATAGTGCTGCCCTTCCACACACTGGTTTTGTCTGTTGAGATCAAATTATTAACAACAGTGTGCAATATTGATGATGTCTGTCACTCTCAGTACTGGTGGGAGTAATTAGAGGTGATGAATTAACAGTGTTTGCAAAAGAGTGTTATATATTATAGTGTATTAAAGCGGCATCTTATCCATATAATGTATTGATTGCAACGTGATGATTAAGCTAGTGGAAAAACTATAGTGAAATTAACATGAATCCCACACTGATAGAGAATACTCAATACCATACTGAAGTACTTAAGGAATGCTCAATAGCATACAGATGTACATAGAGAATACTCATTGCCACACTGATGTACATAGAGAATACTCAATATAATTCTGATGTGCATAAAGAATACTCAATACCAAAGGGATGTACAAAGAAAATACTCAATACCATTCTGATGTACATACAAAATACTGAATACCATACTGAAGTACATAAAGAATACTCAATACCATATTGCTGTACATGGAGAATACTCAATACCATTCTGATGTACATAAAACATACTGAATACCATACTGATGTACATAAAGAATACTGTATACCATAAAGAATACTGAATACCAAATGATGTACATAAATAATACTCAATACCATACGGATGCAGTTAAAGACAAACCCAGTATACAATACTCACTGAATATTAAACACTTGTCTCAAGATAAGTAATGGTCATATGAATGTCCATAAGACCATAAGACATAGGAGTGGAAGTAAGGCCATTCGGCCCATCGAGTCCACTCCGCCATTCAATCATGGCTGATGGGCTTTGTCAGCTTTGCTTGGTTAGTATTAAACTCATCTCTGAGCCAGAAGATGTGTGTTCAAGCCTTATTGTGGCAATTGAACAGAGTTAAGTTGATACGTGCTAAGGAACTGTTGTCCTTTAAATAGACTATTATTCAGTGGAAGATCCCAAGACATTATCTGGAGAATTTGTCCTGATATTCTGACCAATACTTCTTCCCCAATCAATGCCACCAATAATAAATGAACCAAACATTCACCTTATTCAATACGGAGGATAGTGCCCTGTGTAAAGTAACCACTGCATCTGCCAACATAGCAGCTTTAAGATTGTGTTTTTGTTTCCGTTCCACCCCAGAACTTAAACTGATCCTTCTTCTTTAAAAAGTGGGATTTAAAACAGTACTCATTTTATTAGGGGCAACATTAAAGGACTTTATTTCCACCATGCCAATTGCTGGAATATGTCAAGCCTGCATCAATAACGGTGCCATGAGATGCAATTCAAGCCATTTGAATTATTTTGCATCACACCTTGTATGGCACGCATGCATATGTCAAGTCAGTCATTTTACTCTACAAAATAAAATGCGAAAAGGCTGATGTAAGTAATGATTGAATATAATTTAAAAATGAGGTGAGTGGATTTTGTCTAATTTCATGTAATAATTTATATGCGAATTTATACCAAATCAAAAGCCAATATATTCACATTTATATGACCGACTAAAGACAATACGAATTTTGGCAAGTCAAGGTATTATAATCCTTTTACTCCTGGTTAAGATGTTATCTTCTGAAGGTAACAAAAGCAGAACTGTTAAAAACAATTTACACCATTAACACTAAATTTAGTTGAATTACCTTTGCAACATCTCGCTATTTATTCACGTCCTGCTTTTTTTTGAAATTGTGTGAAATATTCCATAATGCTTCTGGAGTAAAAAGACACAATTTCCGACTAAAAACAATTAGAACCAGTAGCTGTGTATTAGAGGGATTGCTAATGTCACAGGTATTGTTGCTGTGCATGGTGCACACTCTTGCAGCCCATTAACACCGGCCATATCCGGTAACTAACTTGCATTGTTGGTATTGCACTTTGATAGATCCATCTGATGCTCTAACACTTGCTGATCATCTTGGGAAAGCAGCTCGTTGCTTGCATTACTTTCACAGAATCACAGAATGGTTAAGGCACAACAGAAGGCCATTTGGCCCATCGTGTCTGCACCGGCTCTCCAAACCAGTATCATATCTTAAAACCATTTTTGCTCCCCCCCCCCCCCCAATTTCGTCACGAGGTAAGTTAGATTGCAAGACATTATTAGCAATATGACTTTTAAAAAATCACTCCTCTTCCCCACACTGAAACTTTCCCAGTTGTGTGTGTGAACCCTTAAAATTGCTGAATGATAATTACAGTATGTCACGGAAATAATGATCCCTACCCCCCCCCCCCCCCCCCCCCCCCCCCCACTTTTTCTACCATGGACAGTCAGAGCCAGGTTTTGCTAAGAGGGGGGTGGTTAACAATCCCAGTTACCTGTCCTTTTCACCGCCTTCCTGCTCTGCACCCAGAAACAAAAGCACGAGTGAAACACAGTGACATTAGACTGATTTCATTCTGGCGGCGCTTTGCTTCTTTTGACGTTTACTTTGAGCTGAATAAAGAGTCGGCGCTGTTACTGTACCTTAGAGCACCGGCAGCTGCAGCTGAAAGCAGTCATTAAACTGAGTCCCTCACCCGTGCGATTTTACTGGGGGTGTCTTCATGTGCAAAGGACCAAATACACTTGTAATTTGCAGCCTTTTGGCACAAGTCAAAGAAATGCCTGGGACCCATTGTCAGTGGTGAGCTATTCTCTTCATTCTGCGGAAGTGGGCGATTCCTCAAACCCAACACAAACTTGGCTGCTCACCAAATCAAACCCCAGAAGTGATAACTTACACGTGTGAAGCGGCGACTTTCGGCTTTGATCAAATTGTATGAATTTCAACCACACCGCGGGCTGGATAGAATTCCTCACGTCTCTATTGGGGATTTGGTGGAAGCTGCAATCATTGTTGCTGCATTTCCCCCCCCCCCCCCCCCCCCCCCCGCAAAACATGACTTTAACAAAATGCATCCTTGGCTCCCGCCAAAGTAAACAAGATGATACAATCCGACCGCGGTTCCCCGTCCCAATGTCTGCTCCCTAGGGCATACACTCCACTCCACAGCCGATTATCACTGTTAATAAACTTATTGCAAACACAACCCTGCCCAGATACATCCGAGAAAAATCACTCATACCGGGGGACAAGGACAACTGCAAGTTTCCATTTTATTACAGGGATCAAGTTCAACCTTGATACAAGATAATATGTAATCGTATCACAAGCTTCTGTACCCTTCACTGAAATCCCTCAGTTACACCCACTGTCTCCCTGTCTTGGACAGCTTCGCTGCAGACACTGATATTTGTGGTTAGGTTTACCCGCTAACGGTTTCTTAATGGTCCGACTAGGGACCATGAGGGCGTCTGGACCGTCCTCTCAAAGCTTCCTTCAAACTATGAGATGGAGTGATGCTGCAAGACCTTCATCAGACTGAAGCAAAGACAGGAAGCGCCTCTCCGACACACAAAAGGGAGTCCCGAGTCCGAAACTGACATTAATATGTAAATTACCGTCTGATGTAGCAAATGTTACAGCCACGAGACTGTTCTGAATAGATAGCAGTCAAGTGTCTTCAAATGCAACCCCCCCGGCCCCGCGTTTACTTACAAGCAGAACAGTCGATTCACCAAGGCTCCAATGACAAAGTTTGTTTAAGTTTTAAAACGTGCATCCGCTCGCTGGTACCCCGGCTTTGCGATGGGAGAGGACAGGGTTGGAAACAGCAGCTGCCGGCTGCTCGGTCAGAGCAAACAGCGGCTCTTTTCAAACACGCGAGTACTCACAAGCCAGGGAACATGGGCAGCCGCACATAGATAGGGTCACAAAGGAGTCTAAACAGGCAGAGAGGGGCTGCACAGTAAACAGCCCAGGAGAGGGAGTTTACACAGTAGCTCCGAACTGCTGCCTGGTCCAGTCATAGCCACTCAGCGCAGCAACCAACCAGTACAGAGTGGAAACCGCACAACCAGCCCCACATTGTTCGACATTTATCCCAGTCTCATTCTGTTACCCCAGTCAAACACTTACCCCAATCCCACATTAACATATCCCACACTTACCCCAGTCCCACATTTACCCCAATCCCACATTAACATATCCCACACTTACCCCAGTCCCACACTTACCCCAATCCCACATTAACATATCCCACATTTACCCCAATCCCACATTAACATATCCCACACTTACCCCAGTCCCACATTTACCCCAATCCCACATTAACATATCCCACACTTACCCCAGTCCCACACTTACCCCAATCCCACATTAACATATCCCACATTTACCCCAATCCCACATTAACATATCCCACACTTACCCCAGTCCCACATTTACCCCAATCCCACATTAACATATCCCACAGTTACCCCATTCCCACACTTACTCCAATCCCACATTAACATATCCCACACTTACCCCAGTCCCACACTTACCCCAATCCCACATTAACATATCCCACACTTACCCCAATCCCACATTAACATATCCCACATTTACCCCAGTCCCACACTTACCCCAATCCCACATTAACATATCCCACACTTACCCCATTCCCACACTTACCCCAGTCCCACATTGTTACCCCAGACGCAAATTATTACCTCAGTCCCACATTGTTACCCCAGCCCCACATTGTTACCCCAGTCCCACACTTACCCCAGTCCCACATTGTTACCCCAGTCCCACATTGTTACCCTAGTCCCACATTGTTACCCCCAGTCCCACATTGTTACCCCACTCCCACATTGTTACTCCCAGTCCCACATTGTTACCCCAGTCCCACACGTACCCCGAGTCCCACATTGTTACTCCCAGTCCCACATTGTTACCCCCAGTCCCACACGTACCCCCAGTCCCACATTGTTACTCCCAGTCCCACATTGTTACCCCCAGTCCCACATTGTTACCCCAGTCCCACACTTACCCCCAGTCCCACATTATTACCCCCAGTCCCACATTGTTACCCCAGTCCCACACTTACCCCAGTCCCACATTGTTACCCCCAGTCCCACATTGTTACCCCAGTCTCACACTTACCCCCAGTCCCACATTGTTACCCCAGTCCCACACGTACCCCCAGTCCCACATTGTTACTCCCAGTCCCACATTGTTACCCCCAGTCCCACATTGTTACCCCAGTCCCACACTTACCCCCAGTCCCACATTATTACCCCCAGTCCCACATTGTTACCCCAGTCCCACACTTACCCCAGTCCCACATTGTTACCCCCAGTCCCACATTGTTACCCCAGTCTCACACTTACCCCCAGTCCCACATTGTTACCCCAGTCCCACACTTACCCCAGTCCCACACTGTTACCCCAGTCCCACATTGTTACCCCAGTCCCATATTGTTACCCCAGTCCCACACTTACCCCAGTCCCACATTGTTACCCCAGTTACACACTAACCCTAGTCCCACACTTGTACTCCAGTCCCACATTGTTACCCCAGCCCCATATTACTACCACAATCCTAGACTTACCCCAGACCCACATTGTTACCCCAGTCCCATATTATTACCACAGTCAAACATTTACCCCAGTCCCACACTCTTACCCCCTCCCACACACTTACCCCCTCCCACATTCTTACCCCCAGTCCACCACTGGCTTCCCAGTCCCACACTGAGCCAGTCTCACTCAGTCTCTCTATCCCTCACCCAGTCTCACTGTCCCACACTGACCCAGTTATTCTCACTGTGACCCAGTCTCACTCTCTCACACTGAACCAGTCTCCCTATCCCTCACCCAGTCTCACTATCCCTCACTGACCCAGTCTCACTGTCCCACACTGACCCAGTTATTCTCACTGTGACCCAGTCTCACTCTCTCACACTGAACCAGTCTCCCTATCCCTTACACAGTCTCACTCTCCCACACTGACCCAGTCTCACTCTCCCACACTGAACCAGTCTCCCTATCCCTCACCCAGTCTCACTACCCCACACTGACCCAGTTATTCTTACTGTGACCCAGTCTCACTGTCCCACACTGACCCAGTTATTCTCACTGTGACCCAGTCTCACTCTCTCACACTGAACCAGTCTCCCTATCCCTCACCCAGTCTCACTCTCCCACACTGACCCAGTCTCACTCTCCCACACTGACCCAGTTATTCTCACTGTGACCCAGTCTCACTCTCCCACACTGAACCAGTCTCCCTATCCCTCACCCAGTCTCACTACACCACACTGACCCAGTCTCACTCTTCCACACTGAACCAGGCTCCCTATCCCTCACCCAGTCTCACTATCCCACACTGACCCAGTCTCACTCTCCCACACTGAACCAGTCTCACTCTCCCACACTGAACCAGTCTCACTCTCCCACACTGACCCAGTCACACTCTCCCACACTGAACCAGTCTCCCTATCCCTGACCCAGTCTCACTACCCCACACTGACCCAGTTATTCTCACTGTGACCCAGTCTCATTATCCCACACTGACCCAGTTATTCTCAATGTGACCCAGTCTCACTCTCTCACATTGAACCAGTCTCCCTATCCCTTACCCAGTCTCACTCTCCCACACTGACCCAGTCTCACTCTCCCACACTGAACCAGTCTCCCTATCCCTCACCCAGTCTCACTATCCCACACTGACCCAGTCTCACTATCCCACACTGACCCAGTTATTCTCACTGTGACCCAGTCTCACTATCCCACACTGACCCAGTTATTCTCACTGTGACCCAGTCTCACTATCCCACACTGACCCAGTTATTCTCACTGTGACCCAGTCTCACTCTCCCACACTGAACCAGTCTCCCTATCCCTCGCCCAGTCTCACTCTCCCACACTGACCCAGTCTCACTCTCCCACACTGAACCAGTCTCACTATCCCTCACCCAGTCTCACTACCCCACACTGACCCAGTCTCACTATCCCACACTGACCCAGTCTCACTATCCCACACTGACCCAGTCTCACTATCCCACACTGACCCAGTCTCACTATCCCACACTGACCCAGTCTCACTATCCCACACTGACCCAGTCTCACTATCCGACACTGACCCAGTCTCACTATCCCACACTTACCCAGTCTCACTATCCCTCACTGACCCAGTCTCACTATCCCACACTGACCCAGTCTCACTATCCCACACTGACCCAGTCTCACTATCCCACACTGACCCAGTCTACCTATCCCTCACCCAGTCTCACTATCCCACACTGACCCAGTCTCACTATCCCACACTGTGACGCAGTCTCACTATCCCACACTGACCCAGTCTCACTACCCCACACTGACCCAGTTATTCTCACTGTGACCCAGTCTCACTATCCCTCACTGACCCAGTCTCACTATCCCACACTGACCCAGTCTCACTATCCCTCACTGACCCAGTCTCACTATCCCACACTGACCCAGTTATTCTCACTGTGACCCAGTCTCACTATCCCACACTGACCCGGTCTCACTATCCCACACTGACCCAGTCTCACTATCCCACACTGACCCAGTCTCACTATCCCAGACTGACCCAGTCTCACTATCCCACACTGACCCAGTTATTCTCACTGTGACCCAGTCTCACTATCCCACACTGAACCAGTCTCACTATCCCACACTGACCCGGTCTCACTATCCCACACTGACCCAGTCTCACAATCCCACACTGACCCGGTCTCACTATCCCACACTGACCCAGTCTCACTATCCCTCACTGACCCAGTCTCACTATCCCACACTGACCCAGTCTCACTATCCCACACTGACCCAGTTATTCTCACTGTGACCCAGTCTCACTATCCCACACTGAACCAGTCTCACTATCCCACACTGACCCGGTCTCACTATCCCACACTGACCCAGTCTCACTATCCCACACTGACCCGGTCTCACTATCCCACACTGACCCAGTCTCACTAACCCTCACTGACCCAGTCTCACTATCCCACACTGACCCAGTCTCACTATCCCACACTGACCCAGTTATTCTCACTGTGACCCAGTCTCACTATCCACACTGACCCAGTCTCACTATCCCACACTGACCCAGTCTCACTATCCCACACTGACCCAGTCTCACTATCCCTCACTGACCCAGTCTCACTATCCCACACTGACCCAGTCTCACTATCCCACACTGACCCTGTCTGACTATCCCACACTGACCCAGTCTCACTATCCCACACTGTGACCCAGTCTCACTATCCCTCACTGACCCAGTCTCACTATCCCAGACTGACCCAGTCTCATTATTCCACACTGATCCAGTCTCCCTATCCCTCACCCAGTCACACTATCCCACACTGACCCAGTCTCACTATCCCACACTGACCCAGTCTCACTAACCCACACTGACCCAGTCTCACTATCCCACACTGACCCAGTCTCACTATCCCACACTGACCCAGTCTCACTATTCCACACTGACCCAGTCTCACTATCCCACACTGACCCAGTCTCCCTATCCCACACTGACTAAGGCTCACTATCCCACACTGACCCAGTCTCACTATCCCACACTGACCCAGTCTCCCTATCCCTCACCCAGTCACACTATCCCACACTGACCCAGTCTCACTATCCCACACTGACCCAGTCTCACTATCCCTCACTGACCCAGTCTCACTATCCCACACTGACCCAGTCTCACTATCCCACACTGACCCAGTCTCACTATCCCACACTGACCCAGTCTCACTATCCCACACTGACCCAGTCTCCCTATCCCACACTGACTAAGGCTCACTATCCCACACTGACCCAGTCTCACTATCCCACACTATCCAGTTTCACTATCCCACACTGACCCAGTCTCACTATCCCACTCTGACCCAGTCTCCCTATCCCTCACCCAGTCTCACTATCACACACTGACCCAGTCTCACTATCCCACACTGACCCAGTCTCACTATCCCTCACCCAGTCTCACTTTCCCACACTGACCCAGTCTCACTATCCCACTCTGACCCAGTCTCCCTATCCCTCACTGACCCAGTCTCACTATCCCACACTGTGACCCAGTCTCACTATCCCTCACTGACCCAGTCTCACTATCCCACACTGACCCAGTCTCACTATACCAGACTGACCCAGTCTCACTATCCCACACTGACCCAGTCTCACTATCCCACACTGACCCAGCCTCACTATCCCACACTGACCCAGTTATTCTCACTGTGACCCAGTCTCACTATCCCACACAGACCCAGTCTCACTATCCCACACTGACCCAGTCTCACTATCCCACACTGACCCAGCCTCACTATCCCACACTGACCCAGTCTCACTATCCCACACTGACCCAGTCTCACTATCCCTCACTGACCCAGTTATTCTCACTGTGACCCAGTCTCACTATCCCACACTGACCCAGTCTCACTATCCCACACTGACCCAGTTATTCTCACTGTGACCCAGTCTCACTATCCCACACTGACCCAGTCTCACTATCCCCCACTGACCCAGTCTCACTATCCCACACTGACCCAGTCTCACTATCCCACACTGACCCAGTCTCCCTATCCCTCACCCAGTCTCACTATCCCACACTGACCCAGTCTCACTATCCCTCACTGACCCAGTCTCACTATCCCACACTGACCCAGTCTCACTATCCCACACTGACCCAGTCTCACTATCCCACACTGACCCAGTCTCCCTATCCCTCACCCAGTCTCACTATCTCACACTAACCCAGTCTCACTATCCCTCACTGACCCAGTCTCACTATACCAGACTGACCCAGTCTCAGTATCCCACACTGACCCAGTCTCACTATCCCACACTGACCCAGTCTCACTATCCCTGACTGACCCGGTCTCACTATCCCACACTGACCCAGTCACACTATCCCACACTGACCCAGCCTCACTATCCCAGACTGACCTGGTCTCACTATCCCACACTGACCCAGTCTCACTATCCCGCACTGACCCAGTCTCACTATCTCTCACTGACCCAGTCTCACTATCCCAGACTGACCCAGTCTCACTATCCCACACTGACCCAGTCTCACTATCCCACACTGACCCAGTCTCACTATCCCACACTGACCCAGTCTCACTATCCCACACTGACCCAGTCTCACTATCCCACACTGACCCGGTCTCACTATCCCAGACTGACCCGGTCTCACTATCCCACACTGACCCAGTCTCACTATCCACACTGACCCCACTATCCCACACTGACCCAGTCTCACTATCCCACACTGACCCAGTCTCACTATCCCACACTGACCCAGTCTCACTATCCCACACTGACCCAGTCTCACTATCCCTCACTGACCCAGTCTCACTATCCCAGACTGACCCAGTCTCACTATCCCACACTGACCCAGTCTCACTATCCCAGACTGACCCAGTCTCACTATCCCACACCCAGTCTCACTATCCCACACTGACCCAGTCTCACTATCCCACACTGACCCAGTCTCACAATCCCACACTGACCCAGTCTCACTATCCCTCACTGACCCAGTCTCACTATCCCTCACTGACCCAGTCTCACTATCCCACACTGACCCAGTCTCACTTTCCCACACTGACCCAGTCTCACTATCCCAGACTGACCCAGTCTCACTATCCCACACTGACCCAGTCTCACTATCCCAGACTGACCCAGTCTCACTATCCCACACCCAGTCTCACTATCCCACACTGACCCAGTCTCACTATCCCACACTGACCCAGTCTCACAATCCCACACTGACCCAGTCTCACTATCCCACACTGACCCAGTCTCACTATCCCACACTGACCCAGTCTCACTATCCCACACTGACCCAGTCTCACTTTCCCACACTGACCCAGTCTCACTATCCCAGACTGACCCAGTCTCATTATCCCACACTGACCCAATCTCACTATCCCACACTGACCCAGTCTCACTATCCCACACTGACCCAGTCTCACAATCCCACACTGACCCAGTCTCACTATCCCACACTGACCCAGTCTCACTAACCCACACTGACCCAGTCTCACTAACCCACACTGACCCAGTCTCACTATCCCACACTGACCCAGTCTCACTATCCCTCACTGACCCAGTCTCACTATCCCACACTGACCCAGTCTCACTATCCCACACTGACCCAGTCTCACTATCCCACACTGACCCAGTCTCACTATCCCACACTGACCCAGTCTCCCTATCCCACACTGACTAAGGCTCACTATCCCACACTGACCCAGTCTCACTATCCCACACTATCCAGTTTCACTATCCCACACTGACCCAGTCTCACTATCCCACTCTGACCCAGTCTCCCTATCCCTCACCCAGTCTCACTATCACACACTGACCCAGTCTCACTATCCCACACTGACCCAGTCTCACTATCCCTCACCCAGTCTCACTTTCCCACACTGACCCAGTCTCACTATCCCACTCTGACCCAGTCTCCCTATCCCTCACTGACCCAGTCTCACTATCCCACACTGTGACCCAGTCTCACTATCCCTCACTGACCCAGTCTCACTATCCCACACTGACCCAGTCTCACTATACCAGACTGACCCAGTCTCACTATCCCACACTGACCCAGTCTCACTATCCCACACTGACCCAGCCTCACTATCCCACACTGACCCAGTTATTCTCACTGTGACCCAGTCTCACTATCCCACACAGACCCAGTCTCACTATCCCACACTGACCCAGTCTCACTATCCCACACTGACCCAGCCTCACTATCCCACACTGACCCAGTCTCACTATCCCACACTGACCCAGTCTCACTATCCCTCACTGACCCAGTTATTCTCACTGTGACCCAGTCTCACTATCCCACACTGACCCAGTCTCACTATCCCACACTGACCCAGTTATTCTCACTGTGACCCAGTCTCACTATCCCACACTGACCCAGTCTCACTATCCCCCACTGACCCAGTCTCACTATCCCACACTGACCCAGTCTCACTATCCCACACTGACCCAGTCTCCCTATCCCTCACCCAGTCTCACTATCCCACACTGACCCAGTCTCACTATCCCTCACTGACCCAGTCTCACTATCCCACACTGACCCAGTCTCACTATCCCACACTGACCCAGTCTCACTATCCCACACTGACCCAGTCTCCCTATCCCTCACCCAGTCTCACTATCTCACACTAACCCAGTCTCACTATCCCTCACTGACCCAGTCTCACTATACCAGACTGACCCAGTCTCAGTATCCCACACTGACCCAGTCTCACTATCCCACACTGACCCAGTCTCACTATCCCTGACTGACCCGGTCTCACTATCCCACACTGACCCAGTCACACTATCCCACACTGACCCAGCCTCACTATCCCAGACTGACCTGGTCTCACTATCCCACACTGACCCAGTCTCACTATCCCGCACTGACCCAGTCTCACTATCTCTCACTGACCCAGTCTCACTATCCCAGACTGACCCAGTCTCACTATCCCACACTGACCCAGTCTCACTATCCCACACTGACCCAGTCTCACTATCCCACACTGACCCAGTCTCACTATCCCACACTGACCCAGTCTCACTATCCCACACTGACCCGGTCTCACTATCCCAGACTGACCCGGTCTCACTATCCCACACTGACCCAGTCTCACTATCCCACACTGACCCAGTCTCACTATCCCACACTGACCCAGTCTCACTATCCCACACTGACCCAGTCTCACTATCCCACACTGACCCAGTCTCACTATCCCTCACTGACCCAGTCTCACTATCCCAGACTGACCCAGTCTCACTATCCCACACTGACCCAGTCTCACTATCCCAGACTGACCCAGTCTCACTATCCCACACCCAGTCTCACTATCCCACACTGACCCAGTCTCACTATCCCACACTGACCCAGTCTCACAATCCCACACTGACCCAGTCTCACTATCCCTCACTGACCCAGTCTCACTATCCCTCACTGACCCAGTCTCACTATCCCACACTGACCCAGTCTCACTTTCCCACACTGACCCAGTCTCACTATCCCAGACTGACCCAGTCTCACTATCCCACACTGACCCAGTCTCACTATCCCAGACTGACCCAGTCTCACTATCCCACACCCAGTCTCACTATCCCACACTGACCCAGTCTCACTATCCCACACTGACCCAGTCTCACAATCCCACACTGACCCAGTCTCACTATCCCACACTGACCCAGTCTCACTATCCCACACTGACCCAGTCTCACTATCCCACACTGACCCAGTCTCACTTTCCCACACTGACCCAGTCTCACTATCCCAGACTGACCCAGTCTCATTATCCCACACTGACCCAATCTCACTATCCCACACTGACCCAGTCTCACTATCCCACACTGACCCAGTCTCACAATCCCACACTGACCCAGTCTCACTATCCCACACTGACCCAGTCTCACTAACCCACACTGACCCAGTCTCACTAACCCACACTGACCCAGTCTCACTATCCCACACTGAACCAGTCTCACTATCCCACACTGACCCAGTCTCACTATCCCACACTGACCCAGTCTCACTATCCCAGACTGACCCAGTCTCACTTTCCCACACTGACCCAGTCTCACTATCCCAGACTGACCCAGTCTCATTATCCCACACTGACCCAATCTCACTATCCCACACTGACCCAGTCTCACTATCCCACACTGACCCAGTCTCACAATCCCACACTGACCCAGTCTCACTATCCCACACTGACCCAGTCTCACTAACCCACACTGACCCAGTCTCACTAACCCACACTGACCCAGTCTCACTATCCCACACTGACCCAGTCTCACTATCCCACACTGACCCAGTCTCACTATCCCACACTGACCCAGTCTCACTATCCCACACTGACCCAGTCTCACTATCCCAGACTGACCCAGTCTCACTATCCCACTCTGACCCACTCTCACTATCCCACACTGTGACCCAGTCTCACTATCCCACACTGACCCAGTCTCACTATCCCACACTGTGACCCAGTCTCACTATCCCACACTGACCCAGTCTCACTATCCCACACTGACCCAGTCTCCCTATCCCTCACCCAGTCTCACTATCCCACACTGACCCAGTCTCCCTATCCCTCACTGACCCAGTCTCACTATCCCACACTGACCCAGTTATTCTCACTGTGACCCAGTCTCACTATCCCACACTGACCCAGTCTCACTATCCCTCACTGACCCAGTCTCACTATCTCACACTGACCCAGTTATTCTCACTGTGACCCAGTCTCACTATCCCTCACTGACCCAGCCTCACTATCTCACACTGACCCAGTTATTCTCACTGTGACCCAGTCTCACTATCCCACACTGACCCAGTCTCACTATCCCTCACTGACCCAGTTATTCTCACACTGTGACACCAGCATGGTATTCACGGTTCCTCTATCAAGCTTCCTTTTAAAAAAAATACAAATGTTTCACAATCAGTTTGCGTGCTGACGGGTGTGAAAAGAAAGATGGACTTACCGAAACTTGTGAGCAGATGATCCGGCGGGGGAAATCATGGTCTTGGACTGGTGCAGGACGTGTTCGCCCGGCTGTTTGAGGGTTGCTGTGTTCTGGAGCTGGGAACAACGCTGCGAGTTGACTGCTGATCGACCGGGAAATAGCCTGCTCGGCTGCCTGCGAAAGAGGGAGTGCTGTCACAATGAGTGGCTGTCACCCTCTGCAGTCAGCGTTGGACAATGCACAGTAAGTATGTTGGAAAGCGCCCGTCACCCAGCAAGCAATACAATGCGCACTGCTCAGAAAGCACACAGTGACTGCGAGGCAGCAGGGTCTGCGCTACGGCGATTTATACTGAGAGGGAGATCACAATTGCGAGAGCAACCCACTTGTCGAAGCCTTGGAGCATTTCCAAGCGGGTTATAGTAGTCAGCTGCTCAGCTCTGCCTGTGAACGATTCCAATGCGTTTGACTGTCGTTAAAGTGAACCGATTGGCAGTGGGCTGATATCACCAACAGCAAATCCCCAACCCAAAGCCTGTTACATGAAACGTACGGAGGACCAGAGCTACTTATGAGAGAGCTGGTCTGGCGGTGGTCTTTTGATAGGCTGCTAATTTCACCACAATGTTGAATACTCTCCTGTTATCTATTTTCTTCCTCTGACAGCAGAAACTGCTGACAATGAACAGTCTGACAGGAAAGCATATGCTATGTAAATACATCCCCGGCTAGAGAACTTTGCTGGCAGATTATTTCCCCTAGTTCTGACCATTTTGGCTCGAGTATACAATTTACAATTAAATACAAGTTTACACGCACATTCTCACTCACACACATTCATACAGATATGCATTAACATTTTTTAAAAATCGCTATCATGAGCAGTGGGACACTTTCCACATTGAGCGTAGGTATTGCTGTTTCTTATCTTGGTCAGTATAACTATCACTATCTTTATTATTGTTACATTGATAAACATGGACCATTTAGTATAAACTACAGCATAAACACTGCTGTATCCATATCAGTCACTGTAAACACTGTCACCATTTCGACATTGGCTCTTTGTGGATAGCGTTCTGTTCATGTTCCGTAACAGTGAATGTGGTTTTTATTTTTCGCTTTCATAGGATATGGGCGTCGCTGGCTCGGTCAGCAGATCCTTAATTGCCCTTAAACTGAATGGCTTGCCAGGCCATTTCAGAGGGCATTTTTAAGAGTGAGCCACATGTAGTCCAGACCGGGTAAGGATGGCAGATTTCCTTCCCTAAAGGGGTATAAGGGAACATAGAACATAGAACATAGAACAGTACAGCACAGAACAGGCCCTTCGGCCCTTGATGTTATGCCGAGCAATGATCACCCTACTCAAACCCACGTATCCGCCCTATACCCGTAACCCAACAACCCCCTTAACCTTACTTTTTAGGACACTACGGGCAATTTAGCATGGCCAATCCACCTAACCCGCACATCTTTGGACTGTGCGACAATCAATGATAGTTTCCTGATCACCATTACCACAACTAGCTTTTAAATTCTAGCTTTTTTGAATTTAAATTGCACCAGATGCTGTGTTGGAATTTGAACCCATGTCCCCAGAGCATTAGCTTGGCCCCTGGGATTACTAACACTACCACTATGCTACCGTCTCACCTAGTTTACCCTAGTTCTGTCAGTGTGACTTGATAATGTGAATATCAGTTAAAGAGAGCAGTGTTCCTACTCTGTAAAGTAACACTGGTTATATCTGGGAAATGTTGACCATAAAGCTAAATAAGCAGGGATGGGGATGTGCGATTAACCAGTGCCAGTGCTTCTGATGCAGCGAGCACATTAACTTGGTGCTGCCTGCTCATTTAAATAATTATAGCATGCAGCCAGCACTACGCATATTGTTGAGTGGCTGTATGCAGGAATAGGGCTAACACAAGTTCATGCTAGCCTGCAATACTTCAAACCAATTTGTGGGCGGCACGGTGTTGCAGAGGTTAGCACTGCCGCCGAGGGCGCTAAGGACTCGGTTCGATCCCGGCTTCAGTCTGTGTGGAGTTTGCACATTCTCCCCGTGTCTGTGTGGGTTTCACCCCCACAACCCAAGAGACGTGCAGGTACTTGCCCCTTAATTAAAAAAAATAATTGTGTACTTTAAATTTATTTTAAAACAATTTGCAACTTAAGCTGGAAAAGGTGCATGAGGTTAATTGAATTTGACCTGGGAGGGATTCAAAAAATGATAGAACATGATAAATAGTGGTCGGCAAGACTTTCCAATACCGCACTTTGGGTTAGGAGGCAGTGAGCGGGAGAGATGCCATCAATCCACAGGGCTCAAGTCCCTCCAGACAAGCAGTTGGTGCTACCAGACACCCGTAGTAGTCAATGCCAGGAGCCTAGCCCAAGTGGATCCTTGAATGCAGCACCACAAGGAGTTCAATGACCTCACCTGAGTGATCAAGGTTAATGAATGTATCCTCAAATGCTTTATCTCACCAACTGCCCCAGTAGCCTCACGTTGCTCAATGCACTACACCCCATGACTCACCGACCAACAATCTGTATAATTCACAACTCATACGTAACACTTATAGTGTCACTTTACTCCCACATACTTAGCACTGCTTGATGCAAGCCTCATACTCATATCTCACAGCTTGTACAACCACAACAGTCACATCAACTAAATAAATTGCCCTACACTCACAGGCACACTTGCAGGAAAATACGGGTTTTTGATTTGCTTCTTTTATTTGTTCATGGGATGTGGGCATCACTGGCTGGGTCAGCATTTATTGCCCATCCCGGTGTGCATTTCAGAGTCAACAACCACATTGCTGTGGATCTGGAGTCACATGTAGGCCAGACAAGGATTACAGATTTCCTTCCCTAAAGGATATTATAAGTTCATAAGTTCATAATATATCAGAGCAGAATTAGGCCATTCGGCCCATTGAGTCTGCTCTGCCATTCTACCATAGCTGATATGTTCCCCACCTGCTACCTACAATGTTACAGTTCTTTAGTAGACCTTGGAAAATAGGAGACAGGTTTAGATAAAGGATCTGGGTCAGCGCAGGCTGGGAGGGCCGAAGGGCCTGTTCCTGTGCTGTAATTTTCTTTGTTCTTTGTAAGAGCTGGATTGAGAATCAGCCAGAGCATCTCATAAGAACATAAGAACTAGGAACAGGAGTAGGCCATCTGGCCCCTCGAGCCTGCTCCGCCATTCAATGAGATCATGGCTGATCTTTTGTGGACTCAGCTCCACTTTCTGGCCCGAACATCATAACCATTAATCCCTTTATTCTTCAAAAAACTATCTATCTTTATCTTAAAAACATTTAATGAAGGTGCCTCAACTGCTTCACTGGGCAAGAAAATCCATAGATTCACAACCTTTTGGGTGAAGAAGTTCCTTCTACTCAGTCCTAAATCTACTTCCCCTTATTTTGAGGCTATGCCCCCAAGTTCTGCTTTCACCCACCAGTGGAAACAACCTGTCCGCATCTATCCTATCTATTCCCTTCATAATTTTATATGTTTCTATAAGATCTCCCCTCATCCTTCTAAATTCCAGTGAATACAGTCCCAGTCTACTCAACCTCTCCTCATAATCCAATCTCCTCAACTCTGGGATTAACCTAGTGAATCTCCTCTGCACACGCTCCAGCGCCAGTACGTCCTTTCTCATATAAGGAGACCAAAACTGAACACAATACTCCAGGTGTGGCTTCACTAACACCTTATACAATTGCAGCATAATCTTCCTAGTCTTAAACTCCATCCCTCTAGCAATGAAGGACAGAACTCCATTTGCCTTCTTAATCACCTGTTGCACCTGTAAACCAATGTTTTGCGACTAGCACACCCAGGTCTCTCTGCATAGCAGCATGTTTCAATATTTTGCCATTTAAATAATAATCCCTTTTGTTGTTATTCCTCCTCAGTACACATGACCTAGGAGTGGGAGGAGGCAATTTACCCTCCCGAGCCTAACAATGTGATCATGGTTGATCCCATTCTGGCCTCAACTCTACTGTCCTGCCTGTTCTCCATAACCCTTCAACCCATTACCAATTAAAAATCTGTCTAACTCCTCCTTAAATTTACTCACTGTCCTTGCATCCAACGCACTCTGGGGTAGAGAATCCCACAGATTCTCCTTTGGGAGAAGTTGTTTCTGCTCAAGTCTGCTTTAAATTTGCTCCCTCTTATTCCAAGACTATGATGTTTTGTTTTAGAATGCCCCACAAGACAATAAAGCCCCGTGACAATAAACAAATCCAATCCAAGAGGAAGCATCAACTCCATGCCTACTTTATCCATGTCCTTAAGCATCTTGTATACCTCAATTAGATCTCCCCTCATTCTTCTAAACTCTAGAGTCTAGGCCTAAACTATTCAATCTCTCCTCATACAACAAACCCCTCAACTCTGGAATCAATCTAGTGAACCTCCTCTGAACTACCTCCAGTGCCACTACATTGTTCTTCAAATAAGGGGACCAAAACTGTGCACAATACTGCAGGTGCTGTCTTAGTGATCCAGATGAGGTTTTAACAACAATTGTTCCATGGTCACCTTTTAATTCCAGATTTTTGTTGAATTCAAATTTCACCATCTGCCATGGCAGGATTTGAACCCAGGTCCCCAGAGCATGACTCTGGGTCTCTGAATTACTGATCAAACATATAATACCACAATGCCACTGCCTCCCCTTATGACTAGTGGAAGCAGCAACTAAAGAAAGGGGCACAGGCACAGCTGCATGACCTCATCTGTCCTCAAACTGATGGAGAAGATAGTGCTCAAAATCATTGAATGGCCATGTCTGAAGCAGTGGCCGACGATGGGGCTGAAACCATTAAAGGTGACAATGTGCAGCAACATGGTGGCAAAGTGGTTAGTTCTCGCTGCTTAACAGCACCAGAGACCCAAATTCAATTCTGGTCTTGGGTGACTGTGAGGCGTTTGCACAGTATCCCCATGTCTACGTGTGTTTCCTCCGGGTGCTCCGGTTTCCTCCCACAGTCCAAAGATGTGCAGGTTAGGTGGATTTGCCATGCTAAATTGTCCCTTAGTGTCCAAAAGGTTAGATGGGGTTATAGGGATAGGGCGGGGGAGTGGCCCGACAGTGCAGAAAGAGAACACCCTACCTAGGCCCACGCTCCCCACCCCCCCCCTCCCCTATCCCCGTAACTCAGGAACACCACTTAACCTTTTGGACACTAAGGGGCAATTTAGCATGGCCAATCCACCTAAGGCACGCATCTTTGGACTGATCTTTGGATCTCACTTATGAATGGCGAATAGTGTAATATCTTAAATATTACCTGCTCAACCCTAAAAGTTGTTAATTTGTTTTGATTTATGGCAATTGTAACAAAATCACATCATTATTATTGTGTAGAAGCTGGTAATTCAGTCCAGCTCTCCAAATGAACATTATGACTTAGCCTTTTTCCTGTAACCACATTTATTGTTTCTATTCAAATAATTATCTAATGCCTTCTTGAATACCTTAATTGAACCTGCCTCCACCACACTTACAGGCAGTGTATTCCAGGCCCAAACCACTCGCTGTGTGAAAATGTTTTTCACACATCACATTTGCTACTTTTGCAAATCACGTTAAATTTGTGCTCTCTCATTCTCAAGCAGGAACAGTTTCTCCCTATCTAATCTGTCCGGCTCCCTCATGATTTTGAATGCCTCTATCAAATTTGCCCTCAGCCTCCTCCTCTCCAAGGAAAACAATTCTAACTTCTCAAATCTATCTTCATAACTGAACTTTCTCATCCCTGAAACCAATTTTGCAAACCTCTTCTGCATTCTCTCCAATGCCATCACATCCTTCCTAAAGTGTGGTGCCCAGAACTATACACAATACTCCACCTGAGGTCTAACTAGTGTCTTATGCAAGTTCAGCATTACTTCCTTGCTCTTGGACTCTATGGCACTACAGTCTCTTCATAGCCACCGGCAATTCTATCCTCACTTTGTTCTGAGGCTGCAGTTATGGCTGCTGAGGTGACAGATATCAATACATTCTCCTTAGTGAAGCTAGAACACTCTTCTTTGCAGAGGTTCAGACAGGAGAGTCACTCCCTAAACATTCGGGGCAGATATATCTTCCTGTTGAGCGCCCCTCCCTCCTCCATCTCACAGCAGGTTGTCTTACTCTGTGTCACCTCTGCTAATTTCTATATCATAGAAAAGATAATGGAATATAGGAACCAAATGATGCCTAGCAACTTTCAAGACATTAACTATTTCCTAATGTAACATTCAAAAACATTTTAGCACATTCTGTAACTTAAGCAAGTAACTAAGGAGAAAATATATTTTACCTTTTACCACAACTGTAATGAACACACATCATGATGCAGTTTGTTACGATATAATAAAAATGAGTTTCTTGTTATCATGTACATGGGATTCTCCTTAAAATTGGAGCATTTTGCTTCTGTGACTGATTACGCTGGACCACATACACTAGGCTAAAAATTATCACCATATAATTGCACCAGTATTAATATTAATAAAATGCCACTATTTTACCACGCTTTTAACAAAGCAGAATTGATGCAGGGAAATATCAGTTTATTGCTTATCTAGAATATTCTCAGAAAGTGAAAAAGGACATGAAATGATAAAAAATGTAAGAATAGACTGATAGTTACGTTAAAGAATGAAGAACCAAATTGGAAGAGGTAAGATAGAAACAAATCATTTGGAAAGACTGTGAGATGGACACAGCCACAAAGACAAGAAACAAAGGAGAAAAAAGTAAGGGGAATTAAATTAAGAGATGAACAAAGGTTACAGAGAACAATGAAAGACATGAATATTTGCTCAAAAATACTGCATCTGCTAGGTTTGGAAATATATGGATACAATTATGCAACATAACACATAACATAGGTGATGATGTGTGTTTTAATTTTTCCCAATAAATATACTAAAGATTGATTGAGCCACCTAAATGAGCTACAACAAAGCAAAATTGCTCAGTACATAATTATGTCAGCACCAATTTATGAAAGTTTAATATCCGGATGCATATTTATGTTTAATTGCCTCTGATTGCATGTTTTATAAATAGTATCTCTTCAACAGCGTAATGTGATTTTATTTTCTTTCCAACATTGTCAGGGTGATTCTAGGTCAACTCTTTGCTTTCATTAGGATTTATGATAAGGTTAATGTTCCAGTTAATAATACGCATTGGACAAATTATTAGAGGTAGTGCTAGAATCCTGCAATTTTTGCATTACTGACACCCTTGTAGGCTTGTTAAGATTGATGTAGCTGTTTTGCACAGTCTGAAGAGAATGTAGCATATTACTATGAACCATAATCCATAACTCCCAAATGCTTTATATTGTGCTCTCTGTAAATCAATGCACAATTTATCCTTCATTTGAGAATCTGTTTCACAACTGCAAAAACACCAGTGTGGTGCATAAAGCTAAGTTTGAACATTAAATGCATTAGAATCCTTTTTTAGGTTCTGTTGTAAAAACATTCCCTATGGTTTTTAATCTCCCATGGATTAATTAATGCCAAGCAGTTTATGCATGCTAAAATAACCGCCAGCTAATATAATCTATAAATGTTAAAGCATCCTTTAGAAATGCAAATAGTGACCTTTCTTTAGCCTTCTTAAGGATAGGAAAATGTCAAAAGGCCTGATCCAGATTGTATTCTTATTTTCTTCTCAGTTTTATCTGGAATGCACTGTGTGGTGGGGGCAGCTCTAATCAAGGGCTTGAGAAAGGAGTTGGATAATTATCCAAAGAGAAGAAAATTGCAGGGCTACAAGAAAAGGCAGGGACTCAGAACTAGATAAGTTGCTCTTGCAGAGAACTAGCATGAATACCAAGGACCAAAGGGCCAGGGGGCAGGTTTAGCACAGGGCTAAATCGCTGGCTTTGAAAGCAGACCACGGCAGGCCAGCAGCACGGTTCAATTCTTATACCAGGTGCCGGAATGTGGCGACTAGGGGCTTTTCACAGTAACTTAATTTGAAGCCTACTTGTGACAATAAGTGTTTTTCATTTCCTTCTGTGCCAGAAGCATTCGATGATTCGATGATTTTTCACCTAACTGGTCTATTAACATCATACTGCTTCATGCAGCTGGCAGGCAAAATGGTCAAAGTGAAAGTTTAATCCATTATTTATATTAATACAGTACCATCGTCTCCATGGATGAAATCCTACCTACTTAGAAGGGGAGCCATACATATTTTCACAGCAGTTTTGCTGCTTCCCCAAGATGGCCTTCCAGAATAGGGTTTGGTACGTTTCGGCGTGGCCAGTTCGGCGTGGCCGATTTGGCGTGGCCAGTTCGGCGTAGCCGATTCGACGGAGGAATTTTTCGGCGGAGGGACGTTTCGGCGTCAAATTAGTTATAGTCGCAAAATGTTTGTGCAGCCCATTTCTTGTATCTTTTCCTTCCAGCCGCCTCAGATATCGTGTTTGTGCACCAAACCGGGTCTCTTAAAGAAAGGCACCAACATTAAACTCTTAAAGAAAGCCGGTGTTACTGAAAGTATTGAAGCAGCTGCCCAGTGATCTACACTGCTGTCTGACTTAACACATTGTGTAAAGTCACAATATCTTCAGTAACACCGGCTGTATAAAGTCAGACCCGGTTTGGTGCTCCGCGGGGGAGCTTATGGACCCCAACTGTCAGTTGTGTCAATTTCAGCGGCCGGCTCACTTTGATCCGGAGAGGGAAGCTGCTCTCTCACTGAAGCAATCAGCGGCCGCTGAAATTGACACTGCCGGCTGCTCTCTCCCTCCAATCAGAAACATTAAAACTTAAAAGTTGGATTGGAGGGAGAGAGCAGCCGGCAGTGTCAATTGCTTCAGTGAGAGAGCAGCTTCCCTCTCCGGCCGCTGAAATTGACACTGTTTTAATTAAATCCACGATGGGGGTTTTAAATTTATTTTAAAATCTATGCTAGCGCTTCCCATCGTGAGTCTACGGGGGTCTGACCTCTCCCCCCGCCCCCAGTAGACTCTCAATGGGAAGCGCTAGCATAGATTTTTAAATAAATTTAAAACCCCCATCTTGACGTCTTGACGTCCCTCCGCCGAAAAACTCCTCCGCCGAATCGGCCACGCCGAAACGTCCCATTCCAATCGGCTACGCCGAACTGGCCCCGCCGAATCGGCCACGCCGAACTGGCCACGCCGAAACGTCCCATTCCAATCGGCTACGCCGAACTGGCCCCGCCGAATTGGCTACGCCGAACTGGCCCCGCCGAATCGGCCACGCCGAACTGGCCATGCCGAATCGGCTACGCCGAACTGGCCCCGCCGAATCGGCCACGCCGAACTGGCCACGCCGAAACGTCCCATTCCAATCGGCTACGCCGAACTGGCCCCGCCGAATTGGCTACGCCGAACTGGCCCCGCCGAATCGGCCACGCCGAACTGGCCATGCCGAATCGGCTACGCCGAACTGGCC
Organism: Scyliorhinus canicula; assembly: GCF_902713615.1. Classification (NCBI taxonomy): domain Eukaryota; kingdom Metazoa; phylum Chordata; class Chondrichthyes; order Carcharhiniformes; family Scyliorhinidae; genus Scyliorhinus; species Scyliorhinus canicula. The sequence goes on from NC_052153.1 coordinate 153,433,006, forward strand.
CCGCCGAATCGGCCACGCCGAACTGGCCATGCCGAAACGTCCCATTCCAATCGGCTACGCCGAACTGGCCCCGCCGAATCGGCTACGCCGAACTGGCCCCGCCGAATCGGCCACGCCGAACTGGCCACGCCGAAACGTCCCATCCCCTCCAGTTTCTGTCCAGGATTCTTCCAGTTACTTGGCAGATGATACAAAGGTGGGTGGGAGGGTGAGCTGTGAGGAGGATGTAGAGATGCTTCAGCAGGATTTGAAGAGGCTGAATGGCAGATGCAGCATAATGTGGATAAATGTGAGGTTATCTGCTTTGGAAGGCAGATTATAATTTGAATGGGTGTAAATTGAGAGAGGTGAATACTCAGCGAGACCATAGAACATAGAACATAGAACAGTACAGCACAGAACAGGCCCTTCAGCCCTCAATGTTGTGCCGAGCAATGATCACCCTACTCAAACCCACGTATCCACCCTATACCCGGAACCCAACAACCCCCCCCTTAACCTTACTTTTATTAGGACACTACGGGCAGTTTTAGCATGGCCAATCCACCTAACCCGCACATCTTTGGACTGTGGGAGGAAACCGGAGCACCCGGAGAAAACCCACGCACACAGGGGGAGGACGTGCAGACTCCACACAGACAGTGACCCAGCCGGGAATCGAACCTGGGACCCTGGAGCTGTGAAGCATTTATGCTAACCACCATGCTACCCTGCTGCCCCTTACCATGGTGCATCAGTCACTGAAAGTAAGCGTGCGGGAACAGCAGACAGCAAAGAAGGCAAGTGTTAAATTAGCCTTCATAGCGAGAGGATTTGAGTATAGGAATATAGATATTTTATTGTAATTGGTATAAGGCATTGGTAAGGTCACACTTGGAGTATTGTGTGCAGTTTTGGTGTCCTTATCTGAGGAAGGATGTTCTTGCTGTGGAGGGAGTGCAGCAAAAGTTTACTAGGCTGATCCCTGGGATGGTGAGACTGTCATATGAGGAGAGACTAAGTCAGTTAGGACTATATTCAGAAGAGTGAGAGGGGATCTCATAAAAACTTACAAAATTCTAACAGGATTAGGCAGGGTAGATTCAGAAAGAATGTTCCCAATGGTGGGGAAATCCAGAACTAGGGGTCATAGTTTGAGGAGAAGAGGTAAACCTTTTAGGACTGAGGCGAGGAGAATTTTTTTCACCCAGAGAGTGGTGAATCTGTGGAATTCGCTACCACAGAAAGTAGTTGAGGCCAAAACGTTGTGTAATTGCAAGAAGAAATTAGTTATAGCTCTTGGGGCTAAAGCAGGGCTGGGCAAACTTTTCCGTGCAAGGGCCGCATTCAGAAATTCACAATTTTAAAGGGCCGCATAGTATATTAATTAATAGTCCCGGTTGTAACCAATTAGCGTGCGGCATATACCTCAGCGCTTCCCCCGCCAGCATCCTGCCTTTAGCCCTCTTTTTCTCTACTTTTCAAAAATGGCGCTTCACCCGGTTATGATTCTGGGCGCCTCATATAGAACATAGAACATAGAACAGTACAGCACAGAACAGGCCCTTCGGCCCTCGATGTTGTGCCGAGCAATGATCACCCTACTCAAGTCAACGTATCCACCCTATACCAGTAACCCAACAGCACCCCCCCCCCCCCCCATTAACCTTACAAAAAAAAATGTTTTTTAAAAAATTTTTTAAAATCTTTTTTTTTTGATGACTTGATCTTGGTGGGCCGCATAAAGACCTTTGGCGGGCCGTAGTTTGCCCACCCCTGGGCTAAAGGGATCAAAGGATATGGAGGGAAGGATCAGGATATTAAACTTGATTATCAGCCATGATCATAGTGAATGGCAGAGCAGGCTCGAAGGGCCGAATGGACTCCTCCTATTTCTATTTTCTATGTTTCAGATGACAACACATTTTGGTGTCAGGTCATTTTGGAGTCAGAACTCTGCTGAACATTTGGTCGGGAGTCTATTGTTAAACTGCTCAACTTCCATTGCAACAAATAAATGTTATATTTCTCAAAATTAAGACAATATTTTCAATAGGAAATATGATGTGATGGTATACATTGGTCTTTGCTGTTAATCTGACTGAAATGATCATTTCTGGTTTCTATTTGCTTCAAAAAAGCTAAATTGCTTTCCACATGCTTGCCTTTCAACTCCCCGCTTTGATGCAAAATAAGGGGAGACGTGTGTCTGCTATACCAAATAAAGAATTTATAATTATCCCCCTACCTCCAGTTGCTTCTGCTAATTTATAACCAATGCATCTCTGGCCGTAGTTACGTTTCAGGCAATATGACCCTTTAGGTCCAAAAATTCCATACTTATAATCACCCACAGGAGTTATGAATGTTCCAGAGACTTAATTTGGCTGTAGATAAGCAATGCAATTTCAATGTAGATTCTCTCAATGGGCATAATCAATTGATCAAAAGCTTGTCCCCTAGCCAACTCACCCCAATAGAATACAATGAGTACTACTTCCATAGTAAATAATATGGTAACAACAACTGTGCTGTGACTTGAGATTTGTTTCAGGTTCAGTTGATAACTGTATTGATGAAAATAATCAGAGTGCTTTGAGATCAAGAAGATATAGATTTTTAAAAGAGAGTTCAGTTTTGACATATTTCCTTCTGAGCATATAAATAATAATCTGAAACATCGGGGAACTAGCGTGCTGTGCTGCAGAACAGCTAGATATGGACTTAACCGTGTGCTTCCTCACATGCTGGGTTTCTGATTTCTGTCATCTTTGAAAGCTATTTGAAGGTTTATTTTGCAAGCAATGAAAACTAAAAAGGTGCAGCAAAAGTCAGCGTTGCAAAAGGGAGTTTGATTTTTCTTTTTACAATTGGATCGTAATCAGGTGGAGCACTTCATCTTCATCCATTTTGGTTCCTGCCTGAATTTCATCCCATTGAAGTTAATGCAATGGGCTCTATAAAGGTCAGGCAATCTGCTCCCTGGCATTGCCACTCAGTCAATGAAGAGGGGGAAAAAACAGCATTTTCTTTAATTGAATGAAACATCTTTTTAAAGTAGGAGGAGTTTGCATGAGTCAAGGCCACAAAATCATTGGCACTTGGGTAAAATTCTTGATTTGCCATTGTCGATTGATTTTGTTTATTGTTTTATCAACTAGGTACAAAGATTATATATGAACCATACTTCTGGTACCTTTGTTTCTAAATTGGCATTCTTATATAGTCCAATGTCTTCTCATGACTCAACAATGAAATTCAAGAGGGCAGCTCGGTGGCGCAGTGGTTAGCACTGCTGTCTCATGGCGCCGAGGTCCCAGGTTCAATCCCGGCTCTGGGTTATTGTCCGTGTGGAGTTTGTACGTTCTCCCCGTGTTTGCGTGGGTTTCGCCCCAGAAACCCAAAGGTGTGCAGGCTAGGTGAATTGGTCATGGTAAATTGCCCCTTAATTGGAAAAAATGAATTGGGTACTCTTAAATTTATTTTTAAAAAACAATGAAATTCTTAACTTCCTTCTAAAAAATTATATAATCAAACATGTTTCTTTCTTTGGAGATTGCTTAAAAAGATTAATCTCCTGACGATGTATTTTAGATGTCTTGACTGATTTGATAATGTGGCAGTTTACTCCACAGAATATTTGCTGAAGAATTCTGAAAGGCTTTATAAACCACAATATTGCCACTCCCCATATGATTTTTGCACACATTCCGGAGGATAGCTGAAATGCTTATTGTCAATAAGCAGTTGAATTCTCCTTGCCTGCTATAGCATGTATAACACCAGCTGGGGAAGGTTCTTTAAGTCAGAACAAATCAAGCAATGTTTTTCTGTAAAAATATCTGTCCATCAAGGCAAGGACTGTCAGTTCGGCAGAATGAATGCTTTCTGCATTTGATATCCAGGGTGAGTACCATATACCGTCAGCACAGGATAAATATTGCATTCATAACTATTTATACCACCCCAATAATGTGCTTTGCTTCCTTCAACTTCACCACATCAGCATTTCCCACATGAAGCACATTTTGATCTCTTTGTGGTAATGGCAATTTAATGCCAATTTAGTGTTGTTTTGATACATTCGCTAAGATTGGGATTGAGGTTGTCTGAAAACATTTAATTTAGAATGTTTACAGACATCAGGGGGAACATATTTCAATCTGGATTTGAATCTAGGTGTCAGTCCGTTATCTCTCAGTATTTTAGGTAACAATGTGCACAATAGATTTCAGATTCAAACTTTGTTTTTGTAGATAAAGCAAGGAAACGAAACAATGAAACCATGTTTATATATTGCCTTTCATACTCTCAAAGTGTTTCAAAGCCAATGGAAAAATTCTGAAATGCAGCCATCATTATAATGTGGGCAAACGTTAATGTTACTATTATGACTGCCAAATAAGAGAATAGATCTATATGATACACTTGTGTTTCATTCTCATTTCACTTTTTCTCTGCAGCCCCAAATAACTTCTCCTGAATACATAGGAGAATTCGTAACTGTTGATCATTTCCCATTTAAATTTTTTTTTTTGCAAGCCCTTTGAGTAAACATGGCCATCGCTCAGCATCAAATAACCCCTTACAGCTAATGTAATAGTCTGACGAATATGAATATGCAAAAGGAAACTGTTGTGGCTAGTAAACTGATTCTTTTATATTGTTCTTCATATAATTTTTCAGGAAAAGCCAGAGGGAGCATATCATGAATTGAAGATTATGAGAAAGTAATAACTTCCTTTTTGATTCTCTGCTCGGCTCAAGAACCAGCAGATGGGCAGGATCATCATAATCCATCTCCTTTCTTTGTCGGTCACAATTCTGGAATTCAGTCTGAATGTATTTGGCATTGGACTTGATCAGAAAGAAACACCAGTCTCCCTGTAGCCAGACATATTTCATAAATTTCTCATCATTAAATAGTCCTTCAGCCTGCCCTGCACAAGATCAATCAGCAGAAAAATTCATTGTTCAAACACTATTCAATTTGATTTTCTGATTGTAGATGTATATGACTTGGATATCAATGGACCATTACTTACAATGGGTATTGATAGACTTTTTGTCTCTTTAATCCTCTGACAAATGCTGAAAAAAATACCTTCCATGGTTCAGATCAAATGCTCAACCATGTCACCCGGCTGATCATGCAGAGGAGTTATTATAATCAATAACCATACCAAATTGCATTTAAATCACTTTTCTAAAATAGAAAATCATCCCCAGATGATTCACATTAACGTAATGTTGTGAACAACCAGTAATTGGAATACTTTCTGACTCCCAAATCCCTGTGTAAAGGAGCACAATTCCTAATGTGCAGCAAAACTTTGAAGTATAGAGCCACAGATGTTTACAGCATGGAAAGAGACTATTTAATTAACTGTGTCCATGTCAGTACTTTGTTCGACCAATCTAAAACAAATGCCCTGTGCGCTCCCTGTAGCCTATATTTTGATTAATTTCAGATAGTTATTAAACATTCCCCTAAACAGCATACTTTTCCACAGTTTAAAAAAAAAAAAATTTTAAGTGCCCAATTAAGGGGCTATTTAGTGTGCCCAATTCACCCACCCTGCACATCTTTTGGATTGTAGGTGTGAGACCCATGCAGACACGGGGGAGAACATGCAAACTCCACACGGACAGTGACCCAGGGCCAGATTCAAACCTGGGTCCTCAGCGCCATGAGGCAGCAATGCTAACCACTGCACCACCTCTTTTCCACAACATTTGAGCCCATCTAATCAGGGTTTTCTCCTTGCCATAGCGCTGAAACAACCCTAATCAAAGTGACATCCTCGTGAACCATTCTGCAGCTTTTGACATGGTCGGCCGCACCAACTCCCTTTAATGCATTTCCTCTGTTGTCTAGTTGTATGGGACAATTTTCACTTGCTTCCCAATCTTAACTATTCAATTGTGGAAGATGAGTGCAGCAGGAGGAACAGCAACAACAAGTATTTATGTAGCGATTTAAGTAAGAAACAAATCCAGGGTAATTCACAGGAGCATTTATAATAATAATCTTTATTAGTGTCACAAGTAGGCTTACATTAACACTGCAATGAAGTTACTGTGAAAATCCCCCAGTCGCCACATTCCGGCACCTGTTTGCGTATATTGAGGGAGAATTCAGAATATCCAATTCATCTAACAGCACGTCTATCGGGACTTTGTGGGAGGAAACCAGAGCACCCGGAGTAAACCCACGCAGACACAGGGAGAACATGCAGACTCCGCACGGACTGTGACACAAGCCGGGAATCAAACATGGGTCCCAGTCGTTGTGAAGCAACAGTGCTATCCACTGTGCCCCAGTTCCGCCCTTATAAAGCAAAGTTTGACACCACGCCACATAAGAAGATATTAGGGCAGAAGGCTGAAAGCTTGGTCAAAGAGGTAGGTTTTAAAGAGTGCCTTAAAGGAGGAAAGAGGTAGAGAGGTGGGAAGTTGAGGGAATTCCGAAGCTTAGGCCTTGACAGCTGAATCCATGGCCACAAATGATGGACTTATTAAAATTGGGGGTGTTCAAACAGATAAGCATAGATATCTAAAAGGGTTGTGGGGTTGGAGGAGATTACAGACACAGATATATACAAGGCCACTGAAAACAAAAATGAAAATTTCAAAATTGAGGTGCATTTCTACGTCTGGAGGAGAACCCACCCCCACTGGTGGCTAAATACCGGCAGTGGCTGTAAGAGACTCGGAGTTTCCCATATAAGTGATCCAATTGGACTCTGGCGAGAGGGATGTCCACTATCTTTGCTGCTTGCAAAATGTCATAGCAGTGGGAGGACGATGGGCTTGATTCCTCTCATCCAATTTAAGGTGCTGCACCGGGCCCACATGTCCGGGACTAGGATGAGTAGGTTCTTTGGGGGTGAGGACAGGTGCACCAGATGTTCGGGGAGTCCAGCGAACCACGCCCATATGTTCTGGGCATGCCCAGCACTGGAAGGATTCTGGACGGGGTGGCGGGGACGGTGTCGAGGGTGGTTGGATCCAGGGTCAAGCCAGGGTGGGGACTCGCGATTTTTGGAGTTGCGGTAGAGCCGGGAGTGCAGGAGGCGAAAGAGGCCGGTGTCCTGGCCTTTGCGTCCCTAGTAGCCCGTCGAAGGATTCTGCTACAGTGGAAGGATGCAAGGCCCCCAAGTGTGGAGACCTGGATCAGTGACATGGCGGGATTTATAAAATTGGAAAGGGTCAAATTTGCCCTGAGAGGATCAATACAAGGGTTCTATAAACGATGGCAGCCTTTTCTGGACATCCTGGCTCAAAGATAGGTAACTTGGTCAATAGCAGCAGCAACCCGGGGGGGCTGTAACTTTATATTGTGTTAATTTGCGTTGTTGTTAAAATGCTGTGTTGTTCCTGGAGGTGGGGCTAATGTTTATGATTGTTAATATTATTGTTATTTTTGGTATTTTACTATGGTGCGTTATTGTTGTATAAATTCAAAATTTTTCAATAAAAATTATTTCAAAAAAAAATTATTATCAGATTCCACTTGTAAGCTGACAACCTGTGTGTAAACTCTATTTCTGTGCTTTTCTAAAACTGATTCTGGGTATTGTTGGGGTAGAGAAGAAAGAACTTTACTCTACATTGCATTATATTTTACTGCCAACAATCACCTAATGGCCACAAAATATTACTATAGCACGGGCTCTTGTGGCAGGCTGAACTGAACCCTGGCAACAATCATGCCAAAAGTTTCAGTAAAAGTTGTTCTTAGCAGACCCATACATTGAGCAGTCTTCGCAATATTCCTGAGAAAATGCCTCAGAACAAACTTCAAAATTAATTTAATGTTTAAGCATTTAAGGAACGTATACGCAATCAGGGTCCTTTCAAAACATAGTTTTGTTGGGTATTATATTACAATTTCTACTCTAATGACTATATTTTACTTAGTTACACCTTCCCCTGTAATTCTATCTTACATCATAAACCTTGGAACTTCAGGTTTCCAGCTTGGAAAGGGAATTTCGCACTGACACAATGATGGTATGAAGAGATGACGTATGTTCCTAAATTCAATGGTATGAAACTCATTCAATACATGACATTTTACGGGACACAAGTAACTCTCAATATTCTCGGAGAACGATTCCTCTTCACTGACTGCATTGAGGATGACTGGGAAAGCTTCAGGGATATAGGGCGTGATCTAACGGCCGCGTCGCAGCCGAGCCAGTCAGATCACAGGAGGGACAGAAATCGGGATCCGTGCCGGGCACCAATCGGTTTGCAATCTAACTAACCCACTCCCGTTGGCGGGTCCCAGATCCTGCCTAGATGTGGCTAGGTTCCAATTAACACCAACTGAGGCCAATCTCCATATCGTTAATGGGATGCATTCCCAATCTAATGGCCTCCCGTGATCTAACTGGCTCTCCAGAAAGCTGTCACACGGGTGTCCTTTAGCACACCTATTTAAAAATGTGAAGCTAGCGCAATGGCTGCTGAAGAGATGAGAGGAGGTGAATTACCATCTTCAAAATTGGGCATGCAGCCCAAGGGCACTGGAGCTGCTGCCCAAGCACTCGGGCTTGGTCGGGGTGGGTGGGCACCTTCACTGGGGGTCGCCCCTGGGCTGGGGGGTGAGGGACTCAGCGCCTGCAAGTCCAACATGCCACCAAATAATGGATGTGTATACCCATACCAGGGGCAACATCAGCTGCTGCCTGTCCCTCCCACCAAACATCCCCAGGACAGAGCTCTGTCTGTGGTAATACGGTAATGGTCACTTCAACTCTCTCTGACTGTGGCAGAATCTGGCCACATAGCTGAAGGCTATTGCCATAAGGAATGGCAGTTTCAGTTGCACAAGCACTTCAAAGCGCTCAAGTGGATTCCCGAAGGTACACATGCCATGTCGCAGGTGAGTATTATTGTCTAGCATCACAATCAAACTGTAAGACCTGGACACTGGAGGCATCAACACCACAGAGATAGCAGCCAGCATCAAACACCCTGGAGCTGAGCCTCAGCACTGGGGATATCCCCACGACCAGAGGGTGAGTATGTGTGGATCAGGGAGGGAGCCTGAGACTGGTCCAAGATATGTTCTCTGTAGGGGTCTGGGATCAAGGATCTGGGGTTCTGTGCCCATGGGCTCCTGCTGTGGTCGGGGATGTGTGTGCAGGGTGGAGTCCCCCATCACAACCAGCTTGTTGGATGGCACCCTGAGAGAAGGCAGGGAATGTAAGGGTAGGGGAGGCTTGGGGAACCCGAGGGTCCCGGGGTGGAAACCATAACTGATGGTTAGCCTCTCACCCTCTCCAATTCTTTACAGATATCACATTACGGATGATATTGTCATGCCGCCGCATTGCTGGTGGTAGTCCAGGCAGCCCGACGCTGGAGAAGGCGGCATCATCGTCGACGCAGGCTGGAGGCAGCAGCCCACGTGCAGGGGCCCGCCCCACACCCTGAGGACCTGGTAGCCCATTAGGCTACAGAGGGACCCAGAGGGGGGAGGCCAGCAATGGCCCAAGGTGTACGAACACCGTTGGTCATTCGAGGACAGGTTCGGACAGCATGTGCCGCAGGAGGCTCCGCCTCAACAAGGGGACGGTGTGGCAGCTGTGCCATGTCCTTGCGGACCTGGCACCTCATGGACAAGGAGGCTACCCGCTCCCGGTGGCCATCAAGGTCACTGTAGCCCTGAGCTTCTACGCTTCTGGTTCATTCCAGGGCTCAAGCGGGGACTTGTGTGGATGTGGCATTTCCCAACCTACAGCCCATAAGTGCATCCGCGAAGTCACAGATGACCTGTTTGCCCGGGCAGCTGAATACATAAACTTTGACCTGGACCAAGCCCAACAAGATGCCCGGGCAACAGAATTCTCTGGCATTGCCGGGATGCCCCAGGTCCAGGGGGTAATTGATGGAACGCATGCCGCCTTGCACACACTGGGTGGTCTTGGAGTGCCCTTCAGCAACAGGTAGGGTTCCACTCCCTGAATGTTTAACTTGTGTGCGACCACTGCCTGCAGATCATGCAAGTTTGTGCACGCTTCCCAGGGAGCATGCATGACAGCTAGATCCTGGGGCAGTCGGAGATCCCCGGTGTCTTCAAGGAAAACCCAGGATGGACTCTGGGGGAAACTCCCTGAAGGAGTTACCCCTTGGCCCACTGCGAGGTCCACCACGCTAGGGCTGTGCGAGTAGAGACCATAAGTGATTCCCGGCCCAGGGGACCGGAGAATCAAGGAAAGCCGGAGCATTGGGTGCTGGACCTGCTAAATAGATGTATACAGGTCATTAAGACCCATTTGCATTCATTTACATTCTGCCACCGGCACGTGGTCGTAGATCTCGATTCATATCATAAAATCATAGCATTTATAGTGCAGAAGGAGGCCATTCAGCCCGTCAAGTCTGCACCAGCCCTTGGAAAGAGCACTCTACTTAAGCCCACGCCTGCATCCTATCCCCCTAACCCAGTAACCCCACCTAACCATTTTGGACAATCCACCTAACCTGCACATCTTTGGACCATGGGAGGAAACCAGAGCACCCGGAGGAAACCCACGCACACACGGGGAGAACATGCAGAGTCTGCACAGACAGTGATCCAAGCTGGGGAATCAAATCTGGGACCCTGGAGGTGCAAAGCAACTGGGCTAACCACTGTGCTACCATGCTGCCGCATGATTCACTTTCGGATTGGTGCCTGCCAACGTCCGACGCCGATCCCGATTTCATAATTCTCCACCGGATCATGGACCCCGATACCAGCGCGGTCAATGGGGAACCCAGCCCATCATCTCTTCAGGTTCTCCTCAATTAAAAATCAGCACTATACTATCCAGCACAATGCCCATTGAAACATCTGCTAAACTGTCCAATGCAAGCTCAAACAACAAGATTGACTGCATCAGAAAGCAGATAATCTTCAGTTACATGCAGACCGCAAAGACTGAAAGCAATTCTCTAGGTGCAGCACGGTGGCACAGCGGTTAGCTCAGCTGCCTCATGGTGCCAAGGGCCCAGGTTCGATCCTGGCCCCGGGTCACTGTCCGTGTGGAGTTTGCACATTCTCCGTGTCTGAGTGGGTCTCACCCCCACAGCCCAAAAAGATGTGCAGGGTAGATGAATTGGCCATGCTAAATTGCCCCTTAATTGGAAAAAGAATTGCGTACTCTAAATTTATTTTTAAAAAGAAAGCAATTCTCTGAAATCTGTGTATGGTCCCCAGTCTATTGGTTCATTACCAGTCCTCAGTTCTGATAGGCCAACAATTCTCACAGTAAAAGCTGAGAGGTGGGATGCCCCAGCCTCCCAGCCGCACTCAAGGGAAATTCCCATTGGAGTCACCCCATGGCACCAGGAAACCTACGGGTGGGGGTGCGTTGCGAGCTGCACCAGAGAATACCACTGCAGGAAAACGGAAGGAGAATTCCGGCTCAAATTCTAGAAAGGTGGGCAAATTCCTTTCACCACATCCTCAACTGGGCTCCATGCATCAATAAAGAAGCCATCAACAGACAGCCACTGCCACAGGTTGGCACCAGCTGTTCTGTTGATGATCCTTCCACACTGTTAGAAATGACAAACACAGTAGCACTGCTGCCTCACGGCGCCGAGGTCCCAGGTTCGATCCCGGCTCTGGGTCACTGTCCGTGTGGAGTTTGCACATTCTCCCCGTGTTTGCGTGGGTTTCGCCCCCACAACCCAAAAAGGTGCAAGCTAGGTGGATTGGCCACTCTAAATTGCCCCTTAATTGGAAAAATGATTGGGTACACTAAATTTATTAAAAAAAAAAAAAAAAGAAATGACAAACACAATCTAAGACCTGTCTGGCAGCCAATCCCCGGGAGCTGATACAATCACAGCTGAAATCTACAAGGCTGGAGGTCAGCAGGGTAGCATGGTGGTTAGCATAAATGCTTCACAGCTCCAGGGTCCCAGGTTCGATTCCCGGCTGGGTCACTGTCTGTGTGGAGTCTGCACGTCCTCCCCCTGTGTGCGTGGGTTTCCTCCGGGTGGTCCGGTTTCCTCCCACGGTCCAAAGATGTGTGGGTTAGGTGGATTGGCCATGCTAAATTGCCTGTAGTGTCCTAATAAAAGTAAGGTTAAGGGGAGGGTTGTTGGGTTACGGGTGTGGGGTGGATACGTGGGTTTGAGTAGGGTGATCATGGCTCGGCACAACATTGAGGGCCGAGGGGCCTGTTCTGTGCTGTACTGTTCTATGTTCTATGTCAATGCCTGGTGAGAAAGCTCACTGAACGCTTTGAGTCCATGTGGGCGTAAGGAAGAATCCCGCAAGAATACTAAAATACTTCCATTGTCCAGCTGTACAAGTGGAAAGAAACTCGCCAATCTTGTGACATTTATAGGGCAATCTCGCTCCTCTCCGTTGCTGGAAAATCCTTCACCAGAATCCTTCCGAACCACTTAGTGCAACATCTCAACTAGGATCACCTGCCAGAGAGTCCGTGCAGTTTCAGAAAAGGTCGAGGAACCATGTGTTTGCAGTTAAGACAGCTACAGGAGAACCTCATGTTCTCATGGACCTCAACACCATGTTTATTGCCCTGAACATGGCTTTTGACACAGTCAGCTGTGAGGATCTTTGGAAGACAATGGAGAAACTCAGCTGCCCTGGGAAATTCCTCACAATGATTTAGCAGTTTCATGATGCCATGCTCGCGCATGATCTGGATGATGGTGAGACGTCTCACCCGTTCCCAGTCACTAGTCAGCCATGATTGAATGGTGGAGCAGACTCGATGGGCCGAATGGATTAATTCTGCTCCAATATCTTATGCTCTTTTAAAAAAAATATTTTTATTCTCCTTTTTCACGTTTTCTCCCAAATTTACACCCACCAACAATAAACAATAATCAGCAACAAATATGTCAATCCCCATATCAATAACAATGATCTGATCCTCCCACCAACCCCCAAACATTAGCCTGCATGTTTACATAAACAACTGACAAAAAGGAATCAGGGATTACCCATAGTCACCCTTAATACACACAGCCCCCCTCCCCCCAACCCTCCCACCCATCCCCCCCAACTAATGTTCAATGTTAACCAGTTCTTGAAAGTGCGAAATAAATAATGCCCATGACTTGTAGAACCCCTCCATCCTTCCCCTCAGTTCAAACTTAACCTTCTCAAGAGTCAAGAATTCCAACAGGTCCCCCCCCCCCCCCCCCCCCCCCCGCCACGCCAGGGCACAGGGTAGAAAGGCTGCTCTCCATCCCAACAGCATCCACCTTCGGGCGATCAACGAGGCAAAGGCTACGATATCTGCCTCCGCATCCGTTTCCAACCCTGGCTGGTCCGACACCCCGAATATGGCCTCCCGGGCACCCGGGTCCAGTTTCACATGCACCACCTTGGAGATTACCCTAAAAATCTCCTTCCAGTAATCCTCTAGCTTTGGACACGACCAAAACATATGAACGTGATTAGTAGGTCCCCACCCCTCCCCGCAATGCTCACACAAATCTTCTAGTCCTTCAAAGAAATGGCTCATCCTTGCCCTCATGAATTGTGCTCTGTATACCACCTTCAGCTGTATCATCCCCAACCTCGCACACGAGGTGGAGGCATTCACTCTCCGGAGCACCTCACACCAGACCCCCGCCTCTATAACCTCTCCCAATTCTTCCTCCCACTTTGCTTTGATCCCTTCCAGTGGTGCCTTATCCTCTTCCAAAATAGCTCCATACATCGCTGACACTACCCCCATCTCCAGTCCCCTTGTCGTCAGCACCTCCTCCAGCAATGTGGAGGCCGGTTCCTCCAGGAAACTCTGTATCTCCTTTCTGGCAAAATCCCGAACCTGCATGTATCTAAACATTTCTCCCTGCTGCAGCCCATACTTCGCTTCCAGTTCCTTCAATCCTGCAAACCGTCCCCTAAGAAACAAATCTTTTAGTGTCTTAATCCCCTTCTCTTCCCATTTCCGAAAACTTCCATCCCACCTCCCTGGCTCAAATCTGTGGTTCCCCCGAGTCGGCATTTCCCTTGACCCTGCCCCCAACCCGAAGTGTTGGCGAAACTGCCTCCAGATTTTCAATTAAGCTATTATTACCGGACTCCCTGAGTATTTCCCCGGAGCTATCGGGAGCGGCGCTGTTGCTAGTGCTTTCAGTCCTGAGCCCCTGCACAAACTCTCCTCCATTCTGACCCACTAGGAATCAACCCCTCTGACCCAGCTCCGCACCTTCTCCACATTCGCCGCCCAATAGTAGTACATCAGGTTTGGGAGACCCAAACCCCCTGCGAAGCCTCCCCCATTCCCGGGCAACCTGCACCCCCAGATACCTAAAGTGAGTCCCTGCCCTACGGAATGGCAGCTCCCCCACCCCTGCCCCCCACCCCCGGCCGAGACACCACAAAATACTCACTCTTGTCTAGGTTCAGCTTGTATCCCGAGAAAGACCCAAATACACGCAGTAGCTCCAATATTCCTCCTATCAACACACTTGGTTCCGACAGATACAACAGCAAGTCGTCGGCATATAAGGACACCCTATGCTCTGTTCCCCCCCCCCCCCCCTGCACTATTCCTTTCCATGCTCCCGAACTTCTTAATGCGATGGCCAACGGCTCAATTGCAATTGCAAACAGCAGGGGGGATATAGGACATCCCTGCCTCGTCCCACGGTGGAGAGAAAAGTATCTCGAGCTGATATTGTTCGTGCGGATACTTGCCTTCGGCTCCTTATATAGTAGCTTTACCCAGTTCACAAATCTTGGTCCGATCCCAAACTGCTCCAGAACTGCCATCAAGTACCCCCATTCTACCCGGTCGAATGTCTTCTCGGCGTCCAATGTCACAACCACCTCTGTTTCCTTCCCTTCCACCGGTGCCGTAACGACGTTCAAAACCCTCCTGAAAAAAGCTGCCTCCCTTTCACAAACCCCGTCTGATCCTCACCTATCACCTTCAGGAGGAACTCCTCCAGCCTACCTGCCAATACCTTTGCCAACACTTTTGCGTCCACATTCAGAAGTGATATGGGCCTATCTATATCTTATGGTCTTAATGGTGTTAAATGGGCTATGTGCTTGCACCAACCCACTTCATCATGTTTTTCTCCAGCATGTTATTCAATGCCTCCCATGATTGTGATCCGAGCATCAAAATCAAATATTGCATGAGAAGCTGATTAATCTAAGACAACACCAGGAAAAAAAACATAAAGCGGGATTCTCCGGTTGTCGAGGCCGAAATCGCATTCGCCGATTGGCCGGAGAATCCCCGTTTGTGCTGGAATCGGGGGCGGCGCCACATTCACGATACTCTGCCCCCTCCAAAGCGGCGTTCTCTAGGAGTACGGTGTATACCGTACGGACGACCTCAGGACGTTACCTGAGGCCTTCCCCCCTATGCTCCGCCCCCAACCGGCCGAGTTCCCGATGGCATCGGTCGCGTGTGCTTGTTGGGAACTCGGCCTGGCGGCTGCGGACTCAGTCCAGCACCGCCACAGTTGGGGGAGGGCCGATCCGCCAGGCAGGGGGAACTTTGGCAGGGGCTGGGGCCTACCTTGAGACTAAGGGTTCAGTAATAACCAGAACATGTCAGCAGTGGATAAGTTCACTTACCTCAGTAGCACACTCTCTCAAACTATTTATATTAGTGACGGGACACATGCAAGAATTGCCAAAGCAAGTGTAGCCTTTGGCAGACTGAGAACATCAGTCTGGGAATGAAGAGGGGTAAGTCTGCCAACCAAACATAATATTTATAGAGCAAAAGACCTGCCCACTGTGCTCTACATCTGTGAGACTTGGACTGTGAACTAGCATCATACCAAGAAGCTCAACTACATTAACTTGAGCTGCCTTTGGAAACTTCTGAAGATCAGATGGCTGGACAGAATACCAGAGAATGAGGTGCTCACCTGATCTGACACGCTGAGCACCCACACTATATTGAGACACAACTGAGTTGGGCTGGTTATCTAGAATATCTGACACTCACTCACCAAAACAAATCTGCTGTGGATAGCCTGAGCCTGGGAAGCACTCCCGTGGCAGTCAAGGGAAGAGCTTACAGGCAGCACAGTGGCACTTTGGTTCGAAACATTGAAAATGGGTGCAGGAGTAGGCCATTCGGCCCTTCGAGCCTGCACCACCATTCATGGCTGACCATGCAAATTCAGTATCCCACTCCTACTTTCTCTCCATGCCCTTTGATTCCTTTAGCCGCAAGAGCTGTGCTCCATCACAGCACCATTACTCGGGTTCAATTCCGGTGTTGGGTGACTCTGTGGAGTTTGCACATTCTCCCTATGTCTGGGTGGGTTTCCTCTCACAGTCCAAAAATGTGCAGGTTAGGTGGATTGGTAATGCTAAATTGGCCATTAGGTTAGGTGGGGTTATAGGGATGGGGCGGGCCAGTGGGCTTGGGTGGAGTGCATCTTCAGAGAGTTGGCGCTGACTCGATGGGACGAATGGCCTCCTTCCGCACTGTAGAAATCCTATGATTCTATGATACTATGAAGGCTTCATTTAGGAGCTTTGATATCGACTTCTCAGTCTGGAAGAAGCTCAGCCAGGATCACTGCACCTGGCAAAACCACATTAACCTGGTGCGTGCAGCCTCCTTCGAAAGCAAGGGACTGAAGCAGAGAGAAAATGTAAAGAGAGGATATCCTGAGCCAGAAACTTGTCTAAAACTCAATCATCTATGGTATCCTGGTTTATTTGCACCAGAACCCTCTGGGCACAATTGCCTGAGCAGACGCCTAAGTACCCATCGGAACCCTACCAAACACCCAAGATGATATAGGTACAGAGATACATAGAAGATAGGAGCAGGAGGAGGCCTTTTGGCCCTTTGAGCCAAACGAGCCAAAGCTAAATTTATCAGGATCATGGCTGATCATCCAACTCAATAGCTTAATCCTGCTTTCTCCTCATAGCCTTTGATCCCAATCTCCCCAAAGTGCTATATCTAGCCGCCTGTTGAATATATTCAATATTTTAGCATCAACTACTTCCTGTGATAATGAATTCCACAGGCTCACCACCCTTTGGGTGAAGAAATGTCTCCACATCTCTGGCTGAAATGGTTTACCCTGAATCCTCAGACTGTGACCCCTGGTCTGTACACACCTATCATTGGTAACATCTTCCCTGCATCTACCCTGTCTAGTCCTGTCAGAATTTTATAAGTCTCTATGAGATCCCCCCTCATAATTCTGAACTCCAGCGAAAACAATCCCAACCTAGTCAATCTCTCCTCATATGACAATCCCGCCATCGCTGGAATCATTCTGGTAAACCTTCGCTGCACTCCCTCGAGAGCAAGAACATCCTTCCTCAGAACAGGAGACCAAAACTGCACACAATACTCCAAGTGTGGCCTCGCAAAGGCCCTGTATAATTGCAGCAACACATCCCTGCTTCTGTACTCGAGTCCTCTCGCAATGAAGGCCAACATACCATTAGCCTTCTTTACCACCTGCTGCACCTGCATGCTTACCTTCAGCGACTGGTGCACAAGGACACCTAGGTCCTGCTGCACACTCCCCTCTTCCAATTTACAATCATTCAGGCAGCAATCTGCCTTCCTGTTTTTGCTTCCAAAGTGACTAACATCACATTTATCCAAATTATACTGCATCTGCCATTGATTTGCCCACTCACCCAACCTGTCCAGATCATGCTGTAAGATCTCTGCATTCTCGTCACAGTTCACCCTCCCACCCAACTTGGTATCCCCGGACAGGTGCCGGAATGTGGCGACTAGGGGCTTTTCACAGTAACTTCATTGAAGCCTACTTGTGACAATAAGCGATTTTCATTTTCATTTCATTTCATCTGCAAACTTTGAGATGATACATTTCATTCCCTCATCCAAATCATTAATATATATTGTGAATTGCTGGGGTCTCAGCAACCATTCCTGTGGCACCCCACTAGTTTCTGCCTGTCAATTTGAAAAGGACCCATTAATTCCTACTCTTTGTTTCCCCTCTGCCAAACAGTTTTCTATCCACCTCAATACACTTCCCCATATCCCATGCGTTTTAATTTTGTACAATAATCTCTTATTTTGACTTTGTCAAACGCCTTCTGAAAGTCCAATATACCACACCGACTGGCTCCCCCTTGTCAATTGTACTGGTTACATAGAACATAGAATGTAGAACAGTACAGCAAAGTACAGGCCCTTCAGCCCACGATGTTGTGCCGACCATTTATCCTAATCTAAGATCAACCTAACCTACACCCCTTCAATTTACTGCTGTCCATGTGCCTATCTATGAGTCACTTGTATGTCCCTAATGACTCTGACTCCACCACCTTTGCTGGCAGTGCATTCCACATACCCACCACTCTCTGTGCAAAGAACCTACCTCTGACATCTCCCCTATACCTTCCTCCAATCACCTTAAAATTATGTCCCCTCATGACAGCCATTTCCACCCTGGGGAAAAGTCTCTGGCTATCCACTCTATCCATGCCTCTCATCACCTTGTACAACTCTATCAAGTCACCTCTCTGCCTTCTTCACTGTAGTGAGAAAAGCCCCAGCTCCCTCAACCTTTCTTCATAAGACATGCCCTCCAGCCCAGGCAGCATCCTGGTAAATCTCCTCTGTACCCTCTCCAAAGCATCCACATCCTTCCTATAATGAGGCGACCAGAACTGGACACAATATTCCAAGTGTGGTCTAATTGGGTTTTATAAAGCTGCAGCAAAACCTCACGGCTCTTAAACTCAATCCCTCTGTTAATGAAAGCCAACACACCATACGCCTTCTTAACAACCGTATCAACCTTTAACCCTGTATTCAGCATTCAAATTCAACCTTCCAAAATGAATCATTTCACATTTGTCAAGATTGAATTCCATCTGCCACTTCTCAGCCCAGCTCTGCATCCTGTCAATGTCCTGTTGTAACCTGCAACAACCCTCAACACTACCTACAACTCCCCCAACCTTCATGTCATCGGCAAACGTACTAACCCACCCTTCCACTTCCTCATCCAAGTCATTTATAAAAACCACAAAGAGCAGAGATCCCAGAACAGATCCCTGCGGGACACCACTGGTCACTGACCTCCAGCTGGAACACTTTCGATCCACTACCACTCGCTATCTTCTTTCGGCCAGCCAATTCTGTATCCAGACAGCCAGATTTCCCTGTATCCCATGCTCCTTAACTTTCTGAATGAGCCTACCATGGGGAACCTTATCAAATGCCTTACTGAAATCTATATACACCACATCCACTGCCCGACCTTCATCAATGTGTCTCGTCACATCCTCAAAGAATTCAATGAGGCTTGTGAGGCATGACCTGCCCCTCACAAAGCCATGCTGACTATCTTTAATCAAACTAGGTTTTTCTGAATAATCATAAATCCTACCTCTCAGAATCCTTTCAAATATTTTGCTCACTACAGACGTAAGATGGGTCTGTAATTCCCAGGGATTTCCCTATTCCATTTCTTGAATAGGGGAACAACATTCGCCTCCCTCCAATTATCCGGTACTACTCCAGTGGAGAGTGAGGACACAAAGATCATCGCCAACGGCGCAGCAATCTCCTCTCTCGCTTCCTGGAGTAACCTTGGGTATATCCCATCAGGCCCAGGGGACTTATCTATCCTGATGCTTTTCAAAATTTCCAGCACATCCTTCTTCTTAATATCAAACTGTTCGAGTCTATTAACATCTTCAAAGAATTCCAACAGATTTATCAAGCATGATTTTCCCTTCATAAATCCATGCTGACTTTGACTGATCCTGCCACTGTTTTCTAAATGTTCAGCTATAAAGTCCTTGATAATGGATTCAACCCACTTAGGCTTACTGGTCTATAATTCCCAGTTTTCTCTCTACCTCCCATGGAAAGCATTATTTCTGGTTGTATCACAGCTTGGTATGGAGCCTGCTCTGTCCAAGACCGCAGGAAACTACAAAAGGTCATGAATGTAGCCCAGTCCATCACACAAACCAGCCTCCCATCCATTGACTCTATCCATAATTCCCGCTGCCTCAGAAAGACAGCCAGCATAATTCAGGACACCACGCACCCTGGACATACTCTCTTCAACCTTCTTCTATCAGGAAAAAGATACCAAAGTTTGAGGTCACGTACCAACCGACTCAAGAACAGCTTCTTCTTGGCTGCCATCAGACTTTTGAATGGACCTACCTCGTATTAAGTTGGTCTTTTCTCTACACCTTGCTCCAATTGTAACATTATATTCTGCAGTCTCTCCATCCTTCCCTATGTACGGTACGCATTGGTTGTACAGCATGCAAGAAACAATACTTTTCACTGTATACTAATACATGTGACAATACTAAATCAAATCAAATATTGGAGTGACATTAGCTCCCCTCCAATCTGCAGGGAAATGAAAAATGAAAATCGCTTATTGTCACGAGTAGGCTTCAATGAAGTTACTGTGAAAAGCCCCTAGTCGCCACATTACAGCGCCTGTCCGGGGAGGCTGGTACGGGAATCGAACCGTGCTGCTGGCCTGCTTGGTCTGCTTTAAAAGCCAGCGATTTAGCCCAGTGAGCTAAACCAGCCCCTGTTTCAGCTCCTGAGCTCCTCATCAGCTCCTGAATCAGCGACTGTTCCAGAGTATATAGAATCCCGGAAGATGACTACCAATGCATCCACTGTCTCCATAGCCACCTCCTTAAGCACTCTGGGATGTAGATTATCAGGCCCTGGGGATTTCTCTGCCTTCAATTCCATCAATGACAGGCATCATGACGAACATAAGCGGCACGGTGGTTAACACTAGTGCCTCACAGCACCAGGGACCGGGGTTTGATTCTGGTCTTGGGTGACTGTGTGGAGTTTGCATGTTCTCCCCGTGTCTGTCTGGGTTTCCTCCGGGTTCTCCGGTTTCCTCCCACAGTCCAAAGGTGTGCAGGTCAGGTGGACTGGCCAGGCTAAATTGGTCAGGTGGACTGGCCAGGCTAAATTGGTCAGGTGGACTGGCCAGGCTAAATTGGTCAGGTGGACTGGCCAGGCTAAATTGGTCAGATGGACTGGCCAGGCTAAATTGGTCAGGTGGACTGGCCAGGCTAAATTGGTCAGGTGGACTGGCCAGGCTAAATTGGTCAGGTGGACTGGCCAGGCTAAATTGGTCAGGTGGACTGGTCAGGCTAAATTGGTCAGGTGGACTGGCCAGGCTAAATTGGTCAGGTGGATTGGCCAGGCTAAATTGGTCAGGTGGACTGGCCAGGCTAAATTGGTCAGGTGGACTGGCCAGGCTAAATTGGTCAGGTGGACTGGCCAGGCTAAATTGGTCAGGTGGACTGGCCAGGCTAAATTGGTCAGGTGG
The DNA here is from genome assembly GCF_902713615.1 of Scyliorhinus canicula. Taxonomy (NCBI): domain Eukaryota; kingdom Metazoa; phylum Chordata; class Chondrichthyes; order Carcharhiniformes; family Scyliorhinidae; genus Scyliorhinus; species Scyliorhinus canicula. The sequence goes on from NC_052153.1 coordinate 153,454,291, forward strand.
ACTGGCCAGGCTAAATTGGTCAGGTGGACTGGCCAGGCTAAATTGGTCAGGTGGACTGGCCAGGCTAAATTGCCTCTGAAGTGACTAAAAGGTTGGGTAGGGTTACGGGGACAGGGTATTCTTTCGGAGGGTCGGTTCAAACTCGATGGGCTGAATGACCTCCTTCTGCACTGTAGGAAGTCTATGATTCTATGATGTCATCTTCACCAAGAAAGTCACCCACAAATGTAATTTGAGACAATGTAATTTACAGATTTAGGTCATGTAAATGCTAAACCTATTAAATAACCTCAAACTTGGTGAGCCGTTATTCAGTCTTCATTTGCACCTTTCTCTATGACAATAACAATTCAGAATAATCTAATTATCACCATTCAGCTTTGTCTGAACAACACAAAGCAACATAGGATGCCTGCTAATGTATCAGATTTGGCATATGTTGTCCCTTACATTGCTGTTGCATTATGTCCCATTTATAATGATTACATTTTCACTTTGAATACTCCTACTAATCACAGACAACTTGAACAATAGGCTTTTATGCCTCACAGCATTTATATTTCACTATATAGTTTATTCTGTCATTTAATCCTTTCTGGAGCTCTCGTTTGTCATTTGTCAGATTGTTTTGTATAGTTTAGATCTAATTTGCCGTTTGGTTGTTAACAAAGAACGCATAGGGATTAGCTTTAGCACCTACTCAGATAAATGATTGAATGCATTGTGCCTCCACATTTCTAGATACACAATCAACTTTGAACAGAGCCCTTCTAATATCAATTGTATCTGTTCTGTAAGACTTTTAAAGTATAAATTTAGAGCACCCAATTCTTTTTTTCAATTAAGGGGTAATTTAGCAGGGCCAATTCATCTACCCTGCACATCTTTGGGTTGGGGGGTTGGGGGGTTGGGGGGGGGGGGGGTGGGGTGAGGGGGGTGAGACCCACACATACACCGGGAGAATGTGCAAACTCCACACAGACAGTAACCACTGCGCCACTGTGCCGCCCTCCTGTTCTGCAAGGCTTAATTGTCTGTCAGCAATAGTATTGGTAAAAATGTCATTTGACAAGTCCTTACAAAAGCTTATAGAAAAGCAAAATACTGCAGATGCGGGAAATTTGAAATAAAAGCAAAAAAAGTGCTGGAAATACTCAACAGGTCAGGCAGCATCCGTGGAAAGAAATCAAGTTAACATTTCAGGTCGACACTGCTGTGTCACATCTCAAACTGAAAGAACAACACTCCAAGTCACAGATTTAACTGCAATTACAAAATAATTTAATCTGCAATGCTGGTGACCCCCAAACATGTGTTATCTGACCTTCAACCTCCCTGCCCCTCTCCCAGGTCAGGTTATATCCGTATCTATTGTACATGTGGCAGTTGGAGGACCATACCAAACGGGCAGCATGGCTGCTTTAGTGCAAAAGCTGGTGTCAAGAAAGGCAATACCTCCTTCGAGGATCCTCAGCACTTTCTTGCCAAGATCATACCTGGCCGTTAACCTTTCTCCCCCCCCCCCCCCCCCCTCCCCCCGGCCTCATACCAGATACCCAGACCCTTGGCTGAGGCCTACCAGCCAGGCCACATCAATACCCCGACGTATCTACTGTCCAGGCTCCATAATCTCATCTTCTCTGAGGACTGGTTGTAGACCCAGGAGTGACCACCACTTGAAGAGGCATTACTGCGACTACAGAGTTGCCAGCCTCCTGATTGGTCAGCAGCTCTCGAAAGCAGGACTACCTCCCAGGTGAGATCGGAAATTTCACACTTAGACAATCGATGCCTCATTGAATGTTAATGACTGCTGAGCAGCTGGTATCCCTGCCTACTCAACAACCCCCCCCCCCCCCCCCCCCCCCCATTCAAAAACTCCTGCCCAAGGAGTTGGGCTATTCACTCAATGAAAAGATGCTATGTGGAAGTACAGATATACATGGGCATTGAAATACTGTGGCTGAGGGGGGTACGGCGGCGCAGTGGTTAGCACTGCTGCCTCACAGCGCTAAGGACCCATGTTTGAATCCCGGCCCCGGCCCACTGTACATGTGGAGTTTGCATATTCTCCCCGCGTCTGCGTGGGTTTCCCACACCCAAAGATGTGCAGGGTAGGTGGGCCGTACTAAATTGCCCTTTAATTGGAAAAAAAAGAATTGGGTACTCTAAATTTATTTAAAAAAAGAAATACTGGGGCTGACCTATCCACCATGATTTTTTAATTTGCTCACGGGATGCGAGCATCACTGGCTAGGTCAGCATTTATTGCCCTTGAGAAGGTGATGGTGAACTGCCTTCTTGAACAGCTGTAGTTCAATTCATGCAGGCACACCCAAAGTGCTGTTAGGAAGAGAGTTCCAGGTTTTCACCCAGTGAAGGAATGGCGAGGAGGAAAACCTGCAGTTTGTGGTGTTCCGATGCATCTGCTGCCCTTGTCCTTCTAGATGGTAGAGGTCATGGGTTTGGGGGTTGCTGTCAAAGGAGCCTCGGTAAATTGCTGCCTGAAATCAGTGCAGGCTACTCCTCCCCATCCGCTACTCACAATGGCAGCAGGAGTCTGCAACCCCAGTGGATTTCCTTTCCTTTCACCTGTGTTACAACTATTGCAGGCTCGATGGGCTGAATGGCCTCCTTCTGCACTGTAAGGATTCTATGATTCTGGGTTTATGTAGCTCCCACTTACCTTGCTTTGTTGGCATCAGTCTCTGCTAAGGCCGACAAGAAGTAAATGTGCCAGTCATCAACATCCTAGTTAGTCACTTTACCTGCTAGATTGCCTCTTCTGCTACTGAAGCTTCATCCTGACCCAACACCACAAAGTCTTTGCAGCTGGGCAATATTATGCTCTTTTCATGTTGGGAATACAGCAGAACACTCTCATGTATACCAGAAGAACCTATTCCAGAAAGCTAGATTGGATTGCAGTGGTGTCTTGTTCCAATGGAATATTTTGGGCATAATTTGTTGAAAGTGAGAAAAGACAGAAAAATAAAAAATAGTTTATTGGGTTTTATAAATAGTGGCATTAAGTACAAGAGCATAGTTAGGATAGGTATGCATATGGTGATGGCTGGGTTTCATAGTGTAAGACGTGCAGTTTTAGGTGTCCTATTCTGGAAAAGAACTTAAAACAGACGAAATTCACCAGGATAAAACCAGGGATAAGAAACTATAATTATGAGGAGAGATTTGAGACACTGAAACTATTTACACTGGAACAGAGAAGGCAATAATTTATTAGAAATATTAAACACTTTGAAGAGTTTTGATAAGGGGGAAGATTTATTTTCTTGGAGTGTTGGAGTAATGACGGTTTATTAATACAAAACTGTCACTAAGAGACTAAGGAGAAAAGTTGTAAGCATTGTATTTAATCAAATCTATTAGAGCATCAATTGCTTGTCCACAGACGGTAGTTAAGGGAGAAACCGTTGAAATTTCTTATGGAAAAGTGGATAAACATTCAATCCTTCCAGCTTCTCCCGCGATTCCCCAACTTTTCCTTCCTGGCACCTTGGTGGTTGATTTTATAAATGGTTCCTTGTTCTATCCTCTAATTTTCAAAACCAATCATCATCATCGCTGCAACACCACCATCTCTGAAGATACACACTTGACTCCTTTATTTTCTTTTTGGTCCTTGAACATGTTGCTCCTTCCTCATTGATCCATCCTCAGTCACTCACAACTCTAGGTTCACCCCGAAGAGCAAAGAAAACCCCTGACTTTTTGTCGCTCTTAATTGTCTCCTTACATCCCTCTCCCCTGCCCCCTCCACCCTCAGCTCTAACAAATGCAAGCAGTATATCCATCTTAGCAAACTACACCCCCCCCCCCCCCCCCCCAATCTCCAATTCCTTTCCTTTTCAAAATTCTTGAACATGTTTTGCCTCTCAAATCCTGGCCTACCTCTTCCACAATTCCCTGTTTGAAGCCATCCAATTGGTTTATCTCCCTTCCTAGTCACCAAAATGACTGCAGGTCATATATTCTTTGCAACCATGACAATTGTGAATGATCAGACCTCACCCTCCTTCACCTCTTTGCAGTGGTCACACAATTGTCCTCCAATGTCTCTCCTTCATTGTCCAACACGCCTTTCCTTGCAGTAACTCTTACTAATCCACCATCGCTCTAGCAATGGCTTCTCTTCCCAGCACTGCAGCATCACCCCTGGAATTCCCCAAGGATTTAACCTTAGTCCCCTTTCTCCTCATCTTCATGTTGCCCCCTGGTGACATCTTCCACACACATCTTTCACATAGAAAGAAATAACTTACATTCATTCATATGGTGCGTTTCATTCATATGGTGTGTTTTAAGTCTTCAGAATGTCACAGTGTTTTACAGCCAATTACTTTTCAAGTATTGTATTGTAGGTAAATGCAGCAGCCAATTTGTACATAGCAAAGTCTCATAAACAATTATGAGAGGAATTATCAGGTAACCTGTCTTTTGTAGAGTTGGCTATGAGTTAAAGTTAGTCAGAATTGGGAGAACTTTCAAATAATGCCATAGAATCTTTTATACCCACTTCAGCAGGGAGACAGGACCTTGAATTAATATTTCATTCAATGCTCCCTCAGCATTGCATTGCATTAGTCTACTTACTCACTCAAGCCCTGGAGTGAGGCTTCCAAGATATTCTTAAGAGACATGAATGCTACCACTGACATACATTACAATGCAAGCTTTACCTCTCCAATGTCTTTGTTGTGTGTGACTTCTTGCCCAATATCCAGCATTGAATAAGCCTCCAAATCTAACCAAACATTGGGAAGACCAAAGACCATCATCTTTGGGGCCCCCACAAATTCTGCACCTTCTCTGGTTCTCGACTCTGGTTGAACCAGGCTGTTCAAATCTCAGGTTTCTGACTGACAGAGCTTAGTTTTCAACTTCATCATCTGGCCATCAGAAACAGCAACTAAATCCACCTCTATAATATTGCCTGCTCCACCCTTACCTCAGACCATATGACCCTGAAACCTTTGCCGGTGCCACGACTACTCCAATAATTTCCTGGCCAACCTCCCATCTCCTTAAATTTCAGTTAATCTGGAACTTTGTTCTTCGTATCCCATCCAACACCGAGTTTTGTTCATCCACTAAACACAGGCTTTCTGCTTCCATTGGTGCTAGGCCCCAATCCCTTGACTTAAAGTATTTAATTCTTGTGTTTAAGTTGCTACATGGCTCATTCCTCCATATCTCTGTCTCCTCTAGCCCAACAACCCCAAACCTGTTCTGTTCCCCTGACTTTAACCTATTGTGCATCTTCCTCCCTTCACACTATAACCGGAGCCATGCCTTCAGCCTCATAGATCCATCTCTCTGGAATTACTTTCCTAGGCCTCTCCGTTAACCACTCCCCCCCCCCCCCCCCCCCCCCCCCACCGACCACTCCGAGTAATCTCTCCTCTTTCCTCTTTACATAGAATCGTAGAATCCCTACAATAAAGAGGCCATTCAGCCCATCGAGTCTGCACCGACCCTTTGAAAGATCACCCTATCCAGGCCCTGTCCCCCGACCCTAAAGGCAATTTAGCATGTTCAATCCACCTAACCTGGACATCTTTGGACTGTGGGAGGAAACCGGAGCACCCGGAGGAAACCCACGCAGATATGGGGGAAAAAATACAAACTCCACACAGACAGTCAGCCAAGGATTTGGCATGTTTTTGTGCACCTCTTCGGATCATCTAGAGGCCATTTTTAACATTAAAAGGCACTATATAAATGTGAGTCAGTTGTTATTGTCGTGGTAGTAGCAGAGGAAATTGCAAAGTGTTGAAATTAGTTTAGGAATGCTGCGGAGAAGAGCTGGTGCAGACAGAGTGGCCTCCTCCTGTGTGTTAACTTCCATATCACAGCATTACAGGACACAGTAAGGAGATAATCAGACATGGTTCCTACTTCTGTTGGATATCCAGTGGTTCCTGCTACGAATTGCGTGCATTTCAGATGAGGCAAGGTCTAACTTTTCTGAATGCCCTACAGCTGTATAAACAACTCGCGCTCACACTCCAGGTTTGTAGGCAGCATGGTTACTTGGATCCTGTGGCCAGTTTGTAAATGTCTTTCGGGAAAGGAGATCATTCAAAAATACTCTTTAAAACATTAGGTTTAAAATGCATAAATGACAAAACGATGCTTTGGGAGTTTGTTGTCGAAAGAAATTTATTGTGGAAATCAGACATTCTCTTTTGTGTCTGTATTCATAGTATCAGCAGAAAAGGTAATACATGAGCGACCTCTGCTGACAAAATGTAGAATACATTAATAGGAGAAGGTGCATTTAACATCAGGATAACCCAAAGGACGGTATTCTCCACTCCCGATAAAAATCAGGATGGCCGTCGTGAACTCGGCCGAGCTTCACGATGGCCTCGGGGCCCGCTCCGCGCACCTAATTCACCCCCACCCGGGGGGCTAGGAGCGGGCCCCCGTCGTTCCCAGCCACGACTTTGTCGTGCCGGAAATGACACGGAAACGGCCCTTTTTGATGTCATCCGCGCATGCGTGGGTTGCCGGTTCAAACCCGCGCATGCGCGGATTACATCAGCGTGCAGACGGCACAAACCCGTGCATGCGCGGTGCCGTCTTTCTCCACCGCCGCCCGGCAAGACGTGGCAGCTTGATCTTGCCGGGCGGCGGAGGGGAAAGAGTGCGTCCGTTTTGGACGCTGGCCCGACGATCAGTGGGCACCGATCGCGAGCCTGTCCCCTCCCAAGCACAGTCGCGGTGCTCTCGTCCACATCGGGCCCCTAGATGCCCCAAACGGGCATCTGGTGGCCGTTTCACGAATGCAGCAACCAGGTGTGGTTGCTGCCATGGTGAAACGGGCGTGAAGGGCCGGCCGCTTGGCCCATCGGGCTCGGAGAATCGCCGTTCGCCGTGAAAAACGGCAAGCGGCGATTTCTCCGAGCCGGGGGGGGGGGGGGGGGGGGGGGGAATCGCTGAGGGCACCAGGGGGGCGTAAAAAATGTCGGGAGGCCCTCCCACGATTCTCCAACGCCACGTGGGGAGCGGAGAATTCCGCCCAAAGTATTTTACACCAATTCAGTACTTCTGAAGTGTGCTGTAAAGTAATGTAAGAATACAATAGAATGACAACATTTTTTTGCAAACATTCTGGGTGGGATTCTCCATCCCGCCACACCAGTTTCTGGTGCAGAGCGTTCCGGCCGATAGTGGGATTCTCCGTCCTGCCAGCCAGCCAATCGGATTTCCCACTGTGGGCAGCTCCACGCCGTCGGGAATCCCCAGGTGTGGGTGTGCTGCCGGTGCAACGGAGAATCCCGACAGCGGAGAATCCAGCCCTCTATCTTAATATCATAATCACTCATTGGGCTAAATTCTCCCGCCCCACCCATTGCAAGAATGCCATGGGCGGGATTCTCCTGTCATCGGGCGGACTCAGCCAGAGAATCCCACCATTATCTTTTCAGGCTTTAGAATTGGCTGAAACGCTGCACAAAATGTGTCCTATCGGTTGCATTCAATAGGTTCATCAGCAAGAAAGGTTTTCTCTTAACTCACCCACTGAAAATGGAATTCTTAAACCTCGTTATATTTTACAATCTCTTTTTAAAAAATGCAATACATAACATTTAACGTAAGGGTGGCATGAAGGCAGGGTGGCACAGTGGTTAGTCTGTTGCTTAACTCCACCAGGGTCCTACATTCAACTCCAGCCTCGGGTGACTGTCTGTGTGGAGTTTGCGCCTTCTCCACGTGTTTGGGTGGGTTTCCTCCGGGTGCTCCGGTTTTTTCCCACAGTCCAAAGATGTGCAGGTCAGCAGGATTGCTAAATTGCTCCTTAGTGTCCAGGGATGTGCAGGTTAGGTTATGGGGATGGGGCAGGGTGGACGGGGGATTAGACCTGGGTAGAGTTCTCTTTCGGAGGATCAGTGCAGACACGATAGGCCGAATGTCCTCCTTCCGCACTGTAGGGATTCTATGAAAAGTTTGAGGAAATCAGAGAAAAAAAGATTTGCCTCTTGATGAGATAATTAAATATTGACCAAACTTTCCAAATTAATTTCATTGTTTGTGAATCCAAAAGAATATTTCAAGACAGGGCGGCATGGTAGCGCAGTGGTTAGCACTGCTGCCTGACGGCATCGAGGTCCCAGGTTCAATCCTGGCCCCGGATCACTATCCGTGTAGAGTTTGCACATTGTTGTAATCACCACTAGCTGTATTAGATGTATATTAGATTTAGTACAGTAAGACTCCTGTATTAGAGGTACATGGGTTAGTCCCTGCCTGCTAGCTGCGCCCAGTAGGCGGCGTATAAATGTGTGTGCTCGCCGGAGCTGCTCCCATTCTGGTAGCAGCTACAGGAGGCCACACTTCTTTGCTCAATAAATCCTCGATTATTCACTACTCTCGTCTTTGTAGTAATTGATAGTGCATCAATATATTGAGCAAAGATTTTTAAATGATGGAACTTCGCATCAAGCCTGACCGCCTACAGCTGAACCCCCAAGCAGCCAACGCTACGTCCGCTTTTGATCACTGGCTAGCCTGCTTCGAAAGCTACCTCTGAACATCTGCTGAAGAACCCTCGGACGCACAGAAGCTCTAGGTCCTTTATTCACGGGTGAGCCCTGACATTTTTCCTCTCATCCGGGATGCGCCCAATTACTCTGAAGCAATGGAGTTCCTGAAAGGACATCACGTTTGGTCGGTCAACAAACTCTACACCAGGCACCTCCTGCCCACGAGACAGCAACTCCCCGGTGAGTACCGAGACGATTTTGGGTCCTGGCGAGGAACTGTGACTGCCAGGCAGTTTCGGTATCCAGCATACAGAACTTTTAATCAGAGACGCTTTTGTTACGGACATGGGGTCGGGTACATCCGCCAGCGCCTATTGGAGGGGGTACGCTTGATCTTGCGGGAACCAGGCAGCTTGCGAACCCATTAAGAGTAGCCTCCCGTACCGTCCAGTCGTACGCCCCCGAGCGCATGGCACCCTCATGGGCATCGTGGGCCCCACCAGCTACCGATACCAGCCCATCGTAAGCCTGCACCGCGCGGCAGCCAGCCAACCCCGGGGGGGACCAAATGCTACTTCTGTGGGCAGAACAAACACCCCCGGCAGCACTGCCCGGAGCGGAAAGAAGGGACATTTTTCTGTTGCGTGCCAGGCCCGGTCGGTCGCTGCTGTTTCCAGGCCAAGCGTTCCTACACACATTACGTGCGGCCCATGGGCGCCGGCATCTTCTTCTCCACAGACCATGTGCGGCCCGTGGGCGCCGCCATCTTCTTCTCCGCAGACCACAAGGGGCCTGTGGGCGCTGCCATCTTCTTCTCCGCAGGCCACGTGCAGCCCTTGGCGCCCCCATCTTTAATGCTGCCCTCCATGTGCGCCCCATTGGCGCCATCTTCGGCTCCATTTTGGATGGCGCCTCAGGACCCCTGCCCGTTGGGAAGCTCGGCTGGCCGTTCATCGCCTGCCACCACCGCTGACCAGCCCGGGGCCTCCCAACATCGGCCGCAGCTCACCTCGATCACCCTCGACCAGCCCCGGCCTCACAAACTCGCAACCGCAACGACAACAATGAAAATCGATGGGCACAAGACTGCCTGCCTTTTTGACTCCGGGAGCACGGAAAGCTTCAGCCACCCCACTACAGTAAGGTGCTGCTCCCTCATGATACACCCCGTTATCCAGAAAATCTCACTGGCCTCCGGATCCCATTCCATGGAAATCTGGGGCATTACGTTCGGTCGGTCAACAAGCTCTACACCAGGCACCTCCTGTCCACAAGACAGCAACTCCCCGGTGAATTGCATTGCGACCATCACCATCGGAAGTTTAGCAACTTCCGGCTCTCCATCCTCCCCCACATCTACGCTGCCCTGTTACTCGGCCTGGACTTCCAGTGCCACCTCCAAAGCTTAACCTTAAAATTCGGCGGACCCCTACAACCCCTCACCGTATGCGGCCTCACGACCCTTAAGGTCGATCCACCTTCCTTGTTTACAAACCTCACCCTGGAGTGCAAACCCATAGCCACCAGGAGCAGATGGTACAGTGCCCAGGACAGAACCTTCATCAGGTCGGAGGTCCAGCAGCTCCTGCGGGAAGGGGTCATTGAGGCCAGCAACAGCCCCTGGAGAGCCCAAGTGGTAGTAGTAAAGACTGGGGAGAAACACAGGATGGTCATTGACTACAGTCAGACTATCAATCGGTACACGCAGCTCAACGCGTACCCCTTCCCACGCATATCTGATATGGTCAATCAGATTGCACAGCACCGGGTCTTTTCCACAGTGGGCCTGAAGTCCGCCTACCACCAGCTTCCCATCCACAAGGAGGACCGCCAATACACTGCATTCGAAGCAGATGGCAGCCTCTATCACTTCCTTAGGGTTCCCTTCGGCGTCACTAATGGGGTCTCGGTCTTCCAACGTGAGATGAACCGAATGGTTGACTGGTACGGACTGTGGGCCACCTTCCTGTACCTAGACAACGTCACCATCTGCGGCCACGATCAGCAGGACCACGACGCTAACCTCCGTAAATTTCTCCACACCTCCAAGCTCCCTAATCTCAATTACAATAAGGAGCAGTGCGTGTTCCGCACCAACTGCTTAGCCATCCTTGGCTATGTTGTGGAAAATGGAGTTCTTGGGCCCGACCCCAACCGCATTCGCCCCCTCATAGAACTCCCCCTTCCCCACTGCCCCAAGGCCCTGAAACGATGCCTGGGGTTCTTCTCTTATTATGCCCAGTGGGTCCCTAATTATGCGGACAAGGCCCGCCCACTCATTCAGTCCACAGTTTTTCCCCTGACAGCTGAGGTCCGCCAGGCCTTCAACCACATCAAGGCGGACAGAGCCACGGCCACGATGCATGCGGTCGACGAGACCCTTCCCTTTCAGGTCGAATGCGATGCATCGGACATAGCTCTGGCCGCCACCCTCAACCAGGCAGGCTGCCCATGGCATTCTTTTCCCACACCCTCCATGCCTCCGAAATTCAGCACTCCTCTGTCGAAAAGGAGGTCCAAGCCATTGTGGAAGCTGTGTGGCATTGGAGGCATTACCTGGCCAGCAGGAGATTCACTCTCCTCAGTGACCAACGGTCGGTTGCCCTCATGTTCAATAACACACAGCGGGGCAAGATCAAAAACGATAAGATCTTGAGGTGGAGGATCGAGCTCTCCACCTATAATTACGAGATTTTGTATTGCCCGGGGAAGCTCAACGAGCCCCCTGATGCCCTATCCCGATGTACATGTGCCAGCTCACAAGTGGACCGACTCCGGGCCCTGCACGATGGTCTCTGTCACCCGGGGGTCACTCGGTTCTTCCATTTCATCAAGGCCCGCAACCTGCCCTACTCCATTGAGGAGGTCAGGACTGTCACCAGAGGCTGCCAGGTCTGCGCAGAGTGAAAACCGCACTTCTATCGGCCAGATCGAGCGCATCAAGTGAAGGCCTCCCGCCCCTTTGAGCGCCTCAGCATGGACTTCAAAGGGCCCCTCCCCTCCACCCACCGAAACACGTACTTTCTGAACTTAGTCGATGAGTACTCCCGGTTCCCTTTCGCTATCCCATGACTCGATATGACTTCTGCCACGGTTATTAAAGCCCTCCACAGCATCTTTGCCCTGTTCGGTTTCCCCACTTACATCTACAGTGATCGGGGATCCTCCTTTATGAGCGATGAGCTGCGTCGGTTCCTGCTCAGCAAGGGCATTGCCTCAAGCAGGACGACCAGCTACAACCCTCGGGGAAACGGGCAGGTGGAGAGGGAGAATGGGACGGTCTGGGAGGCCGTCCTGCTGGCCCTACGGTCTAAGAATCTCCCGGTCTCCCGCTGGCAGGATGTCCTCCCCGACGCGCTCCACTCCATCTGTTCGCTCCTCTGCACTGCAACTAACGAAATCCCCCATGAACATCTTTTCGTTTTCCCCAGGAAGTGCACCTCCGGGGTCTCGCTCCCAACATGGCTGGCAGCTCCTGGACCGGTCCTCCTTTGCAAACACGTGCGGACCCATAAGTCGAACCCGTTGGTCGAAAGGGTCCAACTACTGCACGCGAACCCGCAGTACGCCTACGTGGCGCATCCCGACGGGCGCCAGGACACAGGCTCCCTCCGGGACCTGGCACCTGCTGGATCCCCACCCACAGTCCACCACCCGCCACCCCCTCCCCCTCCTGTGCCCCTGTGCCACTCACCCACCCCCCAGCGCACCTCACTGCAACCCCCACCCCAGGAGGTTCCGTACTCCCACTGGTTCACTCGGGGGCGATGAAGAAGAGGACAACACTCTCCCGGAGTCACAGGTGACCAAGTCGGCGCCCGCATCACCACCGGGACTGCGGCGATCGTAGGGGAGGATCAAGGCCCCCGACAGACTGAACTTGTAATGTTTTCCACCACCTCCGCCGAACTCTTTTTTTAACAGGGGGTGAATGTGGTAGTCACCACTAGCAGTATTAGCTGTATATTAGATGTAGTACGGTAAGACTCCTGTATTAGAGGTACAGGGGTAAATCCCTGCCTGCTGCCTCCGCCCAGTAGGCGGAGTATAAATGTGTGTGCTCACCGGGGCTGCTCCCATTCTGGTAGCAGCTACAGGAGGCCACATACCTTTGCTCAATAAAGCCTGGATTATTGACTACTCTCATCTTTGTAGTAATTGATAGTGCATCACACATTTTCCCCGTGTCTGCGTGGGTCTCACCACCACAACACAAAGATGTGCAGTGGCGGTGGATTGGCCACACTAACTTGCCCCATGAATTGGGTACTCTAAATTTATTTTTAAAAAGAATATTTCCAGACAGAGTATTTCAAGGGAGAAAATATAAAAGAGATGGATTGCTATTGAAATTTAGGAATAGGATCAAGAGTAAGTTGATACCGGGTAAAGCAAGCAGCAGACTTCAGAATAAAAAGATGCAGAAAGAGAACTCATTCTCATTCATCAATTGAACTTTCAGCTGGAGGTTAATTTTGAATCATATATAGTTGTGTACTACACCAGTAGTTTGGGAGAGGAAAAAAGGTCAGACTGACCAGGAGAGCAATTCCTCTAACCTAGTAACTAGCAGAAGTAAACGTATTGGGCGAGATTCTCTGTTGGCCAATGCCAAAATCGCTAAATGCGATTGGCCGGAGAATTGGTCAGGATGCCAAAATGTTGCGGGCGCCAGGCAGAATGCGATGCTCCAGTGCCTCGACTGTGGCCTCAATACGTTCTACTCTGCATGCACGGTAAACGCCGTTCGCATATCATTCACGGATCTGACCCGGTATTATATGGGGTCTCCGTGATGCTCCACCTTCGCCGTTGGGGAACCACCGACGGGAAGTTTCACTTTTAAAAATCGGGAAACAGGCATCGTGGCTGATGAGGGAGGGAGAGGAAGGAGGACATGCAGACGCATGACTGTGGGTTGCCAGCTGCCTCTAACACGGCTGACCGGGTCCACCATGTAGCCAGTGGACCTCATTGGGCACGGGGGTACGCACCAAGCTAATATGTCGGACTGTCACCCCCTGTTGCACGTTTTACTTGAGTGTATTACGCGTTTTATTGGAGTTGATTAACACGCCTCCGTTTAAAGGCCGTGTGCTTAACACTACTACAGCTCTGTGTATGTAATTATGCTCGGAGTTGCCAGGTGCCGTATTTAGACACCTCACAAGTATATCAAGGTCAGGTTCAAAGTAATAAATCTGTACACCGATTAGTAAGTTCAAACGATTGATATTTATTATAACAAATATAATAAATACACATGCATACGCTAAAGAGACTAAGTTACTTCTAAACTAAACGACTAAAATACTTATCTAAACAGGAACAGGCAAGGTCAGGGAGCGAGGCCTTCATCCCGTTCTTGGTCTGCAACTCTCAGAGTGTTAAAGGTCGTCAGGGTCTAGCAAGTCTGGCTCACGTAGCGATCGTTGTGGTGAAACTTACAGTTCGATGGCTGGTGGCTCAACGGCTGGTGATGGAACTGGAGTCAGGATGCGATGTATCAGCAAAGCGATGAAGACAGCAGAGAGCCGGAGCCAAAACAACAGCGGAGCCGGAGCAACAACAGACCGGACCATGTGCGGGGTCTACTTTTATAGGTCCCCCCAAAGTCCATGCCTCTTCGGGGCGGTCTCTACCTGCCGTGTATATCGATTGGGTCTTCTCCCAATCGATATTTTCCAAACCCCCCAATCTGAGGGTCGCTTCTCGATGGGTGGGGCGGTCTCTATGGTGCTTTGTGATGGATACTTATGGTGCCGTTTCGTCTGGGCGTCTACTCAAATTATCCATTCAAACCTAAATGTTTCTATTGTGTGGGCCTGGATCTAGATCACCTCATTACTATGTAAATCGTTGTTGCCATTTACACCTTTAGCTGAGATTCTGCACCTGACCATAAACTGGTTTCTGTACGTGCAGAATGCTAATTAGCCTTCTGCAAACTGCTTGTCCTTGCTAAGACTGTTTTCTCCCTGCAGCCTTAGCAGTTCTCCATTTTTGTAGCCCAGTGTCCATCTTAGGTGGCTACACCCCTGCAGACAATGGACTTTGGAATCCAACCAGCAATGGTGGCCTTCATCCTAGTCGCCGCAACTCTGGGGGATGCACTGAGGCTGTCCGAGCTGGAGCTGCTCGAGGGGGACCTTGCAGCAGCGGCGCCTGCCCCAGAGGAACAGGAGGCAACTGGTGAGGATGGGGAGCCGGCTGCCCAACAGGCCGAGGAGGAGGAGGTGGGAAGGAAATGCCACATGTGGCCTTGTGTGTACCGGCAGCGCCTGTCATTCGAGGACCTGCCGGACCGGACATGCTGTCGAAGACTCCAGCTGGGCAGGAGGAACAGTGCAACATATCTGCCAGATCATGGCGGACATGGCACCGGGGAGTGTGGTGATATGCCTATGCACAGTTGTGTATATAGTTAGTAACACGATCTCCAACCAGTGGGTGGTGTCAGACATCCTTCACATGACTTGCCCGCCAATTAGTAATAGGACGTACGAGAGGATAGTTAGCTTAGAGTAGTTCCAGGAGAATTCACTGAATTAATTTAGAATCCACTGTATTATAGTTTATGTGCTATCTTTCCATGTGCTTTATGAGGAAAGGTTGAGGGAGCTAGGGCTTTTCTCTTCGGAGCGGAGAAGGATGCGAGGAGACTTAATAGAGGTTTATAAGATGATGAGGGGGATAGATAGAGTGGATGTTCAGAGACTATTTCCTCGGGTGGATGTAGCTGTTACAAGGGGGCATAACGATAAGGTTCAGAGTGGGAGATATAGGAGGGATGTTCGAGGTAGGTTCTTTACTCAGAGAGTGGTTAGGATGTGGAATGGACTGCCTGCTGTGATAGTGGAGTCGGACACTTTAGGAACTTTCAAGCGGTTATTGGATAGGCACATGGAGCACACCAGTATGACAGGGAGTGGGATAGCTTGATTTTGGTTTTGAACAATGCTCGGCACAACATCGAGGGCCGAAGGGCCTGTTCTGTGCTGTACTGTTCTGTGTTCTATGTTCTGTGTACATCATTACAACGGTTATATCACAGAACACGACAGGGAGTATGGGGGAGAATTCCTGCTCCTGGTGTCTCTCGAGATGACAGTTGCCCTGGCCTTTTACACCAAGGGGCCCTTCCAGGCGCCAAGTGGGGACCTGTCCAGAATCTCACAGACCTCGTTGCACAGGTGCATCCGCGCCATCACAGAGATCCTATTTGCCCGGTCAGCACAATATATCAAATTCAATGTGGACTGAGCCCACCAGGATGCCCAGGCAGCGGAGTTCGCCACCATCGCCAAGATACCCCAGGTCCAAGCGGTCATTGACAGGATGCCATGCTCTGGAGCACTGCTGCAATAGCCTGGTGGCCCTGGTACATGAGGCAGCCTTGTCCTGGGCCCTGGCCAACACCTCCACAGAATGTCCCAGACCTTGGACATCTTAATCCAAGGCTGAAACCTTTGCTACCAAGTCCTCCACCACGGACAGCACCCATACGGTGTTGGTCTGGGTGGCACGCATGGTCAGCACCACCTCCTGCTCCTGCAGGTAGTTGGACTCCTCCAACTGCACCTACAGGCACTGGATGGTTGCCAACACCCCCTCATGTAGCCCCTGGCTCTGAGACTACATCTCCACTACAGATGAGACCGCACTTTCCAGAATCACAAAACCCGTCCGGGTGGCAGCTAGTCCCTGGGGTCAGGCTGTGATCCTACTGCCCGCCCACTCGGGGGTTCCTACCTCCACCTGCTGTGCAGCTGCATGTGTGTGGTGCGCATCAGAGAGTGCCCCATCACTAACATGCCCAACCAAGGTGAGTGTCTCTGCGATGATGGAGGGTGTCAGAGTCAGTGTCGCCCCAGACTGGTGCTCTGGGGTGTCTCGGGCTGTGGGTCGTGGGCTCCCGTCGCTGTCCATATCCTCCTCCTCCTCACTGCTCTCCTCCTGAGGTTGTGGTTGGGGTTGGGGGTGAGGGACACCAGAAGGGCCCGCATCATCGCCAGGAGATCCTGCAAGACACAAGATATGACGCATGATTGGACCTTGCGTTGGGGTGGCGGGTGGAGGCGATGGTGGAGGGGGGTATGGGGGTGGTGGTCGAGGATGTGTGGGTGGTGATGGTGGACAGGGGTGTGGGGGTGATGGAGGGCGGTGTGGTGGTCGAGGGGGCTGCGGGGGTGGTAATGGTGGAGGGGGCAGTGTGGGTGGGGGTAGGGTGATGTGGGGAGTTGGGGGTGTTTGAGTGGTGGTGACACGTGCCATGGGAAACTGCAACTCAGCGGGGTCTCACATACTCACCCAAAGCTGACCTCTGCCTCGGTGCCCTTTCCCCAGGTCCAGTGTTTCCTGTTCCTCTGCAGTAAGAGGCCGCAGGTCCGGCAGTCCCCCCTCTGGTCTTTTTCCTCTCATAGCGGTTGTAGGCCGACTTCTCCCTGGGGTAGTGGAGGGACAGAAAATGCACAGTGTTAGACATGCAGCACAGGGGGTGGCGTTCATGGCCAGGGCACCCGGCCATGGTGGCCAGTATGGGTGCTGGCAGGTGGTGAAAGTTGGGTTACTGGGCGGCACGGTAGCACAGTGGTTAGCACTGTTGCTTCACAGATCCATGGTCCCAGGTTCGATTCCCGGTATAGGTCACTTTCTGTGCGGATACTGCATGTTCTCTCCGTGTCTGCGTGGGTTTCCTCCGGGTGCTCCGGTTTCCTCCCACAAGTCCCGAAAGACGAGCTTGTTAGGTGAATTGGACATTCTGAATTCTCCCAGTGTACCTGAACAGGCGACTAGGGGATTTTCACAGTAACTTCATTGCAGTGTTAATGTAAGCCTACTTGTGACAATAATAAAAGATTATTATTAGGGTGTATGTGACAGGGGTTAGGTACCAGGGACATGGTGCTGCCTACTCACCCTGGCCACCCTGAGGGGATTGTGCAGTTTCTTACAGCACTGCTGGCCGGTCCTGGCGGTGTTGCCCACGGCGCTCACGATGTCTTCCACCTGTGCCCATGCCCGGTGCACGCCGGCGGGTGGTACAGGGTAGACCACATCTCCTCCACTGCATCCAGCAGTGTCGGCAGTTTTGTGTTGGCGAAACGCCAGGAGATCCTGCAAGACACAGGATATGACGCATGATTGGACCTTGCGTTGAGGTGGTGGATGGAGGCGATGGTGGAGGGGGGTATGGGGGTGGTGGTCCGGGGGTGTGGGTGGTGGTGGTGGACGGTGTGGGGGTGATGATGGTGATGGAGGGCGGTGTGGTGGCCGAGGGGGCTGCGGGGGTGGTAATGGTGGAGGGGCAGTGTGGGTGAGGGTAGGGTGATGTGGGGGGTTGGGGGTGTTTGAGGGGTGGTGACACGCGCCGAAACGGGGTGCCACTCTTCTTGCTGTCACTGTGTTGGCTGGGATGAGTATGTGTGAGTGGAATACTTATATGCAGCTGCAGCTTGTCAGCCTCTCGAGTGCCAATCCCGACTCTGGCAAATCAGACACTGTTTTCCATTGGAATTGATCGTGTTACATGTGGCGCCAGTGCTAGCCCATAAAGGTTTTTGAATTGCTCTGGGAACAGCGCCAATTTTCCTGTCATAGAACACCATTGATTCAGTCCCAGCGTCAACACTAAGGGTGGGATTCTCAGTCCTGCCAGCCCCGTTTTCCAGCGCGCCCCCGCCATCAGCGGGATTCTCCGTTCCTGCAGCCGGATAAATTGGGTTTCCCATTATGGCTATCCCACGCCATCGGGAAACCTGCGGGTGTGGGTGTGCTGCCGGTGAGGCGGACTATCCCGTCAAATCAAAAACGGGGAGGGAATTGTGAAATTCTGATGTGTTGGTAAAATGTGTCTTGTTGACGACCATCTCTTGATTAGAATCTCATTCTGCACAAGTTTAAATAGATACTTCACCTCTCAGGTGCCCTGATTGTAGGAAGCCTTTTGGCCTGAAAATTTGTTGTTCTATCTGGAAACAATTTAATTTTAACTCATCAAAGGTAATAACCTTAAAAGGGGGATTCTGATTTTCAAATATCTCTCGAATAATATCACTGTGGAGAAAAACGGTGGGGTTGTTGGGGGTGGGGGATCAAAGCTGAAGCAGAGAACATTAACATTTAAAGTGGTTACATCATTAAACTGGGAGGTTGTGTTTCATAAGCGGAATGGCAGATTTAGTTATACATTTTGAAATTTTCAATAGGGCATTTCTCTGCAGGCTATAAATGAAATGTGAAATAAGTCTCCGTACAGCACAAGGAACAATGTTCCACTGAGCAACTGGTGGCTTCTCTGATGATTTTGGAAACCATCCTCATTCTCACTGTAAATTAGAAAATGCTGGAAATGCTCAGCAAGTCAGACTGCATCAGAAGGCAAGATTAACATTGCAGGCTGATGACCTACATGTCATGACAACTTTCTGCTTTTATTACAAATGATGACCTTACGTCAAAAAACACTTCTTGTTTTTATTTCAAAATTCTAGCATCTGTGCTTTGTTTCTTTTTTGTTTAATTGTAAATTAGGGTTAGTGAGGGGCCTCACGGTAGCACAGGGGCCTCACGGTAGCATGGTGGTTAGCATCAATGCTTCACAGCTCCAAGGTCCCAGGTTCGATTCTCGGCTGGGTCACTGTCTGTGTGGAGTCTGCACGTCCTCCCCGTGTGTGCGTGGGTTTCCTCCGGGTGCTCCGGTTTCCTCCCACAGTCCAAAGATGTGCGGGTTAGGTGGATTGGACATGCTAAATTGCCCGTAGTGTAAGGTTAATGGGGGGGATTGTTGGGTTATGGGTATACGGGTTACGTGGGTTTAAGTAGGGTGATCATTGTTCGGCACAACATCGAGGGCCGAAGGGCCTGTTCTGTGCTGTACTGTTCTATGTTCTATGAAGTAGCTTTTTTAATTTGAAAAAAAGTGGAAGAGGGAACTGCATATTACAGAAAAATCATTGGGAGATCTTTTTGCTATCTGCCTAAAAGATGGCACATCTTATTAAAATAATGTAGAAAATATATTATTGGAAAAATATGTTGATGGATTTACAATGCAATTAGAGAATTGGCAAAATGACCAGAGCGAAAAGCCCTGGGTCCCATTATTTGGTTAGAAATAAATTTAAAGTGAAGCCTTTCGCATCCATGGCCCCATTAAACACTTTTGGGATCATCTGCCAGAACTTTCATGAGACAAAAAAATGCATAAAATTCAATCTGACTGCATGACCAGATCAACATCCCAGCCAGAAAGAGACGACTTTCAATTCTTATACTGCCTATTATGGTGGGTCAATGGAAATTCCACTTTCGCTCAGAGTATGTCAGAAGAGTCAAATTTTTAACCCTGATGGTTGAGGCATTTGATAGCATTTCAGAAAAATAAATTGTGTTGAAAACCTGTTGGCAAATTATGCTGTTTCATGTAACATTGTAACTCCAGCCTCTACAGATAGGCTGAAGGCAACTCTACCTGACTCTGCCCTTTGAGTTATGGCTTTCCCACTCGGCCTACCTGGAAGATTAAGTTGGAGCCAGAGATGTTCCAAATAGGTGTTTTTTTCTGGACTTCCCTTGTGGGGCAAGGAGTAGAAGTTTAGGTCTTCTTTGCTTCTCCCCAAATTCCCTCACTAACCACTTGCCTGAGTGCCAGGGACCATTTCTTCAGTTCAGAGTGATGGAACCATTAATTCACCAGACACGTGTTTCCGATATGAATATAGGCTTTAATCGACTTACTACAGAGCCAGCCTGTTACCCGTTGATGAACTCTTAGTGAACTGCAGGCTGACTCTGGACAAGGGTATTTATACAGCAGCACTAGGGGGAGGAGTCGTGGACGGAGCCAAGGGTGGAGCCCTGTACAATCTCCAGAGCATTCCCAGAGCTACTCCCCCTAGTGGTCAGATAACGTTACTGCGCTTACAAAGACATAGTGTGAATTATCTTATTACATTCACCACACAGAGTGGCAGTGACCTCCCGCCACCTGAACTTCCACGACTGTCTGCCGGTCAGCTGTCAATTCCTTATTAGCAGGACATCGAAGGAGTCTCTGTCGATGAGGCCCATTAGTCCAGGTTTCCTAAGCCGCAAAGTGCCAAGTTTGAAACTGATTTGCTGCCTGCTTTGGCGTCTACCTGTACAACTGCTACCTCAAGTTAAAATCGAAGCTCTTGACTTTGCTTTGGCCCGTGCACAGCTAGGTGATCTGCCAAAGTATTTCAATGTTGTTGATTAAAATGCTTAATGGTATTCCCACGGGGTGAGATGCGATTTAATAGAAGATAAACTTCATTTAATTATCCAAGTCCAGATTTTTCCCATTGCCGCTCTCCAGGTCATGGTATTGAAGCAGTTACGACAAAATGGAGGGAGAACAGGGGTGGCACGTGGAGCAGTGGTTAGCACTGGGATTGCGGTGCTGAGGACCCTGGTTCAAATCCAGGCCCTGGGTCACTGTCCCTGTGGAGTTTGCACGCTCTCCCCGTGTCAGTGTGGGTTTCACCCCCACAACCCAAAACAGTGCAGGTTCGGTGGATTGGCCACGCTAAATTGCCCCTTAATTGGAAAAAAAATAATTGGGTACTCTAAATTTATTTTTAAAAATGGAGGGAGAACTAGTCTCTGCTTTCTAATATCCACAAAGCCAAGGGCAGCACGGTGGCGCTGTGGTTAGCACTGCTGCCTCACGGCACTGGGGACTTGGGTTCGATCCCGGCCCCAGGTCACTGTCCATGTGGAGTTTGCACATTCTTCCCGTATCTGCGTGGTTCTCACCCCCACAATCCAAAGATGTGCAGGATAGGTGAATTAGCCACGCTAAATTGTCCCTTAATTGGGGAAAAAAGAATTGGATAATCTAAATTTATAAGAAAAAAAAAATCCACAAAACCTACTTTGAAGATAGCCATTAAAAAACTCAAGTTCTGGGTCAAATTTACATTTTGTTGTTTTTAAAACCATTCCATCAAAGTTAACATAGAACATGGAACATACAGTGCAGAAGGTGGTCATTCAGCCCAGCGAGTCTGCACCAACCCAATTAAGCCCTCACTTCCACCCAATCCCCGTAACCCCAATAACCCCTCCTAACCTTTTTGGACACTATGGGGAATTTAGCGTGTCCAATACACCTAACGTCTTTGGACTGTGGGAGGAAACCGGAACACCCGGAGGAAACCCACGCAGACAGGGGGAGAACGTGCAGACTCTGCATGGACAGTGACCCAGCAGAGAATTGAACCTGGGCCCCTGGTGCTGTGAAGCCACAGTGCTAACCACTGTGCTACCATGCTGCTCCTCATCATAAGTATTTGATCAGGGGCAGCTAAGACGATCGTAAGTATCTGAGCATAAGAATATGGGCTATATCAAACGCAGAAGCACAGGGGAATTGAAAGAGGCCACTCAAAGATTAAATAACAGCACAGATGAAATAAGTCAGTGGACAGAACAATGGACAAGGACAGTTTATACAGACAATCGCAAAGTACTACAAATAGGAAGGATAAATAGAGATCTTGGGCGGGATTCTCCGACCCGCTGCGGGGCCGGCGTCAATCCCACCCCCGCCGTGTCCCGAATTCTCCGCCTCCCGAGATTCGGCGTGGGCGGGAATTGCGCTGCGCCGGTTGGCGGGCCCCCCGCGCCGGTCGGCGGGCCCCCCGTGGCGATTCTCCGGCCCGCGATGGGCCAAAGCCCCGCCGCTGACAGGCATCTCCCGCTGGCGTGGATTAAACCACCTACCTGAGCGGCGGGATTGGCGGCGCAGGCGGGCTCCAGGGTCCTGGGGGGGGGGACGCGGGTTGATCTGACCCCGGGGGGTGCCCCCACGGTGGCCTGGTCCGCGATCGGGGCCCACCGATCGCTGGCAGGCCTGTGCCGTGTGGGCACTCTTTTTCTTCTGCCTTTGCTTTGGTCTTCACCATGGCGGAGGCGGAAGAGACCCCCTCCCCTGCGCATGCGCCGGTATGACATCAGCAGCCGCTGACGCTCCGGCACATGCGCAGACGTACGCCGGCCGTCGAAGTCCTTTCGGCCCCGGCTGGCGTGGCGCCAAAGGCCGATCATGCCAGCCGGCGGAGTAGGAACCACTCCGGCGCGGGCCTAGCCCCTCAATGTGAGGGCTTGGCCCCTAAAGGTGCTCCGCACCTTTGGGGTGGCCCGACGCTGGAGTGTAAATGAACACTTGCCTGGATGAGTGCTGCTCCAACAACACTCAAGAAGCTCAACACCATTCAGGACAAAGCAGCCAGCTTGATTGGCACCCACCCACCACCTTAAAGATTCACTCAGTGCAGCAGTGTGTCCTGTATTAAGATGCACCACAGTAATTCGCCAAGGTTTCTTCAGTTATTCAGATTCAAAAGGAATTACATTTCATGGGAATCTGTTCTCTATTACATATCACTTCTCATGTCATTGTCAGAAAGGATGCTGCTAATCTTCTTATAATTCTATTATCAATGATCTAAACTGCCAGTGTGTGGTCCATTTCATAGATTAAGCAGAGTGTTTACAGAAACATTTGGAATCCATAATAACGATATTGTTGTGAAATGTAAGATCCAGCAGCTGGTGTATTTAATGTATTCAGCTAGTAGGGTAAGCTAACAATGGGAGAGAAGAGCTGGTATGTACGTCGTTGAAGGTTATAATGCCATAGCAATTACACATGTATTAATGAAGACAAATATTATGATTATATTTGAAGTAGAGTAGGGAAGTGATGGGAAACCAAATACAATTATCTTCCACGGCCAAAAATCTTCTGAAGCTCACAGGATTCATATTCAGATGGAAACCAGGTTCCCGGCAATGCAAAACAATATGACTTTCAACGGTACATGTATGGGTGGATATTCACGATAATCACAGACCACAAGCCATTGCTGAGCTTGCTGAAAGAAGACAAAGCGATGCCACCAAGAGCTTCGGTCCAGATCCAAAGCTGGACCCTACTACTGGCAGCATACCAATATCAACTGGAGCATCGGCCGGGAACCCGGGTGGCAAACTCCGACTCACTAAGCAGGCTGCCATTACCGGACACCCCACCATTGATACCCAGAATAGAAGAAACGGTGATGACATTACATTTCCTGGACACCCTTCCGGTGGCCGCACAAAACATTTGTGGACACAAAGGGACCCGGTTTTAGCAAAAATGGTGCTAAAGGGGGAGATGGAAAGACTGGTCCAGGTGGAATTCCACCCCTACTGGAGCAGAAGAGAGTAGATCACAGTGGAAGACGCGGTACTGCTTTGGGGAGCTCGAGTAATAGTTCCAAGTCAAGGGCGTTGAGCTGTACTGGCTGAACTACATCATGGGCACCCTAGAGTCTCAAAAATGAAAATGCTGGCCAGGAACTATGTCTGGTGGCCTGGCCTGGACACAAGACATAGAGGCATTGGTAGGTCGGTGCCAAGAATGCCAAAAAGGGCAGAAGGTGCCAATGGCAGCCCCACTGCACCCATGGGAATGGCCGGGTAGACCATGGTCGCAACTTCATGTCGGTTTTGCAGGCTGTTTGTGGGTTCAATATTTTTTGTGATAGTAGACGCCTATTCCAAATAACTGGATGTCTACAAAATGAATTTGGCAAATACAACAGCAACCATCGAAAAACTTTGCACCTCGTTTGCAACACATGGTATCCTAGAGGTTTTGTTTCAGATCGGTTTTCACCAGCCAGGAGGTCACAAAATTCATGAAGTCAAACGCCATTCGGCACATAAGGACGGCATTATACCACCCGGCATCAAATGGGTTGGCGGAGAGAGCCGTCCAGACCCTAAAAGTTGGGTTGAAAAAACAGTCAGCAGCATCAGTCGACACCAAACTGTCGCACTGGCTATTCGACTATAGGACAACCCCACACACCACAACGGGAATAGCACCGGCGGAGCTACTCATGGGCAGAAGACTCCGAACCAGGCTGAGTTTACTATTCCCAAATTTAGGCAGACAAGTGGAAAGACACCAAGAGGCCCAATGCAGGGGCCATGACAACACTCACCGAGAAAGGCAGTTCAACTCAGGTGAAAAGATGTGGGCAGAAATTATGCGAATGGCCCCACATGGGGAGCAGGAATGGTCAAGGCCAGGAGAGGACCTGTGTCGTATGAGATACGTGTGGGAGAACACGTAGTAAAAAAACATCTGGACCAGGTGCAGGCCTCAGATTCGTTCCCTTCCCAGGAGCTGACTCAGACCAGCATACGGAGGACCTCCCCAACAAATTATTCACGCCCCTCCGACACCACTGGTGAGGACATCGGACTCTAATATGGACACCATGGATGACGCCGCGGTTGTCCCCTTGCCGCCGGAGGAAGGGGGTGAATAGCCCCCAGGCACTCTTATTGGAAAAGATGGCCGCCTAGATGTTATACCCTGCCCTACGTAGGATCCGAAGTGGAGGATCCGGACTCGGTGCAGAAACGAAGCAGGAGACCCGTGAGTCACGTGGACCACAGGGGCTCCTCGGACTTTGGGGGGGGGAGGGGTGTAATGACTTAGACCAGGCCTTTGAGATTGACCGGTTAGAATCTGAGTTCCCTGATTGGTGGCCCAATCAGGGAACCCATTTCTGTGTATATAACAGGGAGTGTCAGATCCCTGCACTCCCAGTGTAGACAGCAAGCTGAATGCACCTGGTTGTTCGGCTGTTGGTTTAGTAAATAAAAGGAATCCTGGTGTAGTAATCCACGATAGGCAGGAGCTCCGTCACCACACCAATATTTATTTACAATAACGATATTACAGGAGCAGCTACAAACAATGCTGCTAGCAGTCCAGTCAACTTAAGACTGGCTCACAAAGCCTACACAGGTGCTTATATGGGCCCCCTCAATGAGCTATCATTGAGGGAGCTCATACTCCAATTGGCCAATCAATAAAGCCAATTGGAGTTCATTACACCCCTCCCCCCCGAGGTCCGAGGAATTCCTGCCAGCTGGCATTCCTCTGAGCTTCGTCCTGCTCCTCATGTCTGGGTCTGTCACCTCTGTGTCGTCTGCCGGGTCGTTCTCCGAAGTGGGCGGGGTGTACCTTATAGGTGCCCGTCTTTTCCTTGACGACCTCCTTGGAAGTTGTTCTTCCTCCTCCTCGGGGAGAGGTGTCGTGGCGGCCTCGTCGAACGTGTCCATCTCCGACTCTGACGACTGGATGACGGGGTCTGGAGAAATTTCTCGGGGCTGGGGTGTGGGTATCCTTTTCGTCTGGGCTATCCCAGCTTGTGGCGGTCCTGCTTCGCCTGCCTCCACGTGTGGTTCCGGTGCCCTTATTTGGTCTAGGTGTTTCTTCAGCACCTTACCTCCTATCAAAACCTCATAGGATATGGGCCCTGTTTGGGACTCTACCGTGCCTTTGACCCACGTTGGTCCATTCCCATAATTCTTGACCCAAACCGGTGCCCCCACCTGGAAATGTCTCTGCTGCCGACTATTATCATGCCCCCTGCGTTGGGCCTCCTGTTGTTTCTCCACTTTCCCCGTTAAATTTGGGAAAAGGAGACTCAGCCTCGTTCGCAGCCGCCTTCCCATTAAGAGTTCAGCTGGCGGTATGCCCGTTGTGGAATGCGGTGTGGTCCTGTAATCAAACAGCCAGCGGGAGAGCTTTGTGTCCATTGACGCTGCCGACTGCTTCTTGAGTCCCGCTTTAAGTGTCTGGACCGCTCTCTCTGCCAGGCCGTTGGTCGCTGCATGGTAAGGGGCCGTTTTGATGTGACGGACTCCATTTCCCTTCAGGAATTTTGCAAATTCCCCACTAGTGAATGCCGTTCCGTTGTCCGACACCAATACCTCCGGAAGTTAATGTGTTGCAAACGAGGCCCTGAGCTTTTCAATTGTCGATGCTGTGCTTGGTGTTACCCGGTGGACGCCCAACCATTTGGAGTGGGCGTCCACAATCACCAAAAACATTGAGCCCATGAAAGGGCCGGCGTGGTCAATATGCAGGCGGGTCCACGGTCTGCCTGGCCATTCCCACGGGTGCAATGGCGCCGCTGGTGGCACTCTTTGCCCCTGTTGGCACTCCTCGCACCGACGTACCAAGGCTGCTATGTCTGTGTCCAAACCTGGCCACCAAACGTAGCTTCGAGCTAGCATCTTCATTTTAGACACCCCTGGGTGTCCGTGATGTAACTCAGTTAAGATTGCCTGACGGCCCTGAGCTGGGACTATTACCCGGGCTCCCCATAATAGGATACCGTCTTCTACGGTTATTTGGTCCCTTCTGCTCCAGTATGGGTGCATCTGGGGCTCCACTGGTCTTTCCAGTTCCTCTGTTAGCAGTAAATGCTTCATCTTGGCTAAAACTGGGTCTTTTTGCGTCCACAACCGAATATGTTGTGCGTCTACTGGCAGGGTGTCCAAAAAATTTAGTCATTACTGTCTCCTCTACTTTTGGTATTTGCGGCGGAGTGTCCGGGAGGGGAGGTCTGCTCAAAGCATCTGCATTTGCTACTGGCGTTCCCGGTCTGTGCTCCAGAACGTATCTATATGCCGCCAGTAGCAACGCCCAGCGTTGGATTCTAGCTGATGCAATCGGGGGTATTGACTTGTCTTCTTTTAATAACCCTAATAACGGCTTATGGTCCGTCACTATGGTGAATTTCTGCCCGTATAGATACTGGTGAAATTCTTTTACTGCGAATATCACCGCCAGTCCTTCCTTCTCAATTTGGGAGTACTTCCTCTCAGCCATCGCCAAGGTCCTCGAAGCATAGGCTATTGGTCGTTCTTCCCCATTCCTTCCTCTATGGACTAAGACGGCTCCTACCCCGTAGGGGGATGCATCACAAGTGACCACCAACTCCTTCCTTGGGTCATAATGCTCTAGGACATTTTCGGATGACAGCTGTTCCTTAATGTCCCTAAATGCTCGGTTTTGGCGGGCGGACCATTTCCATTCTTGCCCCTTTTTTAGTAGCTGGTGGAGGGGTTCTAGGATGGACGCCCTATTTTCAATAAATTTTCCATAATAGGTTACCAACCCTAGAAATGATCGTAACTCCTGGACAGTGGTGGGAGCTGGGGCTTCTTTTATTGCCCTTACTCTGTCTTTTAATGGGTGTAAGTCTGACTCGTCTACTTTATATCCCAGGTACGTCACTTGTGGGGCCAGAAAAACACATTTTTCCCTTTTTAGCCGTACGCCTGCCTTTGCGAAATGCCTGAGCACTTCCTCCAGGTTCCTTAAGTGTTCCCTGTTTGTCCTACCTGTGCTTAAGACATCGTCCAAATAAATCGCCACCTGCGGTAGTCCCTGTGGTGATCGTAGATTGACTAGATACAATACAATTGAGCAAACACTAGAGGGAGAGCTATAAATACACCGGGACAGGATGTACAATTTTCTTTAACGATGTACAGAAAATATGTAAAGAGAAAAAGGGGGATGTGGTGATCACAAGTTAACTAGATGCAATACAACTGAGCAAACACTAGAGGGAGCACGGGAGAGCCATATAAATAGACCGGGACAGGAAGTGAGGACACACTTCACGAAAGGCAGAACTGGTAGCAGGACACAGACACACCAGCTAGTAGCATTTGAGGTAGCCGTAGGTTAAGCTCTGAAGAGAGAACGAATTCACAATAAAGCATCTTCTCCACATTTGAGACTACGAGCTTTATTAAGACTCGAGGAACAACACAGTCCCTGCAGAATATTTTCCATCGTATGCTGGAATATAGCGCAGGCTAATGACACTCCGAAAGGTAGCCTAGTATAACGAGAAAGGCCCTTCAGGGTTGTGATCGTAGCGAACTTCTGGGAGTCCTTGTCCAGTTTTAACTGCAGGTAGGCGTGGCTCATGTCCAGTTTCGTGAACAAAAGCCCACCTGGCAATTTGGCATATAGGTTGTCTATTTTCGGGATTGGGTATTTGTCCAGCAGTGCGTATTTGTTTACCATCTGTTTGAAATCTCCACAGAGACGTATCGAGCCGTCTGGCTTCAAAATTGGTACCACCGGCGCTGCCCATTCTGAGAACTGTACTGGTCTGATAATGCCGTTGCGCCGTAACCTTTCTATTTCGTCATCTACTTTCTTCCTTAATGCACCAGCCTGGCCTTACAAAATTTCGGAAGGGCTTCTGGGTCCACGTGCAAAGTTGCTTTGGCGCCTATGATTTCCCCCAAACCTTCCTGGAAGACCTCCGGGTATTTTTGGAGTACTCCATTCAACTGCCCGCTTCCAATCTGGAAAATTTTCATCCAATCTAATTTTAGGTCTTTCAGCCAGTTTCGTCCAATTAAGCTTGGTCCGGAGCCCTCTACTATCGTCAACGGTAATCTGAGAAATTGTTTCTCATATTCCACGGGTACATGAGTCATGCCTAGAACTTCCAGGGGTTCCCCCATGTAGGTTTTAAGTTTTGTCGATGTTTTTGTTAGGGTTAGTGGCTGGAGTCCATCTTTGATTTTTCTCAATGCTGCCACTCCCATTACTGATACGGCTGCACCCGTGTCTATTTCCATTATTGTCAGCCGCCCGTGGGGTAATCTTAATGGGTTCTGCTTTCTTCGTTGCAATATTATATAATTGTTCCCCTTCGGAGGAGGATGGGGCGTCTAGGTTGTGTACTTCCCTGCGTCCCCACCTGCTATTCCTCTTTTGCCACCTCCTTCTAGGGTTTCTGTTACCCCACTCTGTCTGGTGCCAGAAACGGTCCTTCTCTGTTGGGGGAGCCTCAGCCGATACTTCCCTCTGTCTCCAGTTAGTCCTGGCAGACTTGGGGGCAGTTCTGGGGTTATCCTTTTTCCTTCTATTCCTCAGGTTTTTCCTGAGAGCAGCTATCTGGTAGCAGGACCCGTTGTGGTAGTCCCTCGCACAGGTATCTACCTCCATTGGTGTGCCCTGTAGTTCCTGCGCCCCACTTGCTGCCTTTTCTAGGGACAGTGCGAGCTGTAACGCCTGCCTGCAGTCTAGCTCCGTTTCTGCCAACAGGCGTTTCTGTATTGTGAGGTTGTTTATACCACACACTAACCGCTCCCGAAGCATTTCATTCAGCGTCGGGCCGAACTCACATTTTTCCGCCAGCCTTCTCAGGCGTGTCAAGAAATTTGTGACTGACTCCCTGTCTTCCCACTTCGCTGTGTAGAATCAGTACCTACGCAAAATGAGGGGTGGTTTTGGGTCGTAGTGCTCTTTCACCAATTCCGTTACTTCTTGGAAAGTTTTCGTGTCCGGCGCATCGGGATAAGTCAGACTACGTATAATGGCGAAAGCTGAGGGTCCGCACGCCGACAGCAGGATAACCCGTTTCCTTTCATCCGTCAGTATATCATTTGCCCGGAAGAAGTAACACATTCTCTCCACATACTGGGACCAGTCCTCAATAGCCGGGTCGAATGCCTCTAACCTCCCAAAAAAGGGCATTTTTTAAATGGCACCCTCCGAGTGCGGCAGCTGGTCTCCGCAAAATTCTTAGTTTACCTCGTCGCCACTGTAGTAATCCACGGGAGGCAGGAGTTCCATCACCACACCAATATTTATTTACAATAACGATATTACAGGAGCAGTTACAAGCAGCTACAAACAGTGATGCTAGCAGTCCAGTCAACTTAAGACTGGCTCACAAAGCCTACACAGGTGCTTATATGGGTCCCCTCAATGACCTAACATTGAGGGAGCTCATACTCCAATTGGCCAATCAATAAAGCCAATTGGAGTTCATTACGCCTGGTGAAGGGACTTCTGCCTCCGTGGACTCATTACACCGGCAGTGTTTTCCTGGTTTTTCCGCCGAGATTGACCCTTCAAAAAATATCAGATAATTCCACCATTGTCTGAGACTTGCTTGCTGTAAACCTTCTTTGACAGCAGAGGGTGCTCATGTACTTTTCCTCTCCGGCTTCCTCACTTACGTTGCCATTTATTTGCACAATGGCCAAACAATTTAACAATATCTGCATCACATACACAAATATGTATGATTTTTGAATTAATAATATCTTCATAGTTAGTGAATGTTTTAAGATTTACTGTCCACTTTTCCAAGAAGTTTTAAAAAATTGTTCCCTTGAAGGTATTCTTACAAATACCCTGATTTCAGTTAGTCACCCCAATGTAGAAGGGAAATCCTTATTCTTACTGCTCTTCCCAACTGTTTCAATAATTTAGTAATTTTGAAGCAGGTTGGAGAGTATGTAGTTATTCAATGGATCATTTATTTAGAGATTTAACAATCTAATTTAAATTTTAGCTGTACAGTTTTTTGGTAATGAATGTTGCTTTGCAAATTAACATTACTCGCAATGTTATCCCATTTTGTTAATGAAACCACATTTAAGTAACTGAGTTCAGGTTTGGTTCACAGATTTTCTGGTTTAATCCTACATATTGTCTGCAGTTTCCTTTTAAAATTTGGAATTCCCTGCCCAGTGAAGCAGTTGAGGCTACCTCGTTAAATGTTTTTAAGGCAGCACGGTAGCACAAGTGGACAGCACTGTGGCTTCACAGCACCAGGGTCCCAGGTTTGATTCCCGGCTGGGTCACTTCTGTGTGGAGTCTGCAAGTTCTCCCCGTGTCTGCGTGGGTTTCCTCCGGGTGGTCCGGTTTCCTCCCACAGACCAAAGACGTGCAGGTTATATGGACTGGACATGGTCTCACATCGTGCTTGGACATTAGAAACTTTACATATTGCTTTTTCACAAAACATGAAATTGAACTGTTGTAACAGCACCTGTTATTTGTCTTTGGAGAAAAATGAAGAAATTGCCCATCTTTTTAATAGTATTTGTATTATCGAGACCATTCAATAGGATCAATGCTGATCATCCACTTCAATGCCCTTTCCCCACACTATCCCCATATCCCTTTATGTCATTTTTTAAATGATTCATTTACGGGAAATAGATTTTGCTGGTTAGGCCAGCATTTATTGCCCATCCCTAATTGCCCTTGAGAAGGTGAGCTGCCTTCTTAAACTACTGCAGTCCATGTGGTGTAGGTACACCCACAGTGCTGTTAGGAAGGTTCCATGATTTTGACAGAGTAACAGTGAAGGAACAGTGATATATTTCCATTTTTAAAAAATATTTTTATTGGGATTTTTACATTTGGTAAAATCATTTTTATATGTAACCAAACAAAACAGAGCCATTGCCAAATACCTAAACAAAGAAACTAGGCAACAATAGTTGCATATCTGTACAAACTTGTCTGTGACCAAGGTTCCAGTGCTCGCATTCTGTTATTTACATTCGTAATTACCGTCCATATCCAAACTCTTGACTTTCTTTATATAGTAATACGTCTTACAACACCAGGTTAAAGTCCAACAAGTTTATACTGTATATGCATTCATCCAGATGGGGGTGCCCTGATCCACAATTGTGTTCTAGAAGGGGGGGGGGGTTAAGATAATCCCCCTCCCCGGTTTTCCACCAGGCTCCTGGAGTGTGTGTGCTGGGGGGGGGGGGGGGGGGGGGGGGGGGGCAGGTGTGAGGCGGACATCCGGAGGGACATCCTCGTGCAGGAGGCTTCCTCCATTCGGAGCCAGCCCGCCTCCGGCTCCTTCAGCCACAACCCTCATCCTCTCCGAGTTTGCTACCCAGTGGTAGAATAGGAGATTCGGTAGAGTCAGACCTCCCACGTGCCGCCCTCCCTGTAAGGTGGTCTTACGTATCCGAGAGATTCTTCCGCCACCCGCCTCCCCAGGCAAAGGTCATAATTAGTTTTTTGACCCAGATGAAAAAGGATTTGGGGATAAAGATTAGGAGCGATCTGAATACGAAGAGGAACCTAGGCAGTACATTTATTTTGACCGTCTGTACTCTTCCTGCTAGTGAAAGAGGGAGTGAGTCCCATCTTTTTCAGATCCCTCTTTACCTCCTCCACCAGGTTGGTGAGGTTCCACCTATGGAGCCTCGTCAATTGTGGGCCACGGTTGCGGTGGGGGACCCTGCCAAGGCTCAGGGAGGGGAGGGGGGAGGGGAGTGGGGTGACAGGCGAGCAGCCGAGGTGCCCCCCCACAGGACTCGGGCGGTGCCCACTGACTGCCATTACGGCGGCCATCTTGCTGCGCACCCACTGACCACCCACCTCAGCCCGTGGTCTACAGTGACACCGGCCGTACGGGTGTGCCCCCCCCGCCCGCCACAGCACGCACCCCCTCGGCCCCAAACACCCCACCCATCCGGCCGCCAACCGCCCAGGGCCACACCCTCCATGGCAGCCCCCAGTCAGTGCAGTGCCAGCCAACGGTATTCCTGGCAGCAGGACCGGGGGGCCGATGGTGCGGGATACTGACAGGCAGAGGTGCGGGAGGGTTTGAGACCCACACGTACAGTGACCCAGGGCTTGGATCGAACGCGGGTCCTTAGCGTTATGAGGCAGCAGAGCTAACAATTATTATTATTACTGGGCCACCGTGCCGCCCCTGGATGCTGCCAATAAGATGATAATTTAATAACTGGACGGGCTCTTGAGGGAAATAAACTTGCAGGGCTTTGGCAATTGAACAGGAACTGGGACGGACTCCATGGGCCGAATGGCTTATTTTCTGTGCCTGAAGATTCTATTGTTCACATTACAGATTTGTTTTTGTTTGATAATGCATTTGGTGGCGCAGAGCGGCTTTGATTTTGCTTTTAGTTTCCGTGGTGTGGCTCAGGACCCACTGACCAGCGGTCATCCACCCCTCACTGAGCAGGCGCAGCCGTGTGTGCGATAGGAACCGGGCGCTAGGACCCGCCGGGGCTTTGGAGGTCGGGGCCGATCGGCGGTTAAATGCGATTTTAAACGTGTCACGTGACCGACAGCTGCTCACATGACCGTCCGCGCGCGCCGCCTCTTAAAGCGCAGCGCGAGCCGGCAGTGCCCAGTCTGGCAGGCGATGGCGAATCTAGGGAGCCTGGTCGTGCTGCTGCTCCTCCGGCCCGCCTCCGCTCTCTCCGATTGGGCGGAGGACGATATGGTGTACCAGCCCGAGGTGGGCGACTCTCCCTCCGGCTCGCTCTGGCCATTGCCCAAAAGCCTCCACATCAGCCCCGAGCTTTACTGGCTGAGTGGCCGCACGTTTCAGATCGTCCACTCGCCCAGCTCCACCGCCGCTGTTGGCTGTTCCCTGCTGGACAACGCCTTCCGCAGATATTTCTACTACATCTTCGGCAGCAACGCGGCCAGTAGAAGACCCCAGCGGCCGGCTGCTAGCCAGGGCCACACCGGGGAGCTGCGTCATCTACAGGTCACTATTACCGCCAGTGACCCTGAGTGTAACCAGCATCCCAGCATCACTAGCAACGAAGCTTGTGAGTATTGTTCCGGGGAGAAGGCGGCGGGGTGCACCTGGAAATAACCCCCCCTCCCTGTGTGGGGTAGCACAGCGGTTAGCACTATTGGTTCGCTGGGTCCTGGGTTCAATTCCCAGCTTGGATCACTGTCTGGAGTCTGCACGTTCTCCCTGTGTCTGTGTTGATTTTCTCTGGGTGCTCTGGTTTCCTCCCCACAAGTCCTGGAAGATGTGCTGTTAGGTGAATTGGATATTCTGAATTCTCCCTCTGTATCTGAACAGGTGGTGGAATATTGTGACTAGTGGCTTTTCAGAGCAACTTCATTGCAGACACAGGGAGAATGTGCTTCCAAACTCTTGCAGTGCCTGCATTCTTATAGTGCCTTTAAAGCCTCTGAAGTCCCAAAGCCTTTTTAAGAGGGCAAGTTAAAACTGTTTATTTACTCTTCAAATAATTGCAGACAAATCAGTGCTGGGAAAATTATTGGAAGGAATTGGGGGATGAATAAATCATCTTGGACAAGGTTCAGAGGCATTCACAAGAATGATCCCTGGAATGAACAGCTTGTTGTATGAGAAACAGTTGAGGACTCTGGGTCTGTACTTGTTGGAGTTTGGAAGGATGAGGGGGGATCTTATTGAAATGTGCAGGATGCTGCAAGGCCTGGATAGTGGGTTTGGAGAAGGAAAACTAGAAGCAGAGGACTTGATCTCTGACTGAAGGGATAATCCTTTAAATCAGATGAGGAGGATTTCTTCAGCTAGAGTTGGTTTACAGGTGATTTAAGAAGGCAAATGGAATTTTGTCCTTCATTGCTAGAGGGATGGAGTTTAAGACTAGGAAGGTTATGCTGCAATTGTATAAGCTATTAGCGAGGCCACACCTGGAATACTGTTCAGTTTTGGTCTCCTTACCTGAGAAAGGACGTACTGGCGGTGGAGTGTGTGCAGAGGTGATTCACTAGGTTAATCCCAGAGCTGAAGGGGTTGGATTATGAGGAGAGGTTGAGTAGACTGGGACTGTACTCATTGGAATTTGGAAAGATGCGGGGGGGGGGGGGGGGGGGGGATCTTGTAGAAATGTATAAAATTATGAAGGGAATAGATAGGATAGATGTGGGCAGGTTGTTTGTACTGGTGGGTGAAAGCAGAACTAGGGGGCATAGCCTCAAAATAAGGGGAAGTAGATTTAGGACTGATTTTAGAAGGAACCTCTTCACCCAAAGGGTTGTGGATGTATGGAATTCCTTGCCCAGTGAAGCAGTTGAGGCTCCTTCATTACATGTTTTTAAGATTAAGATAGTTTTTTTTTTGAAGAATAAAGGGATTAAGGGTTATGGTGTTCAGGCCGGAAAGTGGAGCTGAGTCCAAAAAAGATCAGCCATGATCTCATTGAATAGCGGAGCAGGCTCGAGGGGCCAGATGGCCTACTCCTGCTCCTATTTCTTGTGTTCTTGTATTATCCCAACCTGTTGTTAATAAAGCCCCTGAGCGCCACATTCCGCCGCCTGTTCGGGTAAGCCGGTACAGGGATTTAACATGTGCTGCTGGCCTTGTTCTGCATTACAAACAAACTTTCTAGCCCACTGAGCTAAACCAGACCATGTTTCAGGTGAATGTATTTTTGGATCTTATAAATGTTGCAGGTAGTTTGACCTACATTGCCACAGTGACACTATCTTTGGAACTGGCATTGATCATTCACTGAACAACCCCCTCCAAGTTTTAAAAGCAGATCATGGATGCTGGGAATTTGAAACAAAATGCTATAAAAACTATGCAGGCCTGGCAGTACCTGTGGAGTGTTGTTTTGAGCTGTATTTGACGCTTCAGAACACGTGTGTTTTGCCAATTTTGGGAAGCTGCTACAGTGGTATTTTTGAGCCTATCGTGCTATTGCCTATATAGAGTGATGTATGTTACTTTAAAGAATAAAAGACTGGGGAGAGGTTCCTGAAGAGAAATTTTGGTTCATCTGCATTCTTTTAAAACATACCCAGCTCACTTGTAGTGGTGTTATGATTCGATCGCCTCTTGGTCTTTTGTGCACTGATAATCGTTGCAGGAAAATTCCTGATTCAGAAAGCAGATTGCTCAGTGTAGCCTAGCATGGTTTCTCTTGGGGTGTTTCTGACTCTTTGACTATCCATGAGGGTGACATTAATACAGGAGTAGGACATTTAGATGCTCCAGGCTGTATTGCCATTCTGCTGCATTATGGTACCTTATTTACATTGCCTTTGCTGTTTTTCATTCCTTGATGTGTAGGAAGGGTATCATCTTCGAAGTCCCAAGGGATTAGATGGGCAATTGCTGTGTGGGTAAGAAGTCTGTTGAATGAGAGGTTAATGTTTTTTTAGATTGGAAGGCACTGTGCAGTCATTTTCTCCCAGAAGTCATGTTCAAACTAGTCCTCTGTTTGATACATCTCTTTTTTTTTTAATATAATTTTTATTGGAATTTTTTACAGAAAATATAAAACATAACGACAAACAATGAAATGCAACAAAATAACCCATAATAACCGTACCACCCCCAGACCGTATCGACGCATGTATCCCATCCCCCACCCCCCCAACCCCAATGAACACCAAAAGAACTTCAAAATAAATTTAAATGAAATAAACAAATATAGTCATCGTTCCCCCCCCCCCCCCCCCCCCCCGGGTTGCTGCTGCTACTGTCCCCGTACCCTATCGTTGAGCCAGAAAGTCGAGAAAAGGTTGCCACCGCCTAAAGAACCCTTGTACCGACCCTCTCAGGGCGAATTTGACCTTCTCTAGCGTAATGAAACCCGCCATGTCATTGATCCAGGTCTCCACGCTTGGGGGCCTCGCATCCTTCCATTGTAGCAAGATCCTTCGCCGGGCTACTAGGGACGCAAAGGCCAGCACACCGGCCTCTTTCGCCTCCTGCACTCCCGGCTCCACCACAACCCCAAAAATCGCGAGTCCCCATCCTGGCTTGACCCTGGATCCCACCACCCTCGACACTGTTCTCGCCACCCCCTTCCAGAACTCCTCCAGTGCCGGGCATGCCCAGAACATATGGGCATGGTTCGCTGGACTCCCCGAGCACCTGACACACCTGTCTTCACCCCAAAGAACCTACTCATCCTTGTCCCAGTCATGTGGGCCCGGTGCAGCACCTTGAATTGGATGAGGCTAAGCCGCGCACACGAGGAGGAAGAATTAACCCTCTCCAGGGCATCAGCCCATGTCCCGTCTTTGATCTGTTCCCCCAGTTCCCCCTCCCACTTAGCTTTCAGCTCCTCTACTGACGCCTCCTCCGCCTCCTGCATAACCTTGTAGATATCAGATATCTTCCCCTCTCCGACCCAGACCCCCGAAAGCACCCTGTCGCTCACCCCCCTCGCGGGAAGCGAAGGGAATCCCTCCACCTGCCGCCTAGCAAATGCCTTTACCTGCAGATACCTGAACATGTTCCCCGGGGGGAGCCCAAATTTCTCCTCCAACTCCCCCACGCTCGCAAACCTCCCATCAATAAACAGGTCCCTCAGCTGTCTGATGCCCGCTCTGTACCAACCCTGAAATCCCCCATCAATGTTCCCGGGGACGAACCTATGGTTCCCCCTCAACGGAGCCTCCATCGAGCCCCCCACTTCTCCCCTATGTCGCCTCCACTGCCCCCAAATCTTGAGGGTAGCCGCCACCACCGGACTCGTGGTATACCTCGTAGGAGGGAGCGGCCACGGCGCAGTTACCAGGGCCCCCAGGCTTGTATCTCCACAGGACGCCCTCTCCATCCGTTTCCATGCTGCCCCCTCCCCCTCCATTACCCACTTGCGCACCATCGACACATTGGCCGCCCAATAATACCCCGAGAGATTGGGTAGCGCCAGCCCCCCCCCCCCCCCTCTCTACCCCGCTCCAAGAAGACCCTCTTCACCCTCGGGGTCCCATGCGCCCAAACAAAGCTCATGATGCTGCTCGTAACCCTTCTAAAAAAGGCCCTAGGGATAAAGATGGGCAAACACTGAAAAAGGAACAAGAACCTCGGGAGAACCGTCATTTTGACGGACTGCACTCTACCCGCCAACGATAGCGGCACCATGTCCCACCTTTTAAATTCCTCTTCCATCTGCTCCACCAGCCTGGTAAAATTAAGCTTATGGAGAGTCCCCCAACTCCTGGCCACCTGCACCCCCAGGTATCTGAAACTCTTCACTGCCCTCTTAAATGGGAGTCTCCCAATTCCCTCCTCCTGATCACCCGGGTGTACTACAAATACCTCACTCTTGCCTAAATTTAACTTATAGCCCGAGAAGCCCCCAAATTCCGCTAACAGCTCCATCACCCCCGGCATTCCCCCTTCTGGATCCGCCACATACAACAGCAGGTCGTCCGCATACAGCGATACACGATGTTCCTCCCCACCCCGCACCAGACCCCTCCATCTCCCTGACTCCCTCAACGCCATAGCCAAAGGTTCAATCGCCAGTGCAAAGAGCAAGGGGGACAGGGGGCACCCCTGCCTGGTCCCACGGTAGAGCCTAAAGTACTCCGATCTCCTTCCATTTGTAACTACACTTGCCATCGGAGCCACGTAGAGCAGCCTCACCCATTTGATGAATCCTTCCCCGAATCCGAACCGCTCCAGCACCTCCCACAGGTACCCCCACTCAACTCTATCAAACGCTTTCTCCACATCCAGCGCCACCACTATCACCGCCTCCCCCTCCACTGCCGGCATCATAATAACATTTAGCAGTCTCCGCACATTCGTGTTGAGCTGCCGTCCCTTGACAAATCCTGTCTGATCCTCGTGTATCACCCCTGGTACACAGTCCTCTATCCTGGTGGCCAGGATCTTCGCCAGCAACTTAGCGTCAACATTGAGGAGCGAGATAGGCCTGGATGATCCACACTGCAAGGGGTCCTTATCCCGCTTTAGGATCAGAGAGATCAGTGCCCGCGACATCGTCGGGGGCAAAGCCCCCCCTCCCATGCCTCGTTGAAAGCTCGCACCAACAGGGGGCCCACCAGAACCGCATACGTTTTATAAAATTCCACCGGGAACCCGTCTGGCCCCGGCGCCTTACCTGACTGCATTTGTCCAATCCCCCTGACTAGCTCCTCCAACTCTATCGGCGCCCCCAGCCCCTCTACCAGCTCCTCTTGAACCCTTGGGAACCGTAGCCTGTTCATGAAGCTCTCCACCCCCCCTCTCCCCATCGGAGGTTCTGACCGGTACAGTTCCTCGTAGAAGTCCCTAAAGACCCCATTTACTTCTGTCCCCTTCTGCACTACATTCCCACCCCTATCCGTCACTCCACCAATTTCCCTAGCCGCATCTCGCCTGCGGAGCTGATGCGCCAACAT
Organism: Scyliorhinus canicula; assembly: GCF_902713615.1. NCBI lineage: Eukaryota > Metazoa > Chordata > Chondrichthyes > Carcharhiniformes > Scyliorhinidae > Scyliorhinus > Scyliorhinus canicula. The sequence goes on from NC_052153.1 coordinate 153,493,390, forward strand.
CCTGCTCGCTTTCTCCCCATACTCGTATACCGTGCCCCGCGACCTCCTCCACTGTGTCTCCGCCTTTCTGGTGGTCAACAAGTCAAATTCGGCCTGCAAACTGCGCAGTTCCCCCAGCAACCCCGTCCTCCGGTCCCTCCGCGTATCTCCTGTCCACATCCAGGAGCTCCCCCACCAGTCTCTCCCTCTCCTTCCTCTCCCTCCTTTCCCTATGGGCCCGGATGGAGATCAGCTCCCCCCGGATCACTGCTTTCAGAGCCTCCCAGACCATCCCCACCCGGACCTCCCCCGTATCATTGGTATCAAGATACCCCTCAATACTCCCCCGGACCCTCCTACACACCTCCTCATCAGCCAGCAGCCCCACATCCAGGCGCCAGAGCGGGCGCTGGTCCCGCGCCTCCCCCATCTCCAGATCAACCCAGTGCGGAGCATGGTCTGAGATCGCTATGGCCGAATACTCTGCATCCTGCACCTTCGGGATCAATCCCCTGCTCAGGATGAAAAAATCTATTCGGGAATAGACCCTATGGACATGGGAGAAAAAGGAATACTCCCGCGCTCTCGGCCTCTCAAACCTCTAGGGATCCACCCCTCCCATCTGGTCCATAAACCCCCTCAGCACTCTGGCCGCCGCTGGTCTCCTACCCGTCCTTGAACTGGACCGGTCCAGTGGGGGATCCAGAACTGTATTAAAGTCTCCCCCCATGATCAGGCCCCCTGTCTCCAGGTCCGGAATGCGCCCCAACAAGCGCCTCATGAAGCCGGCATCATCCCAATTCGGGGCATATACATTAACCAGCACCACCTTCTCTCCCTACAGCCTACCCTTCACCATAATATATCTGCCCTCCTTGTCCGACACCACCTCAGCCGCCTCGAACGCCACCCTCTTCCCCACCAGGATCACCACCCCCCGGTTCTTTGCGTCCAATCCTGAGTGAAAAACCTGCCCCACCCACCCCTTCCTCAGACGAACCTGGTCCGCCACCTTCAAGTGGGTCTCCTGGAGCATAGCCACGTCCGCCTTCAGCCCCTTCAGATGAGAAAATACCCTGGTTCTCTTAACCGGCCCATTCAGCCCCCTCACGTTCCAGGTAATCAGCCGAATCAGAGAGCAACCTGCCCCTCTCCCCCGCCGGCTAGCCATAGCTTATCGACTGCTCGCCCCAGGCCAGCTCGCCCCGCCTCACCCGTTCCCCATGGCGATAACGCTTCTCCTCTACCCCCCCCCCCCGGCCCACGCCAGCTCCTTCCTGGCCATTCCAGCAGCAACCCGGTATCCCCCCCCACCCCCCCAGGCTAGGACCCCACCTAGCCGCGACGCACCCTCCATGGTACTTCCGTGAGTCAGCTGACTTCTGCTGACCCGGCAGCTCCTGCCAAAACCCATCTCCTCCTGGCATGGGGTCATCCCTCTCTTGCCACACCTCCTTGGCACTGCTTCAGCGCGGGAAAGAAATCCAGTAGAGGCCACGCCCCCACCTCCAGCCCCGCCCCGCAGCGCGGACAACCAGAGGAAAGCCCGCGCTTTCACACTGCCACACCCCACCCTTCCGACGCAGCTCCTCAAAATCCAGTTTCACCCCGGCCCCGTACAGAAGAGAACATATAAAGCACATACCCCCAACGTTCCCTACATACCCCACACCCATACCCAACAGACAAACCCACCCGGAAACAGAGCAAAAAGAAAAGCAGCATAAAAAAACATGTGTCAAAATTGAAGAACAGCAACAGCGAAAACAGCAACGGCCATAGTGTGTCCCCAGATCCTAGTTCGAGTCCAGTTTCTCCGCCTGTGCAAAGGCCCACGCCTCCTCCGGGGACTCGAAGTAGTGGTGCCGGCCCTTATATGTCACCCACAGACGCGCAGGCTGCAGCATTCCAAATCTGACCTGCTTGGCATGCAGCACCGCCTTCGTCCGGTTGAACCCGGCCCTCCGCTTTGCCACCTCCGCACTCCAGTCCTGGTAGATTCGCACTACCGAATTCTCCCACTTGCTGCTCCTCTCTTTCTTGGCCCAGCGCAGCACACACTCCTGGTCACTAAATCGATGGAACCGCACCAGCACCGCCCGCGGGGCTTCATTTGCCTTGGGACTCCTGGCCAGCACTCTGTGAGCTCCCTCAAGATCCAGGGGCAAATGGAAGGACCCCGCTCCCATCAACGAGCTCAACATCGTGGTCACGTACCACGGGAGATCCGACCCCGCCAGGCCCAGGATCCTCAAATTCTTTTGCCTCGTGCGAACGTCCAGCTCCTCCAAGCGGTCTTGCCACTTTTTGTGAAGTGCCTCGTGCAACTCCACTTTCCCCACGAGGACCACTGCCTCCTCCTCCCTCTCAGCGGCCTGCTGCTGCAACTCCCGGATAGACACCTCCTGGGCCGCCTGAGCTCCAAGCAGCTTGTTGGTAGTCGCATTCAGTGAGTCCAGCAACTCAGCCTTCAGCTCCGCAAAACAGCGCAGAAGAGCAGCTTGCTGCTCCTGCGCCCACTTCCACCAGTCCTCGGGTGTTCCGCCGGCTGCCATTTTGTCTTTCTTCCCCTGCTTTTCTTGGGGAGCTGCTGCAGCTTTTTCCTTTGCCCCACTCCGGGTGAGCACCATAAATTATGGGGAATGCTCCTCTAGACACCTTCCCCCACCGGGATTCGTTGCGACAGCGCCGTTTGGGGCCCTCAAATCGGCCCAAAAGTCCTTGAGTAGCGGGAGCTGCGGTGCGGCTTAGCCGCAACTGCAAAGCCGGTTTTCTGACCGCTCCACTCCTAGTCCAGGCCATCCACCGGTGGAGAATCTGAGAAGGAGTGTTCCCACACGGGGAAAATTCCAAACAGCACCACTACGATCCCTTAAAAGAGCCCCAAAGTCCGAAAATAGTGGGAGCCACTGAACGTGCGTCTTAGCTCCGCATCACCGCTACCGGAAGTCCGTCTCCGCTTCTTCAATGGCCTTGGTGAGATCTTTTCACAGTTCTTCCCTCTGCTGCTAGAATTCAGCTTTCATAAAGGCCCTCAGGTCAGCTTGAGACCTATAAGCTGGCCCTTCCCCCGCTAGCATGCTTGCAGAGCCTTTTGTTTGCTGTTGTTCAGACAAATCTTGCACTGTTTCTGAGGGTCTGATAACCAAGAAACATCCTATTCCTGGGGGAAAATACTCCTTGAACATTCACCCACGCCTTTTCATCGAAATTCCAACCCGTGCTGCCCAAAAAAGAGCTCTTTTCTGCAACCTTAGGCAGGAGCTGCCTTGTGTGCTCACTCACTTCATGATGCACACCGGAAGTCCTCGATACATCTCATGCTCTTTCCTGCATTGACCTTTACATACCACAAAATTTCCCCACTTGCTTTGTAACTTTTCGCTTCTGTTTACAGACCTGCTGTGCTTGCCAACAGTGGCATCTATAGACCATTCTCTTATCCTTTTATCCTAGTAATTTTAATATAAATGATGAGCTGATGTAGAGGTCCAAGGGAAAAACCTCTGGAAAACGCACGGTAGCACAATGGTTAGCACTGTTGCTTCACTGCCAGGAACTGAAGGTTCGATTCCTGCTAGTGTCACTGTCTGTGCAGAGTCTGTACTTTGTGTCTGCGTGGGTTTCCTCCCACAAGTCCCGAAAGATGTGCTGTTAGGTGAATTGGACATTCTGAATTCTCCCTCCATGTACCCAAACGGGTGCCGTAGTGTGACGACTAGGGGACTTTCACAGTAACTTCATTGCAATGTTTGTGACACTACTTGTGACACTAATGAAGATTATTGTTATCAAGAATATTCTCTGCTCTGAGAGCTTCAAGGGGCTGGAGGGGACTGGTTTTGTGGGGAGGGGGGGGGGGGGGAAAGAGCACAGGGTTTCGCTCTATGCAGATGAACTGCTTCTGTACGTTTCAGACCGAGTAGAAGGGATAGAGGAAATATGAAGATTTGGGGGGGAATTCGGCTGGTTTTCTGGGTATAAGCTAAATGTGGATAAGAGTGAGATGTTGGTGGTTCAGGTGAGGGGACAGGCGGGGTGACTGGGGGAGCTGCTGTTTAGGTCAGTAGGGGGCAGTTTTGGGTACCTGGGCATCCAAGTGGTGTGGGAATGGAACCGGCTGCATAAATTTAGCCCGGCTAGTTTACCAAATGAAGGACAATTTCCGGAGATGGGACGCGCTCCAGTTGTCACTGGCCGGGGGGGTACAAACAGTGACAATGACGGTCCTCCCGAGGTTCCTATTTGTATTTCAATGTCTCCCCATTTTTATTCCGCGGTCCTTTTTTTTTAAGCGAGTCAACAGGGTGATCATAGGCTTTGTCTGGACGGACAAGACCCCGCGGGTAAGGAAGGTAATGCTCTAGCAGAGCCAGGGAGAGGGCGCCTGGTACTGCCAAATTTTAGTAATTATTACTGGGTGGCAAATATAGCCATGATCAGGAAGTGGGTGGTGGGGGAGAGGTAGGTGTGGGTGCGTATGGAGGCAGCTTCTTGTAAGGGCACTAGTCTGGGGGCGCTGGTAACAGCACCTCTGTGGTTCCCGCCGACGTGGTACTCCACCAGTCCCGTGGTGGTGGCAGCCCTGAGTTTGGGGCCAGTGGAGGCAGCATGTGGGAGCATCGGTCTGGGCCCCAATTTGTGATAACCACTGGTTACCCTGGGGTGTATTGGGGGGGGGGGGGGGTGGTTCAGTGTATGGCAGACAGCGGGGATTGAGAGGATGGGGCATGTGCTCATACATAGAATTTTGGACACTAAGGGCAATTTATCATAGCCAATCCACCCAACCTGCACATCTTTGGACTGTGGGAGGAAACCCACGCACACACGGAGGATGTGCAGACTCCACACAGGCAGTGACCCAAGTCGAAATCGAACCTGGGACCCTGGAGCTGTGAGGCGATTGTGCTATCCACAATGCTACCGTGCTGCCCTTAAGAAGAAATTAATCTACACTCCATTATTCTACCCTAATCCATGTACCTATCCAATAGCTGCTTGAAGGTCCCTAAGGTTTCCGACTCAACTACTTCCACAGGCAGTGCATTCCATGCCCCCACTACTCTCTGGGTAAATAACCTACCTCTGACATCCCCCCCTATATCTTCCACCATTTACCTTAAATTTATGTCCCCTTGTAATGGTTTGTTCCACCCGGGGAAAACATCTCTGACTGTCTACTCTATCTATTCCCTTGATCATCTTATAAACCTCTATCAAGTCGTCCCTCATCCTTCTCTTTTCTAATGAGAAAAGGCCTAGCACCCTCAACCTTTCCTCGTAAGACCTACTCTCCATTCCAGGCAACATCTTGGTAAATCTCCTTTGCACCTTTTCCAAAGCTTCCACATCCTTCCTAAAATGAGGTGACCAGAACTGCACACAGTACTCCAAATGTGGCCTGACCAAGGTTTTGTACAGCTGCATCATCACCTCACGGCTCTTAAATTCAATCCCTCTGCTAATGAACGCTAGCACACCATAGGCCTTCTTCACAGCTCTATCCACTTGAGTGGCAACTTTCAAAGATCTATGAACATAGACCCCAAGATCTCTCTGCTCCTCTACATTGCCAAGAACCCTACCGTTAACCCTGTATTCCGCATTCATATTTGTCCTTCCAAAATGGACAACCTCACACTTGTCAGGATTAAACTCCATCTGCCACTTCTCAGCCCAGCTCTGCATCCTATCTATGTCTCTTTGAAGCCGACAACAGCCCTCTTCACTATCCACAACTCCACCAATCTTCGTATCATCTGCAAATTTACTGACGCACTCTTCAACTCCCTCATCCAAGTCGTTAATGAAAATCACAAACTACAGAGGACCCAGAACTGATCCCTGCGGTACGCCACTGATAACTGGGCTCCAGGCTGAATATTTGCCATCCACCACCACTCTGTCTTCTATCGGTTAGCCAGTTTGTTATCCAACTGGCCAAATTTCCCACTATCCCATGCCTCCTTAGTTTCTGCATAAGCCTACCATGGGGAACCTTATCAAATGCCTTACTAAAATCCATCCACTGCTTTACCTTCATCCACATGCTTAGTCACCTCCTTAAAGAAGTCAATAAGACTTGTAAGGCAAGACCTACCCCTCACAAATCTGTGCTGACTATCCCTAATCAAGCAGTGTCTTTCCAGATGCTCAGAAATCCTATCCCTCGATACCCTTTCCATTACTTTGCCTACCACCGAAGTAAGACTAACTGGCCTGTAATTCCCAGGGTTATCCCTATTCCCTTTTTTGAACAGGGGCACAACATTTGCCACTCTCCAATCCTCTGGTACCACCCCTGTTGACAGCGAGGATGAAAAGATCATTGCCAACGGCTCTGCAATTTCATTTCTTGCTTCCCATAGAATCCTTGAATATATCCTGTCAGGCCCGGGGGACTTGTCTATCCTCAAGTTTTTCAAAATGCCCAACACTTCTTCCTTCCTAACAAGTATCTCCTCGAGCTTGCCAGTCTGTTTCACACTTGTCCTCTCCAACAATATGACCCCCCTCGTTTGTAAATACTGAAGCAAAATACTTGTTCAAGACCTCTCCTATCTCTTCAGACTCAATACACAATCTCCCGCTACTGTCCTTGATCGGACCTACCCTCGCTCTAGTCATTCTCATATTTCTCACATGTGTAAAAGGCCTTGGAGTTTTCCTTGATCCTACCTGCCAAAGATTTTTCATGCCCTCTCTTGGCTCTCCTAATCCCTTTCTTCAGTTCCCTCCTGGCTATCTTGTATCCCTCCAGCACCCTGTCTGAACCTTGTTTCCTCAGCCTTGCATAAGTCTCCTTCCTCTTAACAAGACATTCAACCTCTCTGGTTTAGCTCACTCGGCTAAATCGCTGGCTTTTAAAGCAGACCAAGCAGGCCAGCAGCACGGTCCGATTCCCGTACCAGCCTCCCCGGACAGGCGCCGGAATGTGGCGACTAGGGGCTTTTCACAGTAACTTCATTGAAGCCTACTTGTGACAATAAGCGATTTTCATTTCATTTCTTGTCAACCATGGTTCCCTCACTCGACCATCTCTTCTCTGCCTGACAGGGACATGCATAAAAAAAACACGTAGTACCTGTTCCCCTTGAACAAGTTCCACATTTCACTTGTGTCCTTCCCTGACAGCCTATGTTCCCAATTTATGCACTTCAATTCTTGTCTGACAGAATTGTATTTACCCTTCCCCCAATTGTAAACCTTGCCCTGTTGCACACACTTATCCCTCTCCATTACTAAGTGAAAGTCACAGAATTGTGGTCACTACCTCCAAAATGCTCCCCCACTAACAAATCTATCACCTGCCCTGGTTCATTACCAAGTACCAAATCCAATATGGCATCCCCTCTGCATACCGAGTTAGAAAAGCTTCCTGGACACACTGCACAAACATTACCACATCCAAACTATTTGATCTAAAGAGTTTCCACTCATTTGGGAAGTTGAAGTCACCTGTGACTTCTACACCTTTCCAAATTCTGTTTCCCAATCTGTTCCTCCACATCTCTGCTGCTATTGGGGGGCCTATAGAAAACTCCCAACAAGGTGACTGCTCCTTTCCTATTTCTGACTTCAACCAATATTACCTCAGTAGGCAGATCCCCCTCAAACTGCCTTTCTGCAGCTGTTATACTATCTCAAATTAACAATGCTACCCCCCACCCCCCCCAACCTCTTTTACCATCCTCCCTAATCTTGTTGAAACATCTATAACCTGGGACTTCCAACAACCATTTCTGCCCCTCTTCTATCCAAGTTTCTGTAATGGCCACCACATCGTAGTCCCAAGTACCGATCCATGCCTTAAGTTCACCCACCTTATTCCTGATGCATCTTGCATTGAAGTATACACACTTCAACCCATCTCCTTGCCTGCAAGTACACTCCTTTGTCAGTGTTACCTTTCCCACTGCATCACTATGTGCTTTGGTGTCCTGAATATCAGCTTCCTTAGTTGCTGGACTACAAATCCGGTTCCCATTCCCCAGCCAAATTAGTTTAAACCCTCCCGAAGAGTACTAGAAAACCTCCCGCCCAGGATATTGGTGCCCCTCTGGTTCAGATGCAACCCGTCCTGCTTGTACAGGTCCCACTTTCCCCAGAATGCGCTCCAATTATTCAAATACCTGAAGCCCTCCCTCCTACACCATTCCTGCAGCCATGTGTTCAATTGCGCACTCTCCCTATTCCTAGCCTTGCTATCACGTGGCACCGGCAACAAACCAGAGATGACAACTCTGTCTGTCCTGGCCTTTAACTTCCAGCCTAACTCCCTAAACTTGTTTATTACCTCCACACCCCTACCTACATCGTTGGTACCAATGTGCACCATGACTTCTGGCTGCTCGCCCTCCCTCTTCAGGATCCTCAAGCCACGATCCGAGACATCCCTGGCACCCGGAAGGCAACATACTTTCCAGGAGTCTCGCTCGTGACCACAGAATCTCCTATCTATTCCCCTAACCATTGAATCTCCTATTACTATTGCTTTTCTATTCTCTCTCGCTCTCTCTCTCGCTCTCTTCCCCCCCCCCCCCCCCCCCCCCTCTGAGCCCCAGAGCCAGACTCAGTGCCAGAGACCTGGCAGCTAGGGCCGTCCCCCGGTAAGTCATTTCCTCCCCCCCCCCCCCCCCCCCAACAGCATCCAAAACCTTGGGTGTGGCTACCTCCCTGTAACTCTTCTCGATAACCCCCTCTGCCTCCCGGATGATCCAAAGTTCATCCAGCTCCAGTTCCCTAACACGGTCTCTGAGGAGCTGGAGTTGCGTGCACTTCCCGCGGGTATAGTCAGCGGGGACACCAGTGGTATCCCTCACCACCCACATCCTACAGGAGGAGCATGCATCTGCCCTAGCCTCCGTCCCCTCTTGCTTTACAGAATTAGCTGCCCTGTAGACCAACTGGACCTCCGCTCTCCGACTCTGCGTCCAGTCAGCTGCACTCTAAACTCCTGGCTCCCTTCATGCTCTTTGATAAATATAGGAAATGAAATGTAAGGAGCACCGTACTCACTCAGTCACCAAACTCTCACTGTAGCACTCGAATGCAACCAGTTCAGCACTCCAGTGCAAACCTAACCTTGCCAGCTCACCCCTGATCCTGTGTGACTTCACCTTTTGTGCTAGTCTGCCATGAGGGACCTTGTCAAAGGCCTTACTGAAGTCCATATAGACAACATCCACTGCCCTACCTGTATAAATCATCTTTGTGACCTCCTCGAAAAACTCTTATCAGGGTAGTGAGACACTATCTCCCCTTCACAAAATTGTGCTGCCTCTCGTTAATACGTCCACTTGCTCCCAAATGGGAGTAGATCCTGATGAGCTGATAAAAGTTGCAGCTTACCTTTTTTTAAAAAAAAAAAGGTAATTGGCTCAACTAACTGAGTTTGTTGTTCAGGTTGGTAATGCCACGGTGTGGGAAACTGAATTCTTGACCTACACTGGCTTCACTGTGATACTTGACGAATGATGCATTGTTGGAAGTGCCAACTGAGGTCCATTCTGGAAGAATCTATGGCCCCCCTTTTCAGCAGGGTTCACCCTATATTCTTGAAACAAAATAGGATCTAGTTTGCCAATGTGAGATAAATTGGCTGCTCAATTTGCCTATGTAAAGTGTGAAGTCAGAAATAATTTTCTGTAGAAACAAAGACTTGTGTTTTTATATAGTACTTTTCACAAAAAGTCATTGGCCAGCACGATTAAAGAAAATACCAAGGCTCTTTATACGTATATAAAGAGCAATGGTTTGATTAGTAAGTTTGCGGGCTACACAAAGGTTCATGGAATTGCGGATAGCGATGAGGACCGTCGGGATATAGACCAGTTGGAGACTTGGGTGGAGACATGGCAGATGGAGTTTATTCTGGATAAATGTGAGGTAATGCATTTTAGAAGATCTAATACAGATGGGAAATACAGTAAATGGCAGAACCCTTGGGAGTATTCATGGGGGATCTGGGTGTACTGCACGGTAGCACAGTTGCTTCACAGCTCCAGGGTCTCTGGTTTGATTCCCAGCTTGGGACACTGTCTGTGCGGAGTCTACATGTTCTCCATGTCTGCGTGGGTTTCCTCCGGGTGCTCCAGTTTCCTCCCACAGTCCAAAGATGTGCAGGTTGGGTTAGGGGGATTAGCCATGTTAAATTGCCTTTGGGTGTCCAAAAAGGTTGGGTGCAGTTACTGGGTTAGGGGGATAGGGTGGAGGGAAAATACCAAGGCTCTTTATATGTAAAGAGCAATAGGGTTTGCCCACTCAAGGCCAGGGGGAGGGAATCTGTGTGGAGCCAGAGGAAATTGGTGGAGGTGTTAAATGAGTACTTTGCTTCCAAGGGCTTGGGTTGGTGCAGACTTGACTTAATGGTCACCTGCACTAAATTCTATGATACAGGTACAGGTCACAAAGTGGCAACGCTGGTGGAGAAGGTAGTCAAGAAGGCATACGACATGCTTGCCTTCATTGGCCAGGGCATTTGAGTAAAAAAATTGGCAAGTCATGTTTTAAAAAAAAAAAAATGTTTTTCATTGGATTTTTGCACAAGAGTATAATTTGCTGTTATTTACACAGGATATGATATATCTATATAGACGCAAGTAGGCCTCCGTTCGTGCCGATGAGGCACTTCGGGAGGGCAATCCTCTAGTGAGTTTGGTGCCGGTGTTGCCCCTCCCTTCCCCTGGTTGGATTTTGCTGCCGTTGTCGTCTTGTAAATGTTGCCGCTTCATCCTGCCCCCCTATCCTCTGCCTGTGTTCTCCTTTTTTCTCTGTTCCTGTGGATGTCAGGTTGGTTAACATCCTCTCTCTCTTCCCCCCCCCCCCCCACCCCCGGTTCTATCTCCCCCTCTCGGCTTTGGCTACTTTCCCCTGGTTCCTGGTTATTCTTCTCCTTGTTTGTTGGCTACAAACGAGTCCCAGAGCAATCGGGTGAATGGCTCCCACGTTCTGTGGAAGCCGTCGTCTGACCCTCAGATGGCAAATTTAATTTTCTTCATTTGGAGAGATTCCAAGAGGTCGGACAGCCAGTCTGCAGTTTTAGGTGATGCTGCTGACCGCTAGCCGAACAGGATTCTACGTCGGGCGATGAAAGAGGCAAAGGCAAGGGCATCTGCCCTCCTCCCCAGAAATAGATCTGGCTGGTCTGAAACCCCGAAGACTGCCACTTTCGAGCATGGCTCCACCCTCACCCCCACCACTTTGGACATTTTCCTTGAAGAAGGCAGTCCAGTACTCCAAGTCTGGGGCAGGACCGAACATGTGGGCGTGGCTGGCCGGGTCTCCTTGGCACCGTTCACATCTGTCCTCCACCTCTGGGAAGAACCTACTCATACGGGTTCTTGTTAAGTGGGCTCTATGTGCCACTTTTAGTTGTCAGGCTGAGTCTTGCGCAGGTGGAGGTAGAGTTGACTCTATGCAATGCTTCGCTCCAGAGTCCCCACCCTATCTCATTCCCCAGTTCCTCCTCCCATTTCCTTCTTGTTGCGTCCAGTACGGTGTTGGCCCCTTCTACCAGTCGGTTGTACATGTCACTACAGTTTCCTCTCTCTAATATGCTTGTGTCTAATAACTCTTCCAGTAATGTCTGTTGTGGGCAAGTCCTTATCTCCATTCAATAGGAAGTTTTTGAGCTGCAGGGACCTTAGCTCATTTCCCCCTGGCCAGCTGGGTTTCTCTTTCAGTTCGTCCAGTGTCGCAACCCTGCCGTCGGTGTATAGGTCCCTGACTGTCAGTGTCCCCTCGTCCTGGCTCCACCTTTTTGAAGGTGGCATCAGTCAGTGCTGGTGGGAACCTATGGTTGTTACAGATGGGAGCTTTGTCTGACATTTTGGCCAGGCCAAATTGCTGCTGTAGCTGATTCCAGGAGGTCCCCTTACAGCAGACCTCCTCCGTGGGCACCCACTTGGCTTCTGGCTCCTTGATCCATCCCCTTACTTGCTCGGCCGTCGCTGCCCAGTGGTAAAATTGCAGGTTTGGGAGGGCTAGCCCTCCCCTTTTTGTTTTGTGATCCTAGCATTCTTTTCCCAGCCCCCATACGAAATCCACGATTAGTTTGTCTACTGTTTAGACAAAGGCCTTGGGGACCTAGATCGGGATGGTTCTGAATAGAAGAGGTACCTGGGCAGTACGTTCATTTTGATTGTCTGTACACTCCCCGCAAAGGAGAGTGGAAGTGTGTTCATCTTTGCAGGTCCTTTTTTACTTCCTCTGACAGACTGGTGAGGTTCCATTTGTGGATCCCTTTCCAGTCATGGGCTATTTGGATCCCCAGGTAGTGGAATTTGAGTCGGGCTTGTTTAAACGACAGTCCCGTTAGTGCTGCCCCACCTACTTGTGGGTGTACCGGGAAGATCTTGCTTTTGCTCTTGTTGAGTTTGTAGCCCAACAAGGTGCCAAACTCTTTCAGGAGCGAAATGATTCCGTCCATGCTGCTTTGTGGGTCCGAGATGTAGAGGAGCAGGCATCTGCATAGAGTGCGACTCTGTGCTCTCTGCCACCCCTTCGGATCCCCATCCAGCTTTTTGCTGCTCTGAGCACAATTGCTAGTGGCTCAATCGCTAGGGTGAACAGCAGCGGGGACAGTGGGCATCCTTGTCTGTGCCCCTGTGCAGCTGGAATAATCAGGAGTTGGTGTTGTTTGTCCGTACGCTCGCCATGGGAGTGTTGTATAGGAGTTTTACCCAGGAGGTGAATCATGTTCCAAGCCCAAACTGCTCCAGTACCTCTCTGAGGTATTTCCATTCAACTCTGTCGAAGGCCTTCTCTGCGTCTTGGGAGACGATCACCTCTGGTGTTCTCTCCCCGGAGGGGGTCATTATCACGTTCAGCAGGCGCCTGACGTTGGAGGTAAGCTGTCTACGTTTGACAAAGCCCGTCTGGTCATCTGCGACCACCTCTGGCACGCAGTCTTCTAGCCTTTTGGCTAGGATCTTGGCCAATATTTTGGCATCTGCGTTCAGCAGTGAGATGGATCTGTATGGCCCACATTCCGTTGGGTCTTTATCTTTCTTGGGTATCAGCGAGATTGAGGCCTATGTTAGCTTGGGTGGCAGTGTGCCCTTCGCCAGCGAGTCTGTGAACATCTGGCCCGCAGGGCCAGTGCTGTCGCAAATTGTTTGTAGAAGTTGGCTGGGAATCTTTCTGGTCCTGGTGCCTTCTCCACCTGCATGGAGCTTACGCTGTGGGCTGTTGGGCCCTGCACGTTTCCAGCCTCATGTCCATGTAGTGTGGAGCATGGTCTGATATCACAATTGCGGAGTATTCTACTTTGTCTATCCCCGAAAGCACTGTTTTCACCACAACAAAAGCCAATTCTGGTGTATACGTTATGTACTGGGGAGAAGAAGGAAAACTCCTTCTTCTCCCCTGGGTGGGTGAACCTCCAGGGGTCCACCGCTCCCATCTGTTCCATAAAGTGACCGAGTTCCCTTGCCATGTTTGCGGTTTTCACTGTTTCTCTCTCTTTCCCCCCCCCCCCCCCCCCCCCCCCCCCCCCCCCCACCACCACACATGATTAGCCAGTGCATCGCTATGTCAGGGATTTCTGCCATGGTCGTCTTGATGAAGCTCGGGTCGTCCCAGTTGGGCGTGTACACGTTAACTAGTACTACCGGTGCCCCATCCAGGGTCCCACTAACCACGACTTGCTGTCCCCCAGGGTCTGCAACTGTCTTTGTCGCCCTAAACATCGTCTATTTGCTGACTAGTATTGCCACCCCCCTGGCTCTCATCCCGTAACAAGAATGGTAGTTCTGTCCCACCCAGCCCTTTCTTACCCGCAGTTGGTCGTGCTGTCTCTGGTGCGTCACTTGAAGGAAGATTATGGCTGCCTTCATGTTTTTTAGGTGGGTGAGGACTCTTGAGTCTTTTCACTGGGCCGTTGAGTCCCCTTGCGTTCCAGGTGACTATCCTGGTAGGGGGCTTCTGTCTCTTTGCTCCTGTGGGATAAACCATACTTGGATGGTGGACGTGCCCCTGCCCTCTGGGGTTTCCCTTTGTTAGGGGGCCGTCCAGGATGTCCGCTGTCACTGCGCTCTCTATGCAGTCGGGCCCCTGCGCTCTGGGGCCTCCCTCTGTCCAGGGGGCCCCCTGCCATGGTCACCTGCTATGCAGCTGCCATGTGGGTAGACCCCTTCACTTTGCGGTTTCCCTTCACCCAGAGGCTGTACTGGGTGGATGTTTGCAGCGATTCCTTGTTCCGAGCCCTTGGTTGCGGCACTCAGTAGCCCTATTGCTGTTCCTTTTGTCCCTGTGTCCGCCCCTCCAACCCTCTCTTTCCCCCTCCCTGCCCCCAAGTCCGTCCCTTTTCTCCCCCTCCCCCGTATGTCCCTCTTTCCCCTGCTCTTGTCCCCCTTCGCCGTCCCCTCTGTTGGGGGCGCGCTGCAGTCCTGCTTTTTTGCATGTCCCCAGTGCTAGCCTTCTTGCTAGTGTGGCGACCCCCCCCCCCCCCCCCCCCCCCCCCCCCCTTTCCTGGGGAGTTACTGTCTCGCTCCTCCCCTGCCCAGCCTCTGCATTTTTTCGCCCACTTCCCCGCCCTACCCTGTGCTCCTCCTGTTTGCTCACCCTTCTCCACTACTCTCATACCCTTGTGCTGGGGTCTGGTTTCCAAGCTACATTGGTTTGTTGGGTAGCAGTTTGCTTTTTGTTCAGGGTGCGCTTCCCATGTTGGGGGCGGTGGGGCCTGGCACTGCCTTACCCCCCCCATCAGCACGTTGTTGCACCTTAACAGGGCCCCCCTGTGTTTCTACCCTTGCTGTTGGTTTTCCAGTCCATGTTCTTCGATGAATTTGTTTGCGTCGGCGAGGGATGTGAAGAAATACTGTTTCTTTGTATGTGACCCAGAGGTTCGTTGGGTACAGCATACCGAATTGCACCTTGTTCCTGTGAAGGGCTGCTTTTGCTCTATTGAATTCGGCCCCAATGTCTTCGTACACTCTAATCAGGTGCCCTTCCCATCTGCAGCTTCTGTTTTGCCTGGCCCAGCGCAGGATTGTTTCCCTGTCTTTGTACCGGTGCAGTTTGGCTATAACTGCCCTCGGGTGTTCCCCCGCCCTGGGTTTCGGACACAGCGATCAGTGCGCTCTGTCCATTTCTGGTGGGTTGGGAAAGGTTTCCCTCCCCACTAAGTTGCCCAGCATCTCGGCCACGTAGGCTGTGGGGTTTCTACCCTCAATCCCCTCTGGTAGGCCCACTATCCTGACATTTCGTCGTCTTGAGCGGTTTTCCTGCTCGTCCACCCTGCCTTTCGGGCTTGTGCCCAGTCTCGCCATCTCCTTCTCCAGGGCCTTGATCCGGTCGCTCATGTCAGTCGCAGCCCTTTCCAGATCATTTTAATGGTTGCCTTTTGGGTTTCCAGCTTCTCCTCCTGGGCTTCCAGTTTCTTCTCTGCTCTGCCCAGGGCGAGCTGCACCTCCGCCAGGGCCTTGGCCATTGCTGCCTGCACTGCGGCCTCTATGTCTGCTTTGGTGTCTGCCTAGCTTTCCTGCTTGTGTTCCCTCAGCACCTCAGCAAAGGCTGTCTCCTAGTTCCCCTCTGGCCCAGGGGGTAGAAGCTCCTGTCTGCCCAGTTCTTTTAGTTGCAACGAGGCTTCCATTCCGCTGCTTCGTGTGCCAGTTAGCTCGTCTGAGTGGGCTCGTCTATTGCCCCGTTTGCTCTTGGTACCCTTTCTTCCTCTGCTTTGGCTCCCTTCTGGCATTTTCTTCCCCCTTCCCCTCTTTTTCTCTTCTCTTTCCCCCCCCCCCCCCCCCCTTCTGAGGAGACTTTTCAGGTAAGTTTGGTTTTCTTTTTTGATAAGCATGGAAGGAGAGGGGGAGTGTTCTGTCCCTTAACAGTTTTCTTTTTCGAAGTCTGTCTTTTTTTAAATCCACCCTCAAAGCGGGAGTTTTCATTTTCTCTTTTTTTCCCCCCCTTCTCTCTTTTTCTCCTGCCCCTCTTTCCCCCTCCCCCTCCTCTTCCTCATTCACCCTGGGACCAGAGGGAGAGAGAAAAGCTTCTTGGGCCGGGAGTCCCCCTTTGTTCCACCGCTGCCTGCCTCGTGGTGGTTGCCGCGGGGGGGGGCTCGATTGAGCAGGCAGGCCCGCGCTCCGCTGTGCCGTCTCCATTCGGTGGGGGGCATGATGTGACTCTCTTGGGTCACTTCCTGGTCTCCGGCCCGTGGCTCCTCCCGGGTACCTTTCCTCTCTCTGGCTCGGCTCCCTGTGGCCTCCTCTCCTTCTCCCGGGGGGGAGTGCTCTCCCCACGTGCCTCTCCAGCTGCTCGCTCCGTTCCCGAGCGCCTGGGTCTCTGCCCCCCCCCCCTCCTTTTCCTTCGCTCCTGCCGTGCAGGGGCCCAGTCGGCCTGGCTCATGCACCCGGGCGCACGTTCTACGTGGGGGAACGGGACCCCCCCCCCCCCCCCCCCCCCCCCCCCCCCCCCCCCCCCCCCCCCGGAGCTCCTCTGTATGCGACCGCTCCCCTCTGCCGCCGGAAGTCCTCTCCAAAAATTGGTACGTCATGTTGCTGCTTTATGGAACCTTAGTTGGGCTGCACTTGAAATATAGTGTTGTGGAGGCTTTGGCGAGAGTACAGAAAGGATTTACCAGGATGTTGCCTGGTATGGAGGGTATTAGCTGTGAGGAAAGTCTGGAGAAACTTGGTTTGTTCTCACTGGAAGGATGGAGGTTGAGTGGTGACCTTAATATTAATAGAAGTGTAAAAGATTGTGGGGCATGGACAGAATGGGTAGTCAGAAGCTTTTCCCAGGGTGGAAGAATTACTAGGGGGCATAGGTATACGGTGTGAGGGGCAAGGTTTAAAGGAGATGTATGAGGCAAGTTTTTTGGTTTTTATACAGTGGGAGCCTGGAACTCTCCAGGTGAGGTAGTGGAAGCAGATACGATAGTGACCTTTAAGGGCGTCTGGACAAATCCATGAATAGGATGGGAATAGAGGGATATGGTCCCCGGAAGTGTAGAGGTTTTAGTTCAGATGGGCAGCATGGTTGGTACAGGCTTGGAGGTCCTGTTCTGTAATTTTCTTTGTTCTTTTCCCACTGATGCCACTGAACATCTCTGAAGTTCTTTTGAAATGTAGTCACTGTAGTTGTGTAGGAAATGTGACGGCCAAATCACATGCAGCAAATTCTCAAATAGCAGTTTGATAATGACCAGATAATCTGTTTGTGGTGTAGACGGAAAGATAACTATTGGCTTTGACACCAGAATTAACTCCCCTGCTCCTATTGCCATAGTACCATTTATATCCGCCCAAACAGGTAAATTAAGTCTCTGTTTAATTTCTCATCTAAAGGTTGGCACCTCCCAATGATGCAGCACTCAGTCAATACTACACCAAAGTGTCAGCCTTTTGTGCTGAAGTTCTGGAGTGGGATTTAAACCTAGAATGTTAGCAAGTATTCTGCCAGCTGACTAAGCTTTTTGAAGTTGCCCAACAGTATGTTAATTTGCCATATAAATTAAGGATATTTCTTAATGTGTAATCAAATTGTTCTGCTTTCTTTGGTCAGAATCTGACTGATTTTGTCTACTTGCGTTTTATTTTTTTAGATGAAATCAGTGTTACTCAACCTGTAGCTACTCTGAAATCAGAAAATGTGTGGGGTGCACTGCGAGGTAAGTGATGAAAGGATTGCGGCAAAACCTTTATCTTGCTAAATTAGCAACTTTGTATTTCAAACAGAACAGGATGGCACATGTAAACTAATTGTACCCATTCCCTTATAATGGATGAAGCATTATACCACCTATTATTAAATGTGACATCTGGGATCCATTAGTAAATTTGTATTGAATGGTTAACTGAAGTTTGATAAATTAAATACACAATTCATCTGCTGACCACTTTAAACTGTTCAGTGTGGGAGAAAATCAAATCCCCCATGTCCGAACAATGTTTTTACTGCTAGTTCGACTTTGTAGGCTAACTAAACTGTCAATTGACTTTGATAATTAAAAAATATATATATTCATGCAATTAAAATTTGTTTCAGGATTGGAGACCTTCAGCCAGTTGGTTTATGAGGATGAATATGAAACTGTAAGCTATTTTCAGAATTCTGATTTCT
This sequence comes from Scyliorhinus canicula, assembly GCF_902713615.1. NCBI lineage: Eukaryota > Metazoa > Chordata > Chondrichthyes > Carcharhiniformes > Scyliorhinidae > Scyliorhinus > Scyliorhinus canicula. The sequence continues at coordinate 153,511,435 of NC_052153.1, forward strand.
GGACATTTAATAGTTTTTCCTTTGCTCTTTGTCAAAATATTTCACAAGTAAGGTTGGCACACCAATTGTGCAGTAACTTGGGGTTCTTCAAGTATAGACCTTTATTGGAAAGGTTTATTTAACTAAGCAACAGAAACTTAGACAAATTAACAAGCATCTGTTGTGCTACAAACTCTGCTGAGCATGATTCATTTGAATACCAACTACAGAATTGATACGTTGCCTTTGTTTCTTGGACAAAAGGTGACATGTTTAACCCAAATTGTAATTCTCCACTTTTTTCTAAAGAACTTGCTGATGTGTGGCTTATCATTATGTGGGGTCTCTTATCCATGTTTGTCTTTTTACATGTTGATTTGGAATCTGGCTCTAGAGATCACCACAGTAAATGGAAAAATAACCAGTTTAAAATGTTCTGCATGGATTTACCAAATGGTAGAAAAAGAGCAATTTCTGCTCTTACCGTTGGGGAAATATGAGGATAAATAATATTGTTCCCTGTAAGCTGCAACAACCAAAGGTTCCCGTGCAGGCCATGGACAAGTTGACCCTTTTAAGCTGTTGTGCATTTTTGACTGTGCATAAAAGGTTTAAGGGCTGCAAAAAAAAAAAAAAGAAGCATATTGGTGAATAGCCATGGACCTGAATTTTCGTTCCTTCTTGTTCCTTTCCCTTAGACTTTAATTTGTTCTTCTGAGCCATATGATTCCTGCTATATCATTGGCTCATGTTGCACCAGAAAGAAGATATCTTGCTGTTCATTGCCGTTTGTTGACTGATACACATCTAGAGGAGGCAGTGGTGTAATGGTATTGTCACTGGACTATTGAGACCCAGAGTACTCTGGTGTCCCAGGTTCCAATCCCGTCACTAGATGGTGGAATTGAAAGTCTAATGACTATGAAACCATTGTCAATTGTCCTAAAAATCTATCTAGTTCACTAATGTCCTTTTTTTTTTAAGGGCATGAAATCTGCCATCCTTGTCTGGTCTATATGTGACTCCAGACCCACAGCAATGTGGTTGATTCTTAACTGCCCCTCAAGGGCAATTGGGGATGGGCAATAAATGCTGGCACAGCCTGTGACACCCATGTCTCATGAACAAATTTTTTTAAAAAAAACCTCGAACTAACTGCCTTGCCTTAAAGTTGTGTTGGTGGTTTGAGCAATTACTCCAGGGACAATGCAAGAATTTTGATGTCCCATCAGTCCAGGGTGGAGGCCTGCTATTTCCTTTCAAATTTGCTGGACTCTGGTGTGGTGAAGCTACTCCCAGCATTGCCACTTTTTTCAGGCCTAAGACTGTACAAAACCTGGACAATGAATTACATCAAATAAGCACACCCATACAATTTTAAAATAATAGTGGGTGGGGTGATGAATCATACAACTTAAAATAATACTAGGTGGGGTGATGTATAAAATGTATTATGAATAATTGCTTGCAATGAGTATAATGTGGCTGGATTTGCCTCACTTTGGGAACATTGCACAATTTGCAATTTTTGTATATGTACTAGTCTAAGTATGTGTATCTTTTCTCTTTCACTCCCAACCTTGAATGAAACTACATGTTCTGTGTGAAGAGTGTATATTCAGTAACTATTAATATTCTGAGGATTATAAATGGCAGGAAGTTTCAAGCTTCTTCACGGGTGGAAAAATTGATCTGCCATTCAAAATGCATTCTCCTCTTTCAGATACTCATTAATAAAACTGAGATTGTGGATGCTCCAAGATTTGCTCACAGAGGAATTTTACTTGATACGTCTCGGCACTATTTACCTCTTAAAGTAATCCTTGAAACCTTGGTAAGAAACCCTAGTGAGTGAGTACTATTAGTCACTAACACTGCAATGAAGTTACTGTGAAAATCCCCTCGCCGCCGTACTCCGGTGCCTGTTCGGGTACTCGGAGAATTCCGAATGTCCAATTCACCTAATAGCATGTCTTTCGGGACTTGTGGGGAGGAAACCGGAGCACCTGGATGAAACTCGCACAGACATGGGGAGAACGTGCAGACTCTGCACAGACAGTGGTCCAAGTGAGAGTCGAACCTGGGCAATGTGAAGCAACAGTGCTAACCACTGTGCTACCATGCTGTCCCTGTGTCTCTAAAGAGTAATTGTTTATAATTCTCCATCCTGAAACTTGATTTGAAGCTAAAGCAAATAGCACCGAAATTGAAATCAAAAATGCTGGAAATGTACAGCATATCTGCCTATTTCTTGAAGGTGGGTTAACTGAAGTAGTTCACTGGTCCATTTCTGATCTGTTGAAAATCTTGAACCTGCAATATTAAGGTTTTTTTTTTTGTTCCCCTATGGTTGTTAATAGAAGCATGGAATAGCATAGACATTTGGCTCATTCCCTCATTCAGCTAATGGAAATAGTCCTTTATTTGTGCTTTGTGACCCCTTCATGATTTTAATCATCATCTCTATAAAATCTCCATAAGAGTTGACAGCACGGTGGCGCAGTGGTTAGTGCTGCTGCCTCACATCGCTGAGGTCCCAGGTTCGATCACTGTTTGTGTGGAGTTTGCACATTCTTCCTGTGTTTGCGTGGGTTTCGCCCCCCACCACCCAAAAGATGTGCAGGATAGGTGGATTGGAAAAAAATGAATTGGGAACTCTAAATTAAAAAAAAAAAAAAATCCATAAGAGCAGAGACTAGAACAACCCCAGCTTCTCTAGTCTATTCATTTAACAGCAATTTGTATCCTACCTAAATTGAGCATAATAATTTGCTGTGTTTTATGTGGATTTAGCATAACCTCCATAAATATTAAGCCCACAGGAATACTTGTCCCTTTTTAGTTATCTGAAGTGTCTAAATATATAATTTCAAAATCATAGAATATGCATTTCGTATTTGTACTAAACCGTTTTCTGAGCCAGGTAATTAGTGCCCATGCTATACTTTAGAATTTTTTTTTTTTTAAACTAGACCGCTGTTGAATCAATAATTTGTGTACTTGCTGTGCTCAAAAGTGACGAAAGATTACAAAGAAAATGGCAATTAATGACTAACTCGAGTGATTCCAAGACCATTGTGATACAAGCAAATTACTGCGGATGCTGGAATCTGAAACAAAAAACGAAAATACTGGACAATCTCAGCAGGTTTAACGGCATCTGTGGAGAGAAAAGGAACTTAACATTTTGAACCTAAATAACTTTCTCAAAGCTGTGATACTAGCCAGTTATGTCATCTTGTCTTTATTAGTTCTAGCCTTTTAAAAATTCAATAGTCTTCTGTGCTAATGTCTTGTACTTTTAAAATTATAATAAACAGTAGTTGACTATAAGCTACTTTTTTATTATTTTTCTTCAGGATGCTATGTCATTCAATAAGTTTAATGTTTTCCATTGGCATATTGTGGATGACCCATCATTCCCTTATCAAAGTATCACCTTTCCTGAGCTTAGCGCACAGGTTAGTAAAGATATTTTACCTATATTGTAACCATGTGAATGCAGCTTCTGGATTCAGTGATTTGAACACCCAATTTAGTAATGTAAATAACATACAAAAACATTTGTGCCACAAAGCTTATGGAACTCTGCATAGATTACAAAGACATTGGAGGAAACTGATTCTGTTCTGACCAGCTTGGTTCTCCAGACCAGACCAGCATCTATCTAACCTAGACTTTGGATTCTAAGAGTTGTGTGTGCTTATAAGAACATAAGAACATAAGAACTAGGAGCAGGAGTAGGCCATCTGGCCCCTCGAGCCTGCTCCGCCATTCAATTAGATCATGGCTGATCTTTTGTGGACTCAGCTCCACTTTCCGGCCCGAACACCATAACCCTTAATCCCTTTATTCATCAAAAAACTATCTATCTTTACCTTAAAAACATGTAATGAAGGAGCCTCAACTGCTTCACTGGGCAAGGAATTCCATAGATTCACAACCCTTTGGGTGAAGAAGTTCCTCCTAAACTCAGTCCTACATCTACTTCCCCTTATTTTGAGGCTATGCCCCCTAGTTCTGCTGTCACCCGCCAGTGGAAACAACCTGCCCGCATCTATCCTATCTATTCCCTTCATAATTTTAAATGTTTCTATAAGATCCCCCCCCCCCTCATCCTTCTAAATTCCAACGAGTACAGTCCCAGTCTACTCAACCTCTCCTCATAATCCAACCCCTTCAGCTCTGGGATTAACCTAGTGAATCTCCTCTGCACACCCTCCAGCGCCAGTACGTCCTTTCTCAAGTAAGGAGACCAAAACTGAACACAATACTCCAGGTGTGGCCGCACTAACACCTTATACAATTGCAACATAACCTCCCTAGTCTTAAACTCCATCCCTCTAGCAATGAAGGACAAAATTCCATTTGCCTTCTTAATCACCTGTTGCACTTGTAAACCAACCTTCTGTGACTCATGCACTAGCACACCCAAGTCTCTCTGAACAGCGGCATGCTTTAATATTTTATCGTTTAAATAATAATCCCGTTTGCTGTTATTCCTACCAAAATGGATAACCTCACATTTGTCAACATTGTATTCCATCTGCCAGACCCGAACCCATTCACTTAACCTATCCAAATCCCTCTGCAGACTTCCAGTATCCTCTGCACTTTTCGCTTTACCACTCATCTTAGTGTCATCAGCAAACTTGGACACATTGCCCTTGGTCCCCAACTCCAAATCATCAATGTAAATTGTGAACAATTGTGGGCCCAACACGGATCCCTGAGGGACACCACTAGCTACTGATTGCCAATTCAGCATGATGGTATAAAACGTCTGCTCTTGTAGACATGATTTTGTTATTACTTTACTAATTAAACTTGTTACTTTACTTAACCAAGTTATTAGTATCTGAGCCGATAATGTGAACATGGTAATTCCTATTGGGGATAGAAATTGTCGTATTAGACAGTGGTTTGCCATGGCAAATTTTGTGATCAATTTTCAAATTTAAATTTGCATTAAAAATTTTTTTGGTTTGTTTGGTTTGTAATTTATCCAAGTCGATACTAGTAAATTATGTCTGGAAAGCCTCTGCTGTAGAAGTATTCAAATCCATCTCCCCATACCTGATTTGGTGTGTACATAATCTGTATAGATACTAAACACTGGTTAGTTAGCATTAAATCCTGGAGATGTTGAAGTGTCAAATAATGGTTCTGTTGAATACAGTACTGGTTCACTTTTAAGGCCACCATTATGACTTCTGGCGAGTAAAACTGTGCTCATGGGATTAAAAAAAATATATATTTTATTCCAAACACACGAGACATGAACATAGTACATACAGTTTGTTCAATTTTTCCACCCCAGACAAACAATTCCTCCAGCATGGACAGAAATGCCTCCACCACACAAAAAAAACCCTAAAGGTGAACTTTATCTTCTCCAGCCTGAGAAATTCATTCAATTTCCCCAGCCAAGCCATGACCCCTGGTGATGCTGCTGACCTCTAGTTCAATAATATCTATCGCCGGGCAATCAAAGGCAAAGGTCACAACATTGACTCCCTTCGTGCGCACATGATTTTTGTGTTCAGTGCTGGTCCCAGCCCTCGTGTGTGACAGTTAGTGGCACTGTGCACTTTACTTTCACTGGACAATTTGCATGTTTATCTTCCATTGCAAGGCAACTGTACTTCAATTATAACCATGATTGGGCAAACAGAATAGTTGTCACTTAAAGCAGAAAATGCTGGATAGATTCAGCGGGTCCAGCAGCATCTGTGCAGAAAGAAACATTAGCTTTTTGAGTTCAAATGTCTTCAGAGCTAAAGAGGGCAAAACATGCTGGATTTTATACTGTTGGGGATGAAGCAAAAAGGCCAGGGATAGGCAGGAGCCCAGGAGAGATTGATAAAGATGTCATGGCCACAAGACCAAGGATGTGTTAATGGAATGTTAGTGTTCAAGACTAAGAAGGTGCTGATAGTGGCATGAAGGTAAGAAAGCAGAACAAAGGTCTGCGCTCTTTCAAAGCAAAACTTAAAGAACCAGTGACCTTCGGCCCTGTGGGGGTGGGTGGGACACAATATTGGATTAAAAAGGGGTCAAGATAGAGGAGAGAGTTCATGGTCTTGAGTGTCTAGTTGGAAAATGAGGTGCTGTTCCTGCAGTTTGCATTGGGCTTCTCTGGAACATTGCAACAGATATATGGGCATGAGAGCAAGATGACTTGACTTTAAATGGCAAGTGACAGGGAAGTTTATCCCCAGTGTAGAGGAAATTGTATTGGGAGCAGTGAATACAATAGACTAACAATACAGTGCAAGTGAAATGCTGCCTCACCTGAAAAGAGTGTAATCAGTGGTGAGAAGGTAAGGACAGGTGTTGCACCTTCTGTGATTACAAGGGAAAGATGATGGAGGAGTGGAATAGTTTCTTTGTTTGGTTAGTAGGAACCTAACCCTGTTGGCAACGTTGGTTCAGGGTATGTGGGGTGATGTATGAAAATGGAGAAAGATACATGTTCAGGATTGGGGCAAGGTGAGGGATGACTGCTTGGTTTGGTAGGTAACCATGGTTGGAACAAACAACTGAGCCAGTTGCCTCCATCTTGGTGTCAAAATCCAAGAGCTCCTTGGACTTGAGGTGTGTTAGGAAAATAAAGGTAGTTTTAAGGGATTTATATTTGTAATTGGGGAAAATAGAAATACGGTAGAGTGGGTTTAATTTAATGTTTCTATGCCTGGAAGGAAAATACATTAGCTTCATGCTGCATAAAAAGGTGCTGCATGTGTGGGGGTTGGTTTCAATTCCAGCTGTGATTCTATTGCGCTTGGAGAGGGTTAAGCATAAAAATAAATAAAAGCTGAGAAGTCCAGAAATGAGATCTCAATGTAGCAGGCAAATTAGCGATTAGATAGACTGAGGAGGGGAGGGGGTGTTGCTAGCACCAGTCTAGAGGGATATGCCCACACTTGGCTGAGTTACGTTGTCCCAGACAGACACAAACTCATTAATGAATATACAGATGCCTCGGATCCATTGTTCTTTGGAACAGGGTAGCATAGTGGTTAGCATAATGGCTTCACAGCTCCAGGGTCCCAGGTTCAATTCCTGGCTTGGGTCACTGGCTGTGCAGAGTCTGCACGTTATCCCCGTTTTTGCATGGGTTTCCTCCAGGTGCTCTGCTTCCCTCCTACAGTCCAAAGATGTGCAGGTTAGGTGGATTGGTTATGCTAAATTGCTCCTTGGTGTCCAAAAGGTTAGGTGGGGTTACGGGGATAGGGTGGAGGTGTGGGCTTAAGTTGGTTGCTCTTTCCAAGAGCTGGTGCAGACTCGATGGGCTGAATGGCGTCCTCTGCACTGTCAATTCTATGTTCTGTGGAACTCTGCTGTCTGACCAGCTATTAGCCCATTAGAGTCTGATTGCCTCTGACTGTCAATGGGAGGTTAGTTGCATATCAATAGAAAGGCTCAGTTCTTTTGTGTAAATGAGTGGGCAATCAAACCGCCAAGATAACTGAATTCAAGCCTGGAAACCCCAGCAGGATACTTTTTGAGAAGCTGGGCAGAGCTTAGCGAGAGAACTTGCTGCTCTGAACAGTTGGAGGAGAAGGCTTTGGAAATTGACTGAGAGATGTCATGAAGCTTGCCACTGACACAGGCTTCGGAAAATGCCTTTGAATAAATGTCCCTAACAGAATAAAAGCTGTTTCTTAAATGCAAGTATTGTCGTTGCTTGTTGGGTTAAGGTTAGCGTGTTAAGGTTAAGAAACTACATCTAATCCGTTGATGTTGAAGAGTAAGTTCAAATATTTGTTTTCTCTTATTTTGTATTTTAAAATAGCCACGGGCTGCTCTGTTTCTTATATCATCACTCCTGGAACAAATTGATCTCCGCACTGTCTTAAAGCTGGCTGGTTCAGTCTCTTAGCCATGGTTAAGAGCTGACTAGGTGTCTGTAACATCGGACACTGGGGAGTGAACCTTTCAACTCTGGCAGGACAGGACCAGGGAGCTGCAAAGATACAAGCTTCCTCCAGAACAAGATACAATCCAAATTACCAAGGAATTGGGACAGAAAGAACACTTTTAAGACTCCAGTTAAGTGAACAGAGAACAAGGTATTAAGTCAGAAGAATTCGAGGAAGAGTAAACAATGAGTCTGTGAAAGTCAATTTTTAAGTGGGGCAACAGCTTTCAGAGATGAATCAAATGTTTGATGCCATTTTTACAGTTGGGAATCAAGAATTTGCATAACAGTCAAAGCAAAAATTCTCAAGGGGTTGGTGTAAAATCCTTGCCTGGATTCACTGTCATTTGGGAAAACCTAGTCTCTATCTCGGAATGCAAACTGCTAAGGGAAATTGAGAAGATTTTTAAAGTGAGTTTTTGAGAGAGGAGTTTGGAAACTTGCATGACCACCTGGGGGGAATTCTGAGGAGAGGAGAAATTAACAGACACTAACTTGGTTCAGAGCAAAGTGCATGTATTTGACCACTGATATCTTGTGTACTTAAAGGAAGCTTGTGTCATGAGTCCATTGCATCTTAAAATGTAGTCTATAATCCGCTTCCGGTTGCGGTGAAGCGGAGCTAAGCTGCACGTCGGCAGCTCCTGCTATCTAAGGACTTTCAGGCCTGTTTTTGGGCCCCAAACGGTGCTGTTTTGACGATTCCTGGTGGGGGAAGGTGCTTGGAGGAACATTCCCCAGAATTTATGGTGCGCACCCGGAGTGGGGCAAAGAAAAAGGCTGCAGCAGCTCCCCAGAAAAAGCGGGGGAGGACAAAATGGCCGGCGGAGCACCCGAGAATTGGTGGCAGTGGGCGCAGGAGCAGCAAGCTGCTCTTCTGCGCTGTTTTGTGGAGCTGAAGGCGGAGTTGCTGGGCTCCCTGAAGGCGACTACCAGCAAGCTGCTTGAGACCCAGACAGCCCAGGGGGCAGCCATTCAGGAGTTGTAGCAGCAGGCCGCTGATCGGGAGGAGGAGGCCATGGTCCTCGTGGGGAAGGTGGAGATGCACGAGGCACTTCACAAAAAGTGGCAAGACCACTTGGAGGAGCTGGACTTTCGCACGAGGCGGAAGAATTTGAGGATCCTGGGCCTTGCGGAGGGGCTGGAGGGGTCGGATCTACCGTCCTATATGGCCACGATGCTGAATTCGTTGGTGGGGGCGGGGTCCTTCCATCTGCCCCTGGAGCTTGAGGGAGCCCACAGAGTGCTGGCCAGGAGGCCCAAGGCAAATGAACCCCCGCGGGCGGTGCTGGTGCGGTTCCATCGGTTCAGTGACCGGGAGAGTGTGCTTCGCTGGGCCAAGAAGGAGAGGAGCAGCAAGTGAGAGAACTCAGTAGTGCGAATCTACCAGGACTGGAGTGCGGAGGTGGCTAAGCGGCAGACCGGGTTTAACCGGACGAAGGCGGTGCTGCATAACAAGCAGGTTAAATTTGGAATGCTGCAGCCTGTGCGTCTGTGGGTGACATATAAGGGCCGGCATTACTACTTCGAGTCCCCGGAGGAGGTGTGGGCCTTTGTGCAGGCGGAGAAGCTGGACTCGAACTAGGGTTTGGGGGCTGTGGGGTCTTGTGTATTACGGTTTTTGCTGTTGCTGTTTTTGTAATTTTGATATTTTTTTTAAAGCTGGTTCTTGCTCTGTTTCCGGGTGGTTCTGTTGGGTATGGTTTTGTGTTGTGGGGAATGTTGGGGGTTTGTTTTTTTTCTGTACGGGGATGGGGTGGAGCTGGAATTTGGGAGCTGTGTCCGAAGGGTGGGGCAGTGTGACAGCGCGGGCCCTCCTCTAGTTTCCTGCGCTGCGGGGCAGGAGGGGTGTAGCTGGCGGTGGGGGTGTGGCCTCTACTGTTTTTTTTCCCCGCGCTGGAGCGGTGCCAGGGAGGAGTGGCAGGAGGAGGGATGACCCCATGTCGGGAGGGGTCGGGTTTTGGCAGGAGTTGCCAGAGTCAGCAGAAGTCAGCTGACTCACGGAAGTACCATGGAGGGTGCGTCGTAGCTAGGAGGGGTCCTAGCCTGAGGGGGGGGGGGGGGGGGGGGGGGGGCGATACCAGGTTGCTGCTGGAATAGATATAGAGAAATACAGCACGGAACAGGCCCTTCGGCCCACGAATGGCCAGGAAGGAGCTGGTGTGGGCCGGGGGGGGGTGGAGAAGAGGTGCTATCGTCATGGGGAATGGGTTGGGTGGGGTGTGCTGGCCTGGGGCGAGCAGTCGATGAGCTATGGCTAGTCGGAGGGGGGTGGGGTGCCCTCTGATCTGGCTGATCACCAGGAACGTGAGGGCGCTGAATGGGCCGGTTAAGCGGGCTAGGGTATTTTCTCATTTGAAGGGGCTGAAGGCGGACGTGGCTATGCTCCAGGAGACCCACTTGAAGGTGGCGGACCAAGTTCGTCTGGGGGGGGGGGGGGGGGGCAGGTTTTCCACTCAGGATTAGATGCAAAGAACCGGGGAATGGCGATTCTGGTGGGGAAGAAGGTGGCGTTCGAGGCGTCTGAGGTGGTGGCGGACAAGGAGAGCAGGTTTGTTATGGTGAAGGGTAGGCTGCAGGGAGAGAAGGTGGTGCTGGTAAGCGTGTATGCCCTGAATTGGGATGACGCTGGCTTTGAGGCGTATGTTGGGCTGCATTCCGGACCTGGAGGCGGGGGGCCTGATCATGGGGGGGAGACTTTAACATGGTGCTGGATCCCCCACTAGACCGGTCCAGTTCAAGGACGGGTAGGAGGCCGGCGGCGGCCAAGGTGCTGAAGGGGTTTATGGATCAGATGGGAGGGGTGGATCCCTGGAGGTTTGGGAGGCCGAAGGCGCGGGAGTATTCCTTTTTCTCCCATGTGCATAGGGTTTACTCCCGAATAGATTTTTTTTTTTTTCTGAGCAGGGGATTGATCCCGAGGGTGGAGGATGCCGAGTATTCGGCCATGGCAATTTCAGACCATGTTCCGCACTGGGTCGATCTGGAGATGGGGGAGGTGCGGGACCAGCGCCCGCTGTGGCATCTGGACGTGGGGTTGCTGGCTGATGAGGAGGTGTGTAGGAGGGTCCGGGGAAGTATTGAGGGGTACCTTGAGGCCAACGATACGGGGGAGGTCCGGGTGGGGATGGTTTGGGAGGCTCTGAAGGTAGTGATCCGGGGGGAGCTGATTTCCATCCGGGCCCATAGGGAAAGGAGGGAGAGGGAGAGGGAGAGGGAGAGACTGGTGGGGGAGCTCCTAGATGTGGATAGGAGGTATGCGGAGGCCCCGGAGGAGGGATTGTTGGGGGAACGGCATAGCTTGCAGGCCAAGTTCGACTTGCTGACCACCAGAAAGGCGGAGACACAGTGGAGGAAGGCGCAAGGTGTGGTTTATGAGTATGGGGAGAAGGCAAGCAGGATGCTGGCGCATCAGCTCCGCAGGCGGGATGCGGCTAGGGAAATTGGTGGAGTGATGGATAAGGGTGGGAATGTGGTGGATAAGGGTGGGAATGTGGTGCGGAAGTGGGCAGAGGTGAACGGGGTCTTTCAGGACTTTTACGAGGAACTGTACCGGTTGGAGCCACCGGTGCGGCGGGGGGGGGAGGAGGAGAGGGATGGAGAGCTTTATGAACAGGCTACGTTTCGCAAAGGTGCTGGAGGGGCTGGGGGCGCCGATTTGAGTTGGAGGAGCTAGTCGGGGGATTGGTCAAATGCAGTCAGGGAAGGCGCCGGGGCCAGATGGGTTCCTGGTGGAATTTTGTGGACCTGGTGGGCCCCCTGTTGGTGCGGGCCTTCAATGGGGCATGGGAGGGGGGGCTTTGCCCCCGACGATGTCACGGGCGCTGATTTCTTTGATCCTGAAGCGGGATAAGGACCCCCTACAGTGTGGATCATACAGGCCAATCTCGCTCCTCAATGTGGATGCTAAAGTTGCTGGCGAAGATCCTGGCCACCAGGATAGAGGACTGTGTGCCAGGGGGGATACACGAGGATCAGACGGGATTTGTCAAGGGAAGACAGCTTAACACGAATGTGCGGAGGTTGTTAAATGTTATTATGATGCTGGCGGTTGAGGGGGAGGCGGAGATAGTGGTGGCGCTAGATGCAGAGAAGGCCGTTGGTAGAGTTGAGTGGGGGTACCTGTGGGAGGTGCTGGAGAGGTTTGGATTTGGGGAGGGGTTCATCAAATGGGTGAGGTTGCTTTATGAGGCCCCGATGGCGAGTGTAGCTACTAATGGAAGGAGGTCAGAGTACTTCAGGCTCTACTGTGGGACCAGGCAGGGGTGCCCCCTGTCCCCCTTGCATTTTGCACTGGCAATTGAACCTCTGGCTATGGCGTTGGGGGAGGTGGAGAGGTCTGGTGTGGGGTGGGGAGGAACATCGGGTATCGCTGTATGTGGACGACCTGCTGCTGTATGTGGCGGACCCAGTGGGGGGGATGCCGGGGGTGATGGAGCTGTTGGCTGAGTTTGGGGGCTTCTCGGGCTATAAGCTGAATCTAGGTAAGAGCGAGGTGTTTGTAGTGCACCCGGGTGATCAGGAGGAGGGAATTGGTAGGCTCCCGTTTAAGAGGGCAGTGAAGAGTTTTGGGTACCTGGGGGTGCAGGTGGCCAGGAGTTGGGGGACTCAATTTTTAATCTAGAGGTGATGTCAGGGAAGGCAGTACAATGCTCCTCCTGCAGAATGTTTGAGGTGAGGGACGCAGTCAGTGTCCCTGCTGATTTCATCTGTGGGAAGTGCACCCAACTCCAGCTCCTCAAAAACCGTGTTAGGGACCTGGAGCTTGAGCTGGATGAACTTCGGATCATTCGGGAGGCAGAGGGGGTCATAGATAGGAGCTTCAGGGAAGTAGTTACACCAAAGACTGGAGATAGATGGGTAACTGTAAGAGGGACTGGGAAGAAGCAGTCAGTGCAGGGACCCCCTGCGGTCGTTCCCCTGAGTAACAAGTATACCGTTTTGGATACTTGTGGGGGGGACGACTTACCAGGGGTAAGCCATGGGGTACGGGCCTCTGGCACGGAGTCTGTCCCTGTTGCTCAGAAGGGAAGGGGGGAAAGGAGTAGAACATTAGTAATTGGGGACTCAATAGTCAGGGGCACAGATAGGAGATTTTGTGGGAGCGAGAGAGACTCGCGTTTGGTATGTTGCCTCCCAGGTGCAAGGGTAAGTGATGTCTCGGATCGTGTTTTCCGGGTCCTTAAGGGGGAGGGGGAGCAGCCCCAAGTCGTAGTCCACATTGGCACTAACGACATAGGTAGGAAAGGGGACAAGGATGTCAGGCAGGCCTTTAGGGAGCTAGGATGGAAGCTCAGAGCGAGAACAAACAGAGTTGTTATCTCTGGGTTGTTGCCCGTGCCACGTGATAGTGATATGAGGAATAGGGAGAGAGAGCAATTAAACACGTGGCTACAGGGATGGTGCAGACGGGAGGGATTCAGATTTCTGGATAACTGGGGCTCTTTCTGGGGAAGGTGCGACCTCTATAGACAGGATGGTCTACATCTGAACCTGAGGGGCACCAATATCCTGGGGGGGAGATTTGTTAGTGCTCTTTGGGGGGGTTTAAACTAATTCAGCAGGGGCATGGGAACCTGGATTGTAGTTTTGGGGTACGGGAGATTGAGAGTATAGAGGTCAGGAGCACAGATTTGACTTCGCAGGAGGGTGCCAGTGTTCAGGTAGGTGGTTTGAAGTGTGTCTACTTCAATGCCAGGAGTATACGAAATAAGGTTGGGGAACTGGCAGCATGGGTTGGTACCTGGGACTTCGACGTTGTGGCCATTTCAGAGACATGGATAGAGCAGGGACAGGAATGGTTGTTGCAGGTTCCGGGGTTTAGGTGTTTTAGTAAGCTCAGAGAAGGGGGCAAAAGAGGGGGAGGTGTGGCGCTGCTAGTCAAGGACAGTATTACGGTGGCGGAAAGGATGCTAGATGGGGACTCTTCTTCTGAGGTAGTATGGGCTGAGGTTAGAAACAGGAAAGGAGAGGTCACCCTGTTGGGAGTTTTCTATAGGCCACCTAATAGTTCTAGGGATGTAGAGGAAAGGATGGCGAAGATGATTCTGGAAAAGAGCGAAAGTAACAGGGTAGTTGTTATGGGAGACTTTAACTTTCCAAATATTGACTGGAAAAGATATAGTTCGAGTACATTAGATGGGTCGTTCTTTGTACAATGTGTGCAGGAGGGTTTCCTGACACAATATGTTGACAGGCCAACAAGAGGCGAGGCCACATTGGATTTGGTTTTGGGTAATGAACCAGGCCAGGTGTTAGATCTGGAGGTAGGTGAGCACTTTGGAAACAGTGACCACAATTCGGTGACCTTTACGTTAGTGATGGAAAGGGATAAGTATACCCCGCAGGGCAAGAGTTATAGCTGGGGGAAGGGCAATTATGATGCCATTAGACATGACTTAGGATGTGTTGGGTGGAGAAGTAGGCTGCAAGGGTTGGGCACACTGGATATGTGGAGCTTGTTCAAGGAACAGCTATTGCATGTTCTTGATAAGTACGTACCAGTCAGGCAGGGAGGAAGGGGTCGAGCGAGGGAACCGTGGTTTACCAAAGAAGTGGAATCTCTTGTTAAGAGGAAGAAGGAGGCCTATGTGAAGATGAGGCATGAAGTTTCAGTTGGGGCGCTTGATAGTTACAAGGAATGATCTAAAGAGAGAGCTGAGACGAGCAAGGAGGGGACATGAGAAGTCTTTGGCAGGTAGGATCAAGGAAAACCCAAAAGCTTTCTATAGGTATGTCAGGAATAAAAGAATGACTAGGGTAAGAGTAGGGCCAGTCAAGGACAGTGGTGGGAAGTTGTGTGTGGAGGCTGAGGAGATAAGCGAGATACTAAATGAATACTTTTCGTCAGTATTCACTCAAGAAAAAGATAATATTGTGGAGGAGAATGCTGAGACCCAGGCTATTAGAATAGATGGCATTGAGGTGCGTAGGGAAGAAGTGTTGGCAATTCTGGACAAGGTGAAAATAGATAAGTCCCCGGGGCCTGATGGGATTTATCCTAGGATTCTCTGGGAAGCCAGGGAAGAGATTGCTGAGCCTTTGGCTTTGATTTTTAGGTCATCATTGGCTACAGGAATAGTGCCAGAGGACTGGAGGATAGCAAATGTGGTCCCTTTGTTCAAGAAGGGGAGTAGAGATAACCCCGGTAACTATAGGCCGGTGAGCCTAACGTCTGTGGTGGGTAAGGTCTTGGAGAGGATTATAAAAGATACGATTTATAATCATCTAGATAGGAATAATATGATTAGGGATAGTCAGCATGGTTTTGTGAAGGGTAGGTCATGCCTCACAAACCTTATCGAGTTCTTTGAGAAGGTGACTGAACAGGTAGACGAGGGTAGAGCAGTTGATGTGGTGTATATGGATTTCAGTAAAGCGTTTGATAAGGTTCCCCACGTTCGGCTATTGCAGAAAATACGGAGGCTGGGGATTGAGGGTGATTTAGAGATGTGGATCAGAAATTGGCTAGTTGAAAGAAGACAGAGAGTGGTAGTTGATGGGAAATGTTCAGAATGGAGTTCAGTTACGAGTGGCGTACCACAAGGATCTGTTCTGGGCCCGTTGCTGTTTGTCATTTTTATAAATGACCTAGAGGAGGGCGCAGAAGGATGGGTGAGTAAATTTGCAGACGACACTAAAGTCGGTGGAGTTGTAGACAGTGCGGAAGGATGTTGCAGGTTACAGAGGGACATAGATAAGCTGCAGAGCTGGGCTGAGAGGTGGCAAATGGAGTTTAATGTGGAGAAGTGTGAGGTGATTCACTTTGGAAAGAATAACAGGAATGTGGAATATTGGGCTAATGGTAAAATTCTTGGTAGTGTGGATGAGCAGAGGGATCTCGGCGTCCATGTACATAGATCCCTGAAAGTTGCCACCCAGGTTGATAGGGTTGTGAAGAAGGCCTATGGTGTGTTGGCCTTTATTGGTAGAGGGATTGAGTTCCGGAGCCATGAGGTCATGTTGCAGTTGTACAAAACTCTAGTACGGCCGCATTTGGAGTATTGCGTACAGTTCTGGTCACCTCATTATAGGAAGGACGTGGAAGCTTTGGAACGGGTGCAGAGGAGATTTACCAGGATGTTGCCTGGTATGGAGGGAAAATCTTATGAGGAAAGGCTGATGGACTTGAGGTTGTTTTCATTAGAGAGAAGAAGGTTAAGAGGTGACTTAATAGAGGCATACAAAATGATCAGAGGGTTAGATAGGGTGGACAGCGAGAGCCTTCTCCCGCGGATGGAGGTGGCTAGCACGAGGGGACATAGCCTTAAATTGAGGGGTAATAGATATAGGACAGAGGTCAGAGGTGGGTTTTTTACGCAAAGAGTGGTGAGGCCGTGGAATGCCCTACCTGCAACAGTAGTGAACTCGCCAACATTGAGGGCATTAAAAAATTTATTGGATAAGCATATGGGTGATAAGGGCATAGTGTAGGTTAGATGGCCTTTAGTTTTTTTTCCATGTCGGTGCAACATCGAGGGCCGAAGGGCCTGTACTGCGCTGTATTGTTCTATGTTCTATGTTCTAAGCTTTGGGCAGCAGGGTAGCATGGTGGTTAGCATAAGTGCTTCACAGCTCCAGGGTCCCAGGTTTGATTCCCGGCTGGGTCACTGTCTGTGTGGAGTCTGCACGTCCTCCCCCTGTGTGCGTGGGTTTCCTCCGGGTGCTCCGGTTTCCTCCCACAGTCCAAAGATGTGCGGGTTAGGTGGATTGGCCATGCTAAATTGCCCGTAGTGTCCTAATTAAAGTAAGGTTAAGAGGGGGTTGTTGGGTTACGGGTATAGGGTGGATACGTGGGTTTGAGTAGGGTGATCATGGCTCGGCACAACATTGAGGGCCGAAGGGCCTGTTCTGTGCTGTACTGTTCTATGTTCTATGTTCTAAGCTTAATTTTACCAGGCTTGTGGAGCAGATAGAGGAGGAATTTAAAAGGTGGGACATGGTGCCGCTATCACTGGCGGGTAGAGTGCAGTCCGTCAAAATGACGGTGCTCCCGAGGTTCTTGTTCCTTTTTCAGTGCCTGCCCATCTTTATCCCTGGGGCCTTTTTTAGGAGGGTGACTAGCAGCATCATGAGCTTTGTTTGGGCGCATGGGACCCTGAGGGTTAAGAGGGTCTTCTTGGAGCGGGGCAGAGATGGTGGGGGGCTGGCGTTACCCAATCTCTCGGGGTATTATTGGGCGGCCAATGTGTCGATGGTGCGCAAGTGGGTGATGGAGGGGGCAGCATGGAAAAGGTTGGAGATGGCGTCCTGTGGAGGCACAAGCCTGGGGGCCCTGGTAACGGTGCCGTTGCCGCTCCCTCCTACGAGGTATACCATGAGTCCGGTGGTGGCGGCTACCCTCAAGATCTGGGGGCAGTGGAGGAGACATAAGGGGGAAGTGGGGGGCTCGATGGAGGCCCTGCTAAGGGGGAACCATCGGTTCGTCCCGGGGAACATTGATGGGGGATTTCAGGGTTGGCACAGAACGGGCATCAGAAAGCTGAGGGACCTGTTCATTGACGGGAGGTTTGCGAGCGGTCTGGGAGAGTTGGAGGAGAAATTTGAGCTCCCCTCAGGGAACATGTTCAGGTGCATGCAGGTAAAGGCGTTTGCTAGGCGGCAGGTGGAGGGATTCCCTTTGCTGCCCGCGAGGGGGGTGAGGGACAGGGTGCTCTCGGGGGTCTGGGTCGGAGATGGGAAGGTATCTGATATCTACAAGGTAATGCAGGAGGTGGAGGAGGCGTCAGTAGAGGAGCTAAAGGCTAAGTGGGAGGGGGGAGCTGGGGAGCAGATCGAGGGTGGGACATGGGCAGATGCCCTGGAGAGGGTTAACTCTTCCTCCTCATGTGCGCGGCTTAGCCTCCTCCAATTCAAGGTGCTACACCGGGCCCATATGTCCGGGACTAGGATGAGTAGGTTCTTTGGGGGCGAAGGCAGGTGTGTCAGGTGTTCGGGGAGTCCAGCGAACCATGCCCATGTGTTCTGGGCATGTCCGGCACTGGAGGAGTTCTGGAAGGGGGTGGTGAGGACGGTGTCGAGGGTGGTAGGATCCAGGGTCAAGCCAGGCTGGGGACTTACGATTTTTGGGGTTGCGGTGGAGCCGGGAGTGCAGGAGGCGAGAGAGGCCGGTGTTTTGGCCTTTGCGTCCCTAGTAGCCCGGCGGAGGATCTAGCTACAGTGGAAGGATGCGAGACCCCCAAGCGTGGAGACCTGGATCAATGACATGGCGCGGTTTATTAAGCTGGAGAAGGTCAAATTCGCCCTGAGTGGATCGGTACAAGGGTTCTTTAGGCGGTGGCAGCCTTTCCTCTACTTTCTGGCTCAGCGATAGGGAACTAGGTCAGCAGCAGCAGCAACGGGGGGGGGGGGGGGGGGGTTGACTATGACTATGTTTATTAATTTAAATTTATTTTCAAGTTCTCTTATTGTTTACTGGGGGTGGGGGGGGCTCAATATATGCGTTGCTACGGTCTTGGGGGTGCTTATTATGTTGTTTTATTGTTGCTTGTTACTGTTTGTTATATATTTTGTAAAAAAATTTCAATTAAAATTATTTTTTTTAAAAATGTAGTCTATAATCCGTGTTAATCTTCGAATCTGTGTAATTGATTAGCTGTGGGGGAAGTAAAGTAATAATTGTATAATCCAACTTTTCATGTTTCCTTTTCTTAAAACTAATTAGCGGCCTTGTGACTCTCCCTCCACGATGAAGTTACGGACTTTTGAGCCAGGATTTCATTCCGAAACTTCCCGTCCATTTATAATAGAAAACTGGTTTATGCAGATGGTCAGTAGAAAAGACGCTAAGAGTTTGTCAAAACAGCGCACCACCTCCTGATTGTCCTGCAGAGCCGAACTTTGGTGGTATCTGACATGTCTACTCCAATTTGGTGATAATGGGAAGTAGGCCATTTGGCCCATCCAGTCTGCTCACCCATTCAAGGTGGTCATGGCTGTGATCCTCTCTCTCCCCTTGCCCATGATGACTCGTGTTGAGTAATCTATTTCTTAAATGCGTTCAGTGACTCCACAGCCTTGTGGTAGAGAATTCCACAGGTTCACCAGCCTCTGAGTGAAGAAGTGTCGCCTCCTCCTTTTAGTCCTAAATGGCCTACTGCATAATCTGAGACACTGACCCCTTGCTCAGACATCTTCCCTGTATTTAGTCTGTCCAACTGTTAGAATTTTTGTTTCATTTGAGATGCCCCCCATTCTTGACTCCAGTGAATACAGGCCGAGTCGACCTAATCTCTGCTCGTAAAACAATCCTGCCATCCTAGGAATCCATCTGGTGAACCTTCACTGCACTCCCTCTGGCAAGTATAGTCTTTCTTGGATAAGGAGACCAAAATGCGCACACTGCTCCAGGTGTAGCTTCACCAAGGCTTTGCATAGCTGAAGTAAGACATCCTTGCTCCTGTACTCCAATCCTCTTGTAATGTGTACTCCAACTCCCTTGTAATGAAGGCCAATCGTAACATTTGACTTCCTAACTGCTCTGCAAGGAGCCCCCTCCCATCTCTGTAACCCCAGCTAACTTGCACATATTTTGGTCTGAGAGGAAATCAGAGCACCTGGAGGAAACCCACACAGATACTGGGAGAACTTGTAAACTCCACACAGACCGTTGCGGTAAAAATTGAACCCTGGTGCTGTGAGGAAGCTGTGTCACCATGCTGTATTTCCTTTGGATTTGTGAAGATGAGAGCCATTGAGCTACACTATATCCTGTTACCTGGAATATATAATTCTCATCCCAATGTTCCTAAAGTCTCCATGGCTTTGCCTGTCTTTGTAACGTTGGTGTAGTCCCATAACAGATTGAAATCTCTGGCCTCGTCCCAGAGTAAGTGGCCTTGTTTTTGACCCTCCAATTTGATGGCTGTGCCTCAGTTGAAACTTCTGTACCCTGTTTGCAGTGAATAGCAGCATCAAAATTGTAACAATTTTTTCCTTTGTGTAGTCCAGGATCATGTCTGACTCTATGCACCTGGAATATTTTCTTCAAATATTGTTCAGTAGTACATTAAGTTGCTTTGATAAATGAACACAATTAAAAAATGTTTATTGCTTTTTATTTAATTTTAAAAATCTGCGCCATTTGTCAAACCTCTAGCTGGCATCCTTGTTCTGCTGGGATTCTGTTTATAACGCTGGCCTGAATTTTTGTCACTTTATTTTTTTGTAGGGTGCATTCCATCCAGTTACGCACATTTATACATTGGCAGATGTGAAAATGGTTATTGAGTATGCTCGTGAGAGAGGAATTCGGGTCGTTCCAGAGTTTGACTCTCCAGGGCACACGCAGTCATGGAAAGGTGAGTGCATTAGCACCTAAATAAGCAATTTTACCCTTTCATAGAACATACAGTGCAGAAGGAGGCCATTCAGCCCATCGAGTCTGCACCGTCCCATTTAAACCCTCACACCTTTCCCTATATCCCAATAACCCCTCCTACCCTTTTTGGACACTGAGGGCAATTTAGCATGGTCAATCCACCTAACCTGCACGTCTTTGGACTGTGGGAGGAAACTGGAGCACCCAGAGGAATGCAGCATGCAGACAGGGGGAGAACTGCAGACTCTGCACAGACAGTGACCCAGCAGGGAATCAAACCTGGGACCCTGGCGCTGTGAAGCCACAGTGCTAGCCACTTGTGCTACCGTGCTGCCCGTGAGAGGTGATGCACTTGGGCCAGAGAAACGAGGCAAAGGAATACAGCTTTACCTGTTTTAAATGACTACTCCATACAAAGCAGCTCTGAACTTTTATGCAATGCAGCTGTGATTGCTGATGAGCATAGTAGTGAGCAGCAGCCCTTCCTGACTTGGACACTTTAGGCATCACACAACCTGTTTGTGTTCCTAATTAAGTTCAGAATCTAGATTTCTTAAAAACTTAAATACAGATTAGGTAAGAGGAAGTTTTTTAAAAATTAAAATGGGAATTGATTGGAGTATTTCTGAATACTCAAATTTTGGACAAATGTAAAATTCAATGACCATTTATAACAAATACTGATGCAATTCCTTTATGGAGTGTCAGAGTGGCACCATTATTAAAGAAGAGATAAACCAGGAAACTGCAGGCCAGTCAGTCTAACCTCCGTGGTGGGGCAACTATTGGAAACAATGTATCAGAATTAATCTGCATTTGGAGAGGCAGTGATTAATCGAGAACAGTCAGCATGGGTTTGTTAAGAGCAAGTAACTTCTGACCAACTTGATTGAAGCTAATCGGGGTGTGCAGATAAGGGCAATACTTGGACTTCAGTGGGAGACAGATAGCTTGGGAAACTGATGAGCCCTGGGATCTAAGGAAATTTGGCAAATTGGATCCGGAAATGGCTCTAGAATTGGCTGAGTGGGAGGACGTAGAGGGTGATGGTTGAAGGGTGTTTTTCTGACTGGAAAGTTTTAATTATAAAGAGAGATTGTATAGACCTGAGGTTGTTTTCCTTGGAGCAGAGGAGACTGATGAGGGACATAATTGAGATGTATAAAATTGATGGGCGTAAATAGAGTAGACAGGAAGAAATGTTTCTGATGGTTCAAATGACCATGGGGTAGGAGGTTTGGAGGGAATGTGGGGAGAAAAAGCTTTTTCACCCAGAGGGTGGTGGGAGTCTGAAACTCGACTGCCTGAAAGGATGGTGGAGACCCTGTAACATTTAAGTATTTAGATGTCCACTTGTGATGCCATGGCGTACAAGGCTATGGGCCAAGTGTTGGAAAATGTGATTAGGATAATTAGGTGGTTGTTTAGGACCAGCACCAATATCATGGGCCATGGTTCATCATTCAATGCAAGAGCGATTAGACCTTCCAGCCAGGAATAATAATGTAGGCCAGTCCTTTTTTGTTTTCTTAAGGGCCGTTTTAGTGTGGCCAATTCACCTACCCTGCACATATTTTTTGGTTGTTGGGGGTAACACCAATACAGACCATCAGTGAATGTGCAAACTCCACAAGGACAGTGACCTGGGGCCGGGATCAAGCCTTGGTCCTCGGTGCCATGAGGCAGCAGTGCTAACCACTGTGCCACCATGCTGCCCAGCCCAGTCCTCTTTAATGGTCTGGATGAGAGCAGAGTTCTTATCACAATTATAACTATCATGCTCCAATTCGAATGCCAGTCCATGAGGGCGGAGATCTTTTCTTTTTGTCTGAGTAGTGCCATATGACCAAGTAAATCAATGTTTGACACTGGATAGGAAAATATTTTGTTGCCCAACATTGGCTTTGAACACATCAATCCAAAATTTTAAAGAAATAGTGTTCACTTAAACCCCACCTTGGTGTGTAGAATTCTTTAAAATAAACCCCACCTTAAGTGGGTAGAATTATTATAGTTGCATAATTAAATAAACTGTCGTATTGACCTTGCTTGAGTAATCAACTTTCCCTTCCATTTTTTTGTCTAGGCATAAAAAACCTTCTTACTCCATGTTACAGTGGTGCAAAAACTACTGGAACGTTTGGACCTATAAATCCCTCTTTAAATACAACCTATGATTTTTTTAATCAATTCTTTAAAGAGGTCAGCTTGGTATTTCCAGATAATTATATCCATCTGGGAGGAGATGAAGTGAACTTTGAATGCTGGTATGTAAATTATTGACTTTTTTTTTTTGCCCCCACTTGACTACCTTGCTTTATTCATTCTTAGAATTGTAGAATTTACAGTGCAGAAGAGACCATTCGGCCCATCATGTCTATACCGGCTCTTGGAAAGGGCACCCTACTTAAGCCCATGCCTGCACCCTATCCCCATAACCAGTAACCCCCACCTCACCTTTTTGGACACTTGAGGGCAATTTATCATGGCCAATCTACCTAACCTGCACATCTTTGGACTGTGGGAGGCAGCCGGAGGAAACCCGTGCAAACTCCGCACAGATAGTGACCCAAGCCGGGAATTGAACCTGGGACCCTGGAGCTGTGACGCAATTGTGCTAACTACTGTGCTGCCCTCACTTGAACTATTGAGTCCTTATCCTATTTAGTTGAATAATTATCTTGCTAATTGAGATGTCAGCTTCCTTGATGCAGTCAAGAACCAAACTGTGTGGCATTTCAACAATACAACTTGAGGGCAGCACAGTCAAAGTGGTTTACACTGCTGCCTCACGGCACCGAGGTCCCAGATTTGATCCCGGCTCTGGGTCACTGTCCGTGTGGAGTTTGCATGTTCTCCGTGTTTGCGTGGGTTTCGCCTCCACAACCCAAAAGATGTGCAGGGTATGTGGATTGGCCATGCTAAATTGCCCCATAATTGGAATAAATAAATTGGGTGCTCTAAATTTAAAAAAAAAATACAACTAATAATAATCTATTAGTGTCACAAGTAGGTTTACACTAACACTGCAATGAAGTTACTGTGAAAATCCCCTAGTTGCCACACTCCGGCGCCTGTTCGGGTACACGGAGAATTCACAATGTCCAATTCACCTAACAAGCACAGCTCTCGGGACTTGAGAGGAACCCAACCAGACACTGGGAGAATGTGCGACTCTGCACTGACACGTGATCCAAGCTGGGAATCGAACCTGGGTCTGTGGTGCTGTGAAACAACAGTGTTAACTATTGTGCTACTGTGCCACCCCAAATGCCGTACTGGAATTTGTATGTGGTTGAAGTCTGGAAATCTGTTGTTTAACTACAGCCTGTTGTGCAACTAATGAATAATTTTTTTTTTTGTTTAATATCTCTTGGGAGATAGTTTTATGCAATGGCATAGAATGCTGCCTTGAATTGGGAATTTTGTCCCCTCACAAAAATGACTTAATACTAACACTGAGTCCTGAAGGGTGCTGCTGCCAGACTGGGTGCTCACCAAGTAGTGAGAAACCAAGTGAGGAAACCAGCAAGTATTCCACTTGCTATTGTTACAAATTTGTCTACCATGGCATTAGTACCGATGACTGCTGCCTAATAAAGCAGCCTGCTTGATTAGTACCCTATCCACTCCCTCTCTCATCCACTCCCTCTACCATTGACACACAGTGGCAGCAGTGCGTACCATATACGCACATAAGCAGGGGCTGTTTAGCACAGGGCTAAATCGCTGGCTTCGAAAGCAGGCCAGCAGCACGATTCGATTCCCGTATCAGCCTCCCTGAACAGGCGCCGGAATGTGGCGACTAGGGGCTTTTCACAGTAACTTCATTTGAAGCCTACTTGTGACGATAAGCGATTTTCATTTCATTCATTTCATTCTCCTGTGCAAGATGCATTGCAATAACTCGCCAATACATCTTTGACGGCACCTTCCAAACCAGAGCCCTCTACTGCCTAGAAGGACAAGGCAGCAGATGCATGGAAACACCACCACCTACAACTTTCCCTCCAAGCCACACGCCATCCTGACTTTGAACTATGTTGCCATTCCATCACTCTCACTGGGTTAAGATCCTGTCAGGCATTCCCTCCCAAAGAGCACTGGGCAACCCACCACCTCCTTCGAGGGCAATAGAAATGCTGGCCTGGCCAACGATGCCCATATTCTAGGAATTTTTTTTTTTAAAAACTTGCCTGATGATTTTTAGTCTGCAGCTCTGCCTTTTGTAAAGGAAAACTGGATTTGTGCTTGCAACAGTGTTCTTTTTCTTTAAAAAAAAAAAAAAAAAAAAATTTTTTTTAAAAATCACTTGGGTGGGGTGTCACTTGATGTGAGCGTAGGAGTGGCTGTGTTTTTGCACACTCTGGCTCTGCTCTTTTAATCTTACCACTTCATCATGTACACGTTTTGTTGTCTTTTCTTGGTTTACATTCTGGTGGTTGTTTTATATGAGCGAGCAGGGATAGAATGTTAAATCGTTGCTGTCGTGGCAGCTGAAAGGGGCTGAGGTGGGGCACTCTTTGGTGCCAGTTGCTTTTGAGTGGGCTCCCACCCTGACTGTGCTGTGGTGTGCATCGACATGGTGGCTGCCAACAGAGATGCTGTTTTATCTGAAAGTCTTGGCCTGTGGTGCAGGTCATCAAAGTCCAATTCCAGGTGTTTTTATGGAGGCTGATGAGGCTCTTGCAGTGGAGCATGGTCCCTGCTGAGTGCCCGCCTCCATAATGTTGAATTCCTGCTGCATGGCATGCCATCCATCCTGACTTAGCCAGGAGGGAGAAAGAGGGAGTGTTGCTGAGCATGGTTCCCAGGATGAGGTGGTGTGTGTTCTCAGTTTGAGTTTGAGAATTGGATGCCATGTTTTGGGGATTTCTATCTGGAGACTAGACCAATTAAATTTGATGGGGCACACTTGTTGCCTTCAGGGCCTTTGGTTGGGTTGATCTTCCAGCCGCTGGTCCTGTGTTGTCCTATTCCAGATGTTGGTCATGAGGGCTTGGAGGGGGGGGGGGGGGGGGGCAGCACGGTGGCCTAGTGGTTAGCACAGCTGCCTCACGGCGATGAGGTCCCAGGTTCAATCCCGGCCCTGGGTCACTGTCCGTGTGGAGTTTGCACATTCTCCCCGTGTCTGCATGGTTTCGCCCCCACAACCCAAAAATGTGCAGAGTAGGTGGATTGGCCACGCTAAATTGCCCTTAATTGGAAAAAATAATTGGGTAATCTAAATTTATATTAAAAAATTTTTTTTTTTTTAAATGAGTTCTTGGAGGGGGCCAAACCAGTCAAGTTATTCCTCCTCTCACCCTGCATGCTGGAAGAAATGATGCCTTGTGCTTTGATCATTGAAGCCCTTGAGAGATCCTGAAGAGTGCTTATTGATCTGACTCTGCCTCATTCTTGATTCTGCTTTCTTCCTGTACCAGTGGAGAAGTCTTTATCCTAAGGACTGCCTCACATCTCCTATTATCCTGGACTTTGTTCCCTGTTGACCACATTGTTGCCTGCTTTATGTCAATTTTCTCCATTTTACAAGGAAGTGAATAATGTAGTTGTTCATGACCCTTATTGTTGGCTATCCTGATTTTTGTTTTTTCAATTTAAGAGTACCCAATATTTTTCCCCCCCAAAGGGTAATTTAGTGTGGCCAATCCACCTAGCCTACACATCTTTGGGTTGTCGGGGGAGACTCATGCAAACACTGGGAGAATGTGCAAACTCCACACGGACAGTGGGCCAGGATCGAACCTGGGTCCTCAGTGCCATGAGGCAGCAGTGCTAACCACTGCATCACCATTCTGCCCCAGCTATCACAATTTAACAAATTTTTATATAATGTTGAGAGGAATGTGGGAATTGTGCACAGTCTTTATCTTAATATGTGTGGGCCTAATTGTCTGACAATCCTGGATTTGGGGGAGGGGTGGGGTACTTCATGTGGAAGAAAAATGAGCAGAACTGCATTGGGGATGGTAGGGTTAATTTTGTCCCATCTGATCGCAGAAGGCACCCCCTCCCCTGTTAGAGCTAGGTGGCTCTTCCTCTGGGGGGGCTCCCCCTTGGCTAGGTCTCTGCTGTACATTCTTGTGTGGAGGGGCTTGTCCTCTATGGGACTGTAAGTGGGGTATAAGGGTTGGGACAATCCCTGGGTCAGGTTCTCTGGAGTTTCCTTATGATGGTGCTGCACTAGGCCAGATGTTCGGTATCCTGTTTCCCCAGGAACAGGGTGCTCCTTTTTGGGACACTGGAGGAGTCCGGTGTGGCTGGATCTAACTTGGGCAAGTGATTACTTTAGGACAGACAGTATTGTATGAAATAGTTATCCTTTTTCTCCACTTCCGAGCGAGACCACCTTGTGGCTTACTTGGCTGGCTCTTGTCCTTTTGCAATGCCTTGGGTAGTGGTTCGAATCTTGTTATTTACTCTTCTTCCTTCGGAGAGACCTTGAAGGTGTTCCTTCCAATGTGTCCCTCACTTTGTGGTGATTTTCACCTGAGCTATTGCGGTGATGGAAAGAAAGAAGAAGAAGAAATCGCTTATTGTCACGAGTAGGCTTCAATGAAGTTGCTGTGAAAAGCCCCTAGTCGCCACATTCCGGCGCCTGTTTGGGGAGGCTGGTATGGGAATTGAACTGTGCTGCTGGCCTGCCTTGGTCTGCTCTAAAAGCCAGCGATTTAGCCCAGTGTCCTAAACCAAGATGGTGGGTTATGCTGTATTGTGGTAGCCCTCATCCTTTTACTTTGTGGTTCTGGTTGTCGGGGTGGGTTTCCTTGTGCTGGGGTGGGTGGGGTGGCTCCCAGGGTGCTCTCCTCTTGGAGGGTGCCCTGACGTGCGCCCCTCTCAATGTTCCCCTTTGTTGGCTGGGATCTGACTATATTCGCCTTGACCATGGGCCTCCTAGTTATCCAAGGGGTAGAACATAGAATATTGCAGTGCAGTACAGGCCCTTCGGCCCTCGATGTTGCACCGACCCGTGAAACCATCTGAAGCCTATCTGACCTACACTATTCCATTTTCATCCATATGTCTATCCAGTGACCACTTAAATGCCCTTAAAGTTGGTGAGTCTACTATTGTTGCAGGCAGGGCGTTCCACACCCCTACTTCACTGAGTAACCTCTGACATCTGTCCTATATCTACCACCCCTCAATTTAAAGCTATTATAAAGGGTATGTCATTGTTGATGGTCTCGTGGCCTGTTCCTTCCTTAGACCTTCCCGTACCAGCCTCCCTGAACAGGCACCGGAATGTGACAATTAGGGGCTTTTCACAGTAACTTCGTTTGAAGCCTAATTGTGACAACAATAAGCAATTTTCATTTTCATCGGGGATCCAGAGATGGGGTTTGGTAGCTTGGGTCTTTGTTCTTTACTCTTGCACTTGGGAGACCTTGGGTTTTGAGGTCTGAAGTTTCCTTGGACTTGTGGCACCCAGTCCCCTCTTGTAGCCTCGCGCAGCCAAACAATGGTTTTCTATTCTATCCTGGGGCCGGAGGAGAATTCGACTTGTGTTTTGAGATGTCAGCGTAATTTCCCCTTGGCTCTGGAGTTTTCAGGATTTTTCCTTGTTTGAAGCTATGGATGTGGTGTAAATGTGTACTATTGCCTGTATGCTCAGTGGAGAGAAGATGTTGGGATATTCCACTGATTCACTCTGTCTTGTTTGTTTCTATGCTTGCAATGACTTTTGTTTTGTGCTCTACCTGTTCTGCGTTGATGCCGGTGGCTTGGGGGGTTTGATGCGATATTTCTAAAAACCTGTCATTTGGATCAGGTTGAGACTTCAGACTGCACATCCTGCATTATGAAGGTGTAAATAAAGGTACTAGTCGTTGGTCATAACCAGGTAGACCTGGACACTTGTTTCATAGTACACCTAAACAAATTGCACCAATATTGCTGTACGAGTGTCATTGATTTGTATGAAGCATGCATACTTATTAAATCCTTGTTGAAGAAAACAAAAATATTGGCTGGAGCCAGTCTGCTGATTTTGACCTTCCATTTTTATATTTTTCCTGTAGGAAATCTAACCCTGCTGTTACTCAGTTCATGCAAAAGCAAGGTTTTGGAAGTGATTACAGAAAACTTGAGTCTTTCTATATTCAAAAGTAAGCATTTTGATACATTACCATTGTTATTTTTAGCAGTGAACTGCCCAAGGGCAGGTCATCTTCTCATTTTGTCACTCTCCGTATTGTGCATTCCTATTCACTTGCTCATAGCCTTCGATTTTTGCATTGTCTGACATGATTTAGATATGAATTAATCTAGATATGTTGCTGTATTTTGTATTGTTTGTACAGGCTCTTGCTGCAATCAGTGCAACAGGTTTTAGTTACTCTTACTAACTGAATTGTAGATATCAACTTGCACTCTGCAATAAAACTTTTGGTTATTTGGCATATAACCCCATTTGAATGATGAGGCTATTCAGATCATAGTTGGAGGTCAAGCAATGACATACAGAAAGTGGTGGAAGCAAAAGTTTTAAATGGGAGGGAACAAAACTTTTAAAGGATAGAGGGATGGGATTCGCTTGAGAGAGAATGAGTTCTGGTGTAATGGGTGGCATAACCATTAGGGCTCTGACTTGAGTCTGCTTTCATCCCAGGCCTAGTTCACCTTTTGCTATCTATGATCAGTAAATCGTCCCTGACTTGTGACGTCCAAAACTGAGCACTTCCAATGTTTCACCAGCAGTTTATCTTTCAATGGTGCCTCATTCATTCTTTTATGTCCCATCTCTTGTTATGAAACCTAGAAACTTTAATTTTGTATCAATGAAATTAAAAAATTAAACATCTATGAAGTTGCAAATTAAAGTACTAACGCAAGTGGATCCTCAAATTATTTTCATTTATGAATACTATATCCCTTGAGTTTTACATTGGCAACAAGGATAGTAGATTATTCAAGTGCCTCAATTCTGTCCGTCTACTCCAACAGATTGTCCATATTCAAAAATGTAAAAGAATAGTTCAGAAGGTTTTGAATCTAACTAAGTTACTTAACTAAAAGGGAATTGTTCCCAATTTGTTGCTGGAATCACTTCACTGTGTTGATTATAAGACAGGTATTTTTGCTTTGCTCATCCCAAGATTCTCTTTCACTGATTAATGATGAGCAACAGTTGCTCACATCAGTAAAATGGAATTTAATTTTTGTTTTTGTGATAAATGGAAATGCTAAAGATTAAAATGGCTGCCAATTGGCTAGTTTGTAGATGAGGTGTCTTTTCTTACATTTTTATTTTTGGTGAATCATCTTGTATTGTGGGAGTTTCACATCAATGTGAGATTATGGGACTATGCTGTAGCATGACATCTAGCTGCAATTGCTATTCATTAGACCTGCCTACCCTTGCACATTTTGCATGGCAAATTGATAAAAAGCGCATTGGAAACACATGTGCCTGGGCCTCAAGTAAACAGGCAACTCTCTGAATCACATTAAAGGGTGCAAAGGAAGTATAGATGTGATTGTGTGAATGAAATGCAGAAATAGACCAAGATTGGGGGCCAGGATCTTTCAAATTAGACTTTCATACCTGAAAGAATGAGACTAAAGGCTTGTTAATAATTTTCAGTGTCAGATGTTGACTGGAAGCTAGTACACTTTTTTTTTTATAGTGTACTTTTTAAAATATAAATTTAGAATACCCAATTCATTTTTTCCAATTAAGGGGCGATTTTAGTGTGGCCAATCCAACTACCCTGCACATCTTTTGGGTTGAGGGGACCCACACAAACACTGAGAATGTGCAAGCTCCACATGGACAGTGACCCAGAGCTGGGATCGAACCGTGGCACCGTGAGGAAGCAGTATTAACCACTGTGCCACCGTCCTGCTCTTACAGCTTAATCTAAATATGACCTTACTTTCTACTAAAAATGCAGCAACCTTGCACATTATCAGATTGTCAGGTGCCATTTTGCAAAGCTAAAAGAGCTATGCAACATGAGCAGTAATTTTTTGTATATTTGCACTTTCCCTCAACAGTTTAGGCATAAGTAAACAAGTGTTATTAGCTTCATTCATTTTTACAGTAGACATGCCCCATTAATATAATTTTGCCTGAAGCCACATTTGTCATTTGCCATTTCCAGGTAGTGGCATGAGGAACCTGACCAGTTGCAATACTAGTGCGTTTAATGGATAAAATTGTGTAAAAGGTTTCTTGCAATTAATGCTGTAGCTAGACACATGTACCTCTTGGTAATTTAGCAGCTTTTTGCAGATGAATATACTAAATGCATGTGTGCTTAATTGCAGTGTTTTGGATATTGTAACGGCCAATATGAAGGGTTACATGGTCTGGCAGGAAGTCTTTGATAATGGAGCGAAGGTAAGTATATAGTTAACTTGGTCAGCATATATTATTTGAAATCTACACAATGCAATATAGTCTTGGTGTTTCCAGTAGAATATTAATTAAGGGAGCAGAATCGGAATGTGATATTTACAATCTGTTGAACATTTCTATGTTTGTTTCCTATCTTTTTGGCTTCTGCTTTTGTGCTTGGCATTGCATGACTTGTTTGTAGCTTAATGTTCATAAGGGTTCATGGTATTAATTTATTGGAGGAAATACCACTAAGCAAATAATTTAAACAAAATATTTATTTTTACAACCAATCTGTAAAACCTGTTTGTGCTTTCCTCCAACTTGTTTTAGATATAATATGGTCGTTTTAGGTATAATATATGGTACTTTTGGAGCAGGTTCACCATGTTGTCTATACACTTCTAAGTTCAGTTGCTTTGCAGTAGTACTTTATTTTCCTAATGTTGATTGGGGGTAGTGTACTGGGCATGGATTGGGAATTGGTGTTTTAAAGAAGGAATAAATGGGTAATCTTGGGTTGGCAAGCTGTTAGTAATGAGTGTTTGGGGCCTTAGACATTCACAATCTCTAGCTATTCACAATCTCTATCACTTGAAGACTGCTGGTGACAAAACTAGGTTGGAATTTTAGTTCATGGAAAATGAAAAAGAGGCTTCATGGGGAATTGGGTGGGCTAAGTGAGTGGCAAGAACATGGTGGATGAAATATAATGTGGACAAATGTGTGAAGTTATCCACTGGTTGGGAAAATGCAGTATTCCTAAGTTTCTAAAAGTCATATGGGATCTTGGCCTTTTTATTGCATGAGTATTTGAAGACAGAGTAATGATATCTTGCATAGATACATAGAAGATAGGAGCAGGAGGAGGCCTTTTGGCCCTTCGAGCATGCTCTGCCATTTATCACAATCATGGCTGATGATCCAACTGCATTGCCTAATCCTGCTTTCTCCCCATAGCCTTTGATCCCATTCGCCCCTTGAATATATCTTGCACCACACCTGGAGTATTGAGTTCAATTTTTGTTTCCTTGCCTAAGGAAAGGGTATTCTTGCCATAGAGGGAGTGCAACAGATCACCAGACTAATCCCTGGGGTGGTGGGATTGTCTGCAGAAGAGAGGTTGTGGAGACTGGCCTATTGACATAATGAGAGATCATCTCATTGTAAGCATAAAAATTCTAAACCAGGCTCTACAAGGATGATGCAGGTAGGATGTTTCCTCTTGCTGATTACAGCTAAAACCAGGAGAGACCATCTCAGAATAAGAGGAAGGCCATTTAGGACTGAAATAACAAGGGATTTCTTCACCTGAGTGGTGAACCGTTGGAATTCTCTACCCCACAGGGCTGAGGAGGCTGTCATAGAGTATATTGAATAGAGATCAGTTGATTTTGAGTGGTGCAGGGGAAAATTGCCCTTTTTTGAGGTGGATGGATGATCAGCTGTGTTCTTATGGCAGAGCAGTTTCAGTGGGCAAAATGGCCTACCCTTGCTCTGATTTCCTAATGTGTTCCTTTTTTAAAAAAAAAATATAATTTTTATTCAAATTTTCACAAAATATCAATAACAGAAAAAACAACCCATCTCCCCCCCCCCCCCCCCCCCCATGTGTATATAAAAAAAAAAGAAATAAATTAACGCCTGTCATTAGCAAAGAACATATATACACGTCCCTTCAGCCCAAAACAAAGAGACCCCCCCCCCCCCCCCCCCCGGGGCTGCTGCTGCTGGCCTTTTTATACCGTTCTGCCAGGAGATCTAGGATTGGTTGCCACCACCTGGCAAACCCCTGCACTGATCCCCTTAGGGCAAATTTCACCCTCTCCAATTTAATAAACCCTGCCATATCGTTGACCCAGGCCTCCACGCTTGGGGGGGGCCTCGCATCCTTTCACTGAAGAAGAATCCTCCGCCAGGCTACTAGGGACGCAAAGGCCAGAATGCCGGCCTCTTTCGCCTCCTGGCTCCTCTGCAACCCCAAATATTGCGAGCCCCCAGCCCGGTTTGACCCTGGATCCTACCACCCTCGACACCGTCCTTGCTACGCCATTCCAAAATTCCTCCAGCGCTGGGCATGCCCAGAACATATGGGTATGGTTTTCTGGGCTCCCTGAGCACCTAATACACCTGTCCTCACTCCCAAAAAACCGGCTCATCCTTGTCCTGGTCATGTGAGCCCTATGCAGCACCTTAAACTGTATGAGGCTAAGTCTCGCACAAGAAGAGTTCACCCTTCCTAGGGCGTCCGCCCACGTCCCCCCCCCCTCAATCCCCTCACCCAGCTCCTCCTCCCATTTACCCTTCAGCTCCTCCACCGAGGCCTCATCTACCTCCTGCATCACTTGGTATGTTGCCGAGATCCTTCCCTCTCCAACCCACACCCTTGAGAGCACCCTGTCCTGAACCCCACGCGGCGGCAGCAGAGGGAACTCTGCCGCCTGATAAATGCCCTTACTTGCATGTACCTAAAGATGTTCCCCAGGGGGAGCCTGAACTTCTCTTCCAGCTCACCTAGGCTCGCAAACTTCCCGTCTACAAACGGGTCCCTCAACCTCTTAACACCTGCCCTGTGCCAACTCTGGAATCCGCCATCAATTCTCCCCGGGACAAACCGGTGGTTCCCCCATGTCGGGGACACCATCGAGGCCCCCACCTCCCCCCTGTGCCGTCTCCATTGCCCCCAAATTTTGAGGGTGACCGCCACCACCGGGCTCGTGGTATACCTCCGTTGGAGGGAGCGGCAGCAGCGCCGTTACCAGTGCCTCCAGCCTCGTGCCCACACAGGACGCCATCTCCATCCTCTTCCATGCTGCCCCTTCCCCGTCCATTACCCACTTATGCACCATTGCTGCGTTGGCAGCCCAATAATACCCACAGAGGTTGGGCAGTGCCAGCCCCCCTATCCCTGCCCCGCTCCAAGAACACCCTTCTCACCCTTGGGGTCCCGTGCGCCCACACAAACCCCGTAATGCTTCTGTTAACCCGCCTGAAAAAGGCCTTCGGGATAAGGATGGGGAGGCACTGGAACAGGAACAGAAATCTCGGGAGCACCGTCATCTTGACTGATTGCACCCTACCCGCCAGAGTCAGCGGCAACATGTCCCATCTCTTGAACTCTTGCTCCACCAGCCTTGAGGTTAAGCTTATGCAAGGTCCCCCAGCTCCTGGCCACCTGGACCCCCAAGTACCTGAAGTTCCTCTCCGCCCTTTTTAGTGGGAGCCTACCAATCGCCCCCTCCTGGTCCCCCGGGTGTACAACGAGCAGCTCGCATCTTCCCCAAGTTGAGCTTGTACCCTGAGAATCCCCAAAGTCCTGGAGAATCCTCATCACCTCTGCCATTCCCCCCTCCGGGTCCGCCACATATAACAATAAGTCATCCTCATAGAGCGACACTGTGTTCCTCCCCACCCCACACTAGCCCCCTCCAGTTACTCGACTCTCTCGGCACCATGGCCAGGGGTTCAATTGCCAGCGCAAAAAGCAGGGGGGACAAGGGACACCCCTGCCTCATCCCTCGGTTATAACTGAAAATACTCCGACCTCCTCCTATTCGTGGCCACACTTGCCATCGGGGCCTCATATAACAGCCTCACGCACCTGATAAACCCATCCCCGAACCTTTCCAGCACCTCCCACAAGTACCCCCACTCAACCCTATCGAAGGCCTTCTCTGCGTCCAATGCCACCACTATCTCCGCCTCCCCTTCTACCGCTGGCATAATTAAAACATTCAAGAGCCTCCGTATGTTAGTGTTCAGTTGCCTCCCCTCCACGAATCCCGTTTGATCCTCGTGTGTAACCTGCGGCACACAGTCCTCTATCCTCGTGGCTAAAATCTTCGCCAACAGCTTTGTATGCTTCACAAAATGCACCCGTTGCCTATGTATCTATCATATGTCCTTCATGTACGAAACAACAGTCTCTCTGGACTATACACAGAAATTCACTGTACCTCATTGAACATAACAATAAATCCAAATCCAGAGACTGGGAATTCTGTGGTAACAACTCATTCGGAAAGCCTGTCTGCCTTCTAAAAGGTAGGAGTGAGTGCAGCTCCAACAACACTTGAGCTCCTCACCAACCAGGAGGATTGGAGAATAGCCGATGTTCTACTGTTTACGAAGGATAGCAAGAATAATCTAGGTAATTACAGGCCAGTGACCCTTGCGTCAGTACTAGGCAAATTATTTGAGAGGATTCTTCAAGACAGGATTTACTCCCACTTTGAAATAAATGGGTGTATTAGTGAGAGGCAACATGGCTTTGTGAAGGGGAAGTTGTGTCTCTCTAACTTGATCAAGTTTTTCGAAGAAGTGATGAAGATGATTGAGGGTAGCACAGTGGATGTTGTCTACATGGACTTCAGTAAGGACTTTGACAAGGTCCTTCATGGCAGACTGGTACAGAAGTTGAAGTCGCACAGCATTGGAGGTGAGCTGGCAAGTTGGATACAGAACTGGCTCGGTCATAAAAGACAGGGTAATAGTGGAAGGGTGCATTTCTGAATAGAGGGCTGTGACTTGTGGCGATCCTCGGAGATCAGTGCTGGGACCGTTGCTGTTTGAAATATATATAAATGATTTGGAGGAAAATGTAACTGGTTTGATTAGTAAGTTTGCGAATGACACAGGAATTGTGGATAGCGATGAGGACCATCTGAGGATGCAGCAGGATATAGATAAGTTGGAGACTTGAGCGGAGAGATGGCGGATGCAGTCTTATCCGGACAAATGTGAGGTAATGCATTTTGGAAGGTCTAATACAAATGGGAAATATACAGTAAATGGCAGAACCCTTGAGAGCATTGATAGGCAGAGGGATCTGGGTGTACAGTACACAGGTCACTGAAAGTGGCATCGCAGGTAGAGAAGGTAGTCAAGAAGGCATACGGCATGCTTGCCTTCCATCGGCCAGGGAATTGAGTTTAAAAATTGGCAAGTCATATTGCAGCTTTATAGAACCTTCAGTAAGGCTGCACTTGAAATATAGTGTTCAATTCTGGTCACCACACTACCAGAAAGATGTGGAGGCTTTGGAGAGGGTTCAGAAAACAGAATGTTGCCTGGTATGGAAAGCATTAGTTATGAGGAGAGGTTGGAGAAACTTGGTTTGTTCTCACTGGAGCGACAGGTTGAGGGGTGCCTTGAAAGAAGTCTACAAGATTGAGGAGCATGGACAGAGTGGATAGTCTAAGCTTTTTCCCAGGGTGGAAGAGTCAATTACCGATGGCCAAGGTTTAAACGAGATGTATGAGGCAATTTTATTTTTTAAACCGAGGGTGGTGGGGGCCTGGAACCTGCTGCCGGAGGAGGTAGTGTAAGCAAATACGATGGTGACTTTTAAGGGGTGTCTTGACAAATACGTAAATAGGATGGGAATAGAGGGATATGGTCCCCGGAAGGGTAAGGGGTTTTGGTTCAGACGGGCAGCATGGTCGGTGCAGGCTTTGGAGGGTCAAAGGGCCTGTTCCTGTGCTATAATTTTCTTTGTAAGGCAGAAATTCTTGAGAGCAATTGAGGATGGAAAGCAAAAATGCTAGCCTGGACAGTGACTCCCACATCCATGAAAGATTTTTTGTGGGGAAAAAACTTCACTCCAAGAATCAGCGACCATAAAATTCTGACTAAATGAACCAACGGTTATGATGTAGATTGTACTGTTTGAAAGAGTAGTTGAGGCAGCCTTAATTGTGGCTTTCAAAATTGGACAAACATCTGCAGTTTTAAATATTTGCAAGTTTGTAGGTGAAGGGCAGTTGCTCTTGCGGAATTGATGGGTCCCTTCCGTGGTTCTATAACCACGCTATTGTTATACATATTGGTGTTTTTAATTTAGTTGCTTTTGAAGTATTTCCACAACAATCTTTTTTTTCTTTCCAATTAAGGGGCAATTTAACATGGCCAATCCACCTACTCTGCACATCTTTGGGTTGTAGGATGAGAACCATGCAGAAATGGGGAGAATGTGCAAGCTCCACACAGACAGTGACCCTGGTCCAGGATCGAACTGGCGTCCTCCGTGCTGTGAAGCAGCAGTGCTAATCATTGCACCACTGCAATGAGGGGCATTGCACCACTGCAAGGGGCTGGTTTAGCACAGTGGACTAAATAGCTGGCTTGCGATGCAGAACAATGCCAATAGGGCGGGTTCAATTCCCATACCGGCCTCCCCGAACGGGTGCCGGAATGTGGCGACTAGGGGCTTTTCGCAGTAATTTCTTCTTTTGGCTGAGGGGCTGGTTTAGCACACTAGGCCAAATAGCTGGCTTTAAAGCAGACCAATGCAGGCCAGCAGCACAGTTCAATTCCCGTACCAGCCTCCCCAAACAGGCACTGGAATGTGGCGACTAGGGGCTTTTCACAGTAACTTCATTTGAAGCCTACTTGTGACAATAAGTGATTTTCATTTGATTTCACTGTGCTGCCCTTTAGAATTTAATGTAGTTTCCTTTCTGCCATGTCTCTATTCAGCTGCTATAAAAGGTGGCGTGTCCCATAATGCAAATTTTGTATTAAGTAATTAACTAACCAATAGTTAGGAAATTGTTTGAATGGCAGGTGGCTGAGTGGGGATAATGGGTATATTACTCTAATTTGCCGGTGGTGAATCACCGGGATCTGTGTTGGGGCCTCAGCATTCATTAATAACTTGGATAATGGCATAGAAAGTCATGTATCAAAGCCAAATTTGTGGATGATACAAAGTTAGGTAGCGTTATAGACAGCCAAGATTTTTTTTTTTAATTTGGCCATTTATTGCCCATCCCTAATTGCCCTTGAGGGTCACTTGTCAACCACACTGCCATGGATCTGGAGTCACACGTAGGCTACGTCAGGTAAGGGACGCCAGACTTCCTTCCTAAAGGACATGAGTGAAGCAGATTTTTTTTTTTAGAAAATATTTTATTGAAGCATTTGTAATTTTCACAGTCTTAACACATTAACATTTCTTAAATAACCGCGTGGGCCGACACACACAAAAACCTTTTTTTATAAAAAAAAACTGTAAACAACGTCCCCTACTGCCCCCACCCTATCCCCTAATTATCCGTATACTAAGTTCCTACTTATCAAACATTGCCTTGCCGCCTCTTACCAGATGGGTTTTTACGACAAATCAACAATGGTTTTATGGTCATCATTAGACTTTTAATTCCAGATTTTTTAATATATTGAATTCAAATTTCACCATCTCCAGTGGTGGGATTTGAACCTGGGTCCCCAGAGCATTACTCTGGTTTACTAGCCCAGAGACAATACCATTGCCTCCCTGATCTTGTGGCATAGATGATAGCACAGTATTACAAGGAGGTATTGAGAGACTAGGTGAATGGGCAAAATTCTGGTGGATGGAATTTAAGCGTGTAAGTTTATCCATTTTGGACCAGAAGGATAGAGCAGAGTACTTTCTAAATGGAAAGAGGTTACGTCCAAAGAGACTGGGGGTGCATGGGTCCTTAAAATGCCAGGAACAAGTGCAGAAAATAATCAAAAAGGCTAGTTAAATGCTAGCTTTTATATCTAGAGCATTGGTGTATAAAGACCTAAACTGGTGTACACAACCCTAGTTGGATCCACTTGGGAGTACTGTGAGCAGCAGTTCTGGACACCACACCAAAGAAAGGATATTTTGGCCTTGTAGGGAGTGCAACATGGGTTTACAAAAATTATATCTGGATTACAGGGATTGGTTTACAAAGGAGAGATTACTCAAACTAGACCTGATTTTGCTAGAAAAGGTCATCTGATTAACAGGGAAAGAGAGTAGATCAAGATACTATTTCCTCTGGTTGGAGATTCTAAAACTTGGGGACATAGTCTAGAAATTAGGGCTAGACCGTTCAGGAGAGATAGTAGCACTTGCTTCACAGCTTCAGGGTCCCAGGTTTGATTCCCGGCTTGGGTCACTGTCTGTGTGGAGTCTGCACATTCTGTCTGCGTGGGTTTCCTCTGGGGCTCTTGTTTGTACCCACAAGTCCCAAAAGACGTGCTGATACGTAATTTGGACATTCTGAATACTTCCTCTGTGTACCCGAACAGGTGCTGGAATGTGGTGACTAGGGGATTTTCACAGTAAAGTGTTAATTGCAGTGTTAATGTAAGCCTACTTGTGACAATAAAGATCATTTTTTTTTTAAAAGGAAGAACTTTGTAGAAGTTTTAGAACACTTTCCCAGAAACTGCAGTTGAAGCTAGATCAGTTATAAATTTTAAATCTTGAGGCTTTTGTTCAGCAAAAATATTAAAAGATATGGGCCAAAGGCAGGTATACGGAGTTGGTCACAAATCAGCTGTAATCTCATTGAAAGGCAGGACAGGCCCGAGGGGCTGAATGGCCTACTTCTGTTCCTAACTTAGACATTCAACTTATACAATAGGTTTGTTTAACACAGCTTGTACTGGAGCTGCCTCGTTATTCAACTTGTGCCAAATTAATATTTTTCAGAAAGAAAATACAATTCTTAACCCTAATACGTGAAAATAGAGAATCTTCAATTATACACCTTTTTATAGATTAAATATATATACCTAATTATAGTTGGCCGTATAAATTATAAATATACTTATTTTTGCAGATTAAGCCAGACACTATAGTTGAAGTGTGGATGGAGAAAAATATGAAAGCAGAGTTATCTAAAGTAACACTAGCTGGGTTCACAACCATTCTTGCAGCACCCTGGTACTTAGATTACATTGCCTATGGACAGGACTGGCAAAAGTACCATCAAGTTGAGCCCCTCCGTTTCAATGGTTGGTTAATTTCATTATTTAAATTGAGGAATGATGTAGCATATTTTGTCCCTTCCTAATTACAGTGGTATTTGTGGATGCTCTATTTAAGAGTGCAGCTGTAATTTTTAAACATTCACAAAATAAATTTACTTGACATTCATTAATACCATGTTCCTTGCATTTGTATTATGCCTTTTTGATGATGTATAGATTGATTTTTACTATGGGCTGAAGCAGTCAGAATTTTGAATGATCAGCATGAGTCTAGGGTACTTTCTGTGCTGTTATCTGTGAACATTCATTCTCTGCAATCTCATCTAGCTGTTCTGCTTGTGGAGAAACCTTGCTAGTCTCTGGGCAAACGATGGATACTTTTTCTTGGGGATCTGAGCTTTTTGTTGGGGATGGGGAGCCTGCATTGCCTGCTATTGAATGTCTGCTGAATTGACGTTATAGGTGGGCAGTGAGATGGTAGTATTAAATTTTAAAAGTATGATGCACATCCTGACTTTCTAAGATCTCATTTTTCAACATTGTAAGTTGGAGAACTCATTGAAATTTCTGACATTGGGCTTCTTGTCTTCGCACATGTTTCTTTTTGGTTTTATAGTTGAAGCCGGACACCATTATCCATGTGTGGAAAAGTGGCTACAAGCAGCAACTGGCAGCTGTAACTGCTGCTAAGTTTCACACACTTCTGTCCTCTCCATGGTATTTGAATGTCATTTCATATGGTCAAGACTGGCTGGGGATATACAGAGTGGAACCACTCAACTTCAATGGTGTGTTATACAGCTACAACTAACCACGTGAATGAATTCTATACTCTGCTTTTTTTTAGTGGTTTTGGCCATCTGTTATTGAGCTTTAATTTTGTTTTAAAGCTACATTTATTTTGGGATTGCTAGGGCATAGAATGTTGTGCCAAAAATAATAATAATAATGAAAGCAATTGGTAATCCTTTCATTTAAAAAAAATAAAATAAAATAAAGTAAGGGCTAAAAATGGAGCAGAGGGAAACTGCATACTTGATGTTTCCAACCTTTTGTATTTCTCAACCGTGTTAAAGGGGTGGAATGGGAAGTAAGGGAGCAGCTTACCCCCCCCCCCCCCCCCCCCCCAAACCCTGCTGCTGTCTGTGGGTCGATGGCTAACAAAAAATATGCAAATTCTTAACCTCTGAAATCTGTTGCACTTCAGAGGGATACAGAACAGAAATGGACCATATTCAGCCCAAATTAGTCTGTTTCTACTCCCATGTGTAACCTCTCATTCCATCTACCGCCTCTGCTTTTCAGCATTTTTTAATCTCTCCAATACACTTGCCTAGTTTCTTATCTCAGTTTGGTATATGTGCAAATTGCAACTGAGCAATCTTCCCCATGAGTTTCATGAACAAACTACAATCCTTTTCCTCATTCTTGGCAAACATGCCAACTGTTTTAGTTGTAGCGAACAATTGGTTATCATCGAGCAGTACAACAGTGAAGTAGGCATTCGGCCCGATTACTTAATCTAGTTAAACCACACTCAAGTAATTTTCTCAATCTGATAAGGGAATACAAATTTTAAAAACATGTGTTGAGGGTAACTTTTGATATCAACAAAGACATGGAATAGGAGGGCATAACATAAGAAGTGGACAAGAGTATTGGTTTAGCTGAAACTAATTTTGGATTGGAGGCACTCCGCTAACCACATTAGTTGAGTAAGGAGGTAAAGTTCTTTTCAGTGGCATTTTCTGAGCTTTGGTTGTAACTGTGCATTAGTTGTATACATTCAGCATAAGTTGAACATAGAACATAGAACAGTACAGCACAGAACAGGCCCTTCGGCCCTCAATGTTGTGCCGAGCCATGATCACCCTACTCAAACCCACGTATCCACCCTATACCCGTAACCCAACACCCCCCCCCCCCCCCCCCCCCCCCCCTTAACCTTACTTTTATTAGGAGACTACGGGCAATTTAGCATGGCCAATCCACCTAACCCACACATCTTTGGACTGTGGGAGGAAACCGGAGCACCCGGAGGAAACCCACGCACACGGGGAGGACGTGCAGACTCCACACAGACAGTGACCCAGCCGGGAATCGAACCTGGGACCCTGGAGCTGTGAAGCATTTATGCTAACCACCATGCTACCCTGCTGCCTAAAACCTTAGTTTTCATTCTGCCTCACTTGGCCATTTCTGGCTTCTTCATGAAATATTTTGACGTTTTTTCCCTTGTGCAACACTTGATATGATCTGCCATTTTTCTGCCTGCTTATGTATGTCCATCTCAATTTAAACATTTTTTTTTTTTTTTTTTTTGCTGCCTTGATTTACTAATTTCGCACCTTTTCTACCTTGGAGGCATCTCCAGATTTGACCACTATTATTTTGTAAACCAAATAATAATGGTACCAATGGTGAGATCTGATGGACCATTACTAAACACCTCTCCAACAAATACTTTTTTTTAACCCTTTCTGTTTTTAATCATTGTATCCCTTTGACTCCTGTTTACTTGACTGCAGGTATATGTTGAGTATTAGAATTGGTGGGGGGACAACATGGCTGAAATAGGTCAGATTTTCTCAAACAGCAGGTCCTATGTTAAATTCCCCAGAATTACCTTGACCTTTTTGTATAGGAGTCAAGACTACAACACAATCACGTTGTCAACAGTCAATAAGTTGTCTCTGCCTATTCTTCCTGCTCACTAATTTTGTTCTTTGGGTATATATTTGCTGTTTTCCATCTTTAATCCACCTTTTTATCGATGATTCTATTTAATTTCTTAGAAATTTGATGAGTCAGTTTCTTGTAAGTTCAGTTGAAGTGTTTTTCCCTCTCATTGTCTTTAGTATCATATAGCCGTAATTATTATTCATGCTACCTCTGATTAACTGGGTCATTCCAAGTGCAAGTTATACAGTTTGTTTTTTATATATTTTTTTAAAAATGTTTTCTCCATTTTCACATTTTCCCCCAAAATTCACCCCCTACCCCCAAACAGTAAACAGTAACAAATACAAAGTCAATCCTCGTAACAATAACAGCGATCCCATTCTCCCACCACCCCAAACAACAGCCCACCCTATCAATATATGTACCCAATGAAACAAAACCCTCCCACGGTGGAAACAAAAAACACGAGAAAAACAGAAAGGAGTCCGGGACCGCCCATGGTCACCATAGTGTCCACTCCTCCCCCACTCCACCATACTCAACGCCGTCCAACCTCTGAAAAAGTACCGTATGTGATACCCAAGAGTTGTAAACCCTCCCCTCCCCTCCAACTCCTCCCGCCCACTGCCTCTTGTAAAACTCCTCCCCCCAACCTCGGTTCCTTCCCCCCCCAACTTTCCACCCCGGCTAGACCACTCTGAACCTGTTCTGCCAGGCTCTGATGACCACAGCCCCTCCTTTCCCCCCCCCCCCCCCCCACTTCACTCCCGGTCACTGACCGGTTCAAACTGGCCAGTGCGGAGGCCCCCACCCGGGTCCCTTTTCCCCCTTGCCTGCCCCTAGGAAAGCCCAGAAATCTCCTTTTAGCGCACACACCCTGCACATCCACCTACACCCCAAAGAGCCCTCACTTCGAGTGCAAGTCCCAGCACCTCCCTTGTCCAAATATATACAACATTGGCCCCATTAGCCCATACACCCGCACGCAGTAAAACAAAAAAAAGAAGAGACAAAAATGAAGAAAATACAGTCCTGACGTTACATCGGCACATGGCCATACCTCAATTTCTCAGTTCTGCCACAGTCCTTCTGCCTTCGCAAACTCCTCC
This sequence comes from Scyliorhinus canicula, assembly GCF_902713615.1. Lineage (NCBI taxonomy): Eukaryota > Metazoa > Chordata > Chondrichthyes > Carcharhiniformes > Scyliorhinidae > Scyliorhinus > Scyliorhinus canicula. The sequence continues at coordinate 153,554,526 of NC_052153.1, forward strand.
GCCATTCCAAAATAAAGTCCTTGAGCTTATAAGTCACCCTCAGCTTCGCTGGATACACAATGCCGCACTGCACCGTGCTAATGTACAGTGCCCTCTTCACCCGGTTGAAAGCAGCCCGCCTCCTCGCCAGCTCTGCCGTAAAGTCCTGGTATACACATACCAGCTCCAGCCCACTGCATCACCTGCTTCTGCTTGGCCCAGCACAGGACCTTCTCCTTCACACAGAAGCACAAGGTCACTACTCTTGGCGGCTCACCGCCTTTGGTACAGGCCTCCCCGACTGATGAGCCTGGTCCAGCACGTATCGGGAGGGATCCTCCCCCAATAGCTTCGCCAGCATAGCGGCAAAATACTCCGTTGGCCTCGGCCCTTCAACCCCTTCGGGCAGCCCCACAATCCTCAAATTCTGACGCCTGGACCTGTTTTCCAGGTCTTCCAATTTTCCTCGCGGATCCTTGTTCACCTCCATCACCTTCCGCATCTCCTTCCCCATCGAGGTAAGTTGATCACCGTGCTGCTCCACCGTCTCCTCCACTACCATCAGCGCCTCTCCTTGCGCCCGCACCTCCGCCACTGCGCTCGCCACCGCCGTCGTCACCAAGGAAATCGCCTCCTCCACCAGCACACTCAAAACCTCCCTCCTTCCTCAACGCTTCCAGGTGCTTTGTAAACTGCCTTTCGAATTCTGCAGCCATTACCTTGGTAATTTCTTCAGCCTTCAGCAATGAGGTCTCCCCTGATGCTCCAGCCTCCTTTATTTTTTCCTGGTGACCCTGTGGTGACCTCTCCTGTCCCCAACGGGCCCTCAGCTGTTCTTTTAATGGCCATTTTCTTACCGACCCTTTACATCTTCTTCTGCTGTGCCTCCTCCGTGTCTTTGATGCCTCCGTGGACCTTGGGACCGGGCTTAAAGCCCCGAAAATGCCGTTCGTAATCAGGAGCCCTCCGTTGCGCGGCCGCTTCCCGCCCGCCGTCTCCGGAAGTCCTTTTGTTTTTTATATTAACCTAATGTCCCAAGGTGCTCCAGTGATTTCGGATGTGGTAGTGTCTTAGGCGCAACCATTTTCAGCTTCTTCTTCAACCTACCTTCCAACATAAAATCAGATGTGGGGATGTTCACTGATGTTCAACATCATTCAGCATTGGCCATAAGCTGAACCAGGCTAACCATATAAATACGGTGTTGAGTAGCTCACCACCTGATTCTCCAAAGCCTGTCCACCACCTACAAGCCATAAGTCAAGAGTGTGATCCATATGACTGATGAGTGAGACTCCCAACAGCACAAGAAGCTTGACACCATCCAGGGCAAAGCAGCCCATTTGATTGGCACACTCTTCCTCAAATCTTCCCTCCAGCACCAACACAGTAGCAGCATTGTATACTATCTACAAGATGCACTGCAGGAGCTCACAAAGGCTCCTTAGGCAGCATCTTCCAAACCCACAGCCACTACCATCCCTAGAAGGACAGGGACAGCAGATATATGGAAACACCACCACCTGGATGTTCCACCCCAAATCACTCACCCATCCTGACTTGGAAACATATTGCTATTCCTTCACTGTCGCTGGACCAGAAGTCCTGGAACTCCCTTCCTAACAACACAGTGGATTTATCTGAAGAAGGCAACTCACCATCACCGCCTCAAGGGAATTTCGGGATGGGCAACAAATGCTGGCCTAGCCAGCGAAGCCCACGCCTCTCAAAAATGAATTTTTTTTAAATACAAGAGGATGCCATTACCAAAAAAGTTACGAGCTGAGTTTATAGTGATCCCAGACCAGACCCCAACAGTGGCTAGAATATGGGACCGAAACCCCATCTAACTACACACCACCACCTAACTTGTATTTGCGCTTTGTTATTTGAGTTGTTGACCACAACTTTTCTCATGAATTATAATCTAGCAATTGGACCCACACGGTGGGGTTTTGGAATGCTGGACTTGAACATGTGAACAAGCTCAAAAACATTCTGCAATGAACACTGAAATTGATGCTAGGTGACTAGTACCAAAGCTATTCTGACACAAACTGCTGAATGTCATCTTGTTGAAAGGTGAAAAAACTTTGCCTATATTTCACGAGAAAACTCTTGAATCCCATTGCCCCAACCACACAAGTGAATGTGTGATTGGAATGAAGGAGAAAAGTCACCATTCCACAAATAAGATATAGTGCAAATTAACTGATGCAGCCCAATCCCCTACTTTATAAAACCCATAGTATGTAAATGATTTAGAACTTAATGAGCTCAAACCTGGATACAAAGTGAAGTAGACCTTTTTCATTTCTAGTCTGTAAATTAAGGAGACCTGCATTTTGTAGCATAATTGTCCGTGCACTATTTTGGCCAATTGAAATGTTGTATGTTGTGCTGATTTTACAATGAATGTTCGTTAACTAACTTCTACAATATAATCTTAGTTCTAAAAATCTACTTTTATTGATTTTGGATAATTGAACTAAGCACCAGGCTTAACGATATGTAAGTCCAGTAGTAACCTTCCCTCTTTTTTTTTCAAATCCAGGAACTGCAGCACAGAAGAAGCTAGTGATTGGGGGAGAGGCTTGTCTCTGGGGCGAATATGTAGATGCAACCAATCTTGCTTCACGTTTATGGTAGCAAACCTATTTTATTTCTTTTCTGTAATGCATTAGCTATTCATTTATTTTCCATTTCCAAATAAAACCTGTATTAATGCAAGGCAATGTAATTCAATAGGGGTTGCCTGTTTGGATTTGGGGCGCCCCAGTGGTTTGACTGCTGTCTGTGTCGAGAACCCGGGTTCGATCCCAGCCACAGGCCATGTGGCGTTTGCACATTGTCCTGGTGTCTGCATAGGTCTTGCCCCCCACAAAGAACAATACAGCACAGGAAGAGGCCCTTCGGCCCTACAAGCTTGTACTGGTCATGATGCTGCCCTTGGCCAAAGATGCACCGGGTAGGTGGATTGGCCATGCTAAATTGCCCCTTAATTGAGGGGGGGAAAATCGGGCACTCTAAATTTATTTTAATAAAAGTGTGTTTTGGAGGGGGGGGGGGGGGGGGCAGGGCGGCAGGGCAAAGTGTGTGTGTGTGGGGGGGGGGGGGGGGGGGGGGGGGGCAGGGCAACAAATTTGAGTCAGTCATGGGGCCCATCAAGTCTGCAGCAACAATAGCTACCCCTAATCTTTTGTTAATCCCACATACTATCCTTAAATGTGATAGTGTTCAAAGTGCTTTTTAATGGTTGAGGTTTCCAGCCTCCACTAATTTCCCAGGCAGTGCATTCCACATTCTCATCACTGCAGGTAGGTGGATTGGCCATGCTGAATTGCTCCTTGGTGTCCAAAGATTGGGTGGGCATACATACAGGGCTAGAGCTGGGATTGAGCCCAGGTAGGGTGCTCTTTCGAAGGGTAGGCATAGCCCTATCCGAATGCACTTCTTCTGCACTTGGGGATTCTATGACTCACCCTCTTAATGATTTCTTTTTCTCTTAGTTCCCTGCCCCTTACCATTTATGCCCCATTGTGATTGATCCCAACCAAGGGAAACAGCTCATTCCTATTTGCCCTGTCCATAACCCTCCATCTTGCACACCTCAGTCATATTCCCCCTTCAGCTTTCTCTGCTTGAAAGAAAACATCCAACCCCTCCTTTTTTTGCTCGGGTGCTGCATCCCAGGCAACATCCTGCTGATCTTTTCTGTACCTCCTCCAGTGCAATCACCTTCCCTATAGTGAGTTGACCAGAACTGCACACAGTACTCCAGCTGTGGCATAACCAACATTCTGTACAGCTCCAATATAACCATGACTGATAACTGGGCCTTAACTATGCTATTCACCTGCTCTGCTGCCTTTGAGGATCTCTGATCAAATACCACAAGATCCATCTGTTCCTCTGAGCTTCCCAGTGTCCTGCCATTCATTACATACTGCCTTGTCATGTTTCTTCTTCCAAAGTGCATCACCTCGTACTTATCAGGGTTAAAATCATCTGACCAACCCATCTATATTTTCCTGTAACCTACGACTGTTAACCATCCTACCAATCTTGGTGTCATCTGTAAACTTTTCATTCTCCCGTACCTGTGGTATGCTGCTGGACACTGGCCTCCAGTTACTCGAACAGCTTTCTATCACCATCTTTTGTCCTATTACTAAGCCAGTTTCCAATCCATCACTTCTTATCAAAAAATTAAATCACATTCGTTGGGCATGACCTCCCTCTGACAAAAGCATGCTGACTATCCCTAATCAACCCATGCCTTCTCCTTCAGAATTTCCTCCAGTAATTTTCTACCACTGACGTGGAACTCACCAGTTTGTAATTCCCTGGTTTACCGCTACTGCCCTCTAGGTCAGTCGAGACAGCATGACTCCTGAAGGGACATCGATGCTGGGTCATGGATTTGTAACATCTGTGGTGCCACAGACACCATTATTTAACTGATGGGACTATTGAAATTTGAGATTATCTCCCCAAATTCTTCTCCGTTAGATCTCATTTGCATGCTTTTGTATTGGAGATGAGTACAGGAGGTATCTTGGGAGTTTGAGCAGCTGTGAAAGAGTTTGGTTTGCTGCTTGGAGGGAGTGCTGAATTTGGAATAACTGAACAAATTCTGCTGAGTCAAGTGAACATTTTGGTTAGTTGCTGAACGCACGATCAAATGTTTCAAACATTCATTTTTCATTTCCCTGAAGGCCTCGGGCAAGTGCTGTTGGTGAGCGTCTTTGGAGTAGTGAAGAGACAACAGATATAAATGATGCATACAAGAGGTTAACCAAACATCGCTGTCGCATGGTCCGGTAAGAGTGATTTCAAAATTACACATTGCATTGTGAAATAGCTTTAACAATTGTGATCAAACGCATTGCCATGTAGGGTGGGAAAGAATCGGCTGCCCCAGTTGAAAAGCCAGTAAAGGTGAGGGAAACCTCCGCTTCTGAACATGGAACTGCATGTGGAGGTACAGAACTGGTGAGGGTCGACCCTGCAGAGCTCCCAGCACAGACCCAGGTGCTGATGGACAGGTTGACGGGCTGCTCCACCTCCCAAGCTCCAGAGACATGGGGAGGAGACGGGTCAGCAGTGGAAGCATCGACAGCCCCTCTCAAGGAGGCAATGGACAATATGGAGCAGAGGCTACATGCCGAGGGGAAAAAACAACATGGGATCTCTGAAGCTGCCACCGACCAAGGGAACTCTAGGCTGAGGTAGCAAGCCTGGTCAAGACGGTGGACATCTTGAATGGCCTGTCAGCAAGGCACCACACATGCGCACGCATGTGGACACACACATGTATGTAAGTGCCTCCGAATGGTTTGGGCTTGGAGCAGGGTTCACTGTGTGGGTGAAGCTCCTGTACAGTGCTCCTAAGGCAAGGAAACAAACTGCTCCAAATACTTTTGGCTACACAGGGGAACTTGGCAGGTGTTGCCATTATAACTGCTCCTGTTGCGCTGGCAATTGAACGGTGACCATCGCCCTTGGATCGGCAGAGCATTGGACAGGGATTCGGAGAAGTGGCAGAGAGCATAGTCTTGTTCTATGTGGATAACCTGCTCCTCTACATGTCTAACCCCCTAGCCAGCATGGGAAAGATAACAGGGCTCCTTGGAGTTCAGTGCCTTCTCTGGTTACAAACTCCATCTGGGAAAGAGCAAAATCAACTGGTAAACCCGAAGAGGGAGGAGCGGAGCTGGAGGAACTGACATTGGGTGACCCCAACCAAGTTCGGGTACCTGGAGGTCCAAGTGGCCCACACCTGGAAGAGGCTGCACAAATGGAACCTCTCCAGTCTGGTGGAGGTGGTGAAGAGGAACCTGCAAAGATGGGACTCACTCCCTCTTTCGCTAGGGGAATAGCGCAGAAGGTCAAAATGCCTAGGTTCCTCCTCAAATCCTTCTTCACCAGGGTCAACAAGTTAATTCGTGGTCTTTGTCCGAGGGGGAGAGGGGGAAGGTTCCCTGTGGTAGCAAAGGCAACCAAGCCTCCTATTCTACCACTGGGCGGCAAACATTGTGAGGGCTAAGGGAGGCAGACTGGATCCGAGGAGAGGAGGCCTCTGCACGGGGACATTTCTTCGAGTGCTGGATACCGTGTCTCTCTCTCCGCTGCCGACCTCCTCTTCGCTTCTCTTTTTTTTATCTCCTCTATCCTCTTTCTTATCTCCCCCCCCCCCCCCCCCCATTGGAGCACTGGACACCGCATCTCTCTGCTGTCCTGTCCCCCGCCCCCAAATACACACACATATATGCTTGGGTTCCTGCAGCTGTGCCCCTTTCTCCACGAGGACACACCATTCCCACGAAGACCTGGGCATGATGGTAGGGTTGGACTTGGTGACATCCCTGAACTCCTGGAAAAGGTCAGGACCCCACCGGATGAGACCAGACAGAAATGGGAGGAGGAGCTGGGTATGGAGATTGGGGGGAGGACCCTGGATGGAGGTGCTTAATCCGGTTGGGGGGGGGGGGGGAGAACCGTAAGGGAGGTTTTTTTTGTCCCCCTCCCCAACCAGAAAAATGAGTAGTTGGAAATAATCCTGCCAGTAACTAAGTTGTGTACAATTATGAAGTCCTAATAAAAACACCTTTTTTTAAAATACTAATACAAATAAGGTATGGAATTGCAGTACTGGAGCTACTGGCACAGTGGCAGCGCATGACACTTGTGGTGGTGTTGTGGTTACTATTATTTTAATATTAAATACAGAATTCCAATAAAAATATTCTCAAAACAGAATTCTAGAGCATTGGAAATGATTATGGAGCTGCACATTCTCCCTGTCTGCATGGGTCTCACCCCCGCAACCCAAAAATATGTGCAGGGTATGTGAATTGGCCATGCTAAATTGCCTCTTAATTGGGGGGGGGGGAAGATTAGGTACTCTAAATTAATAACGAAGTGCTTTTGCAGCAAATTGAAAGTCTTTCATTTGAACCCTACTGTTTACTGAATTAGTTTGCACAAGCAAGTGACTTATTTTTCTCCCTCTTGCAGACGTGGGATATCAGCTCAACCGCTGTACATTGGCTACTGTGATCATGAGTACAAAGGGTAACAAAAGTTCAACTGATCAAATGGATCTTCACTGGAAAAACTGGGGTGTCTACTTTGTAACTCAGTAAAAACCAAGATAAATTTGAATGAAAATTGATTTTACACAAGTTATAGAGAATTTTGTTTTTGAACAAGAATGAATGTTTGATTTTTTTTAATATAAAGGTTTGGAAGGATTGTACAATGAAGTTCATATTTTTATAATTTTATTGTTGCTCTCTTCTGGATCTTGATTTAGCTTTTTTTAGTGCGTTATTCAGCCAATGGTGCAAATGTAATAATGTCTACTTTTATCTTGCCAAATGAGTCAAATATTTGATTCTTGTCACATTTTGATATCTCTGGGCTATATTTCCTCTACATTTGAAACGGTGATTAATGTATATCCCAACAATGATTAGGATGTGCTGCCTTTAAATTTAATAAATATTTTTAAAATTGATCTGTCGCACCTGTAAAATTTTGCTTTTTAATGCTTATCAAGCAGTTATAGAGCCACTTATTTCTGGATTAGTTATCTGGTAGTGTTTGGGGGGATAAAAATAACTTGGCAATTTCAATGGAAACACTCAGCAGCAAGTTGGGCAGCATCTGTGAAGTGAGTTGCAAGTGTGGAAGTGGCCTCATAAATATCGGTATCCTCCATGATGGGGGAAGCCAAGGATATTGTGCAAAAGGCCAAGGCTTCTTTCGTCAGAAGAGTCAAGTGCATGATTTCATATCGGCTTCTTACAGCTGACAATAGTGTGATATTCAGCCAATTTGATACACCTCATGATTTCAAGAAACAGCTGAAGGTACTGGATGCTGCAAAGACTGTGGACTGTGACAATATCCCAGCAATTATATACTGAAGACTTGTGCACTGCACCCCTGACCAAGGCTATAACATTGACATTTAGCTGGCAATTCCCAGCTATGTCCTATCCACAAATCCAATCTTCCAATTACTGCCCCATCAGCCTCCCTTCAATCATCCTCTGATTTGAAGGTGTCGTAAACAGTGCTATCAAGGGGCACTCTCAACAATACCCTTCCACTCCATTGGAATTCTGCCAGTGTTACTAGGCTCCAGAACTCATTTCAGCCTTGATCCAAACATTGACAAACAAACTGAACTCGAGTGGTGAGGGTCACTCTCCTTGACACAGCAGTATTTGACTGCTGGAAGAATTGGGTGAAAGGGACTATTTCCCCTGGTTGAAGTACGACCTAGCACAAAGGAAGATGATTGTGATTATAGCCTTCGGTCATTGAGTTCTAGTTTCCTAGGCCCCAATCATCCTCAGCCACTTCATTAATGACCTTCCCTTCATCCAGTCAGAGGTCAGTCCACCATCTGATGCAGACATCAGGTGTGTGATGCAATAATCTTCACTTGCCTAGATGATTGCAACCACAATGATACTCCAAGCTTTGTATGCAAGTGGCAACTTCCAAGAGCACCGTCCAAACCTGTGATCACTACCACCAAGTTCTCTTCCAAAGCTACATATCATCCTGACTTTGGTCCTGTGGTGCTGTTTCAAAATCCTGGAACTTAACAGCACTTTGGTAGTACCTGCACCAGATGGACTGCAGTGTTTAAGAAGGCAACTTGCAACATTCTCGGGGCAATGGGGAATGGGCTGACCATGCCAATGAAGCCCACATTCCTGTGACTTTTTTTTAAGTTTAAGGGGTCCCATGAAAGATCATAGACCATTAACATTGGCCAGTGCTGAATCTAGGTAGCACACTGGCCAGTGCTGAATCTAGGTAGCAAAGTATGGCAAATAAAGGGATGGAGAATATTCTCCAAAGCACAATTGGGTTTATCAAAATTGACCAGGAACACTGATTTGAAGAAAGAGGAGAATTGGTCCAGATAAGCTAGTAGAAAAAAAGCATCAGCAATAGAAAATTACATAGGACAAGGGCTATTTGACTAAGTTGGTCAATATTCATTCTCTGCACAAGCACTACTATCAATCCCTTCAGGTAGTTGATGATGGGAATGTTCCTTTAGGCTGCATTTATTGCCAACACCATGGCAATAAATTTGCTCTGACATCATTCAGAGAGTAAGCAGTGGCCAGGAACAGAGATCCTTAAACAATTGTTGGGGTTGCAGACTAGTATTTTACAACTGCTGCTGCTTATTCCTCATTGCCTGGATCTACTGTACACTTCAGGAATTTATCCAGAGTTACATAAAATGTTTTGCTAGCACAGATGCAAACCTTTTAATCTGATGTACATTAACATTCAGTTATGATATTCAGAATCTTCCAGGTGTCCCAACACAGGTGGAATTAAACTTTCGACAACTAGCAACATTTGTACCTGTCATATTTTGAAGATATCCAACCAGAGAACAGTGCAAGAGTGCTAAAATCCACAAAATCCATTAAAACTATTTGAATTCTCCATTATCAATTATCACTCTCACTCTATTCTCAAAGCAGATTAACCAGTTATGTGCACAGCGGAGTGGCGTCATTAGTTTTCTGTACATACACAAGCCAGTGCACTTGCCATTCAAGTACTGGTGGCCATCTTGCATTTGAAGCAGACACAGTTTGTTCTTTAGTGTTCACCTGACTTTTGCTTCAATTGTATAGTTGGTTAATTGACAATTTATAATCCTTTATTTAATGTTGCACTTGCTCTCTGTCCTAAATCTCAAGTATTTGACCTTTTTGTTTGTCCCCATATTCACTGGAGACCGTTACATCGGGGAATTTCCTTTTGAAATTCTTACATCAGCTGCCCAGTGGAAATCCTGAATAACCAGTAAATGGTGCTTCTGTTGCAATTAAAGCTGTCAATTGAGAATCTGCAAGTAAATTCTTAATGTCCATTTGTGTAACAAGCACATACTGCTGCTTGATGCATCTTGCTGAAGTCTTGTTATTCGGCTTTGAAGAGAAAAATCAGGGAAAAGCACAACCTGCAAGTTGTACAGCTACTGGTGATAACAGCTAACATTTAAAAGCACCAGCCACCCCAACTTGTGTACCATTTCTGTCCTGTCCTAGCCATCCATTGTATCAGGGGTTTGAGGTGGCTAGTTGATTCATTGCAGAAGCCTCAAGGGAGATTTGAGGTGGCCTTTCCATGCATTTGGTTGCAAACCAAATTTTATTAAAAATAAATAAGGATGTGTACATTCTTGCCATCGGACTGAACCCAGATTTTGGAAAGTGATAAAATGAATGACCAGAGAAAGTCTTGTGTCCTTAACTAATGGAATTTAAAGAATGAAAAATAAAGTGGAAGGAATTTGAAGAAAATGCAGTGAATTGGTCAAATCAGGTATAAAAAAAAAGAGGATAGATCATCTCCCAAAAGGGGTAGTGTTACAAAAATACTCTTGACTTCTCTAAATGAGTAGGCATTTAAAAAAAGTATATATGTACGATCCCTTTAGCCAATCCCAGAACCCTCCAGTCTATTAGCATCCAGGATAGCCTTTTCCACAGCATTCTCCAAGACTGCTATATCTTGGGCCAGCCGTTTGACTTACAGAAGATGTGGAAGGCTGGAACAGCTCCTCCTAACTAGGCCTGTGTCTGCGGCAGACGTTCACCATGCTCTACAGGTTGGGGAAGTCTCAGGAAATCCTCAAACAATGCAACTTGGTCATAGTTCTGATGAAAGTCAGCGTACCTCTTTCTGTTTCACTGTGTCAATTCCCCAGGTGTACTGAGGCGCACAATCTAAGCTTCGGGGCAATCCATGTATTTTCATAATGTTTTGTTAATATTTAATAATAGCGACTTCCGGTGGCGGCATGTAGAGAGCAGTCACACACGAGGTAGCTCCCGCCAGAGTACCTTTAGTTTGGTTCTTCGCGCCCAGTTTTTTGTGGGTGATTTGGGGGAAAAGTTTATTTGTTCGATGGAATAAGGTTCCCACGTAAAAAGAATGCCCAAAAGGTACGAGACAAGGCAGCAGACAAGTAAAGAATCATTGTCAGACTCCAAAGCCTCTCGAGCATCCTCTGCTGAGAAAATGGCAGAGGATCCTGCTCCAACTTTGGCCACTCAAGCAAAAACCCCATTCTAGTGAACCACTGCAGTTGATCATCGTGTGGTTCCATAGCTACCAGAAGAAGGAACGAATCATGCAGTGGGCAAAGGACAATCCAGACTATAAATGGGAGAACAATGCCATTCGGCTCTATCTGGATGGGGGAACTGGCTAGGAGGTGTGTGGCATCAACAAGGCCACATTGTACAGGAACAGTGTTCGATTTGGTGTGGTATCTCCTGCATGCCTCCGAGTGACTTATGACTGGAAAGACTACTATTTTGATATGCTGGAGGAGGCAGATGCATTTGTGAAGAAGCATAGGCTGGGATTGGGCTAACTTTAAATTGTACTTATTGTGAGGTCTCTGTTTGGGGGGAGGGTATGTGATTTTTGGGATTTTCTGGGGGGGGGGGGGGGGGGGGGGTTCTGTATTTGTATTTTTCCTGTTCTGTTTATGGGATGCGTATTGTTCTTTTTTCTTTGACTATTAAAGTTGGTTGGTGGTGGGGGCTGATTGGTGCTATGGTTATTTGTTCTATTTTTACTCTGAGCAGAGGCCACCCTGCTGCCTGTAGAGTTAACTAATGGGAGCTCATTACTGTAGGGGCATTTTAATGATGAGTTTAGGATTTTCGATTTAGTTTTGTTTGGGTTTAGGGGTGTGGGGGGAAGGGTGGGGGCTTTTGCTTACCTTGTTGCTGCTTGTTGGTTTATATGGGTGTGGTGTTGGTGGGTGGTGGGGAGGGATTATTTTTATGATTGTGACTACAATCTTTTCATTGTTCTGTTCTGATTGTGGTGGGGTGCGGGGGGTTGGCCACCATCTTTGATGGACCCAGTGTTGGCACTCAGTAGTTGCTGGGTTACAACCCAGGTAATGGCTGTTTTGGAGTGGTAGAAGGCCTCCTGTCCAGCTGTTCACTTGCAATGTAAAGAGGTCGAACAGCCCAGTGAAAAGATCCAGGGTGTTTGTGCACCTTAAAGAGTCTTAATGCTGATGTGGTATTTTTGTAGGGAATTCTTGCGGCTCAAGGACCAGATAAGGTTATGGAAGGGCTGGGTGGGGCAGGTATTCCATTCGGGCTTTGATAGCAGGGCCCAGGGGGGCTGTGATTTTGATTAATACAAGGGTATCATTTTTGGCGGTTAAAATAACAAGAGGTATGTGATCATTAGTGGGTCATTGGCAGGTACTCCAATGACCTTAGCTAATTTGTAAGCACTGAATTAGGACGACAGAGGTTTTGTCAACCAGTTGCTCGCTTCAATTCCTGACCTCGACTCGCACCAGTTAATTCTGGAGCGGGACTTTATGGACCTCGGCTAGATAGATCAAGACCCAAGTCTTTGATTCCATCGGAAGTGGCAAAGGCATTATTAGCTTTTATGGAACAGGTGGGGGGGCAGACCCATGGCGAATTTTACGTCCAAGTGAGAAGGATTTTTCATTTTCCTCATGTCCATCAGGTCTACTACTGGATTGACTTTTTATGGTGGGTAGGTCTCTCTGGGGTGAATAGGGTATGATACTCGCTAATAGTTATTATGGATCATGCTCCACATTTTGTAGATTTAATGTTGGAGCCAGGCCCTTCTCAATAACCCCCCCCCCCCCCCCCCCCCGTGGAGAATGGAAATGGCGTTACTGGCGGACAAAGGATTATGTGAGAGCATATTCTCCGCTATTGGGAAGTACATTGAATTTAATCAAAGCAGTCATTAGCAGGGATGGGGGGAGGTAATCTCCACAAGGCACATAAGGAGAAGAATGAAAGGGTTGATACATTCCATCCTCGCGGTGGACCACCTGTACTCGCTTGCCCTGGCACTGGAGTCATTGTCGAGTGGGAAGAGGTTGCAGATGGAATTTTTTTTTTGAGTACCCAATCCATTTTTTCCAATTAAGGGGCAATTTAGCCAATCCACCTAGCTTGCACATCTTTTGGGTTGTGGGTGTGAAACCCACGCAAACATGGGGAGAATGTGCAAACTCCACACGGACAGTGACCCAGAGCCAGGATTGAACCTGGGACCTCGGCGCCGTCAGGCAGCAGGGCTAACCCACTGCACCACCATGCTGCTCGCAGGTGGAATTTGAGCTGCTCTCAATGGGCAAGGCAGTGCACCAGCTGCGACGCTCAAGTGGGACCTTTTATGAACATGGGGAGGTCAGTTAACACACCAGCTGAGGTGGCAGGCTGTCACCCGTGAGATAGTGCAAGCGAGGGAATCGAGTGACGTGTTGCTCTCCACCCCAGCAAAGGTCAATGTTTCTTTTGAGGCCTTTTACTGAAGCCTCTATAAATCAGAGCCCATGGTGGAATTTTTGGATGGCTTGTCCATCCCTGTGGTGGTTGGGAGAGAAGTACGGTGTTGGAGTCCCCATTGAGCCAGAGGAGTTCATGAAATGTGTGGGTTTAATGCATTCTGGTAAAACTCCGGGCCCAGATGGATTCCCGATTGAATTCCATAAGGGTTTTGGGGGTCAGCTGATCTCATTGTTAGATAAGTTCAAGGATTCCATGTCCCGGGGGTACTGCTGATCACATTGGCGCAGTCATTGATCACCTTAATTTTGAAGAAGGATAAGGATCCGACAGAGAGTGGGTCGGACCGACCCATCTCATTACTGAACAACGACACTAAGCTGTGTGCAAATGTGATGGTAATGTGTTTGGAGCCCTGCCTTTTGGGGGTAATTTCGAAGGAACAGACTGGTTTTATTAAGGGCTGACACGATCTGCCAACGTACGTCGACTGCTCAGTATCATCCTGTCACCCTCTCAAGTCCCTGAGCCAGAGGTGAATATTTCCATAGACTGAAAAGCGTTTCTAGGGTAGAGTGGGGGTACCTTTTCGAGATCCTTGGAGGGTTAGTTTTTGGGTCTAAGTTTATAACTTGGATCTGTCTGCTAAACAGGGCGCCCAGCATAAGTGTTCATACGAATGCCGTGAGCTCAAATACTTCCAGTTGAATAGGGGTATGAGGTAGGACTGCCCATTGTCCTCGCCTTTTGTTTCCTCAGGCAATTGAAACTCTGGCCATAGCGTTGGGGGTGGAGAGTGATAGAGAGTGGAGGGATTTACTTCTATGCAGCTGTTCTGTTGCTGTATTTAACAAATCCACTCCCCAATGTGGAGGATAACCTCCCTCTGTCCTTGGCGGGCAGGGTTCAGATGGTAAAAATGAACATCCTTATGAGGTTTTTATTTTTGTTTCAGTGACTCCCCATTTTTCTCTCCAAGTCTTTCTTTGTTAAGGTTAATAAAATGATATCTTCCTTTATTTGGGCAGGCAAACTCCATGGATTCGTAGGATGTTTCTCCAGAGGGAGCAGCAGCTGGGAGGCGTAGCACTGACTAATCTGTTATTTTATCACTGGACTGTGAACATTGAAAAGGTACACAGGTGGCTTAAGGATCCAGATTCCATATGGGGGTGGATGAAGACCAGCTCTTGTAGAGATACTAGTTTGAGGGCCTTGGTTACTGCTCCGCTTCCATTTTCCCCTGCAAAATTTACTTGGGTTTAGTAGTGGTGACAACTCTAAGGATTTGGAAGCAGTTCAGGGAACGTTTTAAGCTGAGCTCCATGTTGATGTTAGCCCCAATCTGCAGTGGGCATCCCTTTGTGCCGGCAGGTTTGGATTCGCTGTTGGACAAATTCCAACTCCTGAAGAATGACATATGTAGGTTTATTACACAACGTTTGGCACAAGGAGATTCCTTCCTTTTCTCTAGAACCCTCGTCCTCTCTTTTTTGGATAGGATTATTTCGCTGACCGGTATGGGGAGGGAAAGATTATGGTCGGATGTTGTTGAATGAGTAGGCTCCGTTGGATGAGGGGAAAAAGGAAATGGGAGGGGGAACTTGGCCTGGTTTTCGATGGGGTGGGGGGGAGATGTGCAGTGAGGGTCTTCCCAGGGTCAACTCCACCTCCTTATGCTAGGCAGTTATTAAGTTAAAACAAGAGCAATTAATAAAAATGATCAGAATGTGAGGACAAGAGTATGTGTGCCAGGTTCACTTCCAGTCTCAGAGAGCTTACTCATTCACCCTCCGTCCCTCCGTCACTGGGCGAGTGTGCTAATGAGGGGAAGTGAGAAAACGGAGACTGGGAGTAAGATGGGCAAAACCCCACACTCGCTCACAAACACACCCACATGCACTCTCTCACACCCATGCAGTCCCATACGCACTCTCACTCACGCATGCCCTCTTACGCACACACTCACGCATGCACTCTCATCCACTCACTCAATCACGCGCGCGTGCGCGCACACGCACACACACACACACACACACACACACCACACACTCTCATTCATTCGCTCACTTTCATTTAGGCACTCCCGCACACACTCACAGGCATTATCAATCACACAGACACTCTCAATCACACACCTTAAGCTCTCAGTCACTCACGCACTCATGCATGCACTCTCACTTATGCACACACATGCACTCATCATGCACGCACATGCAAACCCCCTCAATCACACCCCTTTCACTCATGCGCACTCATTCGTACATGCACTCTCACTCGCACTTTCTCACACCCGCACTCTCGCTTAAACACGCACTCTCGCTTAAACACGCACTCGCTCACACGCTCACTCTCGCTCACACGCGCACTCTCTCGCTCACACGCGCACTCTCTCGCTCACACGCGCACTCTCTCGCTCACACACGCACTCTCTCGCTCACACACGCACTCTCTCGCTCACACACGCACTCTCTCGCTCACACACGCACTCTCTCGCTCACACACGCACACTCTCGCTCACACTCTCGCTCACACACGCACTCTCTCGCTCACACACGCGCACTCTCTCGCTACACACGCGCACTCTCTCGCTCACACGCGCACTCTCTCGCTCACACACGCACTCTCGCTCACACACGCACACTCGCTCGCACTCTCGCTCGCACTCTCGCTCACACGCGCACTCACACGCGCACTCTCTCGCTCACACACGCACTCTCTCGCTCACACGCGCACTCTCGCTCACACGCGCACTCTCTCGCTCACACACGCACTCTCGCTCACACACGCACTCTCTCGCTCACACACGCGCACTCTCTCGCTCACACGCGCACTCTCTCGCTCACACGCGCACTCTCTCGCTCACACGCGCACTCTCTCGCTCACACGCGCACTCTCTCGCGCTCACACGCGCACTCTCTCGCTCACACGCGCACTCTCTCGCTCACACGCGCACTCTCTCGCTCACACACGCACACTCGCTCGCACTCTCGCTCACACACGCGCACTCTCTCGCTCACACACGCACTCTCTCGCTCACACACGCACTCTCTCGCTCACACACGCACTCTCTCGCTCACACACGCACACTCTCGCTCACACTCTCGCTCACACACGCACTCTCTCGCTCACACGCGCACTCTCTCGCTCACACGCGCACTCTCTCGCTCACACGCGCACTCTCTCGCTCACACACGCACTCTCTCGCTCACACACGCACTCTCGCTCACACACGCACACTCGCTCGCACTCTCGCTCGCACTCTCGCTCACACACGCGCACTCACACGCGCACTCTCTCGCTCACACACGCACTCTCTCGCTCACACGCGCACTCTCGCTCGCACTCTCGCTCGCACTCTCGCTCACACACGCGCACTCACACGCGCACTCTCTCGCTCACACACGCACTCTCTCGCTCACACGCGCACTCTCGCTCACACGCGCACTCTCTCGCTCACACACGCACTCTCTCGCTCACACACGCACTCTCTCGCTCACACACGCGCACTCACACGCGCACTCTCTCGCTCACACGCGCACTCTCGCTCACACGCGCACTCTCTCGCTCACACGCGCACTCTCTCGCTCACACGCGCACTCTCTCGCTCACACGCGCACTCTCTCGCTCACACGCGCACTCTCTCGCTCACACACGCACTCTCTCGCTCACACACGCACACTCGCTCGCACTCTCGCTCACACACGCGCACTCACGCGCACTCTCTCGCTCACACACGCACTCTCACTTGTACTCATTGACATGCACTCTCACTCACACATGCACCGTCACACATGCACTACCACTCACGCACGTACCCTCTCATGCACTCACACACACACACACGCACTCTCACTCACATACGCACACTCTCACTCACGCAGATGCTTTCTCACTTCCCCGCACACTCTCCCTCATCCATGCAGTCTCTCACTTTAAAAAAAAAATCTATTTTATTCCAAACTTATTCAAACAGTCACAAAACATGAACAATCTAGGGAACATGCGCCCCAGCGCACTGTTCTACAGTTTGAACAGATTTTTCTCCATTTTATTCCCCTGCACGCGATGAACAGCTCCTCCAAGCATTTTAAAAATAAATTTAGAGTACCCAATTCTTCTTTTCCAATTAAGGGGCAATTTAACGTGGCCAATCCACCTACCCTGCACATCTTTGGGTTGTGGGGGTGAAACCCACGCAAACATGGGGAGAATGTGCAAACTCCACATGGACAGTGAACCAGAGCCGGGATCGAACCTGGGACCTCGGCACCATGAGGCAGCAATGCTAACCACTGTGCCATCGTATTGCCCAGCTCCTCAAACATGGTCATGAACAGCTCCCACCTTGCCCCGAAGCCCTCCACTGAACTCCTCAGTTCATATTTAATCATTTCCAAATGGAAAAGTCATGTAGGTCCCCAAGCCAGACTACCACCCTCAGCGGCGTTTCCGACCACCATTCCAACAAGATCCTTCACCGGGCAACGAGAGAGGTGAAGGCCATGACATCGGCCTTCCTCCCCTCCATCAGCTCCGGCTTCTCTGATATCCCGAATATCGCCACCATAGGGTCCAGCCCGACCGCCACACCCACAATCTTTGTTAGTTTCGCGAACACTCTCGCCCGGTATCTCTCCAGCTTTTCACAGCCCCAGAACATGTGTGTGATTCGCTGGCCCCCACCTACACTTCTCACACTCGTCTGCCACTCCCTGGAAGAGCCCATTCTTTCTCGTCCGAGTCATATGCACCCTGTGTACCACCTTGTATTATATCAGGCTCTCATTTACCCTGCATATCGCCTCATTCCACACTCCCCAATTTATCTCCCTTCCCAGCTCCCCTTTCCACTTCTCTTTATTCTTCACTACCTGCTCACCCTCCTGTTCTCCCAGCCTCCATAGATGTCTCTGATCCTGCCCTCCCTCCTCTTACATATCCGGGAACAGCAACCAGTAGGGTATATTTCGGCAGCTTGGGGAACTCATTCCAGACCTTCCGTGCAAAGTCCCTTACCTGTAAATATCTAAACTAGCTTCATCTCGGGAGCTCTACCCTCTACTTCAGTTCCACTATACTAGTAAACCTCTCATCTAGGTACAGATCCCTCACCCTCACCAGCCCTACTTCTCTCCATTTCCTATACATTCGGTCTTTTGTCCCATTCTCCCCCCCCCACCGGCTCTCTAATCCGTGGTTTTCACACAACGGCGTTAAGACTGACATCCCCACTGTCCTAAAATGCCGTCTCAGTTGGTTCCACGCCTTCATCGTGATTGCACAAGTGGGTTCTCTATATATCACCTTGGAGCTAGTGGCAACGCCGCCATCACCATAGCCCTCCGACTGGACCCTCGACAAGATTCTTCCTCCATCCTAACTCATTCTGCCCCCTCTCCCTCTCACCACCGCCTCATCTTCTTCACCCTCACGTTCGGCACCCAGTAATAATGTAACAACTTTGGCAATGCCAACTCTGCCTTCTGCGCCATAACAGGGCCTTCTTTACCCTTGGCACCTTCCCCGCCCACACGAACTCTGAAATAATCGTATCCACCTTCCGGAAAAAGACCTTTTGTACAAAAATCGGAAGCGTCTGAAATATGAATAGAAACCTTGGCAGGACATTTATCTTCACCACTTGGACCCTCCCTGCCAGAGTAGATGCAACATATCCCACCTCTTAAGATCCTCCCTAACCTTCTCCACCAGCTTTGTTAAATTCCATTTATGCAACGTTAGCTGGATCCACAGGTATCTGAACTTATCTCTGGCTACCTTGAATGGCAGTCCCCCCCAGGCTGGCTCTCCGGCTCAATTCATTCACCAGGAACACCTCACTTTTCCCTACATTCAACTAGTATCCTGAGAAAGCCCAAAACCTCTTTAATAGGCCCATAATCCTCCTCACATTCTCCAGTGGGTCTGACACACACAGTAACAGGTCGTCTGCATATAGTGACACCCAATGCTCTCTACTCCCCCTCGTAATCCCTTGCCACTCTGCCGACCACCGAACGGCCATTCCCATGGGCTCTATTGCCAGTGTGAATAGTGATAGTGAGCATCACTGCCCTTGTGTAACCTGAAACTTTGTGAGCTCCTATCGTTGGTCCGTATGCTCACCACCGGTGCCACATATAACAACAGGCACACCCACGCCACAAACTCTGGCCTAAACCCAAACCTTCCCAGGACCTCGAACAGGTACTGTCACTCCACCCTGTCAAATGCCTTCTCCACATCCATGGACAACACTACCTCCGGTACCTGATCTCTCGACAGGGTCATAGTCACATTTAACAGCCGCCTTATATTGCTGGAGAGTTGTCTGCCCTTCACAAAACCTGTTTGGTCGTCCGCAACCACCCCCGGGACACAAACCTTCCATCCTTCCTGCCACCAATTTATCCAGCACTTTTACATTCGTATTTCACAGCGATTATGGGCCTATACGACCCACATTCTAACAGGTCCTTCCCCCCCCTCTTCGGTATTAATGTAATTGTCACCTGCGTCATCGCCTCAGGTGGCTCCACCTTCTCCAACGCCTCACTAAACGTCCCCAGCAGATGCGGTGCCAGTTCCGTCGCGTAATTTTAATAAAATTCCTCCGGATAACCATCCAGTTCTGGGCCCTTCCCTGACTTCATATCCCTTATACTTTCTAATACCTCGCTCAGCCCCAAAGGCTCCTCTAGCGTCTCCCTCTTCTCTTCCTCCAGCTGCAGGAACTCTGGTCCATCCAAAAACCGCCCATGTCTCCCTCTTCACACACCCCCCACCCCCGGGAGGATTTTGAATATGATATATCCTAAATGTCTCATTTATCTTCCCCGGCTCCAATACCACCTCCCCTGTCTCTGCCCGTATCCTCAATATTTCCCTGGACGCGGCCTGCCTCCGTAACCGGAGTGCCAACATTCAACTTGCCTTCTCCCCGTACTCAGACTGCAGCCCCCTTGCCTGATGCAGCTGTCCCATCGCCCTTCTTGTCATCAACCTATCGAATTGCCCCTGTAGCTTTTTCCTTCTCACCAATCCATCTGTTGTGAGTGACCTCGAATGCTCCGTGTCCACATCGACTACGTCGCCCAGCAACCGCTCATACTCCTCACTCCTATTCCTATCCTCAAGTGCCTTAAACAAGATAAGCTCCCCTCGGACCACCGCCTTCAGTGCTTCCCAAAATGGGACTGCTGACACTTCTCCGTTTTGCTTCAACTTCACAATCTTTAATCACCGACTGCACCTTATCACAAAACCTAGCAACCCCGAATCAAACCTCCATACCGGCCTCTGCTCCCATCTCAATCTAAGCCGAACCTCCAGCCAGTGGGATGCATGGTCCGAAATACCTATCCCCGCATCCTCTGTCCCCACCACCCCGATCAACACCTCATGGCTCATCATGAAAAAATCAATTCTGGAGTATACCCTGTAAACATGCAAAAGGAGTATCTCCTCCCCCCCCCCCCCCCCCCCCCCCCCCACCCCGAGTTCTTAAAACGCCACTGGTGCACCATGCCAATCCTTTCCATGAACTGTCCCAGCACCTTTGCCATCCATAGCCGTCTCATTGACCTGAGGCTCGACCTGTCTACCCACTGCTCTAGCACACAATTAAACTCCCCTCCCATGATCAACTGGAGTGTAGCCAAATTCAGAATCACTGCCAGCAACCCCTCATAACCACCAGATCGGCCCAATTCGGTACGTATACATTCACCATCACCACTGGCACCCCTCCAATACCCCGCTCACCATCATATATCTCCGCCCCCCCCCCCCCAGTTCCTCATTTCTGTCGCACTCACAATCCCTGTCTTGCTCATGAAGATTCCACCCCCCCCCCCTCCCACGGCTTTGAGTCAAATCCTGAGTGAAATACCTGACCACCCGTCCCTTTCTCAACCTAACCTGGTCCTTCACGCGGAGCTGTGTCTCCTGCAGAAAGACCACACCCGCCTTCAGACACCTGAGATGTGCGAAGATCTGCAATCTTTTCACTGGTCCATTGAGCTCTCGCAGTTCCATGTAATAAGCCTTCCCGGGATCTTAATCTTCCCGGCTTGGGTCACTGTCTGTGTGGAGTCTGCACATTCTCCCCGTGTGTGCGTGGGTTTCCTCCGGGTGCTCCGGTTTCCTCCCACAGTCCAAAGATGTGCAGGTTAGATGGATTGGTCATGCTAAATTGCCCTTAGTGTCCAAAATTGCCCTTAGTGTTGGGAGGGGTTACTGGGTTATGGGGCTAGGGTGGAGGTGTGGGCTTGGATAGGGTGCTCTTTCCAAGAGCCGGTGCAGACTCGATGGGCTGAATGGCCTCCTTCTGCACTGTAACTTATATATTAAAATAAAATAATTCCCCTCGACCGCCATCCTCTCCTTTTGGTTTTGCTCCCTCTAATTCGCTCTGTACAGAGCACTGTTGTCCCCTTACAAACTTTTCACCGCTGCTACCCATTGTCGACCCAACAAAAAAAAGAAAAACCCTCCACCTGGAAGCAAAAGAAAACCCCCCACCCTCCATCCCCCACTCTTCCATATTCCAAAGTGCCGGCACCTCCATCTCCTAATAAAGTTCAGTTGTTCCCCCAGTTTGTGCTCTTTAATAAAGTCATTGGTGACTTCCGGTGTGGACCATGGAGTAAGTGGTCACACACAAGGCAGCTCCTCCCCAAGGTTACAGAAAAGAGCTCTTTTTTTAATCAATATGGGGTGGAATTTTGATGAAAAGATGTAGGTGAATGTTGGAGGAGTACTTTCCCCCAGGATGGTATGTCTCTTGGTTACCAGACCCGGCAGAAACAGTGAGGGATTTGGCTGGAGCTGCAGCAAAAACAAAAGCCTCTTCCAGCATGCAGGCGGGGGAACGGCAAGCTTAAAGGCTTCAAGCTGACTTGAGGGCCTTTATTAATGCTGAATTCCAGCAGCAGAGGGAACAACTGTGAAAAGATCACAAGGCCATTGAAGAAGTGGTGACGAGACTTCCGGTGGCGGCCACGGAGGAGTAGGTCACGCATTCGGCAGCTCCCATCTGGAACGGACTCTCGGACCTATCACGGACTAATTGGGGCAGATTGGTGAAGTGAACACTTCCAAAAGGATTCCCTCTCTGGTGTACGGATAGCTGGACCAGGAGTGGCCGGGTGAAGCGTTTAAGTCCCAACAGACAAAAGCGTGCGGAGCGGGCGCCGAGGCACGGCGTGGTGGCCGGTATAGACCAGGGTGCATGGTCGGATGCGGGAGCATTTGTGTCCAAGGTGCTGGAGACACTGATAGGGAGGGGGGGTATTCCCTCGACCCCTGGAGCTGGACGGGGTGCACAGAGGCCTCGCAAGGAAGCCCAAGGTGAATGAACTGCCGAGGGCCATGGTGGTGAGATTTCATCGCTTATCAGACAAGGAACTTGTCTTGCGGTGGGCTAAAAAAGAACAGAGCAGCAGGTGGGAGGACAGCGTGATACACATCTACCAAGATCTGGGTGCGGAACTGGCCAAGAGGCATGCTGGATTCAACCGGGTGAAGGCGACCCTCTTCAGCAAGGGGGTGAAATTTCGGATGCTACACCCAGTGAGGCTATGGGTCACGTACAAGGAACGGCATCACTATTTTGAGACGCCAGACGAGGCGTGGTCATTTGTTAAACAAGAAAAGCTGGACTCTAATTAAAGGACAGTTAAGCTTTGATGGAATGCGGTGGTGGGGCTGGGTAACATGGTACCATTTTTATATAAGATTGTATACAATGTTGGGTGCGTGCAAGGGCTGGGGTGGTGGGAGGTGGCTGGAGGGTGCTGTGTTTTCGGCAAAGTTGAGATACGGAGGGGGCCCTGTACTTAGTGCGATTTTTCGGGAAGTTGGAGCCTTGGTTCAATAAGTGTCTCCACACGGGGCAATGTTGGTGTCTTCTGTTTATTTTTCGCTTCCTATTACTATTTACTCACTGGGGCTGGAGAGGTACTTTAATTGGTTTATTCATGTGGGGAGAGGGGTCCGGACAATGAGGCGACAGTCTGATCGGTGCCAGGGGTGGGAGTTGCCGAGGTCAGCATGGGTCAGCTGACTCTCGGGAGCGTAATGGGGGGTGAGCAAGTGCTCAGCTGGCGCTTGGCGGGGGGTTTTGGGTTGTGGGGCTGTTGGGGGGGGGTGGAGGGGAGGGGGCGATGCTGCTTTGCTGACAGAGGAAGTATCAATTTTGGGGTACCAATTGAGGGTCGGGGGCGGTTGCTCCATGTGGGGGTGCTCGAGGAAGACATGCGGGCTCCGGGTTGGCCAAAAAAGGGCGATGGCTAGTCGGGGGGGGGGGGGGCTTAGCGCCCCCCCCCCCCCCCCAGGCTGATCACGTGGAATGTGAGGGGTTTGAATGGGCTGGTCAAAAGAATGCGCATGTTCGCGCATTTAAAGGGGTTCAAGGCAGATGTGGCAATGCTTCAGGAGACACATTTATAGCTCGCAGATCACACGACATCGAGAAAGGGATGGGTAGGCCAGGTGTTCCATTCAGGGCTGGATTCGAAGACCGGGGGGTAGCAATTCTGATCCGTAAGGGTGTGGCATTCGAGGCTGGGAGAATTGTGGCAGATAATGGTGAGTGGAAAGTGGGAGGGGGTCCGTGTGGTGTTTGTGAATGTCTACGCTCTGAATTGGGATGATGTGGAATTTATGAGACGAATGCTAGGCAAAATCCCGGACTTACAGTCACACAACCTGATCATGGGGGGAGACTTTAGCATTGTCATTGACCCCGAACTGGACCGGTTGAAGTCCAGGACAGGGAAGCAACCGGCAGCGGCTAAGGAACTGAAGGGTTTTATGGAGCAGATTTGAGAGGGGGGGGAGATCCCTGGAGGTTTGCGCGGCCCCCTGGAGGTTTGCACGGCCGAGAGCAAAGGGGTTCTCTTTTTTTTTTTCTCTCACGATCATAAGGTATATTCCCGCATAGACTGCTTTGTCTTCAGCAGGGCGTTAATTCCAAAGGTGGCGGGGACAGAATACTCAGCAATCACAGTATCGAACCATTCCCAGCACTGGGTGGACCTGTGGCTTAGTGAGGAGAGAGGGCAGCGCCCACTCTGGAGACTGGATGTGGGGCTGCTGGCGGACAAAGAGGTTTGCGGCCGGATTAGCAGGAACACATTTAGGGGAGGCAATGGCATAGTGGTGTTGTCGCTGGACTAGTAATCCAGAGATTCAGGATAATGATATGGACACCCTGGTTCAAATCCCGCCATGGCAGGCGGTGAAATTTAAATTCAATAAAATATCTGGAATTAAAACTCTTTAATGGGCAGCAGTGTAGCATGGTGGTTAGCATCAATGCTTCACAGCTCCAGGGTCCCAGGTTCGATTCCCGGCTGGGTCACTGTCTGTGTGGAGTCTGCACGTCCTCCCCCTGTGTGCGTGGGTTTCCTCCGGGTGCTCCGGTTTCCTCCCACAGTCCAAAGATGTGCGGGTTAGGTGGATTGGCCATGCTAAATTGCCTGTAGTGTCCTAAAAAGTAAGGTTAAGGTTGGGTTGCGGGTATAGGGTGGATACGTTGGTTTGAGTAGGGTGATCATGGCTCGGCACAACATCGAGGGCCGAAGGGCCTGTTCTGTGCTGTACTGTTCTATGTTCTACCCAGGATTACCTGGAAACAAACGATATGGGTGAGGTAGCAGTGGCAACGGTCTGGGAGGCTCTGAAGGCAGTTGTCAGAGGGGAACTCATCTAAATTCCAACCCATAGGGAAAAGAGAGAAAGAGCGGAGAGGGAGAGACTGGTGGAGGAGATACTCCGAGTGGACAGGAGATACACGGAAGCCCCTGAGGTGGGGCTACTGAGGGAGCGGCAGAGTCTGCAGGTGGAGTTTGAACTGCTGACCACAGGGAAAGGGGTATCACAGCTTAGGAAGGCAAGGGGGGCAGGCTGAGTACGGTGAGAAAGTGAGTGGAATGCTGGCACGACAACTGCGAAAGAGGGAGGTGGCTAGGGAAATCGGGGGAGTAAAGAATAAGGAGGGTAACGCGGTCTTGGATCCGGGGGGGGGGGGGGGGGGGTGAACGGAGTCTTTAAGGAGTTCCATAGTAAGCTATACGAGTCAGAGCCCCCGACGGGAGCGGAAGGGATGAGGCAATTTTTGGACCAGTTGAGGTTTTCAAAGGTGGAAGAGGGCCTGGTGGAGGGGCTGGGGGCCCCGATTGAATTGGAGGAGATTGTCAAGGGTATAGAGGGCATGCAATCGGGTAAAGCCCCAGGGCCGGATGGTTACCAGGTAGAATTCTATAAGAAATTTTCAGAACTATTGGGCCCACTCCTAAAGAGGACCTTCAATGAGGCTAGAGAGAAAGGAACCCTCCCTCCAACAATGTCACAGACCTTAATCTCACTCATTCTTAAACGAGGAAAGGACCCGGAACATTGCGGGTCATACAGGCCGATTTCGCTTTTAAACGTAGATGCCAAATTGCTAGCTAAGATTCTGGCCACAAGAATTGAGGATTGCGTCCCAGGGGTGATAGAGGATGACCAGACTGGGTTTGTTAAAGGCAGACAACTCAACACCAATGTCCGGAGACTTTTGAATATTATTATGATGCCCTCAGCGGGAGGGGAGGCGGAGGTGGTAACAGCGATGGACGCAGGGAAAGCCTTTGACCGGGTGGAGTGGGAGTACATGTGGGAAACGCTGGGGAGGTTCGGGCTTTATTAGCTGGGTGAAATCGCTGTACCAGCCGCCTGTAGCAAGTGTAGGTACAAACCGGCTGAGGTTGGGGTACTTCGAGCTTCACTGGGGAACGAGGCAGGGGTGTCCCCACTCCCCGTTACTATTTGCCCTAGCTATAGAATCACTAGCTACGGCGCTCAGAGCCTTGAGGAACTGCTGGGGACTGGTCCGGGGGGGGGGGGGGGGGGGTTGGAACATCGGTTCTCGCTATACGCGGATGATTTGCTCCTGTACATTCCAGACCCTGTGGAGGGGATGGGGAAGGTTCTGCGGATCCTGAGGGATTTTGGTAGTTTTTCAGGATACAAACTGATCATGGAAAAGAGCGAGTTGTTTGTGATCCAGGCCAAGGGGCAGGAGGAGAGACTGAAAGAGCTGCCGCTCAGGATGGTAGAGAAAAGTTTTTGTTACCTGGATATACAGGTGGCCAGGAAATGGGATGCCCTGCGATGCGACCACCAATTCACTCAGAGACATGAGTAGAAGTAAACTGTGGCTTTAATTAGCTTACAACTAAGCCTGCCTGCAACTATGCTGAACTAAAGGCGGACTCGCAGGACCGCAGCACTTATACTTCCTGAAGGGGGTGGAGCTGAGGGCGGAGCCCTGTACATGCTCCTCATCTCCCCCTGTGGGCAGAGCCACGCAACGGCTCACAGATAGAGCCCACAGGGACACAGTAATGTAGTGTGAATTATCGTGGTTACACATTCACCACATTCACCCCCTGTTAAAAATCAAGTCTGGCGGGGGTGACGGGTCGACAAGTTCAGTCGGTCCGGTGCCCGAATCGTGCGTTGCGACCGACGAAGCACTGGTGTTGCAGCCGTTTTGGATGGCTGTGGAAGGATGTTCGGTGCGAGGGTCCGGGGTGGTTCTTCCTAAGCTTCGTTCCTGCGGACTGGTGTGTCGAGTGGAAGGGAGCGCAGGAAGCAAATAGGTGCAGGGGCGCAGGGCATGGGAGGTCGGGTGGGGTGTAGGGTGGGAGGTACATCGGCGGTAGTGGTAATGGTAGTGGTAGTAGTAGATCCTGCAGGTGCCAGGTCCCGGAGGGAAACGGTGTCCTGTCGGCCATTGGGGTGTTCGATAAACGCGTAGTGGAGGTTTGAGTGCAGGAGTAGGACCCTCTCTACCAGGGGGTCTGTTTTATGTGTCCGGACGTGCTTCCAAAGGAGGACAGGGCCCGGTATCCTCAACCAGGATGGAAGTGAGGCCCCCGTGGTAGTGCCCCTAGGAAAGACAAATAAGCGATCATGAGGAGTCTGATTCGTGGCCGTACAAAGGAGGGACCTAATTGCATGGAGCACGTCGGGGAGGACCTCCTGCCAGTGGGAGGTTGGGAGATTCCTGGACCGTAGGGTCAGTAGGACGGTCTTCCAGACCGTTGCGTTCTCCCTCTCCACCTGCCCGTTACCCCTGGGGTTATAACTGGTAGTCCTGCTCGAGGCGATGCCCTTTCCGAGCAGGTACTGACGCAGTCCGTCGCTCATGAAGGACGAACCCCTGTCACTGTGGACATAGTTGGGGAAACCGAACAGGGTGAAGACGCTGTGCAGGGCTCTGATAACCGTGGGGGTGGTCATATCGGGGCACGGGATAGCAAAAGGGAATCGGGAGAACTCGTCTATAATATTGAGAAAGTAGATGTTACGGTTGTCGAAGGGAGGGGCCATTTGAAATCAATACTCATGTGTTCAAAGGGCCGGGATGCCTTTACCAGGTAGGCCTTGTCTGGTCTATAGAAGTGTGGTTTACACTCTGCGCAGATCGGGCAATTCCTGATGACAGCTTTAACCTCCTCGGTGGAGAAGGGCAGGTTGCTGGCCTTGATGTAGTGGGCGAGCCGGGTGACCCCCCGGATGGCAGAGGTCATTGTGGATAGCCTGTCGGGAAAAGAACGCTACTGGCCTGCCTGCCTGGTTCAGAGTGGCAGCGAGAGCGACTTCGGAGGCGTCGCTCTCCACCTGGAATGGGACGGACTCATCTACCGCCCGCACGGCGGCTTTGGCAATGTCCGCCTTAATTCAGTTGAAGGCCTGCCGAGCTTCGGCTGACAGTGGGAAGAGTGTGGCCTTAAATAGTGGGAGGGCTTTGTCCGCATACTGGGGGACCCACTGGGCATAGTATGAGAAAAATCCGAGGCACCTCTTGAGGGCCTTGGGACAGTGAGGGAGAGGGAGTTGTAAGAGGGGACGCATACGGTCAGGGTTGGGTCCTAGGACCCCATTTTCCACGACGTAGCCGAGGATGGCTAGCCTGGTTGTGCGGAAAACGCATTTCTCCGTATTATAGGTGAGATTGAATTTTTGGGCGGTTTGGAGAAATCGGTGGAGGTTGGCGTCGTGGTCCTGCTGGTCATGGCCGCAGATGGTGACATTATCCAAGTACGGAAACGTGGCCCGCAGCCCGTATTGGTCCACCATTCGGTCCATTGCTCGTTGGAACACCAAAACCCCATTTGTGACGCCAAAGGGAACCCAGAGGAAATGGAAAAGGCGGCCGTCTGCCTCGAACGCCGTGTAGTGGTGGTCCTCCGGGCCGATTGGGAGCTGGTGGTATGCAGACTTCAGATCCCCGGTGGAGAATATGCGGTAATGGGCGATCTGATTCACCATGTCTGCAATTCTGGGGAGGGGGTACGCATCGAGGTGCGGGAACCGGTTAATGGTCTGGCTGTAATCAACCTCCATCCGGAGCTTTTCCCCGGTTTTGCCGACCACCACCTGAGCTCTCCAGAGGCTATTACTGGCCTCTATGACTCCTTCACGCAAAAGACGCCGGACTTCGGATCTGATAAACACCCTGTCCTGTAGACTATATCTCCTGCTGCGAGTGGCCACTGGTCTGCAGTTGGCGGTGAGATTAGTGAAGAGTGGAGGGGGTCGATTTTCAGAGTTGCTAGGCTACATATAGTGAGTCGGGGAAGGGGTCCGCCAAAGCTCCTGAGGTTGCAGTGGAAATCCAGTCCCAGGAGGGAGGGGGGGGGGGGGGGGGGGTGCAGAGATCTGGGAGCACATACAATTGGAAATTGGTGTAGTCGGCACTCTGTATTGTCAGAGTCACAGTAGTGCGCCCCTGTATGTGAACTGAGTGCAACCCCAAGGCGAGGGAGATTGTTTGCTGTGTCGGGAATATCGGGAGCGAGCAGCGCCTTACCAGATCTGGGTGAACGAAGCTCCCAGAGTCGAACAGGCACGGTGTCTCGTATCTGTTGATCTGGACGGACATCATGGAGCTCTTGAGATCCTTTGGCCGCGACTGATCCAAAGTGACTGCACTGAGCTGCGGATAGTCGGTGGCGTGGTCGGTGGTGCTGGAGCGGCCCCGTGATGACTGTTCGCAGAGGTTGTAATCTTCAAGTGGCGTAGCGGGTGATGGCCAAGGTGGCGGCCCCCGTTGATCGCATGTGGCGGGCGGCGAGGAAGATGGCGTCCAAGATGGCCACCCCCATGGATCACACGTGGCGAGCGGCGAGGAAGATGGCACCCACCATGGATTGCACATGGCCGGCCGCATGGGGGAGGATTGCCAAGATGGCGGCCCCCGTGAGTCGCATATGTTGTGCGGTGGCGGAGTCGGCAGACATGCTGCCACATTGCGGGGTCTGTGGGCCTGGGAGTCGGAGGAGCGAGTGTTCGGGTTAGGGTTCGAGTTTTTAGCTCTGGCCAGGCAGACCTTAGCAAAGTGCCCTTTCCGCCCGCAGCTGCTGCAGGTTGCGTTGCGGGCCGGGCATTGCTGCCGGGGGTGTTGGGGCTGGCTGCAAAAGTGGTACGATAGCCCTCCGGGGTGGGCGGGTGGCTGCCCGGCACAGGCTTGGGGCAGTCTCTGGTCGGGGGTCCACGATGGGGTCGCGTGATCGGCCGGCAACGCGGTTAGACGAGGTCGCTAGTTTTACCGTGTCCTCCGGGTCCTGAGCCCCTTTCTTGAGAAGACGCTGCTGTACATAATTGGATTAGACCCCTGCAACATACACGTCTCGGACGGCGAGTTTCATGTGCTGGGAGGCTGTCACGGCCTGGAAGTTACATTCGCATGCTAGGGCTTTAAGGTCGCGCAGATAGTCTTCTTCTTCGCTGGCAGCGAGTTGTAAAGATGTGTCGCTCGTAGATTTCATTCACGGGCCGCACGTACAGGCGGTCGAGTATCGCGAGGGCCTCAGTATAAGAGTCAGTTACATCAAGTTGAGTAGAAATACGATGGCTCACCAGTGCGTGGAGAAGACTGAGTTTCTGTTCTTCTGTAACAGAGGAGGTAGTCGACGCAGCTAGGTAGACCTTGAAGCACCGAAGCCAATGCAGAAAAATTTCCTTTGCCTCTGCGGCCTGTGGATCGAGTTCCAGTCGGTCAGGTTTGAGGGTTGATTCCATAGTAGTTTTCTTAAGCCGATTAAATTGATGCGACCATCAATTCACTCAGAGACACGAGTTGAAGTAAACTGTGGCTTTAATCGGCTTACAGCTGAGCCTGCCTGCGACTATGCTGAACTAAAGGCGGACCGCAGCACTTATACTTCCTGAAGGGGGTGGAGCCGAGCACGGAGCCCTGTACATGCTCCTCATCTCCCCCTATGGGCAGAGCCGTGCAACGGCTCACAGATGGAGCCCACAGGGACACAGTAATGTACAGTGTGAATTATAGTGGTTACACATTCACCACCCTGCACCGGCTCAACCTGACCTGGTTGGTGGAGCAAATGGAAGGGGACTTTAAAAGGTAGGTCATGCTCCCGCTATCACTGGCTGGGAGCGTGCAGACCATGAAAATGACTGTCCTCCCAGATTTTTGTTTGTCTTTCAGTGCCTCCCCATCTTCATCCCCAAGGCCTTTTTTAAGCGGGTGAGTAGGATCATTACGGGGCTTTGTGTGGGCGAATAAGACCCTGCGAGTAAGGAGATCGCTGTTGGAGCGCAGTCGGAGCGGGGGGTGGGGTTGTTGGCGCTGCTGAACTTTCGCAACTACTACTAGGCGGCCAATGTAGCTATGATTAGGAAGTGGCCGATCGGGGGGGGGGGGGGGGGGGGGGGGTGCAGCGTGGGAGCAGCTGGAGGCGGTGTCACGTAAAGGTACTAGTCCGGGAGCTTTGATAATGGCTCCTTTGCCGTTCTTGCCAACCCGTTATTCCACAAGTCCGGTGGTGGTGGCGACACTGCGGATCTGGGGACAGTAGAGGAGGTACAAGAAGGTGGAGGGAGCGTCGATCTGGACCCCGATATGCAACAATCGCAGGTTTGTCCCAGGTAGGATGGATGGTGGGTTCCAGAGCTGGCAGAGGGCAGGCATCAGAAGGATGGGAGATCTGTTCATAGACGGAAGCTTTCCCAGTTTGAAGGTGCTAAAGGACAAATTTAAACTGCCGCCAGGAAATGCCTTTAAATATCTGCAAGTACGAGCCTTCCTGAAAAAAGTTAGTGGCTTTTCCGATGCTGCCGCCACTGAGGATACAGGACAGGATGGTCTCCGGCACCTGGGTGGAGGAGGGGAAGGTGTCAGATATACCAGGAACTACAGGAGGCGGAGGAAACCCCGGTGGAGGAGCTCAAGGGCAAGTGGGAGGATGAGCTAGGTGAGGAGTTGGAAGCGCGTCTGTGGGCAGAGGTGCTGGGCAGGGTTAATTCCTCCTCATGTGCCAGGCTCAGTCTAATTCAATTTAAGGTGGTCCACCGGCATGACAACAGCAAGAATGAGCAAGTTTTTTGGGGTAGAAGACAGTTGTATGAGGTGCAAGGGCAGCCCTGCAAACCATGTCCATATGTTTTGGGCATGCCCGGAGCTTAGAGAGTTCTGGCAAGGATTGGTGAGGGCAATGTCCAAGGTGCTTCACACACGGGTGGTGCCAAGTCCAGAGATAGCGATCTTTGGAGTGTCAGAAGACCCGGCAGTTCAGGGGACTTTGCTTCCCCAGTAGCCCGGAGACGGATTTTATTAATGTGGAGGGACTCGAAGCCCCCGAGTGTAGAGCCTTGGGTTACCGACATGGCTGGGTTACTCAGCCTCGAGAAAATAAAAGTTGCCTGAAGAGGGTCTACGCTAGGGTTCTCTCGGGGGTGGCAGCCGTTCGTCAACTTTCACGGGGAAGATTAAAATGTCAGCAGCAGCAGCAATCTGTGGGGGGGTGAGTGCTTCATTGGGATGGTGTGGGAAGACTGGGTCGCGTGGGGTAATGTCTATTTAATTGTTATTCTATATTCTCTTATTACACTATGTTAATATTCACTCGTTTGTTTTGTTATTGTTTCTACTGTTTTATTACTTAATTGCAGTGTTAATGTAAGCCTACTTTTGACAATTAGAATCATCATAGAATCATTGAATTTACAGTACAGAAGGAGGCCATTCAGCCCATCGAGTCTGCACCGGCTCTTTGAAAGAGCACCCTACCCAAGCCCACATCTCCACCCTATCCCCATAACCCAGTAACCCCACCCAACACTAAGGGCAATTTATCATGGCCAATCCACCTAACCTGCACATCTTTGGACTGTGGGAGGAAACCGGAGGAAACTCACGCACATACGGGGAGAATGTGCAGACTCCGCACAGACAGTGAACCAAGCCAGGAATCGAACCTAGTACCCTGGAGCTGTGAAGCAATTGTGCTAACCACCATGCTACCGTGCTGCCCTTGTTCCCCTCCCATTCACAGTTCCACTTCTCCCTGGCCCACTGCAGGATCTTCTCTTTTTCCACAAACTTGTGGAGTCTTACAATCACCACTCATGGCGGCACCAGAGCTCTTGGCTTCTGCCTCAGAGACCTGTGCGCTCCATCCACCTCTGGGACCACTCACACCATTGATGCCACTGAAAGTCTCACACACACGCACTCGCGCTCTCACACACGCACTCACCTCTCACACACGCACTCGCCCTCTCACACACGCTCACCGTCTTTCACTCACATGCACTCTCTTACACGCATTCTCATAGACACACTCACATACGCACTCTCTCTCAAGACATTCACACTCATTCACACATGCACTCTTACTCACTCGCACTCATTGACACGCTCTGTCACACACACCCGCACGCACACACACGCTCACTGTCACTCACAATCACCACTACCACACACACACAACCTGGGGCTCCGCAGCGTCTCATTCCAGGGCCCGCAGTTAGCCACTCCTCCCTGGGTCCCGCTCTCCGACACTGTGCTTCCCATGCTTTACTCCATGGGCCCTGGTTTGAAATGCTGGAACGACGCTCCCGTGCGGTCTGACAGCACAATACTCCTGATTGTCAAATGCCTTCTGGAAATCTAAGGACACCACAGGTTCCACCTTATCCAAGTTGCTTGTTACTTCCTCAAAGATTTCTAATAAATAAATCAAACACAATTTCACTTTCACAAAAACCTGGTGACGGCTTGATTGCACTGAGATTTTATAAGTGCTTTGCTACAACCCCCTTAATAATAGATTCCGGCATACTCCCACAAAACAAACACAAATTAGCTAAGAAGTTAGAAGGTTGGCTTTCTGAGAAATGGAAACGTTCATATTGGTGCAACAGGAGGCATATCTCTGAGGTTGGTTGAATTCGCTGACACAGAGTGTCTGCTGGTGATTTGGAAATACTCAATGCTGCTTTGGATGACATGCAAGGAGAGAAATCTCTGTCTGTTTGGCACCTGAAAGCTGGGTGGCCAAAGGTCGAATGTGGAAAATAGCATTGTATATCCTCGTAAATGCATTTCAAGCCAGGAATGATGTAACTGCAGAATTGAGGGGTGTGATATCTCAGCAGAGAAATATAAAAGCATTTTATCTTGAACAGGCAGAAAGGAACAATGCCTTTAATTGTGCAACATACCAGGACAAAGGCAAACCATAAATAGATGACTGCATCCAGCTATTTGGAAATCACTGGACCACCTTTGAACTCACTATTTCCTCCTGGGCCTATGTGAAACATTAAAGTGCTGGGCTCCGAGCGAACACCAACAGTCTCTATACAGACCCCTATCTATCCATTCATAACGAGAAAATTACAGACAATGGAAGACTCTAATTTGCATATTTAAGCTGCTTCCCACTTTGGTTTCAGGTTAGGGAATAACTCCCTCTTACAGACAGAATGAATTAGTGTGACATTGTTGCCTACATAAAGTTATAAGAAACGTGCAATATTTCAAAAAGATTTTCGTTATGACTGAAATAGCAGACAGGAAGAAGTCCCTGTAATTACCGTATATACTTGTGTAAAGTCACATTTTTGAGACCAATATTTTGGGCCAAAAGTAAAGGTCAATGTTTACATGGGTAATATTTTTGAGGGATAGACTTGCATGCTTGATTGTGATACACATTTAGCTGTGAGGTTGCTGCCATCATTGGTGGAGAGGAAATGTAAAGGTTCCTGTGCCTTTAGATGAATGAACTGTAGTAATTGCCGGTAAGTAATTAACAATCACAACGTGGTCAGATCCCTGTAAATCCAGGATCGGCTTTCACTCAAGTGCATACGGTAGATATCATTGTGCGGAATGTAAAATTGCATTGTGAAATTATATTGCTTCACAGGAACTAAGCAAAACTCTTGTGATTGGTGGAAAGGCCCGTGTCTGTGGAGATTATGTAAATACACCCACGTTATTTTATAAGCATGACACTGTCACATGATCCAGGACTATATGGGTTTATTGCTCTGTTGCAAAACATATAGAAAAGCCTGGATTTTGTACTTTTTGGGGGAAAATTTGAAAAAAAGTTTATATCACAAATTCACAGGGCCAAACAAGACCAACACAAAAAGAAGTTCCAACCAGCAATTGTAACAATAGCTCCCCTTAACAAAAATACTTCTCTTGCAGACTTTACATTGCCAGACTTGGCCAAAACACGTATTTGCAGTGGTTTATATACATTGTGGTTCAGGCATTAACCGGTCTCTTGTTGTTTTCCTCCCTTCTGCCTGTCTCCTGTGTTTCTCTTGGGTGTATTCTTCCCGCCCATCTTTCTTTTTCTTCCTTGTTTCGTGACTTGCTCGGTGTCTCCCCCCCCCCCCCCCCCCCCCCCCCCCCCCCCCCCCCCCCGCCGGTACTTTATTGGTTGCCGACCACGAACAAATCTTGGAACAAGTTGGTGTGAATGGCTTCCACGTCCTGTAAAAACCTTTGTCTGACCCATGGATGGCAAACGTTCTCTTCCAGTCTGCAGCCTTGGGTGTTGCTGCCAATTATCAGCCAAGCAGGTGTCTCTGGCAAGCAATCATGGAGGCAAAGGCTAGGGAGTCAGCCCCCTCCCCATGAAGAGCTCTGGCTGCTCTGATACCCCGAATGTAGATCGGGAGAGATCTGAACAGGAAAGGAACCTGGGCAGTACGTTCATTTTGATTGTCTGCACTCTCCCTGCAATGGAGAGTGTTTGTGAAAGTACCGTGAAAATGCCCTAGTCGCCACATTCCAGCGCCTGTTCAGATACACAGAGGGAGAATTCAGAATCTTCAAATTATCTAACAGCGTAGCTCACCACTCGCTCTCTCGACAGCTGCTCTCAACAGCAACCAACAACGATGACCCTTCACCGGCTAAAGAGGAAGACCATCTATGCCATCGACGGAAGGACCAGAAATAAGAACAACTACGACCAGCAATAGGCTTTAAACACTGCGGACTCCAGATAAGGCCATATCTGCCCGGTACTTCTCAGTCACTTGTCCATCGTATACGAGTTAAAGACACACTGTGGTTTAGGCACAACATTAGTAACATGCCCATCTATGGCCTGTGATATCTGTTCATAGAACGCCTTGTCGGCAAGGAAGGCCGTGTCCAGCCTCCATGGAGGGCGTTGTGTTCGGCCCGTCTCCAACCTCACATCCACGTAATATGGAGTGAGGTTGGAGATTACGATTGCGGAGTACTCCACTCCTACTATCCCTGGAAGCACCGCTTTCCACATTGTGAAGAAGTCGATCCAGGTGTAGAACGTATGTACCTGGGAGGAGAAAGAGAACTTCTCCCCTGGGTGCGTGAACTTCCAGGGGTCCACTGCCCCCATCTGCTCCTTGAAGTTATTCAATTTGTTCGCCATGTTTGATAGTTTCCCTGATTTGGGACTGGATCTGTCCATTCGTGGGTCCTGTACACAGTTCTCTCCCCCCCCCCCCCCCCCCCAAATAGCAAACCGGTGTGTGTCTATGTTGAGGATTTCTGCCAGAGTTGCATTTATAAATTCCATATCGTTGCAGTCGGGTGCGTACACGTTTATAAGGACCACTGGTGCCCCTTCCAGGACACCCCTAACATAACATACCACCCCCCTGGGTCTGTGACCATCTTGTCGCCGTGAAGGCTGTCCTCTTGTTGAGCCCTCGTCCTGAAGCACGATAGGTAAGTCTGCCCAACCCAACTCTTTCCTACTCCCAATTGGTCGGCCCTCAAGATTTTTCAGATGGGCAAAGATGCAGGATCTTTTCACTGGCCATTAAGTCCTCTGACGTTTCAGGTGACTATCCTGATCCCTTCCTGCAGGGTCAACCATACTTATCTTGTGAATGCCCCCCTGCACTCTGGGTTTTCCCTTTGTGTGTGTGTGTGGGGGGGGGGGGGGGGGGGGGGGGGGGTGGCAGTCCAAAATGGCTATTGTCACGTGTTCGCCATGTGGATGCACCCCTGCATTCCAGGGTTTCCCTTTGTCCAGGTGCCATCCAAAACGGCCGTTGTCATCATATCCACCATGTGGATGGGGCCCCTGCACTCCAGGGTTTCCCTTTATTTGGGGGTCAACCAAGGTGGCAGTTCTTGGTGTTCTGGTTTCTGCTGTTGCCCTGTGTGCCATGTTGTATCCAGCATCCTTCCTTTCCAGGCTCTTACTGATCCTGCCATCTTTTCAGCTCCTAGAATTGTTTGTGGCATTTTCCGGTAGCTGTGGTGATCTTGAAGGATGAGGGGTTTTTTTTCGCAAATTTAGTAGCCTATTTTTGTGCTAAAGGTGCCAAATTCCAACTTCCAGGAGAGCCACCTTTCCTGCGCCGCTCAGCACATCTCCGTCACTAGACATCGCACTTACACTAACAGCAAATATGTCAAAGTTGACCATTCTTATTGTGCAATTGACAGCAACTGCTGGCTGGCTCATAAGCCCAGTTAATGATGAAGTTGCTGTCAGTGACTCCCTGCTCCTTCACAGGATGCACTGAAATCCCACAGATGACAATCTTTAAAAATCATTGAACTGACAAGATTTTTATTACGGGCCAGGGTTTATAGAACCCCAAAGTATATCAGGGAGTTCACCTGACTCACAATTTTTAATAGATTTTGGTTATAGGGAGCACAAGGATCCACTTTACAGGTGTGATGCAACAGAGAACTAAAAGTATTTTTAAACAAAAACAATGTTTATTCTATGAATCCAGTTAACATTTTATAAACACACAGTAAACAGTTTATCAACTACCAACCCTGATAACCCCCCAAAAAGATACAGTACTCTATAGGTAACCCTTGATACCTTTCCTAGCAACACCCACAAGTTAAACCCCTTTTTTAAACAAAGACAGCAGGTTTAACTTCTCTACAGAAACAGGTATTACTTTGAAATCATCAATGAGTTAAAGACTAATGAGCTAAATTTTTTAGCTTGTAGAGAGAAATAGCATTTTACACATCTGCTTGCTTTAAATACAGCTCTCCAACTCTGAAAACGAAACTAAACACATTGCAGCTGCCAGCTCAAAACAAAAGTGAAAGACAGACAGCCCAGCTCCACCCACACACTGACATCACTGCAGCTATTTATAAACATTCATTTCTTAAAGATACACTCCCATGATACTTTGTCCATTTGTGTTGTAATATAACTTTTGAAAAACCCTTAAAAGTTATGCCTTGTTAATGAGGCAGAACTGGGTTTTTAACAACATCCAACAGCAGCCCTGGAAAACTTTTCTTTATGTAATGTTAACTTTTTCAATTATGATGAATATGTTAGTTAAATATAAATCATTTTTTAAAGAAAAAAATTATATTTCCGTTTTTAATGTTTATGTCCTTATCTTTATTTTGCTCTCTGTAGAATTTAGTGCATTTTATTTCCTGGTTTCCATTTTGTGAGAATTCTTCAATGTAATTGGCTTCTTGGCTCCAGGTGTCAGAAACCTATCCTGTGCAATTGTGTAGGTTTACTGCTTTTTCGAAAACAGCACAGATGCAGTAGAAATTTTCAAAAGGGAATCTGAAGTATTATGCGGAAAGAGCAGGAGTGTGGGATTAACTGGACAGCTCTTTCAAAGAGCTAGTACAGACATGAAGGTCCAAACTGCCTCCTACTGTAGCTGGAAGAGTTCTTTGAAATCTCCCATTCTGATGTTGCAAAGTTGGATGCCAGCAGCAAAGAGGGCGCCTTTACATTACCGTCGCCATTGGCCAAATGACCAAAATTACATTGGCAGGTAGACGTATTGAACAGTGTGGCAAAGCGGGTATGTGTAAAAATAGGTTAGACTGTCGCAGTGCATGATATGCCCCAGCTTCAGTGCTGCCCAGAACTTGATAAGGGGATGGCAGATGATCCTACGCGTTTTCTCCATTGAACACCCCCCACCCCCAGGTGTATCAGCACCAGCAGAGAATGGAATCAGTTGAGGTGGGGGCAGAATCGGCCTAAAGATTAGCCTGAATTAAATTTAGACCCTGGTTCAACCTCCAACTGACCCAAGGCCTAAATTAGCCAGGTATCTAAAGCCTGAGGAAAGGGAGAGTTGCCAACTTGCTCTTCTTTCAAATGCAGGTTCAACGGGCCTTATTATCCCAGACGTCTACTGACCAGTACCATTTTCTCTCGCACAGTGCAGTGCAAACCGTATGTGCTTGTGTTTTGCAATAACATGATGTCAAGGTGTTATTTTAATGAAACGTCCTGGCATATAAACTTTACGGCATAAAAAAGTTAAATAATAAACTTTGTAGATCGTTCACTTTAGATAAAGATGCACCAGAGAGATCTGCTTCATGATTTCAAACAATACACACCAAACTTGTCGGGTTGCCATTCCTGTTGGAATGACTGAGAGACGACTGGATTCGCCCTCAGCAATCTCCCGGCAGATGCTAAAAGCAGTCCAGAAGATTTTGAAATGACAGGATTCCGTTTATTGATTCCCAGCGGCCACAGAGTCCATTTACTTAATGGTGATGGATAAATGTGTTTGCAGACAGCACTCCTGGAGACGCAGCGCGATGACCTGGATGTTTATGTCACGGCCACGCACACATACTCCGCTCACGATATCGCCCAGCCTGTTTCACTTCCCCACCGGAATCTGGCACTGAGCAGGAGAACGAGCCAGCCTCAGGTGAACCCAACCTCGAGGAGAGACTGACAATTAGAAACCAAAGGACCCAGCCCAGCCAGGAGCTAAAGGAGCATGCAATAAAGGGCTACTGTTTGAACTTTCAACTGCCCCTGCCTGGCTGGAGAATTGATACCCACCAGTCCATCCTAGCCTAGAAAGCTTTAGCGGCTCATGGGACCCTTGCTGAAGAGAAAGTCCCAAGAGACTGAGAGGTATGCGGGAGCGCTGTTTCCAGTTTTACCACTGGGCTGGAAACATTGCATTGGCTACAAAGGCCTAAAACGTAGAAAGCTTTTCACCGAGAGATAACTCAAGAGTCTCACACTAAAATAGAAAACTTGGCTTTACTGTGCACAATTTGGGAATGACAGGTCAAAGGTCAATCAAAGACATAATCAGATTCAGGCAAAATAAATCTCCAGAAACAGCTTCACTCTGAGTTGGCAACCCTACAAACCAGAGAGGTAACTTTACAGATAGACTTCCTACCAAAGATTTACTTGAGCACAGATTGGGATTTTGTCGATACTCTGGTCAGAAATGATGTCCCAAGGAGGTGAAGTCTTTTCTGTTCTCAACAGGATTCAGGTAACATCCCATGAATACCCTGATCCGTATCCAGAGTTTAAACAACCTTGTTGGAATGCGGATGGATTATTTTCTGTTTCAAGGGAAAATCTAACCCTTAAAAGAGTTCAGTCTGGAATTTCCGCCAGTCACTTGTTCACCTTCACAGGACCTTACACCTCACCCATCACCTTGTTGAAAAGCACCTTTTGATCTTGTGGAGTCATTGCCTCGTAGCTGGACAACTCCAACGTGAAAGTAGCATTGCCTGACGTCAAAGTGCGAAGTGCAGTTGAATAACTCTGCAACCAATTAACAAAGAAGTTCAGATCCATCGGAAAACGTACAGCATTAAAACTGCCGGCAAAGCCAAGAATGAGTTATACAACCAAAATCATTTATACTGTAA
The DNA here is from genome assembly GCF_902713615.1 of Scyliorhinus canicula. Lineage (NCBI taxonomy): Eukaryota > Metazoa > Chordata > Chondrichthyes > Carcharhiniformes > Scyliorhinidae > Scyliorhinus > Scyliorhinus canicula. The sequence continues at coordinate 153,594,858 of NC_052153.1, forward strand.
ACAAGAGACTTCAATCAAAATCAAAAATAATGTTCACATGAGAATAATTTCTCACAATTCTATTATTTCATAATTTAAACAGTCTTATACAATATATCACAAATGTATTTGAAGACAATGCAAATCTGAGTGCAAAATTTCTTTGAATTTAGCAGTAAACTATGAGGTTAAAATTTGATTGTGCTGCTTGGGTGGAATGAACTGGGCGCAGGGAGCTATCCCTATCCAGAAACACAGCAAGAAGTCTTACAACACCAGGTTAAAGTCCAACATGTTTGTTTCAAACACTAGCTTTCGGAGCACTGCTCCTTCCTCAGGTGAAGCAGTGCTCCGAAAGCTAGTGTTTGAAACAAACATGTTGGACTTTAACCTGGTGTTGTAAGACTTCTTACTTTGCTCACCCCAGTCCAACGCCAGCATCTCCACACCATGGTATCCAAAAACAGGCAGGCCGAAGGATCAGTTAATGTTGAGCTTTAGTTTAAATTGTCTAAAGAGTTACATGCACTTAAACACTTCCCCTGGTCAACCTGCTGGTAGCAGCCCTCAGGTAGGTCTCAAAAGGGGTGTGCATGTTGCACGGTGAAGGCATGTCTTACTGAGGTATGGGTGTCCAGCACATGCAATAAAAGAGCTAGAAGGTTGTAACGTCTGCTGTAAACATGAACAGGTAACGAGCAACAGCTTATGGGATTCAATCTTGAGTCGTCTATGTAATATATAGCAATGTTGGGTACTCTTTCTTTGATAGATTATTCGCGCTTTCTTATCCATCTGACCTGCAGGTATCGGGCATAGAGTGGAGTCTGGTTTTCACAAGCAATCAAGAATGGTGAGCTGCACCTGAGTCGGAGGGCATCCTGCAATGTGAAATACAATAACCATCCCCGCAGCATAATGTAGAGTGGGTGCTGCACAACTTCAGTTGCACAGAGAATAGGTTTTGTCAACCCCTGCATTGGGTTTCCTCACAATTTATATTTGCTTGCACGTTTCCCCTGCCTTGACCATGGCTGATAAACATTGAAAGGTTATTTTGAAGTCTGATAATGATTGAGATCATATCATCCCCACACACACCCCTCTTACCTTTAAATATACATATTCCTTAAATTTGGACCTGTTGGCCAGATTTTCCCCTTTCACCATTAGGGCTGTAAGCTTTGCAGACAGCTACGAATAAATTATCCAAACAAAACGATATGTGGGAAACTGAGGTAACCAGTTCACTGCACTGCTGACGAACCAGCTGTGCTCCAACAAGGTAGCAGAAAATTCTCTGACAGTGGAAACTTTCCTTTAGTTTTGTTTACATGTGGCAATGCCCAGATTCTTCGGGCTCACGTTCAGGAGCAGATCAGTCAGAAAACACATTTTTCTTTTTTTTTTTTTAAATTTAGAGTACCCAATTCATTTTTTCCAATTAAGGGGCAATTTAGTGTGTTCAATCCACCTACACTGCACATCTTTGGGTTGTGGGGGTGAAACCCACGCAAACACGGGGAGAATGTGCAAACTCCACACGGACAGTGACCCAGAGCCGGGATCGAACCTGGGACCTCAGCGCCGTGAGACTGCAGTGCTACCACTGCGCCACCATGCTGCCCAGAAAACACATTTTTAACCTCAATTCACTTAGTTTACTCATGCTGTTCAGAATTTTCTGGAACAATTCTCTTCATTGCGACTGTTGAGCCAGGGGCCGGTTTCGCTCAGTTGGCTGGACAGCTAGCTCGTGATGCACAGCAAGGCCAGCAGTGCGGGTTCAATCCCCATATCGACTGAGGTTATTCATGAAGGCCCCGCATTCATAACATTTTCCCTCGCCTGAGGTGTGGTGATCCTCAGGTTAAATCACCACCAGTCAGCCTATGGCCATCCTGGATTATGGGAACTTTACTTACTTACTTTTACTGGCTTAAAGTGTACAAAACCCTGGTCCAACCTTTCATAAAACCCTTCAAATGCTCAGCTGGAGGTGTTTTATAACTTACCATCATTTCTGCAAGTGGAACAGAAGCCAATGCGACTCGGCTGTCCTGCCGGTTTTGAATTTCTCGGATACTTCCTCTTCGCTGGGCCAGATCTGCCAGCACCACACTAAGGTAATCCTCTTCTACTGTGATTTCCAGGCTCATCACAGGTTCCAGCACCTGGCTTTGAGCCTGTTTTAATGCCTAAATGTAAAGGAACAGTGTCACTTTGATCAATAGCAAATTCAGGCTATGGAACTGAGAAAGCTAGAGTTTGAAGAAAAAAGTCTACAATTCATGAATGTACAATGTATGTACAACTTTAATGAGGAGATTATGTCACTGAGTTGATCTGCAGCCAAACAAAAGTGTAAATATTCATAAACCATTGAAACTCTACCCTGGTTACACTGTTGAAGTAAAGATTGAATCCTTAAATAAAATGACAGAAAATCTTTTACTTGTCTTTAGACCCCAATTTAGACTGGTCTCAAAACCTCAAAAAGGGGCTTTTCACAGTACCTTCACTGAAGCCTACTTGTAACAATAAGCAATTATTATTATTATTCTCTCTGTGGAGAGAAATACAGTGTTAATGTTAAAGGGCCTGTAGAAGAGTCAATGGACTCGAAGCAGTTAATGTTTCTCTCTCCTCAGATGCCGTCAAACCTGCTGCGTTTATCCAGCATTTTTCTGTCAGATTTCCAGCATCCTCAGTATTTTGCTTTTATCAACACCTTGAAGGTTGTTTTTAATTGACTGTAATTTAAACCATGTCATCATCAACAACAATTTATATTCATACATCATTGTTTGGCTAGAAAATATTCCACGGTCGTTCACCGAGGTGAGTGAAAAGGGATGATGAGTCAAAGTAAGAAAGATTAGAAGGGTCATTCAAAAGTTCTGTCAAAGAGGTGGTCTTCAAGAAGAGAAAGCAGGGTGTAGGAGGAAATTCGAAACTGGGACAAAGTTGGTGATGAAAGTGAGGGGCGGAAGTAAAGGAGGCTGGAGTCAAATTAACAATTTGATGAATATAGACATTGTTACATAGAACATAGAACAGTACAGCACAGAACAGGCCCTTCGGCCCTCAATGTTGTGCCGAGCCATGATCACCCTACTCAAACCCACGTATCCACCCTATACCCGTAACCCAACAACCCCCCCCTTAACCTTACTTTTTTATTAGAACACTACGGGCAATTTAGCATGGCCAAATCACCTAACCCGCACATCTTTGGACTGTGGGAGGAAACCGGAGCACCCGGAGGAAACCCACGCACACAGGGGGAGGACGTGCAGACTCCACACAGACAGTGACCCAGCCGGGAATCGAACCTGGGACCCTGGAGCTGTGAAGCATTTATGCTAACCACCATGCTACCCTGCTGCCCATATTACATTTTATATTTGTGACAGTAATATTATCGAAATCCTGAGTTTAGGTATATATTTGTTGTAGCAATATTGTTAAAAAAAACTAGGTTACGTTTTCCAGATTGTGCATCTGCTCAAGCTATAATTAAGGAGTCTTAAAAGGTGAGGTCATGATTGCTTCTAACCATTTACTTGTTTACATATAGAGGGCTAATTAAATATTGTTATGCTTGCTGGAGATTCCTGGAGTAGTTAATTTATAAGGGGGTGTATTTAGTCCTAGATAAGGTCATGTGACATCTTAGTGGAACACAGATGATGCAATTAATGGGAAAAGCCAGGTCTGTCTATAGTTTTTCAGTTTGCCGTAGGATTTAAGTCTGACAAATGCTGCTAGGTTGAACAGAACTGTACTGATTCTGCTCCTGAAAGGGTCTCTCTCCCAAGTCTCTACACAACTAAGCAAGTAAGCTGTTTGTTAACTTTATTTCTAAGTGGCATTCGAACTGTATTGGGGTGCTTAATTGGAGTCAGTAGCAGGTATAGATAGTAAGTTTAAGTTTTTCTTTTTGTCTAAGAACTGTTTAACTGATAATTGTAGAGCCATTTAATTTGATGTTGATGTGGTTAATTCTGTGTTTAAATTAAAGTTTGGTTTTAACATAAAAGATACCTATTGGTCAGAGTCATCACTACCGGGGTGAAGTATCCATTCCTCACATTTTTATAAATTGAAATAAATTGTTTAGGGTTCTCGCCCGGTATCCTAACAAATGTTGGGGTCTGGTCCAGTATCCTAACAACAGAGTTTGGAAGATGGTTGTAAAACTAGAGGAAGTTACAGAGATAGGGCCAAGGGAAGTCTGCTACAAATAATTTTTAATTTTAGGAGGACCAGAAGCCAAGGTAGGCCAGATGTGATGACTGAACAGTATTTAGTGGAGATAAGTTCTGAGTTAACAGTTTGGGAATGAAGTTCTATTGTTTGGAGCTATTCATTATTATGCTAAATTATATTTAGCTTCAAAATTATTTTTAGGGACTCCAGCTTTCCATAGCAGATTGGACGGCAAGGTGGCACAGTGGTTAGCACTGCTGCCTATGGCCCGGATTTCGAATTCCAGTCCTGGGTCACTGTCCGTGTGAAGTTTGCACGTTCTCCCCGTCTGTGTGGGTTTCACCCCCACACCCAAACATGTACAGGGTAGGTGGATTGGCCACGCTAAATTGCCCATTAATTGAAAAAAAAAAATGAGTACTCTAAATTTTTTTTTTTTTTAAACTTTCCATAGCAAATGACATGAGTCATATTTGTTTGTTTAGCTTTTTAAATCTTTTGCATGGCAAGTTGTCAGAAATGTGAGATGATAATGATACTGTCTCTGGTATCTGCTGAACAGGACGAGCAACTGTGTTACACCTTAACCAATCAGATTGGAGGGCTGAGAAATTAACAGCACAAGGGCAGAGAAAGGAACTGTAAGTTAGAAGGAGTGATTTCAATGTCCAATCATGTATAGAAAAAGAAATGGAGAAAGAAAAAAAAACTTGGATTGAGAGAAAAAGTGGGCAATAATGAAAAAAATATTGAAAATGCTAAATCTGACAACACCAACGAAGACCTGAAGGGATGAGATTCCTCATTTGTAACAGTTAATTTTCAGTGCCAGCAAGGTTGTTTGACTGAAATGACCATTTAACACATTATTAAAAGTGAATGAAATGAACAAGTCTAAACTATGTGGAGAGCTTAGTTTGTAACTACTGCTCAAACACAGTAACTTCACACCATTCAACAGTGAAACAGACAGTGAAGTGTCATTTTTGTAAAGATTACAATGGAGCAAAACAAATTAGGCAGCAACCTTTAGATATTTGAGTTTAACCATGTATCGCCACTTGCCAGAAGCTGCTTTACCATTTAAACAGGAGTAGCATTGAGCTCCCTGAGCCTCATGGTTACTTTGATTCCACATTCTGGTTTCTGGAATTAAATTTGACATATAAACCTACGCATTAGGCACATAAGTAGACCATTCTGCCCTTAAACACTACCACCAGAATGAATGAGAACTAAACGGAATTCAGATTTCTAAATACTATACGTAAAAACTTTCTAAATACTATATATAAAAACATTGAGCATTTCCAGCTACGGTTGACTACAAGCTCATCTTCAAAATCAGCAACTGGGAAATGGTTTGCTAACAGCCAAGTTTCCTCATTCAGGAAATGAGAGATTGTTAGGTAACTGCCTTGTGAGACGTCAGTCAGGAAATGCTTTGGTGTTGACAGCCTTTGATTATGCTTATCATATTTTATTCTTTTTCCTCAATGGCAATCTATTCCATTTTGTTTAATTTTCATGGATTGTCAGGTTATACATCTGGAAAACCTCTTCAAGAGACTCCATCTTCCATCAGTACTTTATTCATGTTTAGCTTTTTAAAATTACTTTTTTTTAAAAATCTTCCTTTTTTTGCTGTATCTGTCACAATAGAAGGGTAAATTCACTGATCTTATGTTCCCAGTGAGGAATCACACTCAAAGGGAGTCTGAGTTAGAGAACTTTATTTTAATTCATTCTTGGAATGTGGGCATCACAGGCATGGTCAGCATTTATTGCCCATCTCTAATTCCTCTGGATCATCTGGAGAGCAGACTGGGGGTTGGGCATGAACCTTCAACAAGTGGTTTGATGCAACTGACTGGCTTGATAGACAGCTTCCGAAGGCTGTGGAACCGAAGTCACACAAGTAGGCCAAACTGGGTAAGGATGGCAAGTTTCCTTCCATAGCATCCCTAAAGTGCAGAAGGCCATTCGGCCCATTGAGTCCGAAAGAGCACCCACCCAAGTCCAACCACCCAGCCCTGTCCCTGTAAATCCGACTAACCTGAAAATTAATGAAAATGAAAATCGCTTATTGTCACGAGTAGGCTTCAATGAAGTTACTGTGAAAAGCCCCTAGTCGGCACATTCCGGCGCCTGTCCGGGGAGGCCTGTACATCTTTGGACACAAATTTTAGATAACAGCTGATTACTGCAGATTTTTTTTTAAAGATTCATTTGCGGGATGTGGGCATTGCTGGTTAGGCCAGCATTTATTGCCCGTCCCTAGTTGCCCTTGAGAAGGTGGCGCTGAGGCGCCTTCTTGAACCGCTTCAGTCCTTGAGGTGTAGGTACACCCACTGTGCTGTTAGGAAGAGAGTTCCAGGATTTTGCCCCAGCGACGGTGACAGAACGGCGATATATTTCCAAGTCGGGGTGGTGAGTGACTTGGAGGGGAACCTCCAAGTATCTGTTGCTCTCGTCCTTCTAGACGATAGTTGTCGTGGGTTTGGAAGGTGTTGTCTAAGGTGTCTTGGTGAGTTACTGCAGTGCATCTTGTAGATGGTACACATGGCTGTCCTTGTTCGTTGGTGGTAGAGGGTTTGAATGTTTGTGGAAGGAGGAGCAATCAAGTGGGCTGCTTTGTCCTGGATGGCAGCTATGATAAAGCCATTGAATGTCAAGGGGGTGGTGGTTAGGTCCTTTTTTGTAGGAGATGGTCATTGTCTGGCACTTGTGTGGTGCAAATATAACTTGCCACTTGTCAGCCCAAGCCTGAATATTGTCCAGGTCTTGTTGCATTTGGACATCGACTGTTTCATTATCTGAGGAGTCGCAAATGTTTCTGAACATTGTGCAGTCATCTGCAAACACCCCCACTTCTAACCTTGTGAGGGAAGGGAGGTCATTGATAAAGCAGCTGAAGGTGGTTGGACCTAGGACACTACCCTGAGGAACTCCTGCAGTGATGTCCTGGAGTTGAGATAATTGACCTCCAACCACCACAACCATCTTCCTTTCGGCCAGTTACGACTCCAACCAGCAGAGAGTTTTCCTCCTGATTCCCAGTGACTCCAGATTAGCTAGGGCTCCTTGATGCCACACTTGGTCAAATGCTGCCTTGATGTCAAGGGCAGTCACTCTCACCTCAAGCATTCAGCTCTTTTGTCCACGGTTGAACCAAGGCTGTAATGAGGTCAGGAACTGAGTAACTCTGGTGGAACCCAAACTGAGCATCATAGAACATAGAACATTACAGCGCAGTACAGGCCCTTCGGCCCACGATGTTGCACCGTCCTGTGAAACCCTTCTAAAGTCCCTCTACACTATTCCCTTATCGTCCATATGCCTATCCAATGACCATTTGAATGCGTTTAGTGTTGGCGAGTCCACTACTGTTGCAGGCAGGGCATTCCACGCCCTTACTACTCTCTGAGTAAAGAACCTACCTCTGACATCTGTCCTATATCTATCTCCCCTCAATTTAAAGCTATGTCCCCTCGTGCTGGACATCACCATCCGAGGAAAAAGGCTCTCGATGTCCACCCTATCTCATCCTCTGATCATCTTGTATGCCTCAATTAAGTCCCCTCTTAACCTTCTTCTCTCTAACGAAAACAGCCTCAAGTCCTTCAGCCTTTCCTCATATGATCTTCCCTCCATACCAGGCAACATTCTTGTAAATCTCCTCTGTACCCTTTCCAATGCTTCCACATCCTTCCTATAATGTGGCGACCAGAACTGCTCACAATACTCCAAATGCGGCCGCACCAGAGTTTTGTACAACTGCAACATGACCTCATGGCTCCGAAACTCAATTCCTCTACCAATAAAAGCTAACACACCGCACGCCTTCTTAACAACCCTCTCAACCTGGGTGGCAACTTTCAGGGATCTATGGACATGGACACCGAGATCTCTCTGCTCGTCCACACTACCAAGAATCTTACCATTTGCCCAGTACTCTGCCTTTCTGTTATTCCTTCGAAAATGAATCACCTCACACTTTTCTGCATTAAACTCCATTTGCCACCTGTCAGCCCAGTTCTGCAGCTTATCTATGTCCCTCTGTAACTTGTAACATCCTTCTGCACTGTCCACAACTCCACCGACTTTAGTGTCATCTACAAATTTACTCACCCATCCTTCTACACCCTCCTCCAGGTCATTTATAAAAATGACAAACAGCAACGGCCCCAAAACAGATCCTTGTGGCACACCACTAGTAACTGGACACCAGTCAGAGCATTTCCCATCAACCACCACTCTTTGTCTTCTATCAGCTAGCCAATTTCTGATCCAAACTGCTAAATCCCATGCCTCTGTATTTTCTGCAATAGCCTATCGTGGGGAACGTTATCAAACGCTTTACTGAAATCCATATACACCACATCAACTGCTTTACCCTCATCCACCTGTTTGGTCACCTTCTCGAAGAACTCAATGAGGTTTGTGAGGCACGACCTATCCTTCACAAAACCATATTGACTATCTCTAATCAAATTATTCCTTTCCAGATGATTATACATCCTATCTCTTGTAAACCTTTCCAAGACTTTTCCCACAACAGAAGTAAGTCTCACTGGTCTATAGTTACCGGGGTTATCTCTACTCCCCTTCTTGTACAAGGGGACAACATTTGCTATCCTCCAATCCTCTGGCACTATTCCTGTAGACAAAGATGACTTAAAGATCAAAGCCAAAGGCTCAGCAATCTCCTCCCTAGCTTCCCAGAGAATCCTAGGATAAATCCCATCCGGCCCAGGGGACTTATCTATTTTCACACTTTCCAGAATCGCTAACGCCTCCTCCTTATGAACCTCAAGCCCTTCTAGTCTAGTAGACTGTATCCCCGTATTCTCCTCGACAACTTTGTCTTTTTCCTGTGTGAATACTGACGAAAAATACTCATTTAGCACCTCTCCTATCCTCTCGGACTCTACACACAACTTCTCACTACTGTCCTTGACTGGCCCTACTCTTACCTTAGTCATTCTTTTATTCCTGACATACCTATAGAAAGCTTTAGGGTTATCCTTGATCCTACCTGCCAAAGACTTCTCATGTCCTCACTTGGCTCTTCTTAGCTCTCTCTTTAGAGCCTTCCTAGCTAACTTGTAACTCTCAAGCGACCCAACTGAACCATCACATCTCATCTTCACATAAGCCTCCTTCTTCCTCTTGACAAGTGATTCGACTGCTTTAGTAACCCATGGTTCCCTCACTCGACCACTTCCTCCCTGCCTAACAGGTACATACTTATCAAGGACACGCAGTAGCTGTTCCTTGAACATGCTCCACATTCCCTGCAGTTTTCTTCTCCAGGCGATGCATCCCAAGTCTTGCCTCATCGCATCATAATTGCCTTTCCCCCAGCAATAACTCTTGCCCTGCGGTTTATACCTATCCCTTTCCATCGCTAAAGTAAACATAATCGAATTGTGATCACTATCACCAAAATGCTCACCTACCTCCAAATCTAACACCTGTCCTGGTTCATTACCCAGTACCAAATCCAATACGGCCTCGCCTCTTGTTGGCCTATCTACATACTGCATCAGGAAACCCTCCTGCACACATTGGACAAAAACGGATCCATCTAAAGTACTCGAACTATAGTGTTTCCAGTCAATATTTGGAAAGTTAAAGTCCCCCATAACAACTACCCTGTTATTTTCGCTCCTATCCAGAATCACCTTTGCAATCCTTTCCTCTACATCTCTGGAACTTTTCGGAGGCCTGTAGAAAATGCCTAACAGGGTGACCTCTCCTTTCCTGTTTCTTAACTCAGCCCATACTACCTCAGTATTCGAGTCCTCATCAAATGTCCTCTCAGCCACCGTAATACTGTCCTTGACTAACAATGCCACCCCTCCCCCTCTCTTACCACCTTCCCTGAACTTACTGAAATATCTAAACCCCGGCACCTGCAACAACCATTCCTCGCCCTGCTCTATCCATGTCTCCGAAATGGCCACAACATCGAAGTCCCAGGTACTAACCCATGCCGCAAGCTCACCCACCTTATTCCGGATGCTCCTGGCATTGAAGTAACTTTATTACTTTAGACCACCTTCCTTCCTGCCGGTACACTCCTGCAACTTTGAAACCTTACTCATGACCTCACTACTCTCAGCTTCTTGTGTACTAGAGCTACAATTCAGGTCCCCAATCCCCTGCTGAACTAGTTTAAACCCTCCCGAAGAGCATTAGCAAACCTCCCCCCGAGGATATTAGTACCCCTCTGGTCCATGTGGAGACCATCCCGTTTGTAGAGGTCCCACCTACCCCAGAATGAGCCCCAATTGTCCAGGAATCTGAAACCCTCCCTCCTGCACCATTCCTGCAGCCACGTGTTCAACTGCTCTCTCTCCCTATTCCTCGTCTCGCTAGCACGTGGCACGGGTAACAACCCAGAGATAATAACTCTGTTTGTTCTAGCTCTAAGTTTCCACCCTAGCTCCCCGAATTCCTGCCTTACATCCCTATCCCTTTTCCTACCTATGTCATGGTACCTATGTGGACCACGACTTGGGACTGCTCCCTCTCCCCCTTAAGGAACCCGAAAACACGATCAATAACATCTGTGAGCATGTTATTGCTGTGTAAATGCCACTTGATAGCACTGTTGATGACTCCTTCCATCATTTTGCTGATGATGGAGAGTAGACTGATAGGGCAGTAATTGACTGGATTGGATTTGTCCTGTTTCTTGTGTACAGGACACACCTGGGAAATTCTCCACATTGTTGGGTAATTGCCAATGTTGTAGCTGTACTGGAACAACTTGGTTAGGGATGCGGCAAGTTCTGGAACTCAAGTCTTCAGTTCTATTGCCAGGATATTGTCAGGACCCATGAACAATATCAGCAGGTCTGACAGCATCTGTGGAGAGAGAAAGAGAGAACTGAGCTAACATTTCGAGTCTGGATGACTCTCAAAGCAACTTTTTATCATGGCCAATCCACCCAACCTACACAACTTTGGACTGTGGAAGGAAACCGGAGCACTCAGAGGAAACTCATGCAGACACAGGGAGAACATGCAAACTCCACAAATACAGTCCCCCAAGGACAGAATTGAATCTGGGACCCTACGCTGTGAAGCAGCAGTGCTAACCACTAAAGAGTTGAGTTTTTAAAGACAATCTTACAGCTTAATGAACCCCCCTACTGATAGCAGTATTTTAATCAGGGTAACAATGTTACAGACCAACCGGCAGATCAGGCTGTCCTTGAACATGGTCCTCCACTAGGACTACAAGATCAGCGAGTTTATCTCATTATCTTCTTCATTTTCTTTTTGGGTTGACTACTTGCTTTGGCTCTTTAACAGTCAGCTTCTAAATTAAACAAGCAGTCTCCTTCCCCACAGGAAGCACTGGTTGTTTAGTTACAGCTACTCATACCCAACACGAACGGATAGAGATGGTTGAGCCAAATAAGATGGGATCTTTGTAAGTAGCTCAGAAAAATAAAGCAGTTTGAATCTGATTTCAATGCCAATCAGGTTCAAGCTCGTTTTTCTATTCAAAGCTTTGTGAAACTGCAGTTTTTTGAACTTCCTATTTTAGCAATGCATTACAGCCTCAAAATACTGCGCCACAAAGCAACAGGATGTGATTGCGAGTGATCATCAATGTGTTGAAGTCAAATTTAAGAAGTGGTCAGAAAAATCGAAGAGTATGGAAAGCAATGCTTGAGCGGAGTCAGGGAGAGGACGGGCTGGAGCTGGCAAATTTTAGTAACTATTACTGGGCGGCTAATATAGCCATGATCAGGAAGTGGGGGGTGGGGTAGGGGTCGGCATGGGTACGTATAGAGGCAGCTTCTTGTAAGGACCCTAATCTGGGGGCGTTGGTAACTACGCCTCTGCCGCTCCGGCCGGCGCGATACTCCACCAGCCCCGTGGTGGCGGCAGCCCTGAGAGTTTGGAGCCAATGGAGGAGGCATGTGGGAGCATCGGTCTGGGCCCCAATCTGTGATAATCACCGGTTTGCCCCGGGGAGAATGGATGGGGGGTTCCGGATATAGCAGAGAGCAGGGATTGAGAGGATGGGGGATATGTTCAGAGAGGGGAGCTTTCTGAGTATGAGGCCGTTGGAGGAAAAGTTTGGGTTGGCGAGTGGAAACTAATTCAGGTATCTGCAGGTGCGGGACTTTCTTCTTAAACAAGTGCCAACCTTCCCACTCCTACTGCTAAGGGGGATTCAGGACAGGGTAGTTTCCAGAGTGTGGGTAGGAGAAGGGAGCGTCTCGGACATTTATAAGGAGCTTATGGGTTGGAGGAGACGTGGACCGAGGAGCTGGAGCGCAAGTGGGAGGAGGAGCTGGGAGGAGAGATAGAGGATGGTCTATGGGCAGGCGCGTTGATTAGAGCCAACGCGTCCGCAACATGAGCCAGGCTCAGCCTGGTACAATTTAAGGTTGTCCACTGGGCTCATATGACAGTGGCCCGGACAAGCAGATTCTTTGGGGTGGAGGACAGGTCCACATATTTTGGACATGTTCAAAGCTGAGGGGATTTTGGCAGGGGTTTGCGGACATCATGTCCACGGTGTTAAAAACAAGGGTTGCGCTGAGTCCAGAGGTGGCGATTTTCAGGGTGTCAGAAGACCCGGGAATCCAGGAGGAGAAAGAGGCAGATGTTCTGGCCTATGCTTCCTTGGTAGCCTGGAGACGGATACTATTAGCTTGGAGAGGCTCAAAGCCCCCGAAGTCGGAGACCTGGCTATCGGACATGGCTAGCTTTCTCTGTTTGGAGAAAATCAAGTTCGCCTTGGAGGTGGCAACCGTTCGTCGACTTCTTTGCGGAAAAGACGGGGGGACCGGGGGGGGGAAGAGTAGTTTAGATTAGAGTAGGGGGTCAATAAGGGTGGGACCTGTACAAAAGGTAAATGGCTTTTGCACTATGTTTATGGTTTCATGTATATTGTTGTTGTTACTACACCAAAAATACCTCAATAAAATGTTTATTTAAAAAAAAGAAAAAGCAAAGAGCTCATTTACAGGGAGAGAAAGGGACTAAGTTATTCCACTAGTGTGCCTCTTTGCAGGTGATTTCACAGTGACACTGGAAGAAGTCTGGCAATCCGTTGCCCCTCAGGAGAAAGTGCCTCTTTAAAAGGGGGAAACAAGTTCATTTCTCCCTCACTTTTGGGGCTTCCTGAGCTTTGCAATACTCTTCATGGTTAAGCAGGCAAAAATCACCCATGACTATTGCCAATGTATATAATTTTGTGCCACTGCACCAGCTTACATGAATGATTCTTCAAGGTATTGTAAATTCCTAACACTGAAACTTGGGCTTGCACATTTGTTCCTCACCAAGCAAATTTCCACACTGCTGCTCACAAGAATTGGGATTCTCCAATACAGATGCAGTTTAGTGGGTTTTAGATGAACTCAAATGAAAGTGTGCTGTTTGCTATCAAACTTCTGTTGTCATCAGCAATGCTCCGGGTGAAAGTATGGCCGGATTCAGTGCAAGTGGAAAATTCAACACAATGCACTCGCTGATCTTATGGTAAGTTGTGCTGCTCACTATGTTGCACATGAGGAGCCTCGGTACCTGTTTGCTCATCGTATGAGGATTCGAACCAAGGCTTTTCAGTTGTCTGAAGACCAGCCAGTGACTATGCTACTTAAGCAGTTTGGAGTACAGTGAACACAGTCATGGTTATGGGACCTGAAAACCTTTAAGCTATAGAGTTGAAAAGCACAGGTAGACATTTCCTTAGCCAAGCTGCTCCAGTACAACAACGCTAACGTCTACCTAATAATGTGGAAAATACTCTAGTTACGTAAAATCCAGAAAATAGCACAAATAAATTATTGTCCGATCAGCTGTTTCAGAAACGACCTTCTCCCCATCAGAACACCAGGAACATATTCTGCTGCTGATTTTAGTGCCAGTTTCATTCACAATCCCTCTTTTCAGTTGTCTGAAGACCAGCCAGTGACTGGTCTTCAGACAAGGAAAACCGTGTCAGCCTTCAGTAAGAAGTCTTACAACACCAGGTTAAAGTCCAACAGGTTTGTTTCAAACACTAGCTTTCGGAGCACTGCTCCTTCCTCAGGTGAATGAACCAACACAGTCATCTCCACATCATCCTTCAGTAAGGGGCTGACAAGTGACAGGCAACTAAGTGCTGCCAGCACAAACAAAGGAAAGGCCCACCCTCTCTCCCTAACCCTTAACACAGTACGATCATTGCTGAAATTCCCATCATCTTGGAAGTTGGGGGCCAGGGGTAGGGGCGTCTACATTTATTAACAACTTAACTGCATCAGCCAACCTAGCACAAACCGGGGAGAAAGCGGCTATTCCGCAATGATTGCTCTCAAAACCTCTCCAACATATAAAAGGCTCAAAGTCAGGAGTATGGCAGATGACTCATCACTCACGCAGATGGGTTCAAGAAGCTTGACACCACCCTGAACAGAGCAGTTTTTCCTGTTCAATTATCCTGCCACACAACTAAACGTTGTCATTCTATTTCAGGCTCAGTGCAGATTCAGCAGGTGTTATTGGGCAATCGCACCATCAGTGGCTCATTATTATAGCTGTACACCAAGACCACCTCTAAAATGAGTGGTGGAGATAACAGAAATCCTGGAGCACTTCCAAGGCAGCAATTTAATTTCAGAGTTCAACTTGCCCTTATTAACCACCTCCTGGATTATGATGTTCCTTGAATGTTTTAATCAGATTATAACCCTATAAACAGGTAGTACCTGACACTGTCTGGAAAAACAGTTGTGTACAGTATTTAGCACGGATTTCTCAAGGCCTTACCTTCTGCACGCCACGTGACACGCACGCAGAAATCATTGCCAATGATGTTCCAGGATGCACACTGAGACACTGCAGTACAACCACCACATCCTGAACAGGGAATCTCAACAGAGGACCTACAACGAGAAACAGGCAAATGGACATAATTGCCATTTGCTTCAGACTTCGCACTTTGTGACTTACAGAACATGACACTTTGTCATCTATGAATAAAATTGAAATAAATCTAAAATAAATCATAGAAACCTTACAGTGTAGAAGAATGCCATTCAGCCCATCAAGTCTGTAACAACCCTCTGAAAGAGCACCCTACTTAGGCCTACTCCACAGTAACCCCACCTAACCATTGGACATTAAGGGGCAATTTAGTACGCCAATCCTACTTGCCTGCACATCTTTTCAAAAAAATATATCTTTATTCAGCTTTTTCCAAATGTTATACATAACAACAAACACCCCCCCCGCCCCCAACCAGAGAGCCAACCAAAAACTCCACCAATGCCCGCCCCAACAACTAACGGTGACCAGCTCTTTAAAATATAAAATAAACAGCTGTAACCTTCGGTAAAACCCTTCAATTGTGCCACTTATGGTGCACTTAAATTTCTCGAGATACAAAAACCCCATAAGATCGCCCAGCCATAAAGAGGCGCTGGGTGGAGAAGCTGACCTCTGCTCCAGCAAGTCCGATACCCCGAATATGGTTCCGAGAGGACAAGGATTCATAGAACAGTACAGCACAGAACAGGCCCTTCGGCCCTCGATGTTGTGCCGAGCAATGATCACCCTACTCAAGTCAACGTATCCACCCTATACCAGTAACCCAACAACAACACCCCCCCCCCCCCCCCATTAACCTTGTTTTTTAGGTCACTAAGGTCAATTTAGCATAGCCAATCCACCTAACCCGCACATCTTTGGACTGTGGGAGGAAACCGGAGCACCCGGAGGAAACCCACGCACACACGGGGAGGACGTGCAGACTCCGCACAGACAGTGACCCAGCCGGGAATCGAACCTGGGACCCTGGAGCTATGAAGCATTGATGCTAACCACCATGCTACCGTGCTGCCCTTCAATTTGTAGAATCACCAACATGGTGCCAAAGGAGGAGACCCAGAAACCCTCAAGCTTAGGACATGACCAGAACATATGTACATGATTAGCTGGGCCCGCCCCTCCCACAATACACACACTCACCCTTCAATCTTGCAAATATCCTGTTCCTCCTGGACTTGGTCAACTGGGCTCTATACACGTCAGCCTTGCACAGGATGATGTTGCGGTCACCCTACGCAGAATCTCACACCAAACCCCCTCTGGCAACTCAAGACATCAGCTCCTCCTCCTATTTGGCCTTCACCCTTTCCAAGGATACCCCCCTCCGCTAAAAGCCTCCCATAAACCGCTGAGGTACTCCCTTCCGCCAAGAACAAGGCGGAAACAAGGAAGGGGGCACCATGGGGAATGCCGGACAGATTTTCTTCACAAATTCACGACCCTGTAAATATCTGGGTACATCCGCTTGTGAGAGCCCAAATTTCTTGAACAACTCCTCAAGGCTCGCAAATTAACCCTCCAAAAAAAAAATCCTTCATCACAGAAACGCCACGTTTCCACCCATCCCCTAAACCTTAGCATCCAGCCTCGCCAGCTCAAGCATGTGGTGGGCGATTCTACAATATTGGGTCAAAGTGTTTGCGCCGTTGTGAACGCTGTTACGTTTCACGATGGCGCGAACCGGACCCGGGTACGACAGATTCCGGCCCCCACAGGGGGTCAGCACGGCACTGGAGCGGTTCATGCCGCTCCAGCCTCCTTATGTGGTGTTAAATGGGCACCGCGCCAACCCGCGCATGCGCAGTTGGGCCACGCCAACCTGCGCATACGCAGGGGACTTCTTTAGCCCACCGGCCCCGACCAACATGGGGTTGGTGTTCAGGGGCCGGCTGGACCAGGAAGTAGGCCCGGGGAGGGGGGGGGGGGGGGGAAAGAGGCCGGCCCGCCGATCGGTGGGCCCCGATTGCGGGCCAGACCCCATCGGAGGCCCCCTGGTGAAGGAGGCCCCCCCCCCCCCCGCCCCCGACTGTCCCCGCATAATTCCCGCCGGCAGCAACCAGTGGTGAACGGCGCCGGCGGGACTCTGTTGTATCAGCGCAGCCGCTCGGCCCATCTGATTCCAGCAGCCCATGGCCGGAACCGCACCAAACGCGCCGGCGGAAATGGCGCCGATTCTCCGGCCCGCCACGGGGCTCGGAGAATCACCCCCGTAGTTTGTGTAAACCGGCACCAACTTCAATACCACCCGCAATTTAAAATGCTGCCGAAATTCTTCAGTGTGGATGCCATCACCCAATTCCCTCAGTACTTCCTTGGAGAAAAAGGTAGAGAAGCCATGACCAGCACCCTTAACCCCGACCCCCTACACAAGCTCAACTCCATCTGCATCCATAAAGCCTCTGGATAACCTGCACATCCTTGTACTGTGGGAGAAAACCGGAGCACCTGGAGGAAACCCACACAGACACGGGGAGAACGTGCAAAATCCACACAGACAGTCACCCAAGTTCGGAATTGAACCCTGGCGCAGTGAGGCAGCAGTGTTAACCACTGTGCCCCCAGTTGAATACACTTGATAAAGATTGGACGTGTAGTTTGGTACCTTGCAGACACGAGTTTTGGATTCCATTTTCTACAGCATGCAGTGTTTCCTGAGAAAGCTGTTCAATTAGCAGATCTGAAATCTCAATTAGTGGCGCTGACATTGTCCCTTCTCCGAGCCATGGATGGACAGAAAGCTCAGCGGTTACCAGGTTACGTTTCCCCCCAACTGTTCTGTCCAATGTATCTGAAGAAAGAAACAACTGCATTGAAACTGCTCAAAATGTGTAGTCACTGTTTTAGAAGACAATAGAATAAACAATGTGCCATAGCAAAATCCCAAAAAGAGAAATTAAATACATGAGCAGATTATCTGTTTCAGTGATGTTGGTTGTGTGACATTGTTTGCCAGGACAGTGAAGGAATTTCCCTTCTCTTCAGATATTTCCATGGGTTGTTCTGCATCACCTTGAGCAGGCAGGTGGAATCTTGGTTGAATGCCTAATGTACTGTATTGAAGTGTCAGCCTGGATAATGTACTTAAATCTCTGAAGTGGAGTGGCGCCCGAACCAAGAAACAGACATTCTTCGACATTATTTGTTGTGATTTCATTTGACTTTTTTTTCTAGTTGTTGCAACTGGTTTAATCTTTGGCCTCCATATTGCAAAGGTGAATGAGGATTAATATTTTTTGAACATTGCAGAATTTCAATGAACTCCTGCCAGGCTGCAACCTCTGTCAGTGACCAAGATGGGTCCTGGATCCTGTGATGATATTTCATAGCCAGGTTAGTTTGTGTTTGGCGGTCAGCTGCACAGCCTCTGTGAGCCAGTACCCTTGGTTGTGGGATGAAATTGACTGCAAACACCTTAAATTCCCTCCACCCAGAACAATGTTGGGTGCTAGAAACAAGCAGGTGTCCTTTGCAGCTAATATGATTAAGGAAATCCAATGTGTGGTGTGTTACTGTAACTTGTGAACAATTATAGCACACCTGCCAATTTCTGGGTGGATGTGTTATAACACCTCATTTCATTTCTAGTGGGAAATACTGGAAGCAAAAGGGCTACGTGAGCAGCGTTTGAAAAGCATACAGCCTCTGCCTGTGTACTGGTGTAGTTGTAAGCCTACTTGTGACAATAAAGATTATTATTAGTGAAAAACCGAATTTAGGGAATTGCTTCAATGACATTAAATTGACCGAATATCGCAGCACATTAAGAGCTTACCACTTGAACTAGCAGACTGCATTATAGTTTCTCTGTAGGCCACCTGGAGGGGTCCGAGATACGCCTCAATTCCATACTCTCTCTTGATACGATCATGGATTATCTCAATGTGCAGCTCACCCATTCCACATAAGATAGTCTATCAAAGTAGCAGAACAGTCAAGTGATGTTTCATTTTGGAGGGGGAGGGTAAATGGGGTTAAATCGAACTGAACGGCAAACAGGATTGAGGGGCTTAATGGCTTCCTATTAGTTAATTTGTATCGAGTAAAATTACTACTGTTCTGTGTATTCATCTGTCTAGACAATATTCTTCATTTTACATTCTATTGTAAATGGTTTGGGTGCACTAATCTACCGACTCCCATACCTACAAAAATAGCCATGCCAAATTAAACTAAGTAACACTTCTAGCTGTGAAGAAAATGTGCAAATGTAAATGTTGTGGGTGATGAAAGAGAGATACAGTGTGATGCAGAATATAGTCTGACACAGAATGCCCTGAAGTGGCAATTTGTTACCTTGTCGATTGATTGCAAGCTTCTCAAAAGCTTGAGAGAGAAGTTCAGTCAATGAGGACATTTTTCACGCTTCTGCACTGCCAATTTAAATAGCAAGGCTGTAAAGTGGACCTTTGATACCATAATACTTCAGTATAGTCATGGTGTGCACCATACCTTTATAGTCGCTGCAAATCAATTGGACCTCGAATTGAGTGCCCACACATTAAAATTTGATCTAATGAAGTTAACCACTGAGTCGCAGAACTAACACAAATAGCATCTAAGTTTCAAAAAGATGAGCACAACACTACGCGGTAAAGAAAAAAAGATATAGGGCTGGATTCTCCACTGGCGGGATTCTCCGTTGTGCCAGCAGCGCACACACTGCCCACAATGGGGAATCGCCATTGGCCGGCTGGTGGGACGGAAAATTCTGCTGTCGGTGCGGCGGGACGGAGAATCCTGCCCATAACTTGTGAAGTTATACATCACCTGACCAGAATCCGGGTCAATCTTCACCTTTAAACTGGGATCTTCCCGCTGGAGGCAGGTAAGAGCACGGTCCAAATCTATATATGCAGAAACAAGTTAGGTCAAATATTGTAAGGATCTGCAAAATGTAGTCTCATTGCTTGGATATTGACAAACACATTGTAATGTACTGTACCTGATTGCTTTGCCACTGATGGTGGCTCAATTGTACAAAAGAAGACTGGCTCTGGAATTTCAACTGCAGCCAACATGGGATCTTCCTGCTCCTTGTATTTTCCCCCAGATTTCTTTCCTGTGCGACAGGCTGCAGCTGCTGCCGATGACTTTGATGAAACTATTGTGTCACCTGTTGCTGTCTGACAGCAATGGAAAGATGTGTCAAATATTAATGGGTAGAATTTTAAGAGAGCTCTCCATCCTTAGAGTCAGCGCCTAACAGGCTACTGCCGACTCTCAAACTCCCAAGTTTGCGTTGCTTGGTATTGGGCAGGACTTTTGTCCACCCTTAGAGGGGAGTCCCGCCCTTGGCGGACAGCTCTCGAACCTGTCCAGACACAGCACTTTAGGAGGAAAAGGCTCTTAAGTGGCCACTTAAGGACCTTAATAGGTGAAAAGCAGGTTTCCCACCCAAGGCCCTGCACGTCCAACCGCGAAATTGAGTCTGGATCAGGACAGGCGGGATCCCGGGGGGAATCCCGATGATGCAATTTTAAACCCCCCCCCCCCCCAACCAGAACCTGGGGTGGGAAGAGCGTAAAATTCTGTCCCATGTTTCAATGTGTGGTCAGGGCCTAGATAAGACTTTTGGGGATATTCTATTCTCCCAAAGTATCATACTTGAGTCTGTAGTTTCTCAATAGCATTACTCTTTATTTACAGCAAGTATTTCCACATTTGCATCTCTACACAAGCTTCTCCTCCGTCCACATCTCTTTTCTCAGCCATGTGATCTGATATCATTATTTCTTCGGCGATACTTTACATTGAGGATACCCTCGTTCGTGTTGTGTGGCACTACCACCGTGCTAAATCGGATAGATTCAGAACAGATCTAGGAACTCAAGACTGGGCATCCATGAGGCACTGTGGGCCATCAGCAATAGCAGAATTGTATTCAACCACAATCTGCAACCTCATGGCCCGGTATATCCCCAATTCTACCATTATCACCAAGCCAGGGTTTCAACCCTTGTTCAATGAAGTGTGCAGGAGAGCATGCCAGGAGCAACACCAGACATACTGAAAAATGAGGTGTCAACCTGGTGAAGCTACAACAGGAGCTGTGCAAAATAACATAAGCAGGAAGTAACAGACAGAACCATGCGATCCCACAATCAACGGATCAGATCTAAGCTCTGCAGTCCTGCCACATCCAGCTGTGAATGCTGGTGGACTATTAAACAACTCATTGGAGGAGGAGGCTCCACAAATATCCCATCCTCAATGATGGAGAAGCCCAGCACATATGTGTAAAAGGCAAGGCTGAAGCATTCGCCATAATCTTCAGCCAGAAGTGCTGAATGGAGGATCCAAATCAGTCTCCTCCAGAGGTCCCCAGGATCATGGATGTCAGTCTTCAGCCAATACGATTCACCCCATGTGATATCAAACAATGGCTGAAGGCATTGGATACTGCAAAAGCTAATGCCCTGACAATATTCCGGCAATAGTACTGAAGACTTGTGCTCTAGAACTTGTTGCACCCCTAGTCAACCTGTTCCAGTACAGCTACAACATTGGCATCAACCCAGCAATGTGGAAAATTGCCCAGATATGTCATGTACACAAAAATCAGGACAAATCCAACCTAGCCAATTACTGCCCCATAAGTCTAACCTCAATCATCAGTAAAGTGATGGAAGGGATCATCACAGTGCTATCAAGCAGCACTTGCATAACAATAATCTGTTCACAGGTGCTCAGTTTGGGTTCTGCCAGGGTCACTCAGCTCCTGACCTCATTAGAGCCATACTTCAAACATGGACACAAGAGCTGAACTCCAGAGGTGATACGAGTGACTGCTTTTGACATCAAGGCAGCATTTGATTGTGTAATGCGTCAAGAAGCCCTGACAAAATTGGAGTATGGGAATCAGGGGCAAAACTCTCCACTGGTTGGAGTCATACCTGGCACAAAGAAAGATGGTTGTGGTGGTTGGAGGGCAATCATCTCAATCCCGGGACATCACTGCAGGAGTTCCTCAGGGTAGTATCCTTGGCTCAACCATCTCCAACTGCATCATCAATGACCTTCCTTTCAACATAAGCTCAGAAGTGGGGATGTTCGCAGATGACTGCATAATATTCAACACCATTCATGACTCAGACACTGAAGCAGTCAGTCCATGTGCAAATGCAGCAAGACCTGGACAATATCTAGGCTTGGGCTGAAAAGTGGCAAGTTACCTTTGCGCCACACAAGTGCCAGGCAATGACCATCTCCAATAAGAGAGAATCAAACAATCGCCCCTTGACATTCAATGACATTATCATCACTGGATTCCCCACTATCAACATCCTGGGGGTTACCACTGACCACAAACTGAACTGAACTAGCCAGATTAATACTGTGGCTACAAAAGCACATCAGAGGCTTGGAATCCTATGGTGAGTAACTCACCTCCTGACTCCCCAAAGCTTGTCCACCACCTACAAGGCAGAAGTCAGGAGTATGATGGAACACTTCACACTTTCCTGGATGAGTGCAGCTCCAACAACTCTCAAGAGGCTCGACACCATCCAGGGCAAAGCAGCCCGTTTGATAGGCATCCCTTCCACAAGCATTCACTCCCTGCACCACCAACGCACAGTTGCAGTAATGAGAAGGGAATTATTGCCAATCTGGCTGTACGAGACCCCTTGGGGATGAGCGACCATAACATGATACAATTTTTTATCAAGATGGAGAGTGAAGTAGTTGATTCGGAGACTAGGGTGCTGAATCTTAATAAAGGGAACTATGAGGATATGAGGCGCGAGTTGGCCTTGATCGATTTAGGAGAGTTCCTTAAAGGGATGACAGTGGATAGACAATGGCAAACATTCAAGGAACGCATGGAGGAACCACAGCAACTGTTCATTCCTGTCTGGCACAAAAGCAAAAGGGGTAAGAGGACCAGTCCGTGGCTTACAAAGGTAATTAGAAATAGTATCCGATCCAAGGAAGAAGCATACAGATTGGCCAAGAAAAATAATAGGTCTGAGGATTGGGAGCAGTTTAGAATTCTGCAAAGAAGGGCAAAGGGATTGACTCTGGAACTGTCCCTGCAGGTTGGAGGGTAATTCACGTCACTCAGATATTCAAAAAGGGAGGTAGAGAGAAAGCAGGCAATTATAGACCAGTAAGCTTAACAGGGAAAATGCTCGAATCTATTAGCAAGGACTTTATAGCGGAACATTTAGAAAGCAGTGGCAGGATCAGTCAGTCAGCATGGATTTATGAAGGGAAAATCATGCTTGGCAAATCTGTTGGAATTCTTTGAAGACGTTTGAAGATTCTTTGGTAACCAGTACAGTCGACAAGGGGGAGCCAGTCGATGTGGTATTATATTTGGACTTTCAGAAGGCGTTTGACAAAATCCAGCATAAGAGATTATTGTGCAAAATTAAAGCGCATGGGATTGGGGGAAATGTATTGAGGTGGATAGAAAACTGGTTGGCAGAGAGGAAACAAAGAGTAGGGATTAATGGGTCCTTTTCAAATTGGCAGGCAGTAACCAGTGGGGTACCACAGGGATTGGTGCTGGGACCCCAGTTATTCACAATATATATTAATGATTTGGATGAGGGAATAAAATGTAACATCTCAAAGTTTGCAGATGATACCAAATTAGGTGGGAGGGTCTCCTTCACTGAGGAAGGATGTTCTCAAGGGAGTGCAGTGAAGGTTTACCAGACTGATTCCAGGGATGGCGGGACTGTCATACGAGGAGAGACTGACTAGGTTGGGTTTGTTCTCGCTGGAGTTCAGAAGAATGAGGGGGGAATCTCATCAAGACTTATAAAATTCTAACAGGACTAGACAGGTTAGATGCAGGGAAGATATTACCAATGATGGGTGTGTCCAGAACCAGGGGTCACAGCCTGAGGATTCAGGGAAAACCATTTTGAACAGAGGTAAAGAGACACTTCTTCACACAAAGAGTGGTGAGCCTTTGGAATTCATTACCACAGGAAGTGGTTGATGCTAAAACTTTGAATATATTCACGAGGCGGCTGGATATAGCACTTGGGGAGAATGGGATCAAAGGCTATGGGGAGAAAGCAGATTTAGGCTATTGAGTTGGATGATCAGCCATGATCGTGATGAATGGCGGAGCAGGCTCAAAGGGCCAAAAGGCCTCCTCCTGCTCCTATCTTCTATGTATGTATCTATGTATGCAGCAGTGTGTACCATCTAAAAGATGCATTGCAGGAACTCATCAAGGCTCCTTAGGCAGCACCTTCCAAACCCATGACCACTACCACCTCAAACAGGCATTGTCAAACTCGGGGGCGCGGGGTGTCGGGTCGCGACATACGATGTAAATGTGGCCTGAATATACACGTTCCTGTGGAATTTCTATGAGGAATCTGATTTCATACTTTAAACCCGAGGGTAAACTCCAACAAATACATTAAAAATAGCTTCTGCTGCTGCTTCTATAGGCAACATTTATAGAGGCAAAACATCAACTCAACCTTCACGTTCCATCCAAAACAGTTTTTTATTCCCTGAGCAAACATGAGACAGAATTGAAGACACATTCAACTACTTATTCCTTTCTTGGGTGATATTCACAATGAATAATATTGGGGAGTGAGCTTGGGATGAACCAAGAACAAAGTATCACAATATACTGGGTAGAATTTCATGTCCCCCTGCTGCTCGGTTTTGTTGTGTATCTGGGAATACATTCTTGCTGGTTCTGCATCACTTGATGTGTGGTGACGACACCAGAGTGTTTGCGCGGGCTTTGCGCAGATCACCATCTTGATTGTATGAACAACACCCATAATAAACTGCTCATCGTGTTTTGCAAGAATCCAGAGTGTGGGCACCCCCATACCTTATCTCTTTACAAAAAAAGACAAAGAAAATTACAGCACAGGAACAGGCTCTTCGGCCCTCTCAGCCTGCGCCGATCCAGATCCTTTATCTAAACCTGTCTCCTATTTTCCAAGGTCTACTTCCCTCTGTTCCCCGCCCGTTCATATATCTGTCCAGATTAAATGATGCTATCGTGCTCGCCTCTACCATCTCCGCTGGCAAAGTGTTCCAGGCACCCACCACCATCTGCGTAAAAAACATTCCACGCACATCTCCCTTAAACTTTCCCCCTCTCACCTTGAAATCGTGACCCCTTGTAATTGACACCCCCACTCTTGGAAAAAGCTTGTTGCTATCCACCCTGTCCATACCTCTCATAATTTTGTAGATCTCAATCAGGTCCCCCCTCAACCTCCGTCTTTCCAACGAAAACAATCCTAATCTACTCAACCTTTCTCCATAGCTAGCACCCTCCATACCAGGCAACATCCTGGTGAACCTCCTCTGCACCCTCTCTAAAGCATCCACATCCTTCTGGTAATGTGGCGACCAGAACCGCACGCAGTATTCCAAATGTGGCCGAACCAAAGTCCTATGCAACTGTAACATGATCTGCCGACTCTTGTACTCAATACCCCGTCCAAAGAAGGCAAGCATGCTGTATGCCTTCTTGACCACTCTATCGACCTGCATTGCCACCTTCAGGGTACAATGGACCTGAACTCCCAGATCTCTCTGTACATCAATTTTCCCCAGGACTCTTCCATTGACCACATAGTCCGCTCTTGAATTAGATCTTCCAAAATGCATCACCTCGCATTTGCCTGGATTGAACTCCATCTGCTATTTCTCTGCCCAACTTTCCAATCTATCTATATTTTGCTGTATTCTCTGGCAGTCCTCCTCGCTATCTGCAACTCCACCAATCTTAGTATCATCTGCAAACTTGCTAATCAGACCACCTATATACCATCGTCCAGATCATTTAAAAAGAGGAGACTCAAATGGGGGACTGTAAGTTAGTTCATTTCACATAAATATGGGGCCAAAACACCCGGGAGCATCAATTAGGGTGTAGTTAAGATTCACTGAAACAGTCACTATAGATCGTAGTTTTAGAAGCCAGGAGGCTGCATTTCCTGCCTGTTGCACCTGTGAGTTGAGTATTCCTGGGGTGCGAGGTTCAGGAATTTTTTTTTAAATTGTCTCTAGTATACTAGACTGAAATATTTTAGTTTATTTTGAAAGACTGCGGAAAGACTACTTCACTCCAGGGGTGATTGCACAAAGAAATAGGGATTTGGTATTTTAAAACCAAATTTATTATTAATGCGATATACTGCCTGCTGTGATAGTGGAGTCGGACACTTTAGGAACTTTCAAGCGGTTATTGGATCGGCACATGGAACACACCAGAATGACAGGGAGTGGGATAGTTTGATTTATGTACATCACAAACAACAGTGGTCCCAGCACGGATCCCTGTGGAACACCACTAGTCACCTTTCTCCATTTTGAGACACTCCCTTCCACCACTGCTCTCTGTCTTCTGTTGCCCAGCCAGTTCTTTATCCATCTAGCTAGTACACCCTGAACCCCATACGACTTCACTTTTTCCATCAACCTGCCATGGGAAACTTTATCAAACGCAAACAACGAAATATAACAGGTTTGTAGGCAGATGGTGGCCATAAGGTCTTTCAGATGGCCTTTCCACGTGGCCCTCGCCCGCCCTGACCTCTCTGCTACTTTACGCTGGGACTGCTGAGGCCCAGGCTAGCCAGCCTGCCTGCCCTTGCACCAATTAATACCACTTAAGAGCCGTTTCCCACCTGGCCTCAATTGTCAGGCAGGCGGGAGGAGTTCAATGGCAGAGGTGGAGGCCCGAAAAGTAATCCCGTTGTAACCGTAGGTGGGAGGTGTGGAGGCAGCTCAATCAGCCACCTCATTTTTAAATTTTTAAAAATAAATTTGGAGCACCCAATTCTTGTTTTCCAATTAAGGAGCAATTTAGCGTGGCCAATTCACCGCCCTGCACATAGAATCACTACCCTATCTCCTTAACCCAGTGACCCCATCTATCCTAACCTTTTGGACACTAAGGGGCAATTGATCATGGCAAATCCGCCATATCTGCACATCTTTGGACTGTGGGAGGGAACCGGAGCACCCGGAGGAAACCCACACAGACACAGGGAGAAAGTGCAAACTCCACACAGGAGTCACACGAGGCAGTAATTGAACCTGGGACCCTGGAGCTGTGAGGCAGGAGTGCTAGCCACTGTGCCACCCATAACATCTTTGGGTTATGGGGGTGAGACCCACGCAAACACGGGGAGAATGTGCAAACTCCACACAGAAAGTGGCCCAGAACCGGGATCAAAGCGGGTCCTCAGCGCCGTGAGGAAGCAGTGCTAACCACTGCGCCACCGTACCGTCCATCAGCCGTCTCATTTTAACAATGGATATTCCGCCCCACCTCCCCCCAACACTGTCCCCAGCAGATTTAGCCCATGCAGGTGCTCCCTTTCCTCCAGCCTCTTCACCAACACCCCTAGCACCTCCTGCCTTGCCCATCTCCACGCAGCCCTGAGACGCTCACACTTACTTGATCCTGAACTCTGGGGACTTGAATCCTGGGACTGCTTTTGGTCCCAGTCCTGTCCAATGCAGCTTCTGCCGCCACAGCATCTAGAAAGGAGAGTCTGAGGCAGGACCTCCTCCTGGGGGAGGGGCGGAAGTCCCACCTCCGACCAACTAACACATGCTGGAGCGTGAAATGGCTGTGGGCCAGGCAGTATCGGCAGGGATGTGTTCTCTGACGATTCCTCCGTAGGCAGGAAAGCAAACCCCGCCATCCCAAAAATCCTGATCATTGTCCCGGCAGCCCAATATGACTTTTCATCCAGGTCTCACAGCAATATTAGCAATTATGTTATGGTCTATGTTACCTCATTTTCATCATCCTCATCAGTAACAACAGTTTTACTTTCTATTACACCTGAGAGCACACAGACTCAAATCTTGGAAAGCACAATGTTCCAAGAAGGTAATCAATACCCAAACGAAGGAGTGTAGAATAAAGTCCTCCCACCTGTTTAAGTCCCACAGCCAGTGCAATATTTCCAGCCTGTAGTGCAGGGATCTCAATTTGCTGCTCGGCAAATGGCAATAAAAGGCGACTCATTCGTTCCCTGCAGAGGCAAAACGAGCAAGAATAATCTTGGTTAAAATGTTTCAAAAAGCATGTTCGTGATTTAAAAACTCACATTCAGTTAATGGACCCAAACTGTCTGCTATTTACAGACAAATATTACAGGCAATGAAATATGATTGATGTGCAATATAATTGGCGACGGGGAGATGGTGGCGCCGTGATATGGTCACTGGACCAGTAATCAAGAGGTCCAGGCTAATCTTCTGGGGACAGGGGTTGAAATGCCACCATGGCAGCTGGTAGAATATAAATTCAATTAATAAAACCAGGAATATAAACCTAGTCTCAGAAATGGTGGTCATGAAATTAGCATCGATTGTCGTAAAAACCCATCTGGTTGAATATTTGGGGAAGGAAATCTTCTGTCCTTACCTGGTCAGGCCTACATGTGACCCCAGACCCACATCAATGTGGTTGATTCTTAACTGCCCTCTGAAATGGCCGAGTAAACCACTTAGTTCAGAGTAATTAGAGATGGGCAACAATTGCTGACCTTGCCAGCGGCAACATCCCAAGAAAGAAGAAAAAACAGATGCAATTCCGACATAGAACTTTTTCATATTTGTTCTGCTCATTTATCTAGATATTGGATGAATATAGTGCCCTGATTTCCTGAGCTAATATCCTGCATTTTAGTCAGGTCAGGGCAGGCGCGAGTTAAATTCTGACAATCTAAAACATCACCCAACCTGCTGTGTGTGTCAACTTCCTGTATAACCAAGGAGGGTTGATATGGACAAAGAACCTGGTCCCGAGTCAGTAATTAAAAATGCTAATGAAGTTGCAGGTCTTAGATTTTTAATAGCCCTTTACGTTTAGTAGTAGCGGCTCGTGTTCCCTAGGGTCCAGGAGATCTCGAAGTGCAAGGAAGATGAAAACAGTTGGAGAAAGATGGCAAGTGCTTTTTCAGCACTGGCTGTGGGCCAAGAGGAGTGAGAAGTGTTGAAGACTGATCCCTATCAGGGCACTTGCCTTTCCTCACATTAAAGTGCTGCTTTTAAAATTGCTCAAGCTTCAGTCTGAGTAACAGGGTGATTAAAAAAGACAAATGATTGATATAGGGCGCGATCGAACGACCACGCTGCGCCTTAAAAGCAGCTCACTGTGGCCGATAGAAGCTGGGAGACTCCGCTCCCAGGATCTACCTAGCTCGAAAATGCCTCGCGAAATGTAACATGATCTATGTCAATCCCGTCCATTGAAGGTGGGATCACTTTTTAGATTCCCGAGTTCGCCTCGGAGACCTCAGACGAGCGCCGTTCAGTACTGGTCTTCAGAAACGGGGACCAGAAGCAACGGCACTTGTGGGGGTCTCCAAGGGGATCAGAGACCCCCAGGTGCATGTCCTCTGGGCATCCTGACACTTTGTCACTTTTTTGGGCCCTGGGGAGTAACTCAACAGTTTAGCCCACACTTAGAATTTTTATTAGCACTGGGGAACTGAACTCAAGAGATCAGACTGCCATTTTGAAAGGTCCCCCACACCCCCCACCCATGGGCAATGTCACCCCCCACACACAGGAAAACTACCCCACCCCCCCCAGTGAGGACACCCTGCTATGGGGTCCTTGGGGGTCCCCCTCTTCAGGTCCCCCCAAACTCCCTTACAGCACCTCTCCCTTCTAGATCCCCCGCCCATCTTCCCTCCAACCTCCCAGAGGCCGCTACTAACCTGCCTGAACTCCCCAACCCTTGAAACCCCTCCTCCACCATGATTTCATGGGCATGGCGCCATTCGCCCCCTGGCCTTTGGCAGTGCCACCCTGGCACTTGGGCGCTCTTGAACTACCATCCTGGCACCCAGGCAGTGCTCCTGCCAGCTTGGCAGTGTTATGCGAGCACCTTGGCAGTGTCAGGGTGGCAGTGTTAAGGTGCCAGTTGGGCAGTGCCAAGGTGCCTGCTTTCCAGGAGGGCCAGGAAGCCATCCTGCACTTACCCTGACCACGCAGCGGTCTCCAATAGCCCGGGAGACACCCCGGGTACTGTTCCGCCTAGTCCACGTTTGTGTGGACCAGCACTGATCGGCGCCTGGCTGGGGGGGCCTAGGAATCGAGGGAGGTGGGTGGATCCTGGGCAGATAGGTTTTAAGTAGGTTTGTGGCCTACTTCTGCCACGTAATTCGGCCCCGCCAAGTTGGGCGGAGTTCCGACTCCAACCTCTCAAGGGACTCCGGTGAATCCTGCGAGGTGCGGAGGCTGTCAGGAGGTTCACTGCAGGCCACTCCCGGGATTCTCTGCTTGAGCGCAATGCAGCCAGAGAACTGCGCCCATAGTCACAAAACTGTAGAGAAAAAAAAAGTTACTTTGCCTACTTTATCTCAGTTGTGTTGTCAGTCAGTGCATATATCTTGTGATGCAGGTTTGATCACAAAATAACTCACTGTCAGACAGTACTGCAAGTTTCCTATAAATGGAGGCCTCAATGCCAGAATCTATCATTATGAAGTGCTTTGAGAGGCACATGAGACATTAATTCCATACTCCTAGAATGCCATGATCCACTGCAATTTGCATACTGCCATACCAGACCACAGCAGATGCCATCTCCCTGGTCTTACACTCATCCCTGGAGCATCTCCACAACAAGGACTCCGACATCAGACTCCTATTCATTGGATATAGCTCTGACTTCAACACCATAATCCCAGCCAAGCTCATATCAAATTTCAAAATTTAAGTC
This sequence comes from Scyliorhinus canicula, assembly GCF_902713615.1. Classification (NCBI taxonomy): domain Eukaryota; kingdom Metazoa; phylum Chordata; class Chondrichthyes; order Carcharhiniformes; family Scyliorhinidae; genus Scyliorhinus; species Scyliorhinus canicula. The sequence continues at coordinate 153,625,588 of NC_052153.1, forward strand.
TTGGCTCCTCACTTTACAATTGGATCTTCGACTTCCTGACCCATAGACCACAATCAGTAAGGATAAACAACACCTCCTCCACGATAGTCCTCAATACCGGGGCCACACAGGCTGCATACTTAGACACGTACTATACTCCCATTACACACACAACGGTGTTGCAAAATTTGGCTCCAACTCCATCTACAAGTTTGCTGATGACACGACCGTAGTGGATTGGATCTCGAACAACGATGAGTCAGAGGACAGGAGGGAGATAGAGAACCTAGTGGAGTGGGTGTGCACATCACCAACAATTTACCCTGGTCCACCCACGTTGATGCTATGACCACGAAAGCACGACTCCTATACTTCCTCAGGAAACAGAGGAAATTATGCATGTCCACATTGACTCTTAACAATTTTCACATAGAAAGCACCACAGAAAGCATCCTATCTGGCTGCATTACAGCCTGGTATGACAACAGCTCGGCCCAAAACTAAGAAACTACAAAGAGCTGTGAACACAGCCTAGTCCATCACGTGAACCTGCCTCCCATCCATTGACTACATCTCCTGCTGCCGTGGGAAAGTAGGCAGCATAATCAAAGACCCCTCCCACCCAGCTTATTCACTCTACCAACCTCTTCCATCAGGCAGGAGATACAAAAGTCTGAGAACATGCACGAACAGACTCAAAATCAGCTTCTTACCCGCTGTTACCAGACTCCTGAATGATCCTCTTATACCCTGACCTGATCTCTCCACACATCTTCTCTACTGTGTAGACTAAACTCCGTAATGCTTCACCCGATGTTTGAGTCTATGTATTTGCTTTTTGTTTTGGGAAACATTGTGTATTTATTGTATGTCTTATGTCTTTTTCATGTATGGAACGATCTGTCTGGACTGTACACAGAACAATACTTTTACCTGTACCTCGGTACACGTGACAATAAACCCAAATCCAATCCAAATCCAATTTTGTTTGGCTTAGTTGAAGAGCCAATGGGAGTGAAATGTTTGGACTGCCAGTCCAATCAGAACCTTACACAAACTAAAACTTTGACCAGACCAGCAATGCAAACCGATTTCCCTGTTGAGATTTTGTTAACTTCAACTGAAATACAATCTCAAAAGGGAGCTTAAGCGTAGGTCATTCAACCCCAAGGCCCAGTTCTGCTATTCAATCAGTTCAGGGTTGATCCGTATCTTAACTCTATTAATCCACCTTGGCTTCATTTCTTGTACTTCCCAGGTTGTAAATGTTTTTTATATAATCTGCTACCTGGATCCAACGACCTCCTTTTGAGTACCAATGCTTTGATACCACTACAGGATGTCAAAACGTGAAAGAAGTGTTTTATTCCCCAGCACCAATCCCGTTCAAAAATTGCACAAAGTATAAATTAAAATGATGTCAGAGCCATGCATCCTTTGTGCACAATATTTATTTATCCATCTGGCTGTGTGGGAGCTCTGTACTTTCTAGCAGCAAGATAATTACTCACGTGCAGTTTTTATTGATATTGTAAACAGCTGACTGAGGTTTCATTGTACCAGAGTAGATGCGGATAAACACCAAAGGCCCACGCTGCTTATCATGAACAACCTTAAAGGCGAGGGCACACAGGTCATCCCCATAACAATGTCTGAAAACACAATGCCGAGTTTGTCAACATGAGAGAAACTTTTAAAAAATATATATATATTAAAAACTTGCAGTTTTTATTTTATTAAAATATACTTCACAGACATTACGAAACAAACCAATATGACCTATTAGAGAGCTCATTGCTGAATGAGTGTGGAAGATTGGCTCAACCAATCATTACTCACAAACCAAGCAAGATAATGTCCCATTGCAACATGACAAATCAACATTGAGAACTCATAATAGGCAACTGTTTTCCTCTAGTCCAAAATGGATGACTGCGGCGTATTCAACTGTCAGGCCATTTATGGATTATGCATTTATAAGTGGAATTTACAACTGCAGCAAGGATATAAAATAGGGGAATTTCCGGTGTCGTCATGCAAGAACAAGAAGCACGGAAAGTGGCTCCCAGCAGGGTCTTTGTTTTTTATTCCTTTTATCCATTTTTTCAGGGGTTTTGGTGTCCAAGCCGTTTCCTGAGTGGGTCAACCCTTTCCCAACAGAGGCATGTCGAAAATGTCAACGAAGAAGCTCAATACAAAAAAGACTAAGGAGGGTAGCCCGTCAAAAGAAATTGAAGGAGGGAAGATGGCCACTGCACCCATTACACTAGACACGTTGGCCATCTCGATGCCACAGGAGCTGGAAAAATTTGGTAAACAGGTGGACAGGCAGTTTGAGCAGCAGCGCAGGGAGACAAAGGAATCCTTTAAAGCCACTGTTGTGGAAGCTTTGGGCCCCGATTTGTGAATAGCCGGTGAAGACCTCGAATGTGGTGAAACTACAGAGTGAGATGCTGAAGGGTGTGGCGAAGGCCTTGCCGCAGCATGAGGACCGGCTCGTTTCGTTGGAGGCAGAGAGCAACAAAGGCCCGAGGTTAAAAGTGGAGGATCTGGAGAACAGGTCAAGTTGGTTAAACTTCAGGTTGGTGGGGCAGTCGGAGGGACTGGAGGGCACTAAAGCGACCCAATATTTTTCGGAGATGGTTTCTCGGCTGGTGGGAGGAGAGGAGGTGTTAGAAACATAAAAAATAGGAGGAGGCCATTCGGCCCTTCGAGCCTGTTCACCCCTCTGAAGTTGGACAGAGCTCATTGAGCTCACAGGCAGAAGCCCAGGTGGTCATCATCTGCCTTCATAGCCATCAAAGGAGAAAATCTTGGAGTGGCTGAAAAGGATCCAGAACATTGACTGGGTCGGGCACACTGAGCTGGAAAAGAGATGTACATCCTTCAATAGGGCAAAGGCGATGTTTTACAGCAAGCGCATGTGATTCGGGGTGGTGTACCCGGCACAACTGCAGGTCACTCAAAAGACTATTTCTTCGACACGCCAGAGCAGGCAGAGGCCTTCATCAGAGAGAAGATGTTGGGACTGGTGTGAGGAGGACTGTTGGGACTTTATGTATGAAAGGGTGGTGTTCGTGCAATGTACTTATGCCTTTGTGTGTTTTGTTTTTGTCTCTGTTAGGGGTTGCGGGTGGTAATAAAAAGGTTTTGGGGGTGGGGAGTTTCTTCCTCAGAGGGGAAGAGAATTGTTAATGTTATTTTTTTTTTTATAAATGTTTTTTATTCAGTTTTCATGTTTTATATTGAACAAATTACAAATTGTTAGAGAGAGAAAAAAAAGAACATGCAAAAATTAACATATATATTTACAGGTAAGCATCTTCGTAATAATAACTGTGGCCTCCCCCCTTCAGCCGGCATACATATTTTACATTCCCCAATATGGCCGAGGCACATGTTTATTGGCATTTATTTACAGTTTGGTTTTGGGCCTTAGCTAGCCATCAAACCCCCATAACGAACCCGTAGCCCCCTTCCCCCCCCCCCCCCGGCTACCTTCCCCCGATTACCATCCATTTTCCCAATTCTTGGCCACCCGACTATTCTTCCTCTTGTACGTTGGCCACAAACAGGTCCCGGAACAGTTGCATGAATGGCTCCCACGTTCTGTGGAAGCCGTCGTCCGACCCTCGGATGGCGAATTTGATTTTCTCCATTTGGAGAGATTCCGAGAGGTCGGACAGCCAGTCTGCAGCTCTGGGCGGTGCTGCTGACCGCCAGCCAAACAGGATTCTACGGCGGGCGATCAGGGAGGCAAAGGCAAGGGCGTCCGCCCTCCTCCCCAGGAATAGATCTGGCTGGTCTGAAACCCCGAAGACCGCCACTATCGGGCATGGCTCCACCCTCACCCCCACCACTTTGGACATAGCCTCGAAAAAGGCTGTCCAGTACTCCACAAGTCTGGGGCAAGACCAGAACATGTGGGCGTGGTTGGCCGGGCCTCTTTGGCACCGTTCACATCTGTCCTCCAACTCCGGGAAGAACCTACTCATACGGTTTCTTGTTAAGTGGGCTCTATGTACCACTTTTAATTGCGTCAGGCTGAGCCTTGCACACGTGGAGGTGGAGTTGACCCTATGCAGTGCTTCGCTCCAGAGTCCCCACCCTATCTCCATCCCCAGGTCGTCCTCCCATTTCCTTCTTGTTGCGTCCAGTACGGTGTCATCCCTTTCTACCAGTCGGTCATACATGTCGCTACAGTTCCCTTTCTCTAGGATACTTGCGTCCAGTAGGTCTTCCAGTAGTGTCTGTCGTGGCGGTTGTGGGTACGTCCTTGTCTCCTTTCGTAGGAAGTTTTTGAGCTGCAGGTACCGTAGCTCGTTCCCCCCAGCTAGCTGAAATTTCTCTGTCAGTTCGTCCAGTGTTGCGATCCTGTCGTCCGTGTATAGGTCCCTGACTGTCAGTGTCCCCCCGTCCTGCCTCCACCTTTTGAAGGTGGCGTCAGTCAGTGCTGGTTTGAACCTATGGTTGTTGCAGATGGGAGCCTTGTCCGACATTTTGTTCAGGCCAAATTGCTGCCGCAGTTGGTTCCAGGATTGGAGGGTGGCTGTCACCACTGGGCTGCTGGAGTGTTTTTTGGGTGGGGATGGGAGTGCTGCCGTGGCGAGGGCCCGGAGGGAGGTCCCCATGCAGGAGGCCTCCTCCGCACGCACCCACTCGGCTTCTGGCTCCTGGGTCCATCCCCTTACTCGCTCGGCTGTTGCCGCCCAGTGGTAGAATTGTAGATTCGGGAGGGCTAGCCCCCCCCTGGATTTTGTTTTTTGTAGGACATTCTTTGGGATCCTAGCATTTTTACCCCCCCCCCCCCCCCCATACGAACGCCATGATAAGTTTGTCCAGCGCTTTTAAGAAGGCCTTGGGGATGTAGATCGGAATGGATCTAAACAGGAAGAGGAACCTGGGCAATACGTTCATTTTGATCGTCTGGACTCTCCCCGCGAGGGAGAGTGGGAGTGTGTTCCATCTTTGCAGGTCCTTTTTTACTTCCTCCGCCAGGCTGGTGAGGTTCCATTTGTGGATCCCTTTCCAGTCATGGGCTATTTTATTGTTAATGTTATTGAGGCTTGGGTATGTTGGTGGGGGCAGTGGGTCAGGAGGTATTGGAGGGGGATCCTGGGTGGGGGTCACTTTGCTAACGGGGTGGCTAGTGAACTGGAGTGGAGTTGGGGAAGAGCTGCGGCCTGTTGGACCAGGTTGGGTGGGGCGCAATGGGTCTAGCGTTTTGTGTCATGCAGGGATGGGGCTCACAGGCAGAAGCCCAGGTGGTGATCATCCGCTTTCATAGCTATCAAAGGAAGGAGAAAGTCTTGGAGTGGTGAAAAGGATCCTGAACATTGATCCATCCGCCTGCTCCCCCCCTCCCTACGGTGAATGCTACGTCATCCAGTGCGAGGTTGAGTTTGATTCAGCTCAAGGTGATGTTGAGGGCACATATCACCAAGGTCAGAACAAGTCGATTTTCTTTTGAGGGGGTGAGGATAGGTGTGAACAGTGCTCAAGAGGGCCGACAAACCACACACACATGTTCTGGTCCTGTCTCAAGTTGGTGTGTTATTGGGGGTAGTTTTTCAACAGCATATCGGCAATCCTGAGCGTTGATTTAGAGCTAGAGTTAATAGCTATAATTGGGGTGTCAGACCCGCTGGAGCCGAGGATGGGTATGAGGCCAGATGTTCTGGCATTCACCTTGTTGCTGGCCCGCGGATTCTGCTGAGTTGGAGGCAGGGACATCGCCCACCACCGGAGCGTGGCTAGGTGACTTATTGGAGCTTTTGTACCTTGAGAAGAGGGACGATTGGTGGGTTTTATTGTAGACGGCGGCTGTTCCTATTGCACTTTAAGGATCTGGTCACTGTTAGCTGTTGGGGGGGGGGGGGGATGTTTTATGTTCTTTTTTGGGGGGGTTGTTATTAAGATTGGTAGGAGCTTTTTTGTAGTTGGCACATGTTTAACTGTTGTCTTGATTTGTATAGAATGTTAAAAGTTCAATAAAAATATTTAAAAAGAAAGGATGTAAAAGAGGTGCTATCAACAACAACTTGCATTTATATAGCTCCATCAATATAGTTAATAATCCCTTGGTGCTACACAGGAACAGTATCAAACATAATCGGACACTGAGCTACATGTGGAGATATTAGGTGGTCAAAAACTTGGTCAAAGGGGGAGGTTTTAAGGCGTGTCTTAAGGATGGAGAGTAAGGTAGAGAAGCAGTTGGATCCCAGGGAAGTAAATTCCAACTCTTGGGCCCTTAGAAGACCGAGCCACCAATGGTGCAGTAGTTAAAATCAAGGATGCTCCGGGACCAGAATTGGAGCAGCACGGACAGAGGTCCAGGAGGGTTGTGGGGCTGGAGGAGATTGCCAAGATAGGGAATGCAAGGCTCTGAAGAGATTTCAAAACAAGGATAATAATTTTAAAATAGAGGCGTTGCTTAACTAGGAGCCAATGCAGTTCAGTGAGCACGAAGGTGGTGGTGGTGAAGGTACTTAATCCCCAGTAAACCTCTCACCGCCCAACCTCCATTCCAGCCTGCAAGCTAGCTAACATTGTGCATAGCTCCTTCTCCGCAGTACTGTCAAAAATGCCAGCATCATTATCTTATCCTTGCAGTCTCTGAACTTCCAAACTACCGTGTCATCACCACTCTCCCTTTCCTGACCAGAATCCTTGAAAAGGTTGCTGCATTTCAAATCCTTGCCCACCTTTCCAGCAAATAAATGTTTGACCTCTCCATCAGCTTCCCTCCACTGCTGCAGCCCCAGAACGGAAACAGTCCGAATTAAAGTCACAATGGCACCCTCGCTCTCTTATGCACTCTCCCTCCTATCCTTCTTAGCCTTTCTGAAGCATTTGACATACACACCCATACAATTTCTTCTCCAATGCCTTTTCTCCACGGTTTTGCCAAGTGGGACTGTCCTTCTTTGGTTACACTCTTATTCAATCATAGCCAGTAAAATTCCAACAATGGCTGCTCTTCAACCGTTGCACCATTATCTCTAGACTTCTCCAAGGATTACTGCTATTTACTCTACTTCAGGCCACCCCTTGGAACCACCACCCACAGACATGAGGTCAACATTCGTGGGTATGCTGATGACATCCAGCTCTACCTCTTGGTTATTTTTCCACTGCCTCTGTGCTGAGCCGACTTGTCAGATATCCAATTCTGGGTAAGGCGGCACGGTAGCACAGTGGTTAGCATTGTCGCTTCACAGCTCCAGGGTCCCAGGTTCAATTCCTGGCTTGGGTCACTGTCTGTGCGGAGTCTGCACGTTCTCCTGGTGTCTGCGCGAGTTTCCTCCGGGAGCTCCCGGTTTCCTCCCACAGCCCAAAGACGTGCAGGTTCGGTGGATTGGCTATGCTAAATTGCCCTTAGTGTCCAAAAGGGGTTGGGTGGGGTTACTGGGTTACGGGTATGGGGCAGAGTTGTGGGCTTAAGTGGGGTGCTCTTTCCAACGGCCGGTGCAGGCTCTATGGGCCGAATGGCGTCCTTCTGCACTGTAAATTCTATGATTCATGTCAAGCATTTGAAAGGGCAAAGCCACTGTCTCTGCAGCCTTCTCCTCTCACAATAACCCACCAGAAACTCCTTTCCCTCACCATTTATTTTATCCCCTTTCTTTTTACTCGAGAAATAAATTTAATTTACAGCCAATGTGTGGATACAGATTGATCCTAACCATTCAGGTCACAACGTTAACCAGGCTATTCTCAACCTCGCAATTCATGTGACGAACAACTGTGTCTCGAACCACCATCCTCTCAGTCACAAAGACTGCCTACGCTCACCTCCCTATCACTGCGTTTCTACTCCTGCCTTAGCCCATCTGCTGCTGAAACCTCAGCCATGCTTTTGGCACCCCCAGAATCCACGATACCAATGCTCTTCTGGCTAGCCTCTACTCTTTCACCCTCTATAAACTTCTACTCCTTCAAAACTCTGTCTATGTCTTATCCTGCACCAATACCCACTCATCCACATTGGCTCCTGTTGCAATGCAAAGAATTGAAAATTCTCAGTCACATGTTCAATAATCTTTCTGGCCTCCTATTCCCCCCATCTCTGTAACCTCCACCAGGCCTACAACCCACCGAAAGCTGTGCACTGTATTCTTACACATTCCCCCCTTCCCGACCTTTCCAACATCGGTGGCCATACTTTCAGCTGTCCAAGCCCAATGGCTTTTAAGTTCCTCCTTGCTGCACTGTGTCTCCCTCTCCTCCTTTAAGATTTTCCTTAAAACCCACTTCTTTCACCAAGGTTTTAGCCACCCTAATGTACTAATATCTATTTCTATGACTTGGCATCAAGTTTTACTTGATTATGCTCCGGTGAGGTTGTGAAAGCGTTATTCCTGAAACTCAAATACTCACATGAAATCGTGCTGGCATTCATTTGGGGCAGGTAGATACTTTGTGATGGCATCCATTAACAGCTGCACACCCTTATTCTTCATCGCACTGCCACACAAAACTGGTACTGCTGTTTGTGCCAATGTCACTCGGCGGATTGCTGCACTTAACTGCATTTAAAATACACAAGGTCAGCGTTTTTAAAAAAATAAACAAACTTATGTTATCTTTACTTTCAATTTTCAGATTTACTCAACTGATGTTTAATACTAAATACAATACTGGTGTTTCTCGGATCTACCCCAGAATACTGAAGGAGGCTAGAGAGGAAATTGCTGAGGCCTTGACAGAAATCTTTGGATCCTCACTGTCTTCAGGTGATGTCCCGGAGGACTGGAGAATAGCCAATGTTGTTCCTTTGTTTAAGAAGGGTAGCAAGGATAATGCAGGCAACTACAGGCCGGTGAGCCTTATGTCAGTGGTAGGGAAATTACTGGAGAGAATTCTTTGAGACAGGATCTACTCCCATTTGGAAGCAAATGGACGTATTAGTGAGAGGCAGCATGGTTTTGTGAAGGGGAGGTCGTGTCTCACTAACTTGATAAGAGTTTTTCGAAGAGGTTACAAAGATGATTGATGCAGGTAGGGCAGTGGATGTTGTCTATATGGACTTCAGTAAGGCCTTTGACAAGGTCCCTCACGGTAGACTGGTACAAAAGGTGAAGTCACACGGGATCAGGGGTGAGCTGGCAAGGTGCATACAGAACTGGCTAGGTCATAAAAGGCAGAGAGTAGCAATGGAAGGGTGCTTTTCTGATTGGTGGGCTGTCACTAGTGGTGTTCCACAGGGATCAGTGCTGGGACCTTTGCTGTTCGTAATATATATATATATATATATATATATATATAAAAAAATGATTTGGAGGAAAATGTAACTGGTCTGATTAGTAAGTTTGCAGACGACACAAAGGTAGGTGGAATTGCGGATAGCGATGTGGACCGTCAGCGGATACAGCAGGATTTAGATTGTTTGGAGACTTGGGCGGAGAGATGGCAGATGATGTTTAATCCAGACAAATGTGAGGTAATGCATTTTGGAAGGTCTAATGCAGGTAGGGAACATACAGTGAATGGTAGAACCCTCAAGAGTATTGAAAGTCAGAGAGATCTAGGTGTTCAGGTCCACAGGTCACTGAAAGGGGCAACACAGGTGGAGAAGGTAGTCAAGAAGGCATACGGCCTGGTTGCCTTCATTGGCCGGGGCATTGAGTATAAGAATTGGCAAGTCATGATGCAGCTGAATAGAACTTTAGTTAGGCCACACTTGGAGTATAGTGTTCAATTCTGGTCGCCACACTACCAGAAGGATGTGGAGGCTTTAGAGAGGGTGCAGAAGAGATTTACCAGGATGTTGCCTGGTATGGAGGGCATTAGCTATGAGAAGAGGTTGAATAAACTCAGTTTGTTCTCACTGGAACGACGGAGGTTGAGGGGCGACCTGATAGAGGTCTACAAAATTATGAGGGGCATGGACAGAGTGGATAGTCAGAGGCTTTTCCCCAGGGTAGAGGGGTCAATTACTAGGGGGCATAGGTTTAAGGTGCGAGGGGCAAGGTTTAGAGGAGATGTACGAGGCAAGTTTTTTTACACAGAGGGTAGTGGGTGCCTGGAACTCGCTGCCGGAGGAGGTGGTGGAAGCAGGGACGATAGTGACATTTAAGGGGCATTTTGGCAAATACATGAATAGGGTTGGAATAGAGGGATACGGATCCAGGAAGTGTAGATTTTAGTTTAGACGGGCAGCATGGTCGGCACGGACTTGGAGGGCCGAAGGGCCTGTTCCTGTGCTGTAATTTTCTTTGTTCTTTGTACACATCATGTTGCAACTCAGCTGCTGAAAAACTACAACATGAAAGAGTTCTTGATTTAAAAATTATCTACAAGTCATGTTTTTCTCCAAATTTGTTCGTCATATTGGTCTGCCAATATTTGAGAGAAAACAGTGGTATAGTGGTAATGTCACTGGGCTAGCAATCCAGAGGCCTAAGCAAATGCTCGGTGGGGTAGGAGGTTCAAATCTCACCATGGCAACTGGTGAAATTTAAATTCAATTAATAAAATGTGGAATTGAAAGCTAGTTACCATGAAGCTATCATTGATTGTCAGGAAAATAAATCTGTCATCCTTACCTGGTCTGGCCTACATGTGACTCCAGCCCCCCCCCCCAGCAAAATGGTTGACTCTGAACTGCTTTCTGAAGTGGCCGAGCACAGGAATTCCCAAACTGGGGTCCGCGGAACCCTGGTGTTCCGGTAGAGGCCTCCAGGGGATGTGCAGAAGTCTGGCAGCCACGTGACAAAACGGCAGTTTTTTTTTAAACCCGAAAAATAGCATGCAAGCCGAGTAAGTCACCAGAAGTAAAGATTCGTGAACGAGCAACGGCGACAAATTAAAGAACAAAAAAATCAAATTGACAAATCAGAGCCTGCCCTCTCTGTGCACGGCATTTTGACAAGCTGAGTAATGAGGGGATTCATGTGAGCGGGTTAAAATGTGCCACTGACATGATAAGAAAGTTTGGTGTTCCCCGATTCTCTTGGGAGGTCGCGAGTGCTTCCAAGGCTGGACAAGTTTGGGAAACCCTGGTCTAGCACGCCACTCAGTTTATGGGTGATTAGAAAGGCCTTGCCAGTGATGTCCACATCACCTGGAAGAATTTAAAAAATATATTTTTCATGTTAATTTTGTCAATAACCAGAACGCAGTGTACAAGCGACACTACAAGCTCGATGTGCTTCTACGCAGAATGGAGAGAGTGCTGCATTGTTGGAAGTGCCAGCTTTCAGATTTGATGTTGTACAAAGGACAGATTTGTTCAGAGGGACAATTAAGACCAGTTAAAGCAGGCCAACTAGGATTCTCCAGTCAGTCTCCATGTTCCTGCAGGAGGCGGCCTCACAGATCTAGGGGGTGCTCCAGGCAGGTTATGAGGCCCTGCTTTCCTTGGTGCAGGAGCAGCTGCAGACCCTCCTTGCAACACCCCCCCCCCCCCACCAAGCCTCCCTCATACAAGCATACACAACAGGAGTGGCTAGGCTGTTAACATTTCCATCTTGAGCCGTCTTCTCCCTTACTTGCCTGTCATGGCAGCCTGCTGTCCTTTCAAACTGGAAGACCTTTGATTGGCCCTCCAGCTTAGAGAGCCCGCCCACCACTCTTAATTAGGCAGCAACCGCACCCACTAATTGGCCACTCCAAGTAAAATCACACTGAGTGACTTTTTTGTTACACAATGTGGGTTTCTGACTCACATTTCAGCCTAACAGCAGGATTCAAAAACTGAGAGGTAAAGCTGACATAGTCTTAAGATTTAGGAAACTCACTCTGTCAGCAGGAACTGCATCCAGATTCTCACTTAGCGTTTCCAGAACCAATTCAGCAAATTCATCATCTAAATCCGCTACCTGTGTTCAAACAAATGAACACCATGTTAATGTCACTATAACATTTAGAATATTTCCCACAAGAGTATAATCCTCCCAAAACTTTTTTTTTTATCCTCAAAGCAAAAACAAGGACAATTCTGATAAATTTGCAATCTTGTTGTAGAAGCCAGTCAAGGTCTGTGATGGTTTGACCTTGGCATGTATGAATTGTTATTATCCAAACAAAAGTTAGTGCTACTTTTGTTTTGTGTGAAATGTCACACAGATAAAGTGCCAGAGCTATTGACCGTTAAGTTCATTGTTCTGTCTGTGAGTGGAACAAAGGTATCAGCCAGTATTATATTTTTCACATTAATGTCCAATATGGACCTTTACAGAGACTGGGAATTGTTCAAAATCTCACACAGCTGCTAGTCTAAAAATGACTTCTGAATAATGCAAATATAACTTGTTGAAACATGCAGTCCATTTTATAGTACAAATGAAGTTGACTCAGAAACCAGGGTTTAGCTCTGAGGAAGAGTCATAGGGCAGGATGTTTTGGTGGCAGTGGCGATGGGGGGGTGGAGAATCACACCCACAGGATCTCAAAATGTTAACTCTGTTTCTCCCTTCACGGATGCTGCCAAACCTGCTGAGCACTTGTTTTGATTTCAGAAAACGGGGAAATGATTCTTATTGAGGAACTTGCCATTGGAAACGCGGTAAAGTCCCACCATTCACACCTTTCTGGTTTGCATTTTCACTTCCCGCGCTTTGTACTCTGTACACCGCATCGCCCGTCACATGAGTAACATTTGGTTGTCTACGGTTTCTTCAGGGGCTGGTTTAGCTCACTGAGCTAAATCGCTGGCTTTTAAAGCAGACCAAGCAGGCCAGCAGCACGGTTCGATTCCCGTATCAGCCTCCCCGGACAGGCGCCGGAATGTGGCGACTAGGGGCTTTTCACAGTAACTTCATTGAAGCCTACTCGTGACAATAAGCGATTTTCATTTCATGTTGAGGCAACCCCTCTTTCTCCATCACGAATCAGCAGTTCCCGCCTCAATCAGAGGGTCTGCCGGATATGTCAGGGCTGGAGGGCCCCATTAAAAAATCTGGGTGGGTATGTCAGGAACATGGCGTGCGGGTTGGAACCTCGAACTGATGGGCAAGTCCTTCACCAACTGCATTGCTCAGAGGCTCCCCATCTGTGTATATGGGTACTGCATCAAAACACTGTCAAAACCAATACTGCCCTCACATGGCTGGAACCTATCTCATTGAATCCTATTCAAAAGCATTTTGAGACCCCTCCTGCGAAGTTAAAGTTCTTTAACATAGAACAGTACAGCACAGAACAGGCCCTTCGGCCCTCGATGTTGTGCCGAGCCATGATCACCCTACTCAAACCCACGTATCCACCCTATACCCGTAACCCAACAACCCCCCCTTAACCTTACTTTTTAGGACACTACGGGCAATTTAGCATGGCCAATCCACCTAACCCGCACATCTTTGGACTGTGGGAGGAAACCGGAGCACCCGGAGGAAACCCACGCACACAGGGGGAGGACGTGCAGACTCCACACAGACAGTGACCCAGCCGGGAATCGAACCTGGGACCCTGGAGCTGTGAAGCATTGGTGCTAACCACCATGCTACCCTGCTGCCCCCAAAACTATTTTCCACTGCCCCATATCTCTGAAGTTTTATTAATTTTGTGCTAGTACCTCACCACAATTTAAGTTAAATTAGCCAACATGCATATTCACTACCTCTACTTTTCAGCATTTAAGCACCTTACTGGCGTGCCCTTTCAATCATATCGAATAAAACAAACTTAATTCTCAGAGCCACTCACTTCATAATTTTTGTTGCTCTCTGAGCCCTCGCTAATAAATTGACCTCTTCTCGACCAAAACTGATTCAGAGCTTAAGACCTCTGCAAGTCATGTCTATGTCAAGAAGGTAAATTGCACCCATTTTAATTTGGATGAAGTTTGTTACATATCAACAGGAGAACCCAATTATTTTTTTCAAATTAAGGGGCAATTTAGCATGGCCAATCTACCTACCCTGCACATCTTTGGGTTGTGGGGGTGAAACATAGATATTAATGCTTTAAGCATTTACTTTGGAACTTTACTTGTTCTATGAGGTTATATCTTGCATCTTTGGCTTCCTTGAAAAGTTCATGGTCGTCTGTGGGCATTAAAGGATCTCGGCTGAAGACTGCGCCGTCATCATCATCAACGGACTTCGGGTGCCAAAGAACCTTTTCATTTGTGACAAGGTCAACTATCCCATTAAAGCTCTTCCCAGTTCCAACTGGCAGCTGGAATTAAAGAAAACCATACAAAGTATGTCACAATAATCAGTCATAAATCAGATTCTACACAATGATTTGGGACCAGCTAGTTTTAAATCAATGTTAAATTAAATTTTGATCAAAGGATAAATAGGAAGCATTCCACATGAAGGTAAATCTTCCTGGTTCAACACTCAACGTACTGGAGTCACAGTGTACAGGACATACCAGAGAATCAGATAGGTTTTAGTATGAACCTGTCCTGGACTTTGCTCCATTTAAGTTAATGGATGAAGGAGCATAAAACAACCAGGTTGGCTTACTCCAAGCAGATCGATTTGCTATTATTTATAAAGCATCACAGTAATTTCTATACATTCTTCCCAAACCCTAATGATACGATCTTGTTATTGTATAGAATTTGAAAAGAAATGGATTCAGGGGCTTATCACATTAGAGGTAATTGTATAGAATTTGAAAATAAATGGATTCAGGGGCTTATCACATTAGAGGTCATTTAAACACGAGCTGAAGAGAAGAGCCAAATATTTATGCTTCAGTGTATTAAAAAACAAATGGGGAAAAACAACTGGCAGAAAATAATCACAAATAGAATATTTGGAATTTATGTTCTGAAAGTACGCATCTTGCGGTTTGTAATGCTGTAACAATTAACCATTCCAACACCAATTGATTATCAAAATGTATTTTAAAAATGGAAATTTTTGTTAAGATAAACTTTTTCCTCAAATGAACGAATTAGCTACCAAAAACAAAAATGTTGACGAACATTTTAGAAAATGCAGTAGAAATATTGCTCTAAATTCTGCTGTCAGTAGTGGAAGCACTGAGACACCGTCAAGAATTCCGTTTTATCACCATGTAGTGGGACTGTAACCGTTGCAGCATTATCAGCATTCAGCAGCAGCCATGCCTTCCCAGCAGGATTTTCACAGACACACAAACAGGAAACAGAATGAAATGGTTTTTTTTGCATAGCGAATTAAAATGTGGGTCACAAAAATGGGGTAGAAGCTAAGATATTCTGAATCTTCTTTTAATTATTTAAAAAACTTAAATCTACCAATTAATCATTCAACAGTCTCCAGCAAATATAAAATTATTTTTTTCAGGACCAGTTCTGTTCTTCATCAAACGCTTTCACATCACCATTAAAAACTTAGTTATGCTGAGTGAACAAGGTTAACCTTTTAAGAAATAAAACGATATGGGTGCAATGATTGCCGGCACTGGGGCAGGGTGGGGGGATGGAAGGGAAGGTGCACAGTACAGCCTGTATCAGCCTGTATATTTGACAACCAGACATTGCAGTCATTTTTAGAGGGCAAATGAAGGCAACAGCTCAAAGTCAATCTCACCACCCTTCAAAATCTAGTCCCTCAGCATTAAAGTTTAGAGCTGAAATTACAGGAGTTTAGCCATAGAGCAGTCCATAACACAATATTTATTGGCTTTCCCTGTCATTCCTGCATCTCAGTCTCATTTAGGAAAACTGTAGCCAGACTTACAAGATGCTTAATTTAGGGTGTGTTCAAATTCGGGAAAAACAGTGGATTCCACAGCTACCCAAATGATTCCGGTAGTGATTTACACTGAGCCACATTAATATCAATGGCTCACAGCATGATTCATCCATGTTCCATGTGTGGGGGCCAGTTGAGAGGTGGGATTGGAGGAATCCCACTTCATCCGATGCCGGTGCTTATGTAGTGACATTGTACACCTTGTGTTGCCCTATTATGTATTTTATTTTATTCCCTTTTCTTACCATGTACTTAATGATCTGTTGAGCTGCTCGCAGAAAAATATTTTTCACTGTACCTCGTGACAATAAACAAATCCAATCCAATCCAATCCCCTGGTATTTCGGGAGGTGGGGACTCCTGTTGGGGGATGGGAGAGTCTCCTGAAGATTTGGGAGGAGACGTGTGGGGTGGGTGAGTGGAGGATGCACCTGTGTGATAGTTACCATGAGGTATGGGGAGGTTTTAATTCTTCTGACATTTTCCTCTTTTACATTTTTTTAAATTTAGAGTACCCAATTATTTTTTTTCTAATTAAGGGGGAATTTATTGTGGCCAATCCACCTAACCTGCACATCTTTGGGTTGTGGGGATGAAACCCACCCAGATATTGGGAGACTGTGTAAACTCCGCACGGACTGTGACCCAGGGTCAGAATCGAACCCAGGTCCTCAGCGCCACAGTCCCAGTGCTAACCACTGTGCCACATGCCACCCTCTTCTGACATTTTCTGAATAACTATTGGTGTACCCAGTTGGAACAATCCATAGTTTGTGATTTAAGTTGCATTTTCGGATGTTCCCAGTGTAGGGCAATTGCCCACGGAAAGTTTACACCTCCAGGAAATTGTCGTGCAGACCTTACCCGGGGACCTTGGAGATCCCCCAGCGTATCTTTGGAGGCGCCTCCTGAATTCAAGGCCCTGGACATCGGTAGTCAATCCCAAGAAATAAAAGCAAGGAATTAGGAAAGAAGAAAATAATACTAAAACCCTGGAATAAGCAAGGCATTCTTTGTTACTTGTGAAAATATTGCAACTGTGACATTCTTTTCATAGACATGTTCAAAAGGTACATTTTATTTCACATTTTGAAGGTAAACCTTACCTGCAGCAAAAGTGGCTTCACCTTTAGCTTCTGTTTAATACTTTCAATGGAGTAAGAAAAACTGCAGATCAAAGAAACAATAACATTTACCCTTTCTAACAAAACTCCAAATCTAACAACCAAATACACTTAATTCGGACTGGTCAAATACGTGCTGGAAAATAATCCGGAACAAAAGTGTTCTTCAAGAATGAGAAAGAAATGAACGTTCTCACCAAGCAACATACACTGGAAATTGAAACAAAAACAGAAGGTGCCGGAAACAATCATCAGTTCCGTCAGAATCTCAATGTAGGGAACGGATAAGTTGATGTTTCCAGAGTGGACCTTTCATTAGAACTAAATGAATTCTGAAAATTAAAATTAAATAGTCTTCACTCAACAACCATTACTCAGATTTAGTGATTCACCTCAGAAGAATTCTGCTTTGTGTACCACGGCAGAGTGAAGAAGATTAAGAGGAAACTAGATAGAGGTGATGAAAATTATGAGGGATTTGATAAAGCAGAAAATGAGCAACAAAAAGGATCAGTAACCAGAGTCACAGATTTAAGATGTCTGCCAAAGATAAAAACAGCTGGGAGAGGAGGAGAAACACTTTACTCCACATGTTGTTATGATCTGGAATGCATTGCCTGAAAAGCCTGTTGAGCAGGATCAGTAATAATTCTCAAAAGAAAAATGAATATTTACTTCAAATAAAAACATTTTACAAAGTTCATTTTACAAGGTGCTTCACTGTCACTGGGTCAAAATCCTGGAATTCTCTCCCGAGCTGCACGGTGGGTGTACCTACACCACATAGATTGCTGCGGTTGAAGAAGACGGATCACCACCACCTTCTCACGAGCAATTAGGAGTGGGCAATACATGCCAGCCTGGCCAACAATGCCCACGTCCCATGAAACAATTTCTATTATGGGGCAAAGGCAAGGGAGAGGATCTAATTGGATACTCCTTTCAAAGAACCAGCTGGCAAGTGTATTCGCAGACATCCTCACCACCTCACTCCTCCGCTCTGAGGTCCCCGCTTCCTTCAAGAAGACTACCAGTACCAAAGAAGAACAAGGTAGCCTGCCTCAACGACTACCAACCGGTGGCCCTGACATGTGTTATCATGAAATGCTTTGAGCGGCTAGTCATGAGACGGATCACTGCCAGCCTCCCAGACAGTCTCGATCCACTGCAGTTTGCCTATCACCGCAACCGGTCCACAGCAGATGCTATCTTCCTGGCTCTACAATCAACACTCTCGACAACAAGGACATCTATGTAAGACTGCTGTTCATAGACTACAGCTTCACCTGCAATACCATTATCCCAACAAGACTAATAACCAAACTCTGCAATCTTGGACTTGACCCCTCCCTGTGCAGCTGGATCCTTGACTTCCTCACCAACAGACCACAATCTGTCAGGATAGGAAACAGCACCTCCTCCACAATAGTCCTCAATACTGGGGCCCCACAAGGATGTGTGCTCAGTGTTCTACTGTACACCCTATACACACGACTGTATGGCAAGATTTAACTCCAACTCAATCTATAGGTTTGCGGACTGTGGTGGGCTGTGTCTCAAACAATGACGAATCAGACAACAGGAGGGAGATAAATCACTTGGTTGCATGGTGTACCGAAAACAACCTCTCTCAAGATGTTGGAAAGACCAAGGAACTGATCATCGACTTCAGGAAGCATAGCATGACAGACACTCCTATCTGCATCAATGGCTCCGAAGAAGTGGAGATGGGCGATAGCTTTAAGTTCCTGGGGGTCACCATCACCAACAGTCTGTCCTGGTCCAGTCATGTTGATGCAACAGTCAAGAAAGCCCAACAACATCTCTACTTCCTACGGAAGCTAAAGAAATTTGGCATGTCTGCATCGAATCTCACAAACGTTTACAGATGTGCAATAGAGAGCATCCGATAGAGCTGCATCACAGCTTGGTATGGCAACGACTCGGTCCAAGATCGCAAGAAACTGTAGAGGGTGGTGAACTCAGCCCAAAGCATCACAAGCTTGCCACCCCAACATTGATTCTGTATACACCTCCCGCTGCCTCAGGAAGGCAGACAGCACTATCAGAGACCCCTCCCACCCAGGCATTGTCTTCTTCCAGACCCTTCCATCAGGCAGAAGGTACAGAAGTCTGAAGACTCGCGGCAGCCGCCCCGTGGGACATGGCAGACAAACACCACGGAGCAGCACCAGTAACGAAAGTCCCCCCCCCTCCCCGAGATCGCCCGCGCTCGTGGATCGGTGCCGTCCATGAGGCCCCAACCCTGGTGAAGGATCCCCCCGCCCCCCCCAGCAGGGTGGGTGCGGACTGAGTCCACATGCGCCCACGCCAAGGTCCTGACGAGTGAGACCATGAGAGACCCACGTCGTCGAAAACTCGATCAGTTACACTTGGAGAATCGCAGGAGCGGGCCTCTGTCAATGGGCCCCTTGCAGCGCCGTGTAGACTGTGCGTGCGAATCGCGGGAGCAGCGTCGCGCCGGACTTCTGCGTCAATGGCCATTCTCCACCCCGCGCCGATCGCGATTTCGGAGTGGAGAATTCTGCCCAGGGTTTGGTTATTTCTAAAACCAAACTTTATTATGACAGCAATATTAAACTTCACACCCGAAAATAACAGCTCACAATGACACCTTAAAAACTACTTCTCAATTTCCCATTAAACAACTGGAAAAAAAACACAGATCTCAATCTATCTAGTAAGAAGTCTTACAACACCAGGTTGAAGTCCAACAGGTTTGTTTCAAACACGAGCTTTCGGAGCACGGCTCCTTCTTCAGGTGAATGGAGGAGCCGTGCTCCGAAAGCTCGTGTTTGAAACAAACCTGTTGGACTTTAACCTGGTGTTGTAAGACTTCTTACTGTGCTCACCCCAGTCCAACGCCGGCATCTCCACATCAATCTATCTAAGTTTGGGAGAATTGTGGACGCAACATCAGGCAGGTCAGAATTCAACTCCCCTCTCCAACGTTTATCCACAAAACTCCTTCTCTCCACAGCTTTCTCCAAAAACTGCCTCAATCCACAGCTTCATAAAGTGTCTCTCTGCACTTCTTGGCTCCACCAAGCAATGACCTCATCTCCCCAAGCTGAAAAAACAAATCATCTCTGCAGGCTGCAAAGCACGTTAACTCCCCAGGGACCTTCCAAGTCAAACCACAGTCAGTTAACCTAGGCTGAAAAACACATTCCTTTGTCAATTTCACCTTCTGGCTGCTAAAACACCCAGGCCCTGCAAAACAGAATTTCATTTTTTTTAAATGGCCATTGAAGTCAAACAAACTCGATCCCCAGGCTTTTAAACCTTAAATTGCCCAAAGCATAGAATCTCAGATCCCTAAAGTCGTCCATTTGTCACACTGCAGTGGTCATGTTTTTAAAATAATCTTGTTTTGGAAGAACAGAAAGCTTTTAATTTTTATTATTGTCATAAGTAGGCTTACATTAACATTGCAATGCAGTTACTGTGAAAATCCACAGAAAATACCCAGTCGGGTATACCGAGGGAGAATTCAGAATGTCCAATTCACCTAACAACCATGGGCGAGATTCTCCCTTTGGGGACTAAGTCCCCACGCCTGCTGGAAAACGGGCAAGAATCATTCTGGACTTTTTCCTCGAAATTCCAGGGTGATTCCCCGTTCTCCAGGGGCCTAGCATGCCTCCGTGCGGAGGAAGATAGGTCGCTCCCGGATCGCGATGGCCCGTCGATCGCTGGCCCCCGATCACGGGCCTGCCTGTCGTCGAGGCCCCCCCCCCCCACCCGGTGTCCAATCATCACGCGCCCCCCCCCCCCCCCCCACACCATAACGCCCATATCAGCCGCGACTCCGAGGTCCCGCCGGGTGGAACCACATTAGAACCACGCCAGCGTGACTCGGCCTGTCGAGATCGGAGAATCACCGGGGGGGGGGGGGGGCCTTTTCCAACGGTCCCCAACCGGCGTCGTGTCGATCGCGCGCACGAATGGCGGTGATTCTCTGGTCGCCGGAAAATCACGTGCCGGCGTGGGGGCTTTTTTGGGCAATTCTCCGCCCCCTCGCCATGCGCGATGTCAGCACGGCGGGTCGGAGAATCCCGCCCTATGTCTTTCGGGACTTGTGGGCGGAAACTGGAGCACACGGAGGAAACCCACACAGACATGGAGAGAATGTGCAGACTCCGCACACACAGTAACCAAAGCGGGAATCGAACACGGGGACCCTGGCGCTGTAAAGCAACAGTGTTAACCACTGTGCTACAGCGCTGCCAGAGGTGAAACTGACCATTCATAGAATTATAGTGCATTGCAAAAGCCTGGGCTAGTGCACTGTTGTTTGATTACAGGGTGTCTCTGGGGAGTTAATGTGTTTTCAGGTTGGAGTGTTAATTTCTTTTCAGCTGGGTGGAGCTAAGGTATTTGGACATTTTGAGATAAGCTTTTGAGTTGAGTTCTAATCTGGCTACCCTTTAGACCGCAATTAAAATATTTTTCTCCCACAGTAGGATAGTTTAAAAAAAGATTAACAGTATTTAAAGCAGTGCCGACTTGTCGGAGGTCAAGGGAGATGCTGAAACCAGTTAAACAGCTTTTGAAGACATCCAGCCAGAGTCTGCAGGGGATCCAACAGGAGTCAAATCTGTTCTGGAAAGCAAGTATTACCCTGTGCCATTGAGGTGTAGGATGGATTGAGAGCTGTATATTTTTTACTTTCTTGTTGTTTAATCGGGCATAGAGATGGTAATTAAGGATACTGTATTTACTGTATTGAGTAGTATTGCTCAAAGGATAATTCCAAGCTATTTTCAAGTGTGATGTTAAAGAGTTTAATATCACAGAACACAGAACAGTACAGCACAGAACAAGCCCTTCGGCCCTCGATGCTGTGCCGAGCATTGTCCGAAACCAAGATCAAGCTATCCCACTCCCCGTCATACTGGTGTGTTCCATGTGCCAATCCAATAACCGCTTGAAAGTTCCTAAAGTGTCCGACTCCACTATCACAGCAGGCAGTATATCGCATTAATAATAAATTTGGTTTTAAAATACCAAATTCCTATTTCTTTGTGCAATCACCCCTGGAGTGAAGTAGTCTTTCCACAGTCTTTCAAAATAAACTAAAATATTTCAGTCCAGTATCCTAGAGACAATAGCATTTTCTTTCCTGAACCTCGCACCCCAGGAATGCTCAACTCACAGGTGCAACAGGCAAGAAATGCAGCACCCTGGCATCTAAAACTACGATCCATAGTGCCTGTTTCCGTGAATCTTAACAACACCCTAATTGACGCTCCCGGGTGTTTTGGCCCGATATTTGTGTGAAATGAACTAATTTATAGTCCCCCATTTGAGTCTCCTTCTCTTTTTATCCTCCAGTTCATAAGTATAGACTGTATTGAGAAACATAGGAAATAGGAGCAGGAGTAGGCCATTTGAGCCTGCTTCACCATTCAATCTAATCATGGCTGATTTTCCCCCGCAATGCCATTTACCGCACTATCCCCATAGCCCTTGATCCCTGTTAATCTCTATCTTAAACATACTCAAATGACTGAGCTTCCACAACCCTCTGGAGGAGGAAATTCCAAAGATTTGCTACCGTCTGAGAGAAGAAATTCCTCCTCCTTCATCCAAAAATATATTTTGAAAATATTAACCTGAACTTCCTCAGTTCGTTAAAGATTTTAACGTGTATCCATTTGGTCCAGGTGCCTCCTTGTAATTTAACCCTTTAAAGATGATATTGAGGCTGAGACATGTTGTTGCAACAGGTTAGAAGCAACTTAGATTGATGTGCAGTTAATGCCGTACCTATCGGGCAAGGGAATTGCTACAAGTGAGTCCCAAGTAGGAATGTGCTCCTTTTCCCCAGCCATCATGCAAATGACTAAGACTCCATTTTCTTACTGTGGATGTTGAATTTGTTACCTGGCTCTGGATTTATCCATCTTGTTTAAGAAGCATATACGAGGAACGCGATGTTTATCCGCCTGTCGCCACACGGTCAGCGTTTGTGCCTAAAAAAAAACCAAATGGCATCAGTCTGCGAGCTAAGGGACGACCATGTGCTTAAGGTGTAATACATTTAATGTAAAAGATCACCCTTTAGGAGATTATGAGGGGCAATTTTGTCAAGAGTGCCATTCTCCACGGCATGCCAAGATTCCCACAAGATTGCAATTAAAGTTTTAAATACAGGCAGCAACTTGGAAAACACGTGTGATTCAGCACTGGGGGAAGTATTTCAGCTGGTAATGCTGCCCCTACAGGTGGGCAATAAAACAGCCTCCAGGACAACTCTACATCACAGCCAAAACTTTCCTTCTAACTCCATTGCTATTAATGCAAGACCCAAGAGCATAAAGGTGGCACGATTGGGTATTTTTCAAAATTAAATTTCATTTGTAAATATTTCACATTTTTTGGTATCACTTTATTCACGTGTGCATCGTTATTATTTATTGAGTTTAGATTAGACTTTATTAGTCTTCCCCCATGCCAGGTAAATAATCCTACAAGCCTAGTAATTAAGGCTGGACAGGAAACGTCCTTAAATTGGCCACTACGGACCCCAATTGGGGCAAGGGTAGGGCATCCCCTCTAAGGCCTTTCTAGCCCCAGCATAACATCACTGCGAGTCTGGGGCATGCAGGAACCCAGAGGCAATCCTATTCTTTCAAATTCACTAAAAACCACTAGCAGGGAGGCAGGAAATTCAGGCCAATGTTGTGTTTCTTTGTTCATTCCTTATTGAGGTTCATGCTAGTGTCCAGTGTGGTACACACCACTCTATGAGCCATGGCTGAACTTGCAGGCTCAGCCAGCCCACTCTTCCATACATTGTAAAAGACATTGTCGGAGATCATTCTTCAATTATGGGGATAATTGAGATGTTGGTGAACTCAAAGCCATGCAAGGACATGTCTAGTAAATACCCCGAGGTACACGGACACATTTAAACAGTACTGATTATGCCCTTTTTTTTCTTCTTTTTAAAATAAATTTAGAGTACCCAATTCATTTTTTCCAATTAAGGGGAAATTTAGCATGGCCAATCCACCTACCCTGTACATAGACACATAGAATTTACAATGCAGAAGGAGGCCCATCGAGTCTGCACCGGCTCCTGGAAAGAGCACCCTACCCAAGGTTAACACCTCCACCCTATCCCCACAACCCAGATACCCCACCCAACACTAAGGGCAATCTTGGACACCAAGGGCAATTTATCATGTCCAATCCACCTAACCTGCACATCTTTGGACTGTGGGAGTAAACCGGAGCACCCGTAGGAAACCCACGCACACACGGGGAGGATGTGCAGACTCCGCACAGACAGTGACCCAAGCCGGAAGCGAACCTGGGACCCTGGAGCTGTGAAGCAATTGTGCTATCCACAATGCTACCGTGCTGCCCATCTTAGGGTTGTGAGAGCAAAACCGACGCAAACACGGGGAGAATGTGCAAACTCCACACAGACAATGACCCAGAGCCGGGATCAAACCTGGGACCTCGGCGCCATGAAGCAGCAATGCTAACCACTGCGCCGTGTTGTCCTTTCACACTGCCCGTTAAGCCCCTCTTACCTTGACTGACAGCTCCCACCACACCTCCACTCCCCCACACCCAGGACATCGGCCCTTCCAACATCACTCCTCAATGCCCCTGATTCCACCCTCTGTTCCCCTCCTGGATCCCTCTTCCAGTCCTCCAGGTCCTTGACCCCACTCCACCAGCGCCACCCATCTCCCTCACTGCTGACTTACCCTTGCCTGTTCCAAAGTTTATTTAAACTTTAAATAAATGTGAACTAGGTGGCATGAGATTCTGCTGTGCTGCTGACTTTATCTTGAAGGCAGGACATAATTTAAAAAAGGTTTCATGCTAATAAGTATGAATTGTATGCAAACGTATTACAAATCAGAGCCCTCCGCAGGCTGGTGCGAGGCACAACATGTAACTGACTTTATCTCTGCCTCTCAACCCATGATTGGAAAATTGAAATTTTGCCAAATCAAATCCCCCCACTCGCCAAGTTTCCCACTTTTTGGGACTCCATTAAAATCCCCCAAGCGTTTGAGAAATATGTGAATAGGGCGTGTTCCAAATCTTGATTATCTCTTTGATTATAGCTACCCGGTAGAAGTACACTGGATAATAATCTGGAACAAAATTAACAGTCATTCAATGTAAATTAATTAAGGAAAATCAGCATGCATTTGTGAAAGACACATTGTGTTTAAATCATTTGATTGAGTTTATCGAATGAAATAAAAAGAGAGAATCAGGGGTAATGCGGTTGATGTGGCGTACATGGATTTCCAAAAGGTTTTTGATAAAGTGCCACCCATCAGGTTTGCCAGCAAAGGTGAAGCCCATAGAATAAAAAGGGTAAGAAGCAGAGTGTGGTGCAGAATGGTTTCCAAATGGAGGAAAATATATAGTGGGGTTCCCCGGATTGGTATTCTGACCCCTGCGTTTCTTGATATATACTAATGACTGAGACCGGTGTATCCGACACAATTTCAAAATTTTTAGATTACTCAAAATTTGAAGTATTACTAACTGTGTGGAGGATAGAGATAAACATTCGAGAGGTGCAGGGCAGGTTGAGAAAGTGGTTAAAATAGAAAAAGGGGTCTTAAGCTTTATAAATAAAGACAAAGAGTGCAAAGCAAGGACGCTTTGGTGGACCTTCACTGGTTTGTTCTCAGCTGGAGCTTGTGTCCTATTCTGTGCACCATACGCAAGGGCATTAGAGAGTGGGAAAAATATTCACAGGAATGATTTCAGGGATGAGGAACTCAGTTACATGTTTATTAAGAGATGAACTATGTGGAAAGGCAAGGAAATGGGACTAGCTGAGTGACTCCTGCAGGGAGCTGGCACTGACACAATGGGCTGAAGGATCCCATCTGTGCTGTAGCCATCCTCTGATGCAACGGGATAAATACTGCTTTTACCCAATTTACTATTCATAAAAATGGAGAGTATACACAAATGTTGCACAGGAGTGATGTTGTCAATCCGTTTTAGTACCTTCACAACTCAAAGAACCAAATTAACTTACAATGCTATAGCACAGGCAAGTTCTATTTGGTATTGCTTTAATTAATAGCCAAGACTGAAGAGTTCTATCAATTGATGGTGGCACAGTTGTGGTACTGCTGCCTCACAGTGCCAGGGACTTGGGTTCAATTCTGGCCTTGGTTAACCGTTTGTGTGGAGTTTGCACTTTATCCCAGTAACTGCTCCAGATTCCTCCCACAGTCCAAAGATGTGTGGTTTAGGTGGATTGGCCATGCTAAATTGCCGCTTAGTGTCCAAAAGGTTAGGTGGGGTTACTGCGTTATGGGGATGGGTGGGGGAGGCGTGGGCCTAGGTAGGGTGTTCTTTCCAAGGGTAGGTGCAGACTCGATGGGCCAAATGGCCTCCTTCTGCACTGTAGGGATTCTATGAACTACAGTATTTTTCGTAGGCATGCTTAGATTGACAACACATTACAAAAATAATATGTTTTCCTCAATAAAGGAAAGGGGAAGGGGAAAGGGACTGCCATCGATAACCACCTTCGTGAAGACGGACCAGAAGAATGCAGAGTTCAAATCCATAGCCCTACCAAGCCACCTTTGGTTTTGGGTATCTCTAGTGTATTTTGTGGGTAATATAAGGGTTAATTGTGTTAAATAAATATTGCTAAATTTGAACTTGTGTTTGTGGTTTGTTCTCCTCGTTAATAAAGACACCTCGGTGAAACCTTTGAGTAAGCAAACTGGTCGAAAGTATCTGAGGTTTTACAGATACAACACCACTCACTTAACCTATATCTTTAAAATTAATTATTCGGATGTGGACATCACAGACAGGGGCAGCATTTATTGACCATCCCTAATTGCCCTTGCAAAGGAGGTGGTGAGCTGCCTCTTTTGTAGCCTCCAGAAATTCAACTTACATTCCCACCTAGTTTTGTATCGTTGACAGACTTTGATACATTACTTGCTCTCGGCTGGAATTCTCTGGCTGTTTGCTGTCAGCAGGATTCTCTGGTCCTGCCAGCAATGCACCCCCATCCACGGGTTTCCTGCTGGCATGCTGTTGCCCAAATGGGAATTCTCATTGACAGCGGCGGGAACAGAGAATCCCACTTGCCAGCGAACAGCACGCCGCCTCCCACCACCAAGAAACACGAAGCTGGGAGGCCAGAGAACCTAGTCCCTCTTCATTTAAAGAGTTAATACAGATTGTAAATAGCGGAGGTTTCTGATCCTCGCAGCACTCTCCCAGTCCTAGCCTGTCAACTGCAAATACTGTTTATTCCTACTCTTTCTATATATTGACTAATCCTCGATTCATACTAATATACAGTATTACCTTTTTTCTCTTTATTCTTTCATGGGATGTGGCTATCACTGGCAAAGCCAGGATTTGATGCCCAACCAGAACTGCCCTTGAACTGAGTGGCTTGTTCAGCCATGAGTCACATTAATCACGTTACTGTGGGTCTGCAGTCATATGTACACCAGACCAGGTAAGGATGACAGATTTCCTTCCGTAAAGGATATTATTGAACCAAATGGGTTTTTACAATTGATGTTAATTGCCGTGGTCACCATTATGGAGATCAGCTTTACATTCCAAACTTAAGGAATTTAAATTCCACCAGCTGCCATGATTTGAATTCATATCCTAGGGCATTAACTGGGGCTTCTGGATTACAAACCCAGTGACAATACCACCACACCATTGTGTCTCCTTATCTTGCATATTAACCTTTAGTGGTACACCTAATTGAATGTTCTTTGGAAATCTAAGTATGCTACATCTACTGGGATTCCTTTATCTATCCTCCTTGTTACTGGTTTTAAAACTCTTATAAATTTGTCAAACTTGACTTCCCTTTCGTTGAACCACATTTTCCATGTCTGATCATATTGTGATTTTCTAAGTGGATTGTTGAGATGTTCTTAATAATAGATTCAATGGTTGCAATATAGTCGCAGAAATCTCTGGGTTTCTTATTTCCATTACTGCATTCCGAAATAGATTTTAATTTGCTTTGTCATCTAAAGTTTTGATAAAAGCTTTTCAGTAAAACAATGGCAAGAAATATAGAGAGCAACCAGAATGTGTGATCTTCCTATAAGTTTCAATGAGTCATCTGCTCGGAGAGAAAATGATCAATGCGATAACAGACACAATTTGCAGCAATCAATGAGTCGAAGAGGCCAAGGAAAATGCATCAATATCCAATTTGATGTTACATCTTGAAATATTTTCTCTGTATTGTAAGCGAGGGCAACACCTTTTTTAAAATAAGCTATTTGTCCCAGTTTTTCCTAATTGAGCTTCCTGCACCATTCATGGGCAAGGACAGCAGGACTGCCCTTAGTTCTTTGCAATACAATTCTTAAGCAGCCTATTAGAATGCCAGTTGCAGAGCCAAGAGGGCCAGTCCCCAGCTAATTATCCTACCTTCGCAGTGTGGCAGCCCCAGCATTCACTTGCTGATTTCTCACAAGAATAGAGCAGCAACCAGGAACTCAACTGTGGCTGAATTCCCTGATTTGGTACATCAATTCACTCCACCTCTGTGCCAAGTTCAACTCAGCAGCCAGCCCACACCATTTCTGAGATAGTTTGCCCAGTTATGCTGGTCAACACTTGACCCATTTACCTCAATGCATTTTCACCAACACAGCAGAGGATTAGCATGTTAAGAATTTTTCTGCTGGTGTTATTTCAGGACCATTTTGTGGTGTGGGGCTCAACAATACCAACAAACAACCAAATAAGGTTTGAAAGCAGCGCCGTGCTTAGTTAGCAGATACCAACCACAAAGTGGCAGGGCTTTAATAATTACCCTCAGTGCCTGGATTCTAGCTGTCAGTTCCTGGAAAGCATACGTGACCGATTAGCTGTGGACTGGAGAGTCACTGAGTTTGAATACAATGCCTGCTGATCTCACTGTTCAGCCTTGAACATGGCCACTGGGAAAGATACAGAGCTTGTCAGCTTTCCATGGAAGAATACAGTAAAATGAACTGCTGCTTTAAAATCCTGCTCACCTCCACACCAGCTGAAGCATCAAACACTGCCACTGCTCCATCAAGTACACGTAAGGAGCGTTCAACTTCAACTGTGAAATCCACGTGACCTGACAAAAGTGAAAATTCACTAAAGTGAGATTTAGTTTAGGGGCAAAGGGCATGATTCACTGAGCACATGAACATTAACTGAACTGAGGTGGCGGGAGAGCAAAAGAAATGTACATGATTCTTTTATTTTTAAAAGTATCAGCTGACCCCCTTTCAATAGATCCCCTTTCACTGCTCCCTCAGAGCTGAAATTCATAAGGTACAAATCTTTAAATGTGCTTTAGAACTTTAGTGTGCCTGCAATCTCCACTATCTGCACTCCAAATTAACCTCAAATCTGTGAGTAACTGACTGCATTGATATATGATTTGTTTCCATTTCTTCTGTTTTGCAGTGAAGTTCCAATTACCAGTTTCCATTTTCCACCAGCAGTCATTATATGGCGCTCTCTCAGATATCTAAATGAGGCAGATTGAACAGAATCATTTTCACCCTGCAAAGGAAATCATTCCTTTTTTATCCCAGAAAAATTGCACTTCATTCAGCTTATACATTTACAATTAGCAAACGTGTCAGGCACTAGTGTGTCCTTCATTTATATAACGCCTTTCACTATTGCAGGCCATCTCAACGTTCTCCATGGTAAGTAACGTTGTTAAGTGCAGTCACTGTTGAAGAATGGTTCAGTGTCACATTGACTTTAAAATGGTGCCTACTAGATGGATAGTATTAGCATAGATAGAGGACTAGTTAGCTAACAAATGGGTCATTTTCAGGTTGGCAAGGTGTAATGAGTGGAATGCCACAGAGATCCACTGGGGTCTCAAACTATTTTTTTTAAACAAACAATTTCATTGAGGTATTTTAGGCTTATAGAAAAAGTGACATTGTACAGTACAAAAAAAAGGCAAGACACAAATTAAACATAATGCAAACCACGGCTCTGTTCACGCACGGACCTGCCTCAATATCCCCCTACTCTACTCTACTCTAGCTCTAGCTCTCTCTCTCTCTCTCTCCCCCCCCCCCCCCCCCCCCCCCCCTCCTGCTGACGCTTACTCCTCTCCGAAGAAGTCAATAAATGACTGCCACCTTCGGGCAAACCCAAGTAACGAACCTCTCAAGGCGAACTTGACTTTCTCTAGGCCAAGAAAGCTTGCCATGTCTGATAGCCATACCTCAGCCCTCTGGGGTTTTGAGTCCCTCCATGCTAACAATATTCGTCGCCGGGCTACCAGGGAAGCAAAGGACAGAATGTCGGCCTCTCTCTCTTCCTGGACTCCCGGGTCCTCCGAAACCCCAAAGATTGCCACCTCTGGGCTCATTACCACCCCAGTTTTCAATACCCAGGACATGACATCTGCGAGCCCCTGCCAATACCCCCTGAGTTTAGGGCTTGACCAGAACATGTGTACATGGTTAGCCGGCCCTCCTGCGCATCTAGCACACTTGTCCTCCAGCCCGAAGAATTTGCTCATCCGGGCCACCATCATGTGGGCCCGGTGCACGACCTTAAACTGGATCAGGCTGAGCCTGGCGCATGTTGCGGTAGTGTTTACTCTGCTCAGGGCTTCTGCCCAGACACCGTCCTCCATCTCTCTCTCCCCCCAACCCCCCCCGAGCTCCTCTGCCCACTTAAGCTTCAGGTCCTTGATCTGCGTATCCTCAGCTCCCATTAGCTCCTTGTAGACGTCTGAGACTCTACCCTCTCCCCGAGAAACTACCCTGTCCTGCCTCCCCTTCGGCGGGAGACGTGAGAAGGACGGCACCAGTCTGCGTACAAAATCCCGCACCTGGAAGTATCTAAAGTTGTTCCCTCTCGCCAGCCCAAACTTCTCCTCCAGCGCCCTCATGCTCGGAAAGCTCCCTTCCAGGAACAGATCCCCCATTCTCACAATCCCCGCCCTCCTCCACAGGTGATACCCCCCGTCCATGTTCCCCGGGGCAAATCGGTGGTTGCCGCAGATTGGGGTCCACACCGATGCTCCTACCTCCCCTACATGCCTCCTCCACTGGCTCCAGAACCAAAGAGCCGCCGCCACTATCGGGCTGGTGGAGTACCGTGCCAGTGGAAGCGGCAGAGGCGCCGTGACCAGGACTGCTAAGCTCGTGCCCCTGCACGAAGCAGCCTCCATTCGCTGTCAAACTATTTATAATCTATACCAATAACTTGGATAATGGTATTCAATGTATAGTTATTAAATAGTTGCTGGTGACACAGATATAGGTAGGAAAATAAATTGTAAAGAGGACATAAAGAATACGATCTACTGGCCGCGCCACGCCTTATTCACCCACGACCGGTAGATGCCAGGAGAGGCCTCTTCCAGGATCTACCAGGCTCACCACGCTTCGTGATATCTAATGGGATCTCGCGAAACGTCGCAAACTGAATCCTGCCAATTGTGGGCGGGATCAGTATTTGGAAAATCTGCATATTAGAGTCAGTGGCTAGTTTCACTTTGACATGCAGCCTGCCTGATCTAACAATAATAATCTTTTTATTGTCACAAGTAGGCTTACATTAACACTGCAATAAAGTTACTATGAAAAGCCACTAGTGGCCACACTCCGGCACCTGTTTGGGTACTCAGAGGGAAAATTCTGAATGTCCAAATTATCTAATGGCACATCTTTCGGAACTTGTGGGAGGAAACCCGGAGGAAACCAGCGCAGACACGGGGAGAACATGCAGACTCCGCACAGACAGTGATCCAAGCCGGGAATCGAACCTGGGACCCTGGCGCTGTGAAGCCATAGTGCTAACCACTATGCTACCGTGCTACCCGAGGCGTTGGGATCTAACCCTTTTACCTCGGAGCCATTAAGCAGGAAGCGTTTAGTACTGGTCCCCAGAAATGGGGATCAGACGGAACGGCATTTGAGGTGGGGCCCCAAGGGATCGTAGGCCCCCAGGTGGTTGCCATCTGGGCAGGGTGACACCTTTGCACTGCTGGTGCCACCCAGATACCTTGGAACTGCCAAGGTGGCACTGCAAGGCTGGCAGGACCGAGGGCATAAGGGGGCCGAGGGGGCGTCACAGTGGTTAGCACTGCTGTCTCACGACACTGAGGACCCGGGATCGATCCTGGCCCCGGGTCACTGTCATGTGGAGTTTGCACATTCTTTGTGTCCACGGGGGCTTCCTCTGGGCGCTCCGGTTTCCTATCACAAGTCCCGAGAGACGTGCCTGTTAGGTGAATTAGACATTCTGAATTCTCCCTCAGTGCACCTGAACAGGCGCCAGAGTGTGGTGACAAGGGGATTTTCACAGTAACTTCATTATAGTGTTAGTGAAATTCTACTTGTGACACTATTAAAGATTATTATCTTATGAGGAAAGATTGGAACAGACTGGGTCTGTATCCACTGGTGTTTAAAAGAATCAGAAGCAATCTTATTGAAACATACAAGATCCTGAGGGGATTTGACAGGGTAGATGCTGAGAGGATGTTTCCTAGAACTAGGGGGCACAGTTTAAAAATAAATGAGGAAAAATATTCTTTCCAGAGGGTTCACATGTCTGTGCGATTCTTCCTCAGAGAGGAGTAAAGGTAGGGTTATTGAATATTAAGGCTGAATTAGGTCGACTAACAAGAAAGTCAAGGATATGGGGGTAGAAAGAAAAGTGTAGTTATCAAATGGTGGAGCAGGCTCGAGGGCCCACAAATGGCCCACTCCAGCTCCTAATTCGTATGTTCGTACATTCAATGAGTTAACAAATCTCAGTTCCATGTATACGGCAGAACCATCACAAAGTAGCTGTTCTCCCACCTTCTTTCCCCAAAATATCTCAGTCTGAAGACAACGTCCCTATAAAACCACCTTACACAAAACTGCATTCTGTCCAACAAGCATAGAACATAGAACATAGAACAGTACAGCACAGAACAGGCCCTTCGGCCCTCAATGTTGTGCCGAGCCATGATCACCCTACTCAAACCCACGTATCCACCCTATACCCGTAACCCAACAACCCCCCCCCCCCTTAACCTTACTTTTATTAGGACACTACGGGCAATTTAGCATGGCCAATCCACCTAACCCGCACATCTTTTTGGACTGTGGGAGGAAACCGGAGCACCCGGAGGAAACCCACGCACACGGGGGAGGACGTGCAGACTCCACACAGACAGTGACCCAGCCGGGAATCGAACCAGGGACCCTGGAGCTGTGAAGCATTTATGCTAACCACCATGCTACCCTGCTGCCCATATTACATTTTATATTTGTGACAGTAATATTATCGAAATCCTGAGTTTAGGTATATATTTGTTGTAGCAATATTGTTAAAAAAAACTAGGTTACGTTTTCCAGATTGTGCATCTGCTCAAGCTATAATTAAGGAGTCTTAAAAGGTGAGGTCATGATTGCTTCTAACCATTTACTTGTTTACATATAGAGGGCTAATTAAATATTGTTATGCTTGCTGGAGATTCCTGGAGTAGTTAATTTATAAGGGGCTGTATTTAGTCCTAGATAAAGTCATGTGACATCTTAGTGGAACACAGATGATGCAATTAATGGGAAAAGCCAGGTCTGTCTATAGTTTTTCAGTTTGCCGTAGGATTTAAGTCTGACAAATGCTGCTAGGTTGAACAGAACTGTACTGATTCTGCTCCTGAAAGGGTCTCTCTCCCAAGTCTCTACACAACTAAGCAAGTAAGCTGTTTGTTAACTTTATTTCTAAGTGGCATTTGAACTGTATTGGGGTGCTTAATTGGAGTCAGTAGCAGGTATAGATAGTAAGTTTAAGTTTTTCTTTTTGTCTAAGAACTGTTTAACTGATAATTGTAGAGCCATTTAATTTGATGTTGATGTGGTTAATTCTGTGTTTAAATTAAAGTTTGGTTTTAACATAAAAGATACCTATTGGTCAGAGTCATCACTACCGGGGTGAAGTATCCATTCCTCACATTTTTATAAATTGAAATAAATTGTTTAGGGTTCTCGCCCGGTATCCTAACAAATGTTGGGGTCTGGTCCAGTATCCTAACAACAGAGTTTGGAAGATGGTTGTAAAACTAGAGGAAGTTACATTTTCACCTTCAGTATATTTGGCTATATAAACATCGACAGCTGAACGGTTAACTTTCCTCAAATGTTTGCTCCAGATTTTAAAATATTGCACAATTATGTGTCACAAAAGTGGGCATTTCAAAAAGTGTACATTAAACTAAAATGTGAAAAGTGCATGAATTAAAGAGGGCTTACTTCACAATAATCTCCAAAGAAACATAGCACATCTTTTACTGTGGGCGAATTCTGATGAACTCAGACACAAGTAATTTCCACGCTGCTGCTTTCAATCTCTCAATGGTACTTCAGTGGAGCTGCACAACACTGGGATAAAAGGCCATTTCCAGCAATCTTCCACTCAGGTTACGTGGAAAGCTCAGGGAATTCCCATCAGGAAATTCTACCCACAATTCATTTAGCCACAAGTATCAGATATTTGGATTAAGATTTTTAAGTGCACCCAATAAAAATAACTAGTTTGTGGCTATTTACCAAGGTCCAGTTAATGTTGTTTAAACAAGAAAACAAAATAATCAAAAATATACAAAATACCTCTTTTACATGAAATCTTGCCCCTGGGGAGACGAAGATGAATATTCCAGGAAATTTTATGGTTGAAGCTGGATTCTGATCCAAGCACAGCTAAGCACAAGGTTACTTACTAGGTTAGTTACAAATGGAATTGTCTACTCGGACGAGATTGGGCTCTCAATTGGAATGCAGTTCTTAGAGTTGAGGGTATTTCAAATGCAAAATCTGAATATCTGTGGCTGTTTAAAACAATCTGAATCACAATTTACCAGTATTTTGAAATATTATTGAGTATTAATCTATTAAGAACCAAACTCTCTGTTTTTATATGGAGCCAGTGACTCAATCTCATGTGGTTGAGTGTCCCAATGTGCACTTGCCTACCTGGTGTATCTATTAAGTTGATCCGATGGGTTTTCCAGTCGAATGTGACAGCAGCTGACTGGATGGTAATCCCACGCTCGCGTTCCTGTGCCATGAAGTCAGTCACTGTGTCGCCATCATCAACATCTAAGAAAAAGCAGAAGATTCTGTGTTGTGGTGTTTTCATAATGGAACCTAATTTGCAATTACATTATAGCAGATGTAATATGAAATCTCATCGAACTCCATAAAGTTTCTTTAAAAATCCTACAATGTTTCGTACTGGAGAGTTACAGTGCTGCAGCAGACTACCAGAACTGCAGGCCATGAGCGCATACCCATATTCCAATTTCACTGACTTTCTAAGTTTAATCATGCTGTTAGAGGAGAGATGCTGTGGACAGATGTTAGTAAAGTGGAGGAGAAGTCACCTGAGGAACTCTACACTTTTTCACAGCTGCTTTACTGCAACATGAGCAACAGCCTAGAATCATGTCACCCGACCGTTCGTGTCAGAAAGTTTACCCAAAAAGGACGCAAATAAGATATCACGAATCCTGAGCTTCTACACAGCAAGATCTGGACAACGTTCAGGCTTGGGCTGGTTAGTAGCAAGTAACATTAGTACCATAGAAATAGCAGGCAAGGATAATTTCCAACAGGAGACATTCTAACTACTTTCTCCTGACATTGAATGGCGTTACCATTGCCGATTCCCAACTATCAACATTCTCAGTGTTACCACTGAGCAGAAACTTAACTGGACATGCCATAATTAGGCTCCAAGAGCCAGTCAGAGGCTGGAAGTTCTGCAGTGAGAAATCCACCTCGTGTCTCCCTAAAGTTTATCCACACAAATCAAGAGTTTGGTGGAATGCTCTCCATTTACCCGGAGGAGTGCAGCGCCAATAACGCTCAACTCAATATGAACAGGACAAAGCACGCACTTGATTAGCATCCTATCCACCATCTCAACATTCACTCACTCCACCACTGACTCACAATGGCAGCAATGTGTACCAACTGTAAGATGCACTGCAGCAACTAGTCAAAACTCTTTGGACAGCACCTTCAAAACCCACGACCTCTAAACAATTAAGAAAAACAAGAGCAGCAGATGCATGGGATCAGCACCACTGAAATTTTCTTTCCAAGTCACACACCATCCTAACTAATAATAATCTTTATTGTCACAAGTAGGCTTACATTAACACTGCAATGAAGTTACTATGAAAAGCCCCTAGTCGCCACATTCCGGCGCCTGTTCAGGTACATGGAGAGAGAATTCAGAATGTCCGAATTTTCTTTCGGGACTTGTGGGAGGAAACCGGAGCACCCGGAGGAAACCCACGCAGACACGAGGAGAACATGCAGACTCCGCACAGACAGTGACCCAAGCCGGGAATCGAACCTGGGACCCTGGCGTTGTAAAGCCATAGTGCTAACCACTATGCTGCCATGCTGCCCGGTAGCACACAACTTGGATAACTTGGATAACTCCATAATTTGGAAACATATCACCGATCCTTCACTGTTGCTCGGTCAAAATCCTGGAACTCCCTCCCAAACAGCACTGTATTTGCTACTACACTCCAGTGACTGAAGCAGTTCAAGATGACAGCTCACCACCACCTTCTGAAGGTTAATTTGGGATGGGCAATAAATGCTGGTCCTGCCAGTAACGCTTAAAAACTAGATATAATTTAATCCTCATTTTCATTCATACTTCTCCTGGAACTAAGTCTTTAATCAGACCTTCGCGGCTAATGTTGTACACTGTTCTAGCCCGTGATTATAAATCATTAGCTTAGATTAGATATTATAGTGTATCTGACATCATAGAATTTTCACATTTAATAAAGTCGAGTCAGCAATCCATTTATTTGCTTTTTCTTCCTAAAGCGCTGATTCCTTTGCTGAGCAGTTTTATGAAGACTATTCGTCTCCAGTGTCTTGTTCAAATCAATATTATTAATCTGTTCGCTTTGGCATTAAGTATTGACTGATTATTTTATTGATGGTTGGGTGGGACAAACACAGACAAGCCCAATCTTGTCCTTACATGACAACTGCATGTGTTTATGCCCATTGAAGATGGCTAGACCGTGGAGAGAACCATAAATCTTAATCTATCGTCCCACTCCATTCCACCCCTCTCTAAATCAACGAACTTAAGGCTAATTCCAACACCACCTTGGCTGTGATGTAATAATTCAGCACTGACTGAGCATTGAATCTTCCCTGTTTGCACAACTTCACTACTCATTGGATAGTCTGAGTTAACTGTCAGGGCAGTTCAGCACAAAATCATTACATTCAGGAGGTAAAGCATCTCCAAGCATTCTTTCCAGAATTCCTCACTTTCAACACCTTGGGCGGGATTCTCCGACCCACCCCCGCCGGGCCAGAGAATCGCCGGGGGGGGTGGCGTAAATCCCGCCCCGCCGCCGGCTGTGGATTCTCCGGCTGGGGCGGGAATCGCATCGCGCCATTGGCAGCGGCCGCCCCGGCGATTCTCCGCCACGTGATGGGCTTAGTGGCCGCCCGTATTCATCAGGTCCCGCCAGCGTAAATCAAACCAAGTCCGTACCGGCAGGACCTGGCTCTGTGGGTCTGGGGGGGGGGAATTCTGGCCCCGGGGGGGGGGGGGGGGGGGGGGGGGGGGGGGGGGGGGGGGGGGGGGGGGGGGGGGGGGGGGGGGGG